>NC_142515.1:54594500-55201000 GCF_057876585.1 Rhinolophus sinicus | reverse complement strand
TGCCCCACCTCTGCTCTCCTGACTCCGTCTTCCTGTCTGCCGCGTGATTCTGTCCTTCAGAGCTGACCAGACCTCGAGCCTTGTATCCGTGTGGGGGACTTGGGTACGCAGTGGGATGGGCCCCTGTGAGGGCCACTCAGGAGCCCCAGGAATGCCCTCCTTGGACCTCGTGGGGTCCTGTGCACCCTCAGCAGGGTGGGAGGCAGTGATGAATTATTGATACACTTTCTGACCAATAGCACAGCAGGTGTTGGTATGAGACGAGCTCCCAGTGGAGCCTGGCGGTCTAGGTTGGAGCCCTGGTCCACCAAAGACCAGCTCTTGAGCATGAGGAACTACTCACCTTATGGGTGGTTCAGTGTCCTCATCTACAAACGGGTCTTGCAGCACGTCCGTCACAGGGCTGTCATGAGGATCAGAAGATATCTACATATACAGGGTCTGTGCCTGGCACATGGTCAGATCTCGATAAATGAGAGCTCTTATTATTGTCACTGTCATCGTTACTAGAATTAATTCCTATAACAAGCCTTCACCATTGAACAGGAATGTGTGATGTCTGTTTCTTGTCTGATGACCTCCAGGGGCTCGTACATCACCCTCCCCATGCTACAGTGTGGGCCCCAGCAGCACACCCAAGGAACACTCAGGATGGGGGTCTCCTGTGTCATTTCTGTCTTGGAAACTATCCTCAGAGGACGGAGCTTTGGTGGCCCAGCTCTGCCCAGTGCTCTGCTGGCACTCCCGGGATGAAGGCGCTGGGATGCTCCAGGTCTCAGCTGTCTTCAATCCAGTTCCCCAGGGACAGCAAGTCCAAACTCTGAGATTTCCTGTGTACACAGGCGTGAGGGGGGGGGACCCACATGTCCATTTTCTCCAAAGCCCTGTGAAGTAGGGACTGATGTCCTTTTTATGACTAAGAACACAGAGACCCAAGAGTGTCAATGGCTTGTCTAAGCTGACCTGGCCTCTGGTGTCAAATCCAGGGTTTGATCCACTGGCAAGTCTCCCTGCTCTACTCCCTCCCTCCTGTAGCACACGTCCCAGCTGGTGCCTAAATGTTATAACGGAGTTTCAGAGCCCAGTGGAGGGATGTTCAAGGGGGAGAAAGGGATCTATCTAGCTTTTCCTCCATCCCAGTTCCTGGAGGGTCCTGCCTTATTGAGACCTGGGAGACAGCCCAAAGCTGAGACCAGAGAAGAATTCTCAACAAGACTCAAGCTGCTGAATACACAGGGCGGGTGGGGGTGGCTCAATAAATGTCACCATGTGCCATCCTCTGTTGGCTTCTCCAAATCCCAATAGAGTCCCCTCCTTCTCAAGATGCAGCTGACAGCCCAAGTCTTGAGCTTCCTGACCCCTATATTCTCATTTCCAAATGTGCACAGCATGGGGCCAGGAGAGAGCTTCACCCTGTCCTTAGATTTTGGGACATTCTTGCTAGCACATAGCCTCATAGGGGCAGGGACTACATAGGGAGGGAGAAAGAGAGGAAACATAAACTTCAGGGTCAGACTGACCACATAGGAGCCTTGACTGTGCCATTTTGAAAATGTGTGATCTTTCACCATAATTTTGAGCCTCAGTTTCCTCATCTCTAAAATGGGCATAACAATGCTTTCCTCACGATGCTGTAGTGAGGAATGGAGAGGATCAGGCATGAAAATCCCTGGAGTAGTTAGTGCTTAATACAATCACAATCCGCTGTTTCTGACCCCCCCCACCCCCCGCCACAGACACACCAAACTAGGGTGCCAGGCTGGGCAGAGCCAGGTGTGAGTCAATGCTGCTTAACGGATAGATCATTTCGTTTCAAGAACATGCTGTGTGTCTCTTGCCTGGGGGCACCTATGCATGTCTCCCAACAGCCATGTGACCTCAGGGGTGTCCCTTTACCTCTCTGGATCTTAATGCTCTTCCAAGCAGGGATGGGTGCTCTCTAAGGTTTCTAAGTTTGGACATTCCATGGTGCCAGGATGCAGAGGATGGCCAGGGCAGCTGGTCTGGCTGGGGGCAGAGGCTCTGACCCTTTCTCAAGGCATCCTTGGCCCAGGTGACCCGCCAGGTGGTTAATTAGTACTTTGGCAACTAGATAACCAAGGTCAACAGGTCAGAAGTTAATCATTTCCTCAAAACACAAGCAAACACCCCATTTCCACAGGCACGGGGATAATAAAATCACACAACCCGGGCAAGGCTCAAGGCCATGTTTTCTGATCTGGATCGACTCCAATTAGCCAGGTGACCTTGGGCAATTGCCTTTTCCACCCTCGCCTCAGTTGGCTTTTCTGTAGAATTAGTTTCGGATACAGAGGTAGGACCGTAACTACTGTTCCCTGATGGATTCAAGGCTTGAAAAGGGATCTGGGACCAGGCATGTCCCACTTCTTCCTCTTCTGACACAGTCTTGTCACTCACTTTCCCCAGAACCCATGTCCCCTGGGCTTTCCAGCTCTGTGCTTTGCAGGAGCTGTGTGTTCTGCCCAGCCTGGCCTGCCCTTTAGTTCTTGAAATCTGGTGGATCCCATTCTCTCACCTGGCCGCATCCCTCCCCTTGGAAAGGGAAGACTTCAGTGCCCCTCTTGCTCCCCTGGCCCCTCTGCCCTCTGCCTATGGGTGATAGGAAGTCCACCCCGTGCCAGACGCAGGTGATCAGAGGGCCAGAGCTGGGTGGGCTGGACAACTCTCGACTTCCACCCAAACTGTACGTTTCCTTAGGGCGGGACCCACGTCTCCAGTGTGGGCTGAGAGGGGTGTACCGACAGCTTGTCAGGACGCACACTGCAGGGGCACCACACGAAGCTGGGTATCTGGAAAAGACATCTGTCTGGTGGGTTTGTGAACACGTGGGAACTTAAGTCCAGAAATAACTGAACACACCATTTCTAGGAGAATGCAATTTAATATCAGACTCTTCCCGTGAAGATATACCCATATCCAAATAACAAACACAGCACCTCTAATGGAGAAGGAGGGTCTAGCCTGGCTCTGCTGTGGACCCCTGGGTGAGCCGCTCACCTGTTTAGACTTTGCTGCCCTCACTGTTCCCAGGGGTGGAATGAAAGGATGCCAGTCCCAAGACCACGTCCAGCTGTCATCTTCTAGTACTGTGGGTCTCGACGACCTCCCAGCAGCCACTATGCCTGTTGGGGACAGACTCTGCTTCCATAGAACGTGCATGTGTGCGGGGCTTAATCCCCATCTGACCCAGACTGTCTACTTCGGCTTCCTGAGGCTTGCCAGGTGCAAAGCCCAAACATCCCTGCATCCCCGCCCAACTCACGCCATGAGCCCAGAGGCTCCAGCTTCCAAACAATGAATCAAATGCTCAGTCCCACCAGCAGCTCTCTGTGTTATCCTTTCCCCAGGGTGAGCAGCAGAGGAAACAAAAGAACAAGTTAGATGCTATAAAGCAAGAGATAAAAACTGATGGGGAAGTGCCTGCTAAATGTTTGCTTTCTCTCTCTTCATTTTGGAATAGGGATGAGGAGAGGTGGGCAATGGGCTGGCTATAAAGTGCCACTGCAGCTGCCTAGGGCCTGGCCTGGTGTCTGTCCTATGCTCTGCCTCTTTAAGAGAACCCTGGGCCAAGATTTATTGGCTGCTGGGGCCCTGCTGCGTGTGTGGCTTCGGTGTTTACAGGCCTGGGGAAGGCTGAGGTTTCTTTTCCCAGGCAGCAGAGCAGTGGTGAGCTGGAGTTTGGGCAAAGAATGGCTGCCATTCATGGTGGAGTTTGTAGCAAGACTTGGTGTGCAGCCCAGGGGAGCAGGCGGCCTTGGACTTATAACGGAAAGGGATGGAAATCCCACCCTGCTGGTTCAGACTGGGAGGGGTGGGTGGGGGGAGACTTGTTCCCTCAGAGTGTCTCGGCACCCTTGCCAGGGCCTGGAGGGCAGGCAAGAGCCATTTGACTGTATGTCCACCCTTGGTGCGGAGACACTGGAGACAGCCCCAAGCAGGGCAGGCAGGATGTGCCCCCAGGAGCTGAGAGCACGGTGGGACCCCCGAAGCAAAGCAGGCCACAGATTAAATAACACAGATGAGGGAGGGGTGGATAGAGGGGTTGCCCCCTGTAGGCCAGAGGTGCCCAGTGGCAGACAGTGTGGGTACTTCAGCAATCTGAGTCTTCATTTGCTCATTTGGGAAATGGGAAGAATGACATTGGGTTCCTAAGGATTTGTAGGGATGCAATAATGTAATGTGACAAAAGGCATACCGGTACTCGTTAGCGGCTTTAATTTTTGCCACCGTATCTATTGCTCGTTGTTTCTGAAGGCAAACAAACACAGCTTCTCTAGCTGTGTGGTAGTCTGAACACTGGCAAAGCCTGGTTTCAAATCTCAGCCTTGGTCGTGCTGACAATGGGCCACGGGGCCTAACACTCAGGGTGGGGGCACCACCGGTGGGCTCTGCCCTACCTGCCGCATCTCCATCGTGACCAGAGCCCAGCTCGTCTCGCAGGAGCAAGAGCGGATGTTCACTGATCACTTACTGCAAATCGGGAGGCGAGCCAAGCATGCTCCCTGCTTCATCCCTGTGTATGATTGTGACCCTCTGATTGCGGAGATGTTCACAGGTGTAAAGTCGGTCAGCTGGATCTGTGGCTTTTGCATCTGTGAATTCAACCAACCTCAGATTGATAATATTAAAAAAAAAAAATCCCAGAAAACGCAAAAAAACACAACTTGAATTGCCATGCACTGAGCACTACGCTGAATCCACTAGAATGAAGCAGTGTGTAGACACGCCCTGCTGTAGCCTCTATGCAAATACAGGTTATATGCAAATACTACGCCATTTTATATAAGGGACTTGAGCATCCATGGATTTTGGTATCTGCGGGGGTCCTGGAACCAATCTCCTGCAGATGCCAAGAGAAAGCTCTACAGAAACAGATGGGATGGTATTGCGTCCCCTTGGACCCACCACCCAGCTCCAATAATGATTGACGTTTGTCATTCTTTTTTTCACTCTTCCCTCTGACTTTCTTCTTCTCTGACTCTTCCTCCTCTTCCATTTCTGTCTTTACCTCCTCGCTCCTACTCTGTGGGAACATCTAAAGCAAACTCCAGACTTTGTGCCATTCACCTGTAAATACCTCAGGACGGATGGCTGCTGGATACCAAAGTTTTAAAAAAGAAGCAGAAACTATCATACCTATAAATCAGTAATTTTAACATCATCCAATATCTAATCTGCATCATCTCACTTAATCCTCAAAATGATCTTTTGGAATTAAAATATGGTTGTTCCCATCTTTCAGATGGAAGCGGAGAGGATGAGACATTAAGTGACTTGTGCAGTCACTCAGCTTAGCCCCATCTCCTGGGTCCAGTCGGCGGGTAGGTACTAGGACAGGTTTGGAACTCAGACAGTCAAATCCCAGGGCCGGAGTCCTTACTTCCCCTCTCAGCCTTGAGCTGCAGAGCTCGAGGCCACTCAGCTGGGAACCTCACTGCAGGTCAGCCCCTCCCCAAGCCCGGTTTCCTTATGGCATTGCATTGAACTCAGCTTTCTCCTGCCTAAAATGGTAGCCACGCAACCCCTTCTTCCAAAGCTCGTTCATTTCTTTAATTTTTGATGAATGTTCTATGGCTATGTTGTCTTAGCGCTGTTGGGGGAGCTTGCGATCCAGCAACGAGCCAAGGAGAGTCTTTGCTGTCGTGGGGTTGACAAGCTATAGCCTTGCTATTCACAGTGTGGTCCCTTGGGGGCTGGATAGAAATATGGCCACTCCGCACCCTGCCTCCCCGCGCCTCCACCCCCTGGTTCCTGCTGCACTGGAATCTGTATTTTAACAAAATCTATGAGATTCAGTCCTATGCACATTGCAGTTTGAGAAGCACTGATTTGGGCTATAGTTCTTTCCCCTGGCTACACATTAGAATCCTCTGGGGAGCTTTAAAAATACCAGGCCTGGGACCCATCCAGGACCATTAAATCAGAACCACTGATGATGTTTACAAGTCTCTGTGCAGATAGGATTGAGAACTGTTGGTCCAGTTTGATTGTTTTAAGGATAAATGAACTGGGGTAAAATCTCTAGCCATAGTACCTAGGACACAATAGGTGCTAAATTAATGCTCTATTTTTCCCCCCTTGTGGTCTCAACCTCATTCCAGACAACCCCCCACTCCTACACCTTCAAAGCTCACGTTCTTGGGTGGCTTATCGTTTTTCAAGTCCAAAAACATTCTTTGGCCTCATGAGCTTCCAACCAGAGTGTTGCCTTTTGCTAGGAACCCCCAGAATTGTGATCTTGGGGTCTTCTCACAGGAAGTCAGCCTGCAGGAAAGACACAAGCTTCTTCCCTTCATGACCTGATTTGCAGAGCTGGGCTGAGAGTTGCAAACAAAAATAAATAAATAAATAAGCGAAAGCTCAACCACGTGTGCAAAGAGCTTTTCTTTCACCACTGCCGAATCCCAGCCCAGACGTTATCTCATCTTGCTCTTCCACCAGGTGACACGGTGCGGGGCAGGTGCCACAAGCCACTGCTTTCCAGGCAGAAGTTGTGGTTTGAGTCATTGGGCATGCAGGAGAGGGCATTGACCCTGGACCCTAGGGCAGAACTGTGACCCAGGCCCAACCTGGCCCCACTGGGTGGCTCGGGGAAAAGCTTTCCTGCTGGCGGTGGCATTGGCAGAATCCCAGGGTAGTGGGGTGGGCCTATGTGAGGTTACTGCTCTCCTCCCCTTCTGCAGGCCCCCTGGACGCTGTGAATGGGGCTGTTTACAGGCCTGTAAATGAGCCACAGCCCGTGGGAGAGGCTGCAGAGGGGTCAGAGGCTCTTCTTTGGGAGCTGGCAAGGGTTAGGTCTGCTGGAGAAGGGAAGGGAAGGGAGAGGAGGATGGAGGTAAGAGCTATGAGCTGTTTCCTGGGAAGTCAGCACTTAATGCTGATTCTCTATCTGACCATTATTTCAGTAGGATGTACCACTCCCCACACTTTATAAATGGGGAGACTGAGGCCTGGAAAGGGGAAGGCATGTCCCAGGCCATGCAGACCATTCTGGAGGTAGCGAGGCATGTGTTCTCTCTGAGATACGGGTGAACAGGTTTAGAGAGTCAGGACCCAAACACTGCAACTGGGGCATATCCCCTGACCCCAGACCTTGGCCATTCTAGGATGGGGAGAAATGACGCCAGCAGGCAAAGTATGGGAAGGGGTCTCAGGCAAAACTGGGCTCTAATGTTACCTTTGGTGCTTGTTGGGGACTTTGGGCAAGTCACTTCACCTCCCTGCGTCTCAGATTTTCTCACCTATCACGGAGTGGTACTGACCTCCCGTGTAGCTTTGAGGAATCATTGAATAAGAAAAGGGGTTGAGAAGAGCTGCCTGAATGATGTGTCCACTCTGCAAAGGGTGTGAAGTAACATGAGCATCTGCCATCACTCCCCACGTTGGAGCCCACAGGCGACGCCACTAACTGATCACAGCACTCCCTCCCCCTGAGCATGGCCCTGTCTCAGAGCGCCTCTCAGGACAGAGTGCTCCCGGAAGCCACTTTCAGTCTAGCAGAGCTTGCATTTGAGAAGAAATCCATCTTCTAGTCTTACCTCGTCTGCTGAGAAGCTGCTGCTCCGGAGCCAGGCATCTCTAGGAAAAGTGAGAGCTTCAGTGAAAAATGAAGCAGGAAATCAGGACGGGGGGTGAGAGAAGAGGCCGAGCCAGGGTAAAGGGCTCTTAGTACTGAGTGGACAGTGGGCAGTGTCTGCAGCACTTAAGAGCCCCTGGCAGTGGGCAGGGTGTGTAGAGTAGCAATTAAGAGGTCCTGGCGCCAGCAGAGGGGCCCCTCTTGGCTGAGCCACTGCCCTGAGCCAGGGACTTGCCTCTGCATTTCATTCCATGAGCACAAAGTTTCTGTGGGGTCCTTTCCCTTATTATTTCCACATTACGTATAAGGAAACTGAGGCTGGGAGACGTTATAGTCAAGAGTATATAGAGCTGGCATTGGCATCCAAGTGTGCCAGATGCTAAAGCCCACACTCTCCATGTGCCTCGCAGAAAGCACAGCCTTTTGCTTTGGGCTTCTCCCTCTCCTGAGCAGGGCTGGGACTGAGCCGCATTCGGGAGCAGGAAGGCGGGGTCCCTGCCACCACATTCAGCGTGTGATGCCGTCCTGGGAGTTTCACTGGCACTTGTTTTTCTGCTTTTCCAATCCCTGAGGCATTTGAGTTTATAACCCTGGAAAAGGGGACAGAACAGTGGGTGGGAGTCCCTCTCAGCCATTGTCTTTAATGATGTAACCTCAGGCAACTCTCTGCCTCTTTCTGGGCCTCAGTTTATCCACCTGGAACTGAGAGCCTTGTGACTCAAGGTGGGATTCACAGTCTCAGCCTTGGCATGCCCAGGGGGCTTATGGGAAGGTTTGGATCTCAGGTCTCTGCACCAGAATCTACACGTTCCCAGGGCCTCCCCAGGCAATTTACGAGTTCACAGAAGGTTGTAGATCCATCCAGCCCCAGAGCGCTGGAGTCTCTTGCACACTCATCAGCTTGGGAACCCTGTGATTCACCAAGTCAGCACGTGAGGCCTGGCCAATCCTTGAAGCCCAGCCTGGTTGTTCCGGCTAAGAAGGGTGAGCCCGGCACGCCAGGCAAGGCCCCTGTCGAGGCAGAATCGCGAGTGTCCTGTAAGAAGGCAGTGTGTATGCCCGGGATGGCTGGGGAACCCGACCAGCCCACATGGAGCTCCCAGGCTGGTGCGGGAGGCAGGAACCCCAACACACAGAAGCAACTCAGGACTGCAACCCAGGCGTGGGATGGGAGGGGGATGGAGGCAGCAGGAGGTAGAGCAGGATGCGGTCAGGGTAGGCCTGGGCCAGGGAGGCTGAGAAGGGAAGATCACCATTTGCGGACTCCAGACCTGGAGGGAAAGATTCTCTCCCTGCTCCAGCAGGTGACCCCAAGGCCCAAGAGGCGATATCTCAGGGCTCCATCACAGAGCCGTGGGGGCCACAATTCAATTTAAATGCTCATCCATTTTCTCCACAAGCACAAGCATTTTCCATCCCTTTTGTGGATTTCTGAGGATTGATAAAATGCAGCTGTTTTGGCTCTTGAGCCAATGAAATAATGAAAGGTAGCCTGAGTCCCCTCCAGGGAAATCAGTGCTTATTTATTTATTTTGACTCCAAGACTTCTATCTACGTCTCCTAATGAGCTTGAGCTTCTAAATCTGCCCCTCCATCACCCTGGCCCTCGCCTCAAAACAGTTATTGGTGACTTCTTTGTAGACACTCAAAAGCCTTCTGGTGATGTGACCTTAGTGAGTTTTCATGCATCACTTTCCTCTTCTGAAACAAACAAACAAACAAACAAACAAACAAACAAAAAACCCTACGGATTTCCTACCCCTATGCAATGCAGGACCCTTGCTACGATTAAATGAGATATTGCAGTCCATGGCCCAGCAGAACGCCTGGCACACAGTAGGCACACAGCAATGCCATTCACCTGCCTGTTGGCCTGTCTTTCAGATCTCCTGGAGGTTAAGGAATTTGTATAAAGCAAGCTGCCAGCTGCTGTTCCTGCTGGGCTTCAGACGTGGTCACTTCCTTCACCAGGAAAACAGCCCCAGCCTTCCCAGGCACGGGATTGCTCAGGCCTATACTTTCGTTTGGCCTCACAGTGACCTGGGACAGGTAGGGCCCAGACAGTCCTTGAGTTTCTGTGACTTGTCATCATCAACTGCTTAGGCCAATGAGCTATTTTTGACTTCCTAGCATTATAACTGCATGAAGTGGGTTGAATCATATCCCCACAAAAGATATGCCAAGTACCTGTAAATGTGAAATAGTCCCTAATTTGGGAATAGGACCTTTGCAGAAGTAATTAAGTTAAGGATCTTAAGATGAAATCATCTGTGAGTTTGGGTGGTCCTCAATCCTATGACTGGTGTCCTTAAAAGGCAATAGAGATCTGAGACACAGAGAGAACGCCCTGTGAGGACGGAGGCTGAGCTTGGAGTGATGCGTCTACACACCAAGGAATGCGGAGGATTGCCAGCAGGAAGAGGCAGGAAGGATTCTCCCCGAAACCTCTGGAAGGAGCATGGCTCTGCCGACATCTTGATTTCAGATTCTGGCAGAGAATACATTTTTGTCCTAGGCCACCCAGACTGGTAATTTATGACAACAGCCCTAGAAAACTAATACACCATATAAATAATAAGAAATTTAAAATAGAGACTCTCCATGTGTTTGAGATATTTTCAGAGCGGTGGGGTGATAAGGCCCCCTGACAGAGCAGGAGGGCACTGAGGGGCACACGACTGTACAATGGGGGCTCTGGGGGGGAGAGAGGCCAGAGGCCTGGGTGGTCAGCAGTGCTGCCGGGGAGGCAGCCCACACTTACGCTTTGAAGCATGCTAAGCACTGGTGTAGATTCAGGTGCCTTGACCCATGTCAGAGTTTGGAGTTGGGCGTTAGGGTGCTGTGTGTGGCTGGTAGTGCATTAAGGAGACAGAAGAGAGAGTGGCTCTCAAGGAATTGTGGGAAATCAAGTCACCTAGCTTATTTATCAACCTTGGGAGGCCTTGGGAACTATCGACTTGTCCAGGGGCAGGTACTGTGGAGATTACTGTGTTCCCATCAGTGGGCCCAGTGTGGTGGGAAACCAGAGTTAAATTATGCACTATCCCTTCTAGTCTAAGGGAAGGAGGAGTCAGAGAGATGGACGATCTCAGTCTGAAGGGTGATGGTCACAGAGGCATGGAGACAAAATGCAAGGAGTCTTCCCCCTGGGCTGGGGTGTCCAGGGAGACTTCCTGGCACACATTGTGGGTTTGGTCCATGAGTCCCAAAGGGGGGCCCCGGGGTGATCTTTGAGCAGGGGAACCATGAGACGCTCCAGGAAGGGTGAGATGCAGGCCAGCGGGTGGGGGACCAGGGCAGAGCGGTGAGCAGGGAGGCGGCAGGTGCGGGTATGGAAGGACAAGTGGGCAGAGGCAGGCTCAGCTCGAGGATATATTCCAAAATGCTTTGTGACCAGATGCGGGGAGGGCAGAAGACAAGGTGGGCCATGACTTAGGCTGCAGAGGCCGGAAAACCCGTGTTTTACTTGAGGCCCCGTTTCTTTGTTGTGGGGCTGAAGACAAGGCTGGGCCTGCAAGGACCCTCCCCTGGCCAGACAGGTGGACAAATGGCTACACAGACACATCCACACACAGGCACACAGACACACACAGACGGAACATACAGGGAGGACCACAAAGCTATCCACAAAGACAGACACACCCAGGATTGAGTGCGCGCGCGCGCACACACACACACACACTGCCACAAAACATATTCACGTGTGAGCACACACCCTCACACAACACATCCACGTGTGCACACACACACTCTCACAACACATCCTCGTGTGCACACACACACTCTCACAACACATTCACGTGTTCACACACACTCACACAACACATCCACGTGTGCACACACACACTCTCAAACAACATATTCACGTGTGTGCATACACACACTCTCACAACACATTCACGTGTGCACGCACACACACTCTCACACAACATATTCACGTGTGTGCATACACACACTCTCACAACACATCCACGTGTGCACACACACTCTCACAACACATCCACGTGTGCACACACACACTCTCTCACACAACACATCCACGTGTGCACACACACACTCTCACACAACACATTCACGTGTGCACGCACACACTCTCACACAACATATTCACGTGTGCGCACACACCCTCACACAACATATTCACGTGTGTGCATACACACACTCTCACAACACATTCATGTATGCACACACACACTCTCACACAACACATCCACGTGTGCACGCACACACTCTCACACAACATATTCACGTGTGTGCACACACACTCTCACAACACATCCACGTGTGCACACAACACTCTCACACAACATATTCACGTGTGCACACACACTCTCACAACACATTCACGTGTGCACACACACTCTCACACAACACATCCACGTGTGCACACACACTCTCACACAACATATTCACGTGTGCACACACACTCTCACAACACATTCACGTGTGCACACACACTCTCACACAACATATTCACGTGTGCACACACACTCACACAACATATTCACGTGTGCACACACACACTCTCAACACATTCACGTGTGCACACACACACTCTCACACAACACATCCACGTGTGCGCACACACACTCACACAACACATCCACGTGTGCGCACACACACTCTCACACAACACATCCACGTGTGCGCACACACACTCTCACACAACACATCCACGTGTGCACACACACTCTCACACAACATATTCACGTGTGCACACACACTCTCACACAACATATTCACGTGTGCACACACACACTCTCACACAACATATTCACGTGTGCACACACACACTCTCACACAACATATTCATGTGTGCACGCACACACTCTCACACAACATATTCACATTGCGTGCGCAAACACGCACACACGGGGAGCCTGTTTT
Organism: Rhinolophus sinicus; assembly: GCF_057876585.1. Taxonomy (NCBI): domain Eukaryota; kingdom Metazoa; phylum Chordata; class Mammalia; order Chiroptera; family Rhinolophidae; genus Rhinolophus; species Rhinolophus sinicus. The sequence continues at coordinate 55,188,516 of NC_142515.1, read as the reverse complement.
CCTAGCTCTTTCCCACCCCACCTGCCTCTTAGTTGCTCTTTCTCTTTCCCCCACCACCTCCAAGGTCCACTCCCTACTAACAGGGAGGGTGGGTGAGGCCCGGCCTAGCCCAGAGGCAGTGAGGGAGAGACCAGAGCAGAAGTCCCGGGTCCCAGAGAGAATCATACCTCCTGGAAACACCAAAGGCAGTGATGAACGGTTACATAGGTGGGCACTGGGTGACACACAGACGCCCCGAGAGACTGGCCGGCTGACACAGAGAAACTGACAGACACACAGCCTCTAATCACACCGTGACATAGAGATAGGTACACAAAGACACGGACACACACACACACAGACCCACACAGAAACACACACAAAGGTACAACACACACAGACACACAGAAACACCCTGACAGAAAGAGATACACACAAAGACAGCCAATCAGAAACACACAGACACACGCAGACACATACCCATGCACACAAAGACACACAGACACAGTCAACTCGACACAGGCAGAGCTATGAAGACAAAGAGGCTTTGAGCAAGGCCAGCCCTCCCCCAGAACCCAGACATCTCAGCTTTGCAGTCCCCCTAGGAACCCTCTGAAACGCCAGGAGAAATTCCTGGGATATTAGCTAAATTTCAGACACAAACATTCCGGTCTCCCTCTCCAGATGTAACGCTTGTGAAAGCCTGCAGCCCTCTCTCGGCTTGCCCTTCACGGCCCCCACTCCCGGGCTCCTAGAAATACTGCCTGTCAGCTCAGTGAAGGGGGGTGGTCCAAGAGAGGCACAGGGACCACATCTGCACACTGAGGGGATCCTCACAGATGCGGGGGTCAGGCAGATAGGGGGTTCCTTGTTGCAGGGTAGGGATGCTGCCCAAAGCGAGGGCTGGGCAGTCCCTGGTGATGCATGGAGAAGGCTCTAGACTGAAGTTAGAAACCCCGAGTTAGAGCCCAGCTCCTCACCGGAAGGCCTGGCTCGTCACAGGAGCCCTTGTAAAGTACAGGCCTTGCTCACCTCCTTACAGGCACACTGGCCACCTCTCAGCTATAGGAACATGTCACGTTCTTCCTAACTCAGGGCCTTTGCACACACTGTTCCTTCTGGCTGGGGCTCTTCCCTGACTCTGCCTCCACCTCAGCATCAATGTCACTTCCTTAGAGAGGTGTTCCCCCACCAACCTAGGCCTCTCCTTATTTCCTCTTACAACACCTGGTTCTTCCCCTTCCTAACCTTTATCTCAGTTTGTAGTTGCTTCTTTGTTCATGAAGTTATTATTCTAATGTCTTTCTCCCCTGGGCTAGACCAGGAGCTCACTGAGAACAGACATCATATCTGTTAGAGTCAGAGCTCAGTACATACCAAGTGCTCAGCAAATGTGGGTTCTGTCTCCTGGGCCATACATGCCATTTTAAAATTCTCATCCTCAGTTTCCAGACCTATAGAATGGGTTGAAACTGCATTTCCCTTGCAAGGTTCTTGTGAGAAGAGAATGAGATGATAAATGTAAAAGGGCGTTTGGCAAACGTCCTTCTGTCTCATGTGCGGGCTGCATGCTCTTCCTTCTTAAACTTCTGACAAGGATTGGCAGTAACCCAGATTTAGACACAGACAGGGCTCTGTAAACATGTGCCTAGAAGTGCTTGGTTGCCTAAGAAGTATGCTTTCAGAAGTGCTATGAAGTATCGTAACTCTTTGCCGATGCCTGAAATTCCACTGTTCTTATCACAAATCTGTGTCAACTCCAAGCCCATTAGAGTAATCAGTCACTCACCATCAAAGGAAAGAGGTGGGAGACAGAGCTTTCCCTGAGACACAAACAGCCTGGAAATCTGGGTGTTTTCACATCCAAATTAGCCTCATGCCCTAGTACCTGGGAGGGACACAAGGGAAAAAGCCGGGCGCCAGCTCTGTGGGCTATCCCAGGACAAGCCAGATTTTATACTCTCCACCTACAGATCCACCATCTCCATCTTCTCATTGTCATGAGGGAACTTTGGCTTCCTGCAGGGAGTAGGACTGCCAAGTAGCTTTGCCTCTTGAGAGATGGTTGACCAAGTTATTTAACACCATTGAAACTCAGTTTCCCCATAGCTCCCCTACTCCATGTTTCTTTTTTTTCCTTTAAAATAAAACGGCTCAGCACATGTGCATGCCCCTGATGGTGTTCCTAACACACAGCAGTAACTCAGAAATTGGTGGCTGCGATTCTGCTGCTGCTGACGAAGAGGAAGTAAGAGGAGTTCCCCGGATGATGATGGAATGTGAGTGTGTTGCCCTCAGCCGAAGCTGCTGGGTCTGAGATACGGGCCTGCCTGCCTCCCACCAGGACAATACCTGCTTTGCAAGAGGCAGCTCGTTATATCAGAAATATATGTTCTGTCGTAAAGAGTTGAATATTTTAGCTCCTAATTGCATTACCAGAGACAGACAGCTGTTTATCCTCATGACTCTCCCATCGCTGTCTTTGGCAGGACCCACTGGGCCATTCCAGGTGTTTCCTTTTCCTCTTCTGAAAATCTGGGATGGCCTTATATGGGCACCTCCAGGCTATTCAGTGTGGTCAGTGGTGAGTGGTGCCAGGTGGAGCTTGGGCATGGCACCGTGGGGGGTCAAAGAGACCCTCATCTCCTCCTGTCTGCTCGCAGCTTCCCTCTCTGTTTATTAAGCACCAAGCCAGCCATCGGCTCACCTGATTCTTATGGCAGCCCTGCAAGGCAGGAACTGTTATTATTGATCTTATGCGACAGAGGAAGGAACTGATGTTAGGAGACATTGTGAATGTAACTCGTTCATTCAGCCATCCTTTTTGATAGGAGCAGCATTGCGGAAAGTCCTAGTGACACTGACATGAATAAGACCCAGCCCCCACCCGCAGGGACCCCACGGCTTTGCCCAGATGGAAAGTGACAATGGCCATCCTTGGGGTGTCACTGCCTCTCTAAGTAGTGGGTGGTAGTGTTGTTCTAAAATAGAAACCAATTGCAGGTCCAGAATTCTTGGATGGGTTACCTTCTGTCTAAAGCCCCAGATTCTAAACTTTCTATTCAAATTCTTGTCTGAATCAACCTTCCTCGACCATTATTCACCACATGGAGCCCTGGGGAACCTTGCATTTACCACTTACCCCAGACACATGCGAAGCCCCGCTCGTTGGCCACCCAATGCCCACCCCTCCCGACTGCTTGCCTTCCCTGCTTCTGGAACCCTGATGTTGGGTGGTGGGCAGAGACTGTGGTATCAAGGCCCTTCAAAGCCCCAGTATAAACAGATTCTGGTAACCCTAATCACGGCAATCAGTGTAAACCAGTTATGGAAATCCTAACCCCCTTGGCTAGGTACTCCCCCAATCTTCCTTACGACTAGGGTGACCAGTCCATGGCAAAGTCAGGGGATTCTTATGCATTGAACGTTTGTGTCAGCCTCACATTAATATGTCGAATCCTAACCCCCAAGGTGATGGTGTTTGGAGGTGAGGCCTCTGGAAGGTGATTAGGTCAGGAGAATGGAGCCCTCATGAATGGAATCAGTGCCCTTATAAAAGAGACCACAGAGAGCTCTCTCCCCCTCTGTCTGCTAATGTGAGGATACAAAGAAGTCAGCCGTCTGCAACCGGAAGAGGGTTCTTACCAGAACCCAACCACGCTGGCACCCTGATCTCAGACTTCCAGCCCCCAGAATCATGAGAAGTAAGTAAATTTCTGTAGTCATAAGCCACCCAGTCTACTGTGCTTCATTATAGCAGCCCAAATGGACTAAGATGGGATATTTGCTGGAGAGCTACAGACGGAAGGTGGAAGAGAATCCCTTGAGTCTCACCTTTCTCTTCCCCCCGTCTTGAACATGTTTGTGGGCAGATGAGATGTTTGGAGCTGCAGCAGCCATCTTTTGATCATGTGATAATGGACAAAGGGCAAAAAGTGAGTATGCTGAGAAAGGTTGAGAAATGTCTGGGTCTTTGCCGGCATTGTTGGTTCTCTATATCACCCCAGGACCATGCTGCTCTGGAGTTCTTTGGGAGAGATGACACGGCCCTCCCACAGACACAGCTCTTTGGGTCTCTTTTGCTTGCACTGGCTGCATTCTAACAGACGCCTGAGCCAGCCCCTTCCACCCCGCTGCCGGGAATGCCCTTTCCCAAGGTTTTGCATGGAAAACCCCTCTCATTTTTAAAGACCCAACTCAAGAGTCCCTTTCTGAGAAGTTTTCTTTGATTCCTCCCTCACCCCACTCTGCCCAAGGGTTGAACGTCCTCGCATCTGAGCACTCACGGCACTTTGTTCATACTCTTTTGTGAGCCCAAACACATCAATCTGTCATTATCCATTGTTTCCCCCTTTCTTCCGCCTCCCTCCCCCCCCCAACTCCGGTTCAGGCCGTTGTTTCTCAGTCTAGTTGTACAGGACACAGCTCCCCATTTTCTTTATCTGTTTCTTTTACCTTGGGAGTTCCCAGCCAAGACGGTGCTTAGTCAAGGCCTGAGTGACAAGGGCTTGGGACGTACCCTTATATCATTGAATCCTCCCAGTGACCTTGGGAACCATGATTGATCCTCACCTCCATTTGCAGGTCAGGAAACTGAGAGCAGAGAGGGACAGAGCAAGTCCTGGAATGAGGTCTGTCCAAGCTGGAGGGAGCGCTTGGCTACACAGTATTGGGTCTGTTCCTGCCCTGCTGGGCCCTGGTCCCTGTAGCACATCTCCCTGCTGTGGTAGACGCTGCCTGCAAAGGGGCATTCACGGGACGGTGGGGGCACAGCCAGGTGCGCAGCCTGGGGCAGTGAACAGACCTTACTTGTCCTGGCACAGCCGCTGAGTTAGGATGCAGGGGCCATTCTCTTTAGGCAGCTGGGGCTGGAGCCCATCAAAAAATAAGACCGAAGCAGGGCCTGCCGGGGGGTGAGGTCATGTGGAAAACACTCAAGTCAGAACAAAACTGTCTTTCTGCAAATGACTTCATCACGTTGCCAGAAGGCTCGGATCAATCCACCTCTCACCTCTTCCAGCCCGGCCCCGGGATTGGGGAAGACCAGTTCCTGGGGTCCTGTTACATCACTTAGGCAAAAGTAAATGTTACAGAGACCCACCCACGAGGTGCTGGGGACCTGAGGCCTCCATCTGCCTCCACAGCCAGGGCTTCCTCTGACCTTCCAGGCGGGAAAATCATTGAGGGCAGGCCTGAGCCTTCTCCATCTCTGCGTTTTTGGTGCCCAGCTCAGAACCAGCAAAATACATAAGATAAGATGAAATGAAATGAAACAATCAAATCCACGTAGCGAATGCATGTGTTCCTGTATTCTACAGACAGTTACTGAGAAGCTCTTTTTCTCCTTCTCCCATGCATTGTGTTGGCAGTGGGGTTAAGCTTGCAGAGAGAGGAAATAAAGGAAGGAAGGAAGGAGGGAAGGAAGGAAGGAAGGAAAGAAAGAAGGAAGGAAGGAAAGGAATAGATTTCTCACCAGGTGACACAGCACAACGAAGCAGAATATGCCCTGAGAGACATGTAAACAAAAGCTGAGTCCTACTTCTTATTTCAGCACGACATTCCCATTCAACAGAGCTTTCTAGAGCACAGCCTCCATTCCTGGCCACGTGGTGGACACTTGGGGATCTCGGGAAGCAATCCGAGCACCCTGGCTTAGGTAGTCCTGCGTGGGGGGTGGACAAGGTCAGCGACATGAGCTGCATGCCGTGATGGAGGGATGGAGGGGTGGTGTGGGGCATGAGGGAGGGAGTGCTGGGTGGGCTGGCCAAAGCGGGGAGCCTTACAGGAAGAGCACACCTGCTGTCCAGGAAGGGGTGGAAAGGCTTTTGAGGTGGAAGAATGCTTGGGACAGGGCAGACCCTTCCCTGTGTCGAGAGAGCACAGGGTACATAAAACAAGTGGCAATAGATGGTGCTGATGAGATGGATTGGCGGGGCCAGACTACAGGGGTGTGGGTTTTGATCTGTCGGGAATGAGCCATTGAAAGACTGAAGAAGTAAAGGCTTCCAGTCTGAGCGTGCATTTCAGAAAAGCTTCTCTGGACTGTATGGCAGAATGACTGACAGAGAGAACCCCCAGGAGGCCTCTGAATTGGTTCAGGGACATGAGGGAGACTGCCTGAAGTAGAGAGGTGGCAATGGGGTCGGAAAGAAGAGGAAGAGGAGATAGTAATACCTGTTGCTGATGGGACTTGGAGACCACCAGCATGAGGGGAGAAGTGGAGTCTATTAGAGTATTAGTCAAATTTGGATTCTAATGCTATAGCATTGGAGAAACTAAAAACAACAGTGGCCTAAAGAAGATAAAAATCCAGGTAGGCAGTTGCAGGCTGGCATGGTGGCTCCACAGTTGTCAGAAACCCAGACTCCTTCCATCTTGTTGCTCTGCCATCCTCAATACTTAGCCTTGATCACGTGGTTCAGAATAGCTGCTCAAACTCCCACTGTCATGTCTGCATTCCACCCAGAGGGATAAAGAGACAGAAGAAGAGGGGTGTGTGTGCACCTATTCTTTTCAAAGCTATGACTTAGAATTCTGCTAATAGTCAACTGGCAGAACTTAGGGGCAAGACCATACATGGCGGTAAGGGATGCTAGGAATTGTAGGCTGCCATGTGCCCTAAAAATTTTTCCATTGTGGAAGGAGAGAATGGATCTGTAGAGGGATAACTGGTGGTATTGTGCAAGCCCACTTGTTTCTCTGCGTTTGATATTTCTTATTTGCAAAAATATAGTTTATGAATAGTCATACTTATTTCTAAACAAATAAGTGTTTAATATGACCAAATCACTGCCCACAACATGCTGTATTTTTCTGGTCCCCTTATTTGGCCTCAGTTTTCCTAGTCATTGAAGGAGGCGTTGGAAAATACTCTTAACATGGACTCTATGAGGCTAGCTGAATAAGCTTTAGGCGTCAGCGAATCCATACATTTATATGCTCAATTTGGGGCATACATTCTTCTTGAGAAAGTCTACGGCTTTCAAAGGGTTTATGGGGTGGGGAGGGTTGTGACCTTACGAAGTTGAGAAACAGAATGAAAGAATTACTCAGGACCCTTCATACTCATGTTGTATGATTCCTTTGTACCCACCTTGTAGCGCACACTTGGAAAGGAGTCAAGGGAAAGAAAAGGACAATTGAAGGGCTCTGGGCAGTTGCGGGTCAAGCTGCAGCCTCATCCTGAAGGGCCCACATGGGCGTGGCTGTGGCATCATCCTGGGCCTTCCTCTCTGGTCCTTGCTCTGGCTGAGCTGGGGTTTGGCTGGGTGCACGCCTGGCACACCTTGCCTGATGTCGCCCATGCAGTCCCCAAAGCTCCCAGCCAGGAGCCAGTTAGGGTTTCAGAGGCACAAGTGAGCCGCTGTGTTTGGCCTGCCAGGTGAAAAGAACAGAGCCTGCATTAATGAGACGCTCCTCTCCTGGTATCGGCTTTCCCTTCGCAGGCGATGTCTCAGACCTGGAGCAAACCTGTCTCTTTCTCCGGAGCCAGGGATTTGATATTGTTGTGAATGGAGGTTTTCATCCCCCAGCTAGTCGTCTGCCCTCCATGGCGCCTGCCGCTGGTGCCAGGCTTGGCACGTGAGCCCCCAGATGTGCAAGGAATGGATGAGAAGAACTGGGCTCAGCAGCTTCCCCTCCACCAGCCTTGGTGGAGGAAGAGGCATCATGCCCCAAGAGAAGGAGCGAGGAGATGCGTGGAGTTCTGGCTGGGCGTGGATGTGTCCCGACGTACATGTGGTATGTACTCACTAACTGGGAATTTCTCGACGGCCCACTGAGGAGCGAGATTCATAGAGCAAAATCACCGTCCGCAGTCAGGATGGCATAGAATAAAGCTGGAGAGAAGGATTTTATCAAAGGGGAATGGGAGAAGAGAAAAGCACTGTGGCACCAAAAACAGACTTGTGATGTGTCTCAGAACACGGAGGACAGGTGGGAAGGTGGTAGAAGACCACCCCTGGGCACCGTCTGGGAGATGGGTCAGGAAGAAAGGAATGCCGGGAGAAGAACAGGCATGGGCAGCAGGCTTGGGCTTCAGATAGCTGGAAAAGAGACCTTCATCCCAGGAGAGCTAGGCTAGCGGGAGAGGTCAGGGCTGGGTGGCAGGGTGTGGTCCTGCTGCGGCCAGGGAGCTGGAAGAGGCCCTGATATCTTGACAGAGCTGACCTGTCGCACCTTTACGTCTGCAGGTCTCTGGCTGCTTCCTTCTGCCCTGAGCTCTCATTCAGCACAGGCCTGGGAATGTGCTTTAGCAGCCTGTGACTGCAGGTATGGGACCAACGAGGATGGCCAAGGGACAACAAAGGGGAAGAAGGGACCGGCTATGATTTCAAAGAACAGCACACACGGGCCTGCTTCCTGGCTGTGAAGTGCTTGCTTGTTCATTCTCTGGGGGAGGGCCTGTAGGCCTGGGAGTTAGGACAAGTCCTTGCCACCCCTGGACTAAGGACGGCTCAACAGCACTGCCACTTACCAAGTGTCCACGCAGTGCTAGGTCCTGGGGTGTGTGTGGTGCAGACAGAGACAAAAACAAACAAACAAATAAACCCACCCTTTTTCTTGCCCTGAGAAAACTCATAGCCTGTTTGGGATGGAATCGATTTCTACTGAGACCTTCCAGGTTCTCTCTGCTGCTAAGGGTCTGACGTGTGTCTCTTGAGTTCCATTCTCATAGCATCCCTGAGAGGGAGGCAGAACCCCCACTGGAGAAAACAGAGGTTCAGAGATGCTAAGTACCCTGCTCAGGACCACACAGCTGTGAATTTTGAGTCCTGGGTCTGTGTTACTCCAATGTCTGCCCGTTTCCACTTGGGCAGACCCATTCTCTTCTTTTCGAAAGGGGTGGTATGGGAGGTTGTTGGGGGTGGCTTGAGCCTGAGGGTGGACCTGGTCCCAGGGCCTTCTCGTGCATGTGTGCCGAAGCACATGTCACTCAGTAATTCCTGATTCGATAAATGAAGAGAGAAAAGGAGTCTTCACTCAGTGGCCACTATAGCAGACAAAGTTCTGGGCTCTGTGGGAACTTTGGACGTGAATTGGTCAGTCCCTGTCTGCAAGGAGCTCACAGACTGGAAGGAAATAAATGAGTGTGTTAAGACCCACTCCAAAGGCACTGAGCCAAACCTCCATCTCTCCTGAGCAGAGTGGCCTGTGGTGAGAACCAGAATGCCTTGGAACCCCAGTTTCTTTCTCTGTAAAACACAGGTGGTATCACCTAATTTACTGCATTGTTGTGGAGATTATATAAAATAATATGAGCTGAGCGCAAGGCCTGACACAAAATCGGGGCTCAGAAATCATTATAATTATGATTCTTATTACCATTCCAGACAGAGTTTAAGGACAGGGAAGACCAGTTAAGCTGAAGAACTATTAATATAGAGAAGCACAGAACAAAGTGCTAATGGGATTCTCGGGTGGGAAGAGGGCAGGTGGGCGGGAAGACCCAGGCTGCCTTCCTGGCTCGTTTCCGTTGTCCTGTTTATCTTGATAATCGTCTTGTCCGAAGCCCCTTCATCTTACACTGACTCTCCAGGACCGGCAATCAGCAATGTCACTGTCTGTGGAATGAATGACTCCACAAATGATGCTTCTGAACCAGTGCTTCCGGAGCCTCAGGTGCGGCGAGCTCTCCTCCTCATCCCAGCAGCTCTGCTCACAGAGCTTCCATGAACTCACAGCATTGGTGGCTCAGCAGTCTCTGCCCCACACACGCGCAGCCCCCAGTGCCCAGAGCAGGAATCCCTGCCCTGGAGCCTCCTTATGGAGAGGGCAGCCTAGAGAACGTCTACCACCATCTGAGTTGTGGGCAGGATGCAGGGAGCTTCTGAGGGGAGCCAGCGGCCTGGGTTAGCAGCTGCCACTTGGAGCCATAGGCCAGGCCCCTCACCTCTCCGAGGTATGGCAGAGCTCCGGAGTCCCTGGTCTTCCCAGAGTCTGCAGCAGAGGATGCTTGTGTGGTCCATGGAGCAGGCAACCCTCCACCAGTGAGGTCAGAGTTGTGGGTACACACCTGAGTTCTTCAGTGGGGTAGCCCTGAGGTATGTCCTCCCCAGGAGGAATGAGCCAGAGACATAACCTCATCATTACTATGTCCTTTCTTTGCTCGTCTTTATTCTGTCTTATTCCCCACAGTGCTCCTGGGCTGGGGTCACTTCCTAGATAAACTACTCGCACCTAAATCCTTGTGTCAGGGGCTGCTTCTGGGGAGCCCAGCTACAGTGCAGCCCGTGGCTGGGTCACTCTTAGGCTGGGTGCCAGGAGGTGTATGTGGTCTCCACCGCCTTTCGGCTCCAGCGTTCCTTTTCCTGGCTCATCCTCAACTTAGCTGCGTCACCCACAGTCCCAGGGCGTGGGGAGAAGTCAGGACATTCCACTTGCCATCTGGGTTACACAGTGACTTCCTGCTCCCAGGACATAGCGTCTTCCTCGATGGGAGGACCAGGCAATTGGGAAAAAATTAAACAGCTTTGGTCTGGCTTCAGGAAGAATAGCAGGGAACTCCCTCAAGTCTCCTGTAAAAACGGGTGTGCTGGCTTTGTGTTTAGAGAGAATGCTGTCAGGGGACATGGCAAAAAAGGGCTGACTTATCAGTACCTAATGACACTAATAAGTGGCATCTGTGAGCCCTCCTGGGACTTTGTTGCAGGGTGGGAGGGTATGGGGAGATGATTTGCTTTCCAGGACTCCTACATCAGAGCCCCCATCTCTGCCTCCCTGGAGTGTGTCATGCTCTGGCTTTTCACAGGAAAATTGCCTAACGCCATGGCAAAAGCAAGGTAATAAAATATTCATCTGCTGAGGCCAGAGGGTGGAAGCTATCGCGTCCTCCAGGAGAAGTGGAGTCCTAAATTAAAGACACACACAGACCCAGACAAAAGCACATGCCCAACCAGCAAACATTCCCAGGCATGTGTAGGAACAACACAGCCTCACACAAACACAAAAGCATATGCCTAAACACACGCATGTACACACATAGGCACTTATCACACAGCTGTACAGCACACAAGCCTGCACTGAGGACACGTGCCTGCCACGATGTGAACACACACATGTGAATTGCATGTTCCCATGAACTCCCACTATATATGTGCACCGCACACATATCTCTTCCCACAACCTTGTAATGAAAAGTGACTTCTTCTTAGCTCGTGTATTGGGGGCAGAAGAACCCATCACCCTGTGTCTGGCTGTCCCGAGGAAGCTCGGCTCTGTCAGGCAGAAAACAAATGCTGTGCTGGGGGAAGTGTGACTCAGAGGTGAGTTACACAACTCCATTCTGCCTGTCTGCTCTGCCCAGGAGCAGGAGGATGAGGAAAGCTTGCAAATGTGAAAGCCAAAAGGGCTGCTGCACTTCTGGAAGCTTCCACATTACCATGTCACTTGTCCAGGCTAGTGGGATCTCCCTGAGGGCAGTCTGAGGAGCTGCTGCGCTGTCACGAACACAAACCCGTGGGCTTGATTACAGGGAGGACCTTCCCTCAGAGAGGTGGCTGTGGAGTGTCACCTTCCCACAGACCTGCTCCCACCCACCTGGCCTGCCGCCCACAGCTCCATCACGCCTGCAGAGAGCAGTTGGCCCCTCGGCTTATAAGGTCAGCATATATGCTGGCCTGTGTCTGCAAAGGCGAGCCTGCCTTGTTATTGTTCTAGATGCTCTGACTGAACATCTTGGTCAAAGGATGGAGACCAGACCTAAGATGTTTGAAACCGCCCAGGTTCACAGACCTCCTGAGAGAATGAGAATGTCCTAGTTCCCTGAGAGGCTGTGTTTCTCCATATATCCACTCTGCAAATATCCACCAAATATCTACCAAGACCTATGGCTTGAGGTTACAGAATTGGCTGCCCTACGGGTCTCAGTCTGTGAGGGAAGCAGACAAGGTCCAAGAGATTCTTGCCATTTGCTCTTTGACAAGGTGACTCTGATTCTAGAAGGTTCAAGAAGTTGGCCAAAACCAGAGGTATATGCGTGAACGGGTGGGAGGTGGCCAGGGCAGGGCAGTAGAGGGGGGAGAATTAAATTCTGAGCAGAAAAGCAGCAGTCACAAAAAGAGCACGGCTTCCTACATAAGCAATTGTAGACCAGGGGCTAGCAAACTGCAGCTCACAGGCCAAATCCAGCTAACTTCCTGGTTTTGCAAATAAAGTTTTATTGGCACACAGCCATGGCCATTCATTTATGTACAATCCCTGGCTTCTTTAGAACTACAACAGAAGAATTGAGTAGTCACGGCATGGTCCTCAAAGCCTAAAATATTTGCTATCTGACACGTTGTAGGAAAAAATTTGCCAAACCCTGTTCTAGATCTATCCGCTAATTCTGGAACCCACTGTAGAATTCTTGAACCAAGCACAAAATATCTGGCACCTACTGCATGAGTCTAGAATCAGCCCGGTTTTGTAGAGCTCCCTGGAAGAGTGACATTTGTGTACGGATTTAGAAATTTACAGTGAGTTTTACATCAATTATCCCATTTAATCTTTCAACAAGCCTGTGTGAAGTTAATGGTAATTTTATCCCAATTTTTGCAGATGAAAAAACTAAGACAAAGGGAAATTAGGGGACTTGCTGAAGACCACATGGCTGGGAGACAGCCGAGTCCTGGGCAGCCTGATTTTAACATTCCAGGCTCTTTCCAGCACATTAACCTACAGATGTTTCTCCGTCACACATTCCACCACTGAGCTGCCCTCCCTGACAGTCCCTTTCCCTTCTCTCCTTCCTAACATCCCTGCTGCCACTGAGGGGGCCTTTTGTCCATTGTGCTGCCTTAGTGGGAGAGCGGGTTTGGAGGAGAATTGAATTTCCTTTCTGCATCTGTTTGCTGGAGACTGGTGCACCCTGGGATGCTAACGAACAGTGACAGATGAGCTTCAATTGGCTGGCGCATGTTAAGAACCACTGGACCAGGTAATTCCAATCCACCTCCTCAGAACTCCACCCAGGAGGGAGCCCAGGGTGGTGGTGATGGCTCTGCCCTTGGGGCCTTGGGGGTGCCAAGAGAGGGCCTGTGAGGGACCCGGCTGTGGCCCTCCAGGAGGGATGGGCACACTGAGTGACCCCTTCTGAATGCAAGGATCATAGGGCCCTTGCTCATTTATTTTCACGGAAGCTGCTCTTAATGGAATTTCATTTCGTTTATTAGATACAAGGGCCCAAGATGTGGCTGTGTTGTATCAGGCGGATTCTGACGGCCCATCCATCCCCTGCCCGCACCCACCCCCCACACACACTCGCACATTTCCTGCAGCTCCGTGCTGCAGCTGACTGGAGCTCTGCATGCTGTGGGTAACACATTTAGCTCGATAAAATATAATATACAACAGGATCATATTTAACAAGGAAAACAGGCCCGGAATGGACAGAGGAACAGAGTGGCTGGGTTGCCATGGAAACCCCTGGTTCGGAATTTCCTGACTCCTAGGGGATTACATTTTCAACCTTAATGCTGTATTAACATAAGCTTTGGCACTTAATGTCTCTGTTTTTCACCTCCCCTGTTCCCTGGCTTACAGGCAAAAGAAAGCACCAGGGATGACCCAGGCAGGAGGAGAGAGGCTTCACTTCTTGAAAGCCTGCACGGGATCCAGCTGAAGCCAGCCTCCACACCCGGACGAGGTGCTCTGCAATTTTTAGAGTATGTCACATCCATTATCTCGGGGACCCACAGATAAGCCAAAAAGAAAGCTGATGTGAGGTCGCCAAGCCCCATGCGTGTGGCCCCTCAAATGCCTCTTATGTCCATTCCTTCTTCTTCCTTGCATTGCCACTGCCTTTTCCTTCTCTCTCCAGGATGTTGCAATAGCTTCTCACCCATCTCCCTGCTCCCAGCCTGTGTCCTCCTGTGCCCTCTTGCCACCTGAGTGACCATCCTGCACTACAAATTTGTTCATCCTGCAGTTGACTTCAGAGCCTCCAACGGTCCCACGAGGTACAGACTACAGTCTCACCTCCCATGCACTCAAGAATTGCTACCTCTTTGTACAAGTTCCTTTCCACTATCCACGCTATTCACTCTCCTGCAGCCTTATTCGCTCTCTCCTATTCACTCTCCTCTTCACCCTATTTACTGTCCTCCAGGCCTCCAGGCTGTCTGGGAACTGATGGGCTTTGTGAATGTACTTCTAGAGGCCATATCTTTGCTCACGCCATGAACTCAGCCTGGACTCCTGGCCTCTCCCACCCTGTTGACCAACTCTTCTGCTTCCTTTAAGACCCAGCTCAGCATCACCTACTTCAGGGGTCCCTGCCCACCTGTCTGCCAGTGTTCCCATGACGTTGTCCTGAACACTGTTGCGGTCCTTACCACAGGATGGTCTCTTTGGCCCTTCATGCACCTGCTTCCTTGCGCACATTGGGAGCTTGTCAAATCCGGGGGTCATGCCTCCTTACCGCCACATCTTCACCACCCAGCATGGTTCTGGTACTTAGTAGGTGCTCAATTGACGCTGATGAAATTGGGTTTCCAGGTGAGGACACTGGGGCTCAGGGAGGTCAGGGAGATGGGTTGAATGCCACTTGTCTGGTAAGAAGCTCCGTTGGGGTCTCTCTCCTGTTGCTACCCCTCCCGGCCTCTCTGTTTGCTCTGGGGTCTCAGCACCATCCACAACCCACAAAGCACCTCTCTGTTTGCAGCATTACACAATTTTTCCCTGCCAAACCCTTTCTTCCTTCCCCATATCCTCTGCATCGGCTGCCCTACAGCTTTGGACAAGCAGAACTGTTGGAAAGCCTATCCCTGAAAGAGGGCGGTTCAGAGACCACCAGAGAACCTTCAACCCATGGGAAAGCCCGTGACTCTTCCTTCCCACGAGACTTATCATTCTAAAAAATTAGGTTCTCAAGGTTTCAAAGACTAGGCATTCATCCAAGCTAACTCACGCTTTGGAGTTTTATAGTAAGAATCCAAGGAGCCATGGTGAAGACCAAAATCTTCACTCCTTCACCCAGGGATGGATGCCAACTCTTCATCCCCACACCACCCAATTATGTCCACCTGGAACCTCAGAATGGGACACCACTAGGAATAAAGATCTTTGCAGGTATAGTTAATGTCAGGGTCTTGAAGTGAGCTCATCCTGAAGTAGGGTGGGCCCAAGTCCAATGGTAGGTGTCCTTATATACACCGAGACACGGGACAGAGGGACATGTTGAAGAGCTCTATAAAGACAGAAGCAGGTGTGGGAGTTATGTGTCCACAAGCCAAGAAACACCAAGGATTGCTAGCAACCAGTCCTAGCAAGGATTGCTAGGAAAGAGGCCTGGGATGGAACCTCTCTCAGAGTCTCCAGAAGGATCCAACCCTGCTGACACCCCAATTTCAGACTTCTGGCCTCTAGAACTGTGAGAGAACAAATTTCTGTTGTTTTAAGCCACATGCAATTTATTGTCATTTGCAGCTCTAGGAAATGAATAAAATCAGACAGCGTAAAAATCCCGGGGAAGCCCCAGCTGGGTCATGGGGAACAGCAAAATGGGGGAGTCCTCACTCCTCACCATCATGTGTGGTATCCCCATCCTGCATCGCACCCTGGCCCCTCTGGCCTCCTCTTTGTCTCTGCACTGCCCTCTACCTGCCTCCAGCCTGGCCATTCCCCTTTCTTCCTCTTCGCGTGTTTCCACCTCAGGCTGTTCGGCGGCTTCTGCTTGCTTGTGAGTCTGCAGCCTGAGCTGTCCATGTGTCCATCTCCTTGGTGGTCTCTTGCTTTCCTTTACATGTGACGACCAGCCAACCCTCTCCCCACACTTAAACTGCTCAAGAGAGATGATCTGATGGTTTAATTAACCACCATTATCCAAATGGGCAAAGCTTTCACTGCAAGCCACCTCAAGGGCAGCAGACATTCGCTCTACTCACCCTGGTCAAGGTCAACCCAGTCTGGTCAGCGGTGGCCAGGGAGGCAGGCCATATATGGCAGTATGTGAAGGGAGGCACTGAGACAGGTGATGAGTGACCATCCCAAGTTGGTGGCATCTTCATAGTTGAGACTCAATTTCTTGCAGAATTTAATAATATGCAGTGGGAAGGGGAAAGAAAAGAAGCACCTTTTCCAAATCTAAGAAGGAAAATGTCATCAGCTGAAGCTTTGAAAAGTCAAAATTGCAACCCACTTGCCTCCCTCTCTGGAGGAAAGCTGCTTTTGACAAGCTGTTCAGAAGTCCTCATTGCTCTGGGTCAGTGACAGCTGTTGGTGACAGAAGAGGTGGGTGGAGAGAAGCTGGGCAGGGGAGCAGGCTGCCAGGGTGCCAGCTGAGCAAGGGTCAGCCTGTGCACCACGGCTGGGACGATGGCTCTGGGGCACTGGGCTGCTTTTCCTATAATCCCACTTCCTGAGTGCTTCTTGCATGTGGCACTGTGCTAAACACTGTCCACACATCCTCTCGTGTGTTCTCCCTCTGGCCCCAGGGGCTGCATATCCGTGTCCAACTTGTCCTACAGATCAGGGACCACAGGTGCAAATGCCCAAAATCACAGCATGAGCAAGTGATGGAGTCAGGATTTGAGCTCAGTTCAGAGGGGGCTAGACAGCCAAATGATCCTGGAGTGGAGGGAAGACAGCTATGACAGGATATTACGGGACAATTGATGACATTTGAATATGGAGTCCAGGTCAGAATCCAGATAGTTCAGTATCGATGTTGAATTTCCTGATTTTGATAAGTATGCTATCAAAATTGGAAGTTCTTGTTCTTAAGAAATACCTACATACTGGAATGTTTATGAGTAACAAGGAACAATGGTTCCAACTTACTCTCAAATAGCTCAGAAGAAAAGAGAATTGTAGGAGAATGAGATAAAAAGCAGCAACTGGAGATTTGAAACTACTTCAAAATTTAAATTGTAAAAAAGAAAGCCCAAAGTCCTGGCTCTTTCAGGTGTTTTTTTTTTTTTTTTTTAAAGCAGCTTTATTGATATATTCTTCCCATACATCAAATGCACATATTTAAAGTGTATGTTTAATAAGTTTTGACACTTGGATACATCCATGAAGCCATCACCCCCATGAAGAAAGTGAACAAGCCATCACACCCAAAACTCTCCGCTTGCTCCTTTGTAACTATCCCTGTCCCCCCTCCCCAGCCCCAGGCAATTGCTTTCTCTTGCTATAGACTAATTTCCATTTCCCAGAATTTTGTATAAATGGTATCATACAGTATATACTCTTTATTGCCTGGCTTCTTTCATTCGGTATAATTATTTTGACATTCATCCATGTTATAGCATGAATAGATACTTCATTCTTTTTCTGGCTGAGTAGTATTTCAATGAATGGATATACCACAGTTTGTTTATCCATTCCTCTGCTGATGGACACTTGGGTTGTTTTCAGTTTCTGGTGATTATGAATAAAGCTGCTATGAATATTTGTGTACAGGTCTCTGTATGACGTATGCTTTCATTTCAACAGAATGGCTAGATCCTACGGTAGATGTGAGTTAACTATTTTCCAAAGCGGCTGTACCACCAGCAGTGTGTGAGGGTTCCAGTTTTCCCACATCCTTGCCTCGGTATTCACTGACTTGGCATTGCCAGTATTTTTTATTGGAGCCATGCTAATGAACTTGTTGTGGTTTTCATTTGCATTTCCCTAGATTAGCAGTGTTATCACCATGCCTTTCCCTCTCCGACTTCTCAGGGGCACTGTGCCCTTTGAGGTAAAGTGACAGATTCAGTATCCTGGGAAGCTCAGTGACTGCCACCCTGAAGCCCAAGGTGAAGGGTCAAGTCCCCAAAGAGGACATGGGAATGGATGGGCCCAGGCTGAAGACTGGAGTCCTGACATGAGAGCCAAGGACACTTACAGACCAAGGTATAAAGTGTGATCAAATATTATAGTGAATGTTTAAATTAAAAACAATTATTACAGTAAAAGACACATTGCCATTAATACCCCTCAAAATACTCCCCCTCACTTCGAACACACTTATCCCATCATTCTTGCCACTTTCTGGAGCAGCTCTGGAAGTCCTCTTTTGTGAGTGTCTTTTGCAGTGCTGTCATGGCTGCCTCGATGTCCTGAATCATTCTGACTTTGGGGAAGAGCCAGAAGTTGCACGGTGCCAGATCTGGTGAATAAGGTGAATGAGGACACACTGTAATGTTTTTATTTGACAGAAATTGCTGTATACCAGAAACAATGTGTGGCATGGAATGTTGTCATAATGGAGGATAATTTACGGCACACTTTAAAACACACCTTCCCTGAACCGTAGCTCACACCCGACCGACAGCACCAAACAAGTTGAAACTTGTCACACACTGTTACTAAGGTTTGAAGTGCCGTGTCCCGTATTTAAGATCCCTGCCTTTCTGTTGGAAGGCATTCGGCAGCAGCATTCACCGTATTTTCTCATCATAAACGGAAAAGCTCAGTGTCACACATCACTTCTGGTACAGCAATTTCTGTCAAATAAACACATTACGGTGTGTCCTCATCCACCTTATTAACCGGACCTCACACCATGAAACTTCTGGCTTTTCCCCGAAGTCAAAATGACCATGAAAGGTAAATGTTTTGAATCAATTCAGGACATCGAGACAGCCATGACAGCACAACTACAAATACTCATGAAAGAGGACTTCCAGAACTGCTTCAGAAAGTGGCAAGAATGATGGGATAACTGAGTTTGAAGTGATGGGGAGTATTTTGAGGGGGATTAATAGCAATTGACTTTTATTGTAATACATTTTTAAAAAATTTAAATATTCACTACATTTTGTGATCACACCTCTTATTGAACCAGTGGCTCTGATTGGCAGAGACCACCGATCGGATGGGCATCCACCAGCTCAGCAGTCAGACCTGGGGCTTTCCCACAGGTGATCAGTAAACAGGAGGCCTCAGGTCCTAACTCGAGCACTTCAATGGCTTACTCAACGCCATTAGTGCCTCCCAAGTGCCTCGTTCTATAACCAGCATAAGTCTTTGATGGACATTGGTTGGTACTTAGGTTGCAGGCAACTTTCAGAGTAAAGTCAAAATTCCTAAGGATGATTGATGTTCAAGGCCTTTCTTGATCAAGTTCCTAAATTTAGGTTTTCCCACCACATCCTTCCACCCAGCCTAACAAAAGCGCCAGAGTCCCTTAATCTTCTCTCACGCTGCTCCTTCTCTTGGCCGATGGAGACCTTCTCAGCCAGCGAGGTACCAAGTCTTCCTCGAAGCCTTCCTCAGCCTCACAGGAAGAATTCACTGAGGCCAGCTCTGTCTGAACTTGTACATCCCATATGCTGTTCCCGGGGGGCTGTGGTGAGCTGCGAGCTCCTTAAGGGCCGGGTGCTATAGCACACCCTGTCTTAGCACATGGAAGGCTCCTAGTCGCTTAGTCTCCGTCCACTGAACCAAGCTAATGTCTGCACGACACCCTCCCTTTCTGCATTTGGGGACTAGAAAGACTTGCCACCACTACATGAGGTTCACACATCACTCCAAAGGCCGGAGGTGGCATCTGCTACATTCCAGAAAATGAAGTACCTCTGCCACCTTGCCCACCATTACCTGGAACAGCCATTATTGTGCGAACACACGGCCCAGGAGTTTAAGCACTACAGCCAATTAGTTTCTCAGGGTGCATCATCTTAAATACACCAACCTCAAAGAGGTGCAAGCTGGTCCTAGAAGCCTTTTCTTCCTTCTTTATATTTTTTCTCATTCCAGCAGCACTTACCTATCTGTTCTTTCACTACAGAACTATTCCCGCTAGAAATGCCGTGAACCCTTTCAAATAAAAAATTTAACGTGTGGATCCGGTAATTTTATGTTGTGAGTTATGAAACCTTTACTTAGGTCCCACCTTTTATTAAACCTCAGGGTTCTCCTTTGGTCTCTAATGACATTACGTCGCATCAGAATTAGACAGTTTTTTACAAGGGGCTGTATTATTTGTTGTGACGCGGTAATGCTAATGTTTAAATTTTGAGTTCTTTTACTGCTGATTAAACCTCTAAAGACTACAGCAGAATTTCTGCTTCACTGCTAGAAGAAAAGAAAACAGCGCGGTTTGTATTGAGGAGATCACTTGAAGAATGTGCAGGAAGGTGGCTGCATTTATGAATAAAGTGAGGCATTATCATTTTTAATAGGAATTAAACAGCTAGAGGGAGAAGTCGGGCAATGCTGTGATCAGTGCAAAGGAAAACAATCTAACAATTTTAATTAACTGTATTTTAATAGCTTTAGTTATAATTGAATAATTTAAATACCAAGGGAAACAGTTAAATCTCCTAAAAGCCTTTTTTTATTTACATTTTAAATACAGTTCACGGTGAAGAGATGACAGTATGTGTGCTGGGGGGAAATCGTCCGGATGACTCCAGCAGCCGGCAAGCTCGGAAGAGGCAGGATGGAACCTGAGAGATCCCGGGCCAGGGGTTCACATGCCCCAGCACCTTGGGCTGAGATGGCCTCCCAAAAGGACCAGGGGGCAGAAGTGGGCAGCGAGGAGTTCCCTGCCCGCCCAGGGCCCACAACACATCTGGTGTCACAGCCCTTCCCCACACCTCTGTTAGTGGGGCCTGGAGTAAGTTTTGATATTTATTCATTCAATGTTCAAGCAGTATTTATTGCTAGTCTGCAGTAACAACCATCATGGCAGTAATAAAATAGTAGAAATAACAGCTGACACTTATGGAGGGCTTCCTGAATGTTCATGGCTGGAGATAATGGGAAGTGAGAGAGAGAGGTGGTCCCCGCCCTCCTGGAGTTTTTCAACTAGAGGGAGAGACAGACACTAAACAAGTAAACAAAATAAGTATAAATTATAAGAGGCCTACAGGAAACAAGACAGAATACTACAATAGGGAAGAATGGGGCGGTGGGAATAATTTCAGGTAAGGTGGGTAAACTTTGAGAAGTATGAAATGGGGGCTGGTTTCTAAGCCTGGGGCAGCTAGAACTTTCCTGCAAGCGAAAGCAGCATGTGCAAAGGACCTGGGGTGGAGAAAGACTTGGTAGTATTTTGGAGGAATTGAGAGGAGCTAGCAGTGGCTAGACAAGGGAGGAGAGAAGGGTGATGTGGAGAACCTTGCAGGACACAGAGTGTTGTGGGCAGCCCCTGGAAGATTTGCAGCAGTAGAATGATGCAATTTGATTAGTAACTCTAAAAGATCTTGTTGTTGTTTCCCTAAGCCTTGTGTTGGGGTATGATCTCCTCCCTCCCTCCCCCTTGTGGGCCTTTTCAGCTCCTGCATCTCAATTCCTAACACCCCAGTTCCTATGCACATCCCATCTGAGAACTGACCTTTGCTCCTCGTCCCTTGCTGATTCGGGCTCAGTTTGGAACTGAACAGATCCCTCCCCACTGCTGCCAGTCCTCAAACCCCAGAGCTGCAGCCTCCAAAGTCCACACATCTCCACTAGCTGGGACTCCTGCTATTGCATATCCACCCTTTAGCTGGGACCAGTGAAGTCCGTGTCCCTGTGTATTGACCAACAGCTATGCTCTGGGAGAGCAGCCCACCGCCCCTTCAGTGCCCCTTCCTCCCTCCCCACCAGCCTGCAGAGAAGCCCCCTCATGCCGTGTAGCCAGGAACTTCTGAGTCATGAGAGGCTCCATTGGTGCTAACGAGGAATCCTGGGAGGAAAAAGTGTACACCAGCTGCAAAGACAGGACACTGGGGAATGTCAAGATGCGCTCTGTGGGGAGCCTCTAGGGTCACAGCAGACACTACTAATGGGTTGTGTTTTGGATTGCCATCCCCTTCCATTAAAGCTGGGCACCCCTGCAGCTCCAGGCCACCCTGCCATGCCCAGGGTCCTCTCCTGCTGGGGGAGCCTGGGCTGTTTCCCTAATGGGGCCACCAGCCAGCTCAGGGGAAAACCACCGGCTGAGCAATCCATTTCTTCCTCCTGGGAGCCTCACTGGCTTCTCAGAGGGCTCCATGCAGGACAGACCTGCTCAGACTCCAAGTCAAAGCTGCAGGCTGTGCCGATAGGTCTGGACCACTAGGTAACTCACGAAGTGATGCAGACAATATTCACCCCAGAGGGAGCTGGGCAGGCTGTGTGGGGTGATGAAAAGATCTGTGGACATAGAGTGAAGCAGAATTGATCATAACAGTGAGAACAAAAACACATGTGCTGAGTGTTGCCTGTGCTTTGTATGCTAATTCGACCTGTGAAAGGAAGTGCCCCTTGATGAGGCCCTATCATCCATCTCGGCTTCACAAAATGAATGAACAGCACGAGGTGGGGCCGTTTGCCAGTCACCCAGCGAGTGTGTGATGGATGGAGCACCTGGCGGGCTGTGGCCTGTCCTTAACCATGCTCTCCACTCCCAGCCCTGGCCTGACACTCGCTGGCTGGCGGGCGCCCTCGAGCAGCGTCACTGAGCTGCGTTGCCCATACTGTGCCCTCACTTGTTTGCCCCACACACACTTATGCAAAGCCTCCTCTGAGCCTCTTATCCATCTCATTTGCAGATGAAAAAACTGATGCTTAGAGACAGGACGCCCTACATAAATGCACACAACTATTTGTGTCCTGGAAAGTTGAGCTAGTGGTCCCACAAAGCCCTACTTCTTCACAACTCAGGGATGCTTTCAATGGCTGCATGGGGTTGGGCGCTCGCCCTCTTGGTTCACAGCAGACTGCTGTGGTATGTCCAGGATAGTTGGCAGGGGAGGCAGGGAAGGGCTGGTGATTTTTTTGGGATGAGGGTACAGGGACAAGAAGTACTGAGAGTCAGAGACCAAAGGGCAGAGAGCAGGAGCTGGTGGGGCTGTCTCAAATGCGCCTTCCTCCATGCAGAAGCCACATGGCCAAGGCCAGGGGCAGCCATCTTGCCATGGGCAGCCTGAGGCTCTCTTTGCTCCATGTTCCTGAAGTACCAGATTGAACAGGGAGGACGGCCACGTGCTCCTGCAGCTCCCCAGGCAAGATTTGTCCCTTGGAAGAGCCCCTGGCCTGCACTAAGGGAAGGCAGGAGCTGGCCTGGGCAAAAAGGTTGTGGGGAGAAGGTGGGTCCAGGTCATTGGGGAGCAAAACTGTGGGGGAGGGGTTAGCAGTATGGGACCATTGTGACAGTCCTGGGTGTGCATGTCTCCTCTGTAGGACTAGACGGTTTGCTCCTCCAGCTGCTGGGAAGGCTGTCTGCTGAGAGCACTCTATTGTCAGCCCTACCCAGGAGTGGACTCAGCTAAAGAGAGCTGCGCTGTTAGGGTACACCCCCTCTATGGGGACACCCATACCCATTGGCCACTGTGGAGGTGGAGAGGCCCAGCCCGTTTTCCTAAACTCAGGACTGCTCTGAAGGGCCACTGCCTTCAGCACGTCTCACACGGCCAGCTGAGGCCTTGCCATGACTACGGCGTAGCCTGATTTCTCCCTCATCCATCTCTGCTTTCTTCTCTGTTCTCAGAGGTGTGGAGCCTGAGAACGTCCCCTAATTAGCGTCGCACACTAATCTCCAGCTCAGAACCTGCTTCCCAGGGAACTCAACCTGCAACAGCCACTGACCTAAATCTAACTTATTCAGCAAATCTGCATCTAGTTCCCATTATGGTCCGAACACACGTGGACATTGGAGACAGATCCACAGACGAACCTCTTCCGTGTGCTCCAGTGCTGCTGGAGAGCCAGACAGGTAAGTACATCTGTGTGCTAAAGTGCTGTGGGTCCCATCATAGAGGTTTGCTCCGGGGGTGGGGGTCGGGGGTCTAACCAGGAGTACTTGTTTTTCCCTGCGTGCATTGCCAGTGTTCTAGAATTGAAAGGTAGGAAGAGCCTAGCCCTCCTTCCGAGGTTCAACTCCCCCGGTTGTTAGCCTACTGGCCTTCTGCACCTTCAGTGGCTGGGAATTCCTGCGTTCCCACGCAGCTTTGCATATGTGGAACATTCTTACAAAGATTTCAACCCCGCCTCCCTGTAGCTGTCCCCTTACTGGTCTTGTTCTCACCTTTGAAACTTCCAGGACAGGCTCCTTCTGGAGTTGTGGGGTGAATCGGGGAATCTCTGTCAGGGTGACGAAGTGCAGCCGCTGAGAGAAGCTCAGAGCATGGGGAGGGATTCCACGCTACACAAGTCTGCAGAGAAGGGGGTCTCCTGCTAGCTGGTGTGTGCCCTTCTGGACGGAGATGTCTCCTGCTTGAACCTGGTTTCCCCTCCAGCCTTGGAATGCGCTCTCACATTTGGGACAAGTGCTCTGAGGATAAAAGGCAATTTGGGAAACATTGCAAGACTTTTTAGTGCCTACACCCTAGTGTGTGCTAGGAACCTGTAAGAGCAAGCCGAGTATGCAGCTTCTCCTGAAACTTCTCTCTCTCTCTCTCTCTCTCTCTCTCTTTCTCTCTCTCTCTCCATTTCTCAGGGCCAATGTTTTAGAGGATGGGCTTTGAAAAAAATGCTGCTTTCAGAAATTTCCAGAGCTGCCACTGTTCTTGCTCAAAAGGGAAAGAGGAATTCCATCCTGGTGGAGGCCTGCAGCAGAATGAAGGGGTTGGCAGGCAGTGGTAGGGGGGTGCAGGAGACAGCGGCAGGTGAGGAGGGGTGGGAGACAGGCACCCCCTACGCCAGAGTAGGGCTATTTGGCAGGCCAGGGCGCGAAGCCTGGGGAGACTTGGGTGGCTTCCGCGAGTCCTTGCCTCTGACAAACGTCGTGTTGCCGGCTGACAAAGTGAACGTGAGTGTTTACCAGGCTGTCCTTACTCTGCCAGTTCATATGCTCAGACACCAGGTACTGGATTCCATCTTCTCTGACATCTGAATTACGACAAGCCAGGAGGCAGGGCCCTGGCGGCTCCAGAGCGGGGAAATGATAAACAGATGTCAGAGGACAAAGGGGCAGGATGTGCTGGAAGGTTTGTGGCACCTCAGGCCTGCTTGCAACAACCCTTCTCCCTGGGGAACAAAGAGGGCTGCTAGGCCACAACAAAGAGAAGCCAGCGGCAGAGGGGTTAAGGCCATGGGCTTTGAAGTCCTACAGGCCTGGGCATGAATCCTGGCTCCACCACTTGCTCATTGTGTGACCTTGGACAAGTTATTTAACCTCATGTGTCAAGTAGGGAAAATAATAGTCCTTTACTCAGAGTGTGGCTTTGGGCGGATTAAATAAGATGATGCATGAAAAGGACTTAACACAGTGCCTGGCACACAGAACTCAACAAATGGTAGTTGTTTACGCTGCTGCTGCTGCTGCTTGGGAAACAGGTCCTGCAAAATGAAACGTTTATTTGTCCAGCAAATATGGATTGTGCCCTGCTTGGTGCTAGTTGCCAGGGCACAAACCCAGACCAGCTCTGACACTGGTTTAAAGAGCTGACAGGCAGGAACAGGCTGTGCCAAGAAGACACAGCTGGCTGCAGAATGACATCTAGTTACCCAGAACCCTCTGGGCTGTTTCAAAAGAGAAGGCTGTGAAGGCAGGGATGTACAGGGAGCATTGAACCATGTCAAGTCCTGGCACTATCATTAGCTAGTGACAACTCGTTTCATCCCACAAGTTGCCTCTGCCAGACAGACTCTTACTTAGCCCTCAAAGCCCAGCCCAAATGGCCCATCATCCAGACAACCTTTCCCATATGGTCAGGGCCCTCCTAGCAGCTGACGCACACCTTGGCTGAGACACGCATCAACTTCTGAACTGCAGATCTTCATTCTTTACTTGGCTTTTGTCTCTTTTTGGACTAGAGGGTCCATGAGGGTAGGAAACGCGTGGAGAGCAGTATAGAGTGATGTTTATGGGTGTGGGTTCTGGAATCAATCACATGTGGGTTGAAATCCTTGGATGCACCATATTGGGTGACCTTGGGTGAATTCATTAATACCTATGAACGTCAGTCCCTTTATCTATAAAGCTGAGAGCAACATACAGAACTCCTGGAATTGTTATGAGGCTAAAAAAGGGACACTGGCCACAATGGGCTTGGCACAGAGTCTGGCACACAGTAGTCTCTGGGGACACTCACTAGCATGCTTGTATTTCCATCTCTGTGTCTATCTAGACTGACCCCAGTACTTGGTTCCTGGTAGGTGCTTGGTAAGTTGTTATCAGTTGAATAAAATCAGTTCCTCACCCAGGAACTCAGGATCAACCCTGTCACATTAGACAACTTCAGATAAATTCTATGCACCCAAGGGAACTCTGAGGCAGTCCAAACCCACCCCTTGAATTCACAGATGGGGAAACTGAGGCCCACACATTTGTGTGGGGGCAGTGTACACAGACAGATTCATTCAGATCATCCTTGGTGAGTTGCAATGGTATTTTGGTTAGCTCTGCAAAGCACGGGTTCTCAATAGCCAGTTTCTTTCCCATCTGACCCGTTTTTTTGTAGAGGAAATATCAAGGTGTATGATGTCAATGCAGTTAAGTAATCCAGCCAGCTGTGTAAACATCTGGAAGTAGTAGAGACAGCCCCAGAGCGAAAGCAGGGATCAGTGCGTCCAGACGTCTCCGGTGAAGCTGCTGCACTGTAACCTGTGAGGAGGCAGCTAGGAGAGGTGGTGCTCTGATCAGAAAGCACAGTGTGCATTCTTTCCTCTTCAGGCACCGAGTCTGGGAGGGCCAGCGAGGAGGATAAGAGGGCCACTGTGCCCAGTCGGTGCGACTTTGGAAAGTGGATGAGAGGTGTAGGAAAATCCTGCTAATGACATGTTAGCAGCGGCTGGAAATAACCTGTCAGGTTCATAAGGACCTGCCTCTTCTCACTCTTTCCCCACAGCAGGGAGTGGACGTGGCCACGCCCTGGAGAGAAGGTGTGGGTTTGCAAGTATGGAGTCTAGGGCTGCAGAATGGAATCCCAGACCTGCTTTCTCCTTGGGAGTAACTATTCACGACCCAGAGAGATCAGTGGGAAAAAGCTCTGAGCTTCCAGTCCAATGCTTGACTTGTGGATGAGGGAATTGAAGCTCAGAGAGGGCAATGGCATGGCCAAGGTCACACAGCTAGGCAAGAAAATATTCAGGACTAGGAGCCAAGCTTCTGGTCTCCAAATCCCCATGGGTTTCCCTATAACCCAATTTTCCTCTCTCATTATTGAAAATTATTTTAATAGAACTTATTGTTTCTTTTTTATATCTAATTACAAAAGTGACACGGTAAGAAATATGGAAAATACTCAGAAACACAAAATAAATTTGTTCACAAACTCTTCCTGGAGCTAATCACAGGTTCTTATTCTCTTTCTCTACACATCACACACACACACACACACACACACACACACACACACAACTGGTATATAGCTCCTTGAGAGGTGTGGTCTGTGGCATCCTGGGACCAGATGTGGAGAGCACAAGGCAAAGGAGACCTAGATTCTGTTCATCCCTTATGAACTGTGGGGTCTCCTCAGAATCTCAGTTTCCTCATCTGTAAAATGGGTCATCATGTGTACCTTAGAGTACATATTACAGCAAGGATGTACAATTGCTTTATAATATATAAAGTGTGTTGTTCAAAGAATGAATGAATGAATGATGGTGACAGTGGCTGGTGCTTGTGGAGGGTGGTGTTGGTTTCTGCACAGGCCCCCTGGGTCTCACTTTCTGGCTCCACTCCAGGGCAGCTCTCTTCTTCCTCCCCAAGTCTAATTCCAGCTCGCAGGCCAGTCCTCTCCCACTCCACCCCCGTGACAGCTCCAGAACCTTCCATGGATAGATGGACAGGCTGAGCAGGCACTGGAGGTGGCTACGGGGACAGGGTGGCCCTGTGGAGAGGACAGGCAGCACCCCCACTGCAAGGACTCATCCTGGGCTAGACCCCAAAGGCTGCCATGCGCATCTCTCAGATCCACAACCCTAAACTTCTCAGGGCTGTGGACTGTCTCAGCCACTGTGCTGCCAGTGTCTCCTACAGCCTCTCACAATCTCTTTCCCCTTGAGTGGCAGGGATTTTCATACCTATTTTATAGATGGAAAAACAGGCCTTCTGCGTCCCTCCTCACAGAAATATCTGCATTTGGAAAGGAAGCCCTAGAGATCCCACGGGAGCGGAGGTAGCACGTTGGGAGCTGTGTTTGTGCTGCTGTTGGTTAGAGGGCTGCAGGGACCTGCAGGACTCTGGTCCTCCTCTATCCTGTCACAGGCACCTGAGCTCTAAAACAGGCCTGTATTGCCATCTGCCTCTCCTCCTCGTCTGCTCAGGCAGGATGGAGACGGATGGCATCTAGTCACTGCCTTGGGAACCGGCAGAGAGACCAGGAATGGAGGCTGATACCAGCTCACACTGACCGGTCACCCAGATTCCACCAGTGTCCATTCCTGGGTGTTACCAGCCCAGGGCGCTACGCTGGGAAGCTGGAGGAGGTGCCTAGGACCAGGAAGCCATGGTCTCCATTCATCATCTTGGCTGACTTGGGACTTCAAGGGTCAGAGGCAAATGGGTGGGGACCCCCCAGCAGAGGAGTTCCTCCACCAAAGTCCCCTTATCTTAGTGACAGCCTCCTCCTTGGATGTTAGACAGACAGATCCCAGTTTCAGCTTCATCCTTCACACCTTGGAGAGGTCGGGCTGATGTTTTAACCTTGCTGCAACCCAATTTGCTCATCTGCAAAATGGGCACATTAATAAGATCCACTTGACCTTTCCCTTGGGAACAAATGAAGGACTGTTCAAAACTCTGTTTGAATGTAGGGTTTTTACTGCGGGCAGATAGGAGATGGCCTCTGGCCAAAATGGCAGGGCACCCTGGGGCCAAGGGAAAAGAATCCCACAGTGAGGCCACTCCTGTGCTTGGCATCTTGGCTTTACCCTCACAGAAACCCAGAACCGGGACCTTTGAGGAACCAGCTCCATCCCACAGCTGGTCCCACTGCTCCATCCCTTTGAAAGTATCCCTGTCAAAAGCTCACTGTCTCCTGAGGATTCTGGCACCGCTCCACTGGCCCGCCGGCTTTGGACTCCGTCGGCTCGGGAACAGGTGAGTCACCGTCTCCCTATAACCTCTGCATAGCATCTTCACCCCCCTGTGGATGGTACCTTTGAACTTGGCTGGCCTGTTGGGCCGTGGTTTGAGAGTTCTTCAGGTGACAGGGGGCTTTAGGACCCACCCTCAGTGGAAGCTTCTGAACTCTCCACTGTGCCTACAGTGGCCCGGGGAGGAATCCTTTGGCTTGGCCTTGTTATCTTCTCTGTCGGACAACACGCGGCTCTGAACACTCAGCTCTGGGCGCCAGTGGAATCCCAGCCAGGTCCCTTTAATGGGTCTTGTCAAGCAGGCCCTGATCCAGCCGTGATAAGAAGACCCCGCTGCTCAGGATAGCAGTAGGAACCAGCCCAGAGCTCCTATCTTCTCTCCTCACGGGCAATCACTGAAATTCAGTGGCGTCCATTTATCAGGCAGATGTAATCTCCTCAAATAGCTGCCAAGTCCTCTTCCTGGAGTTCCCTAAGATAACCGCTTCCCCAGGAGGTGAAGGGGCATTTCCTTCACCAGGAAGAGATGCCATCTGCACACACGTTTGCACAAAGCCACTTACTTCTAGATGCAGAGGTTGGAGGTTGCTTTCCACAAGATCCACTCTCTTTCTTCTCCTTAATAACAACGTGTATTCAGGGTAGGAGTGCCTTCAGCTAAAGGACTATTATTCCCAGCTTTCCTTGGGGCCAGAGGAGACTATGTGACTAGGTTCTGGCCAATGAAACATGAGCAGAAGTTGTATGGTAACTTTGGGAGGCCTCTTAAAAGTGATGGGGCAGACCCTACTCCTTTCTTTTCTGCTTCCCGTTACCTGGAATGGAAATGTGATGGCTGGAGCTCCAGCACTGATTTTGGGTCTTGAGGTGACCTACACAATAGGAGCCGTGTGCTGGAATGGTGGGGCAGTAGTATTGAAGCTTTAGTCCCTGACGCTTTGGAAACACTACACCAACCCTGGACTGCCTGTCTTTGGGCTTCTTTACAGAAAAGCAAACATTTAAATGCCATTGCTATGGGTTATCTGTCACATAATAATCCTAAGAGATATACTTTGACTCTGAAGTCTGACAACACCGTATTGTTGTATTCGTTCACTAATTCCCTGATTTGTTTCCAGTCATGCAGCAAATATTCTCTGTGCTAGGCGTTGTACTGAGTGTTGAGGACCTAGAGATGATTGACACCCAGCCTCCGGCTCCCATGAGCTCCCAGTCCACGTTAAGAGTCAGATGTGAGCCTCTCTGCTCAATACTCTTCAATGGCTCCACTTAGCCTTGGGCATGGTGCACTGCCGAGCTCCCTGCCCCTCTCTCCCTGCTCCCCCTTCTCTCCACCTGGACTGGTGGTGCTGCCTGGGGTAAGTAAAGGCTGTAAAATCAGGTGCTGCTGGGCTGAGATCCGACACTGCCTTCCACTAGCTGTGCAGCCCTGACACATTCCTAGAAAGTGCTCACCTCTTTCCTCATCTGCAAAACAGAGGTCATAGTCACCCTGTCAACCAGACTTCAGAGAACTTGGTGAAATAACATGTGTACATCACATAGTACAGTCCTCACTGGTATGTAATATCATTATTGTCACTCTCCATTTAGCTCACCCGGCCACGTAGTGATGAGAGCTTGTGAAGCGGTTATTTGCGCCACACACTGTGTCCTCCCCAGTGCCCACTACTCCCCCTCGCTCCCTGGGTCCATCCATCTCCTTCCTTTGTCTGATGCCTGGATTCTCAGAACCCTGAGCTCAGCTGCCCTGGAGGGTCTTCCTAAAGCTCACAAAAGACTGAGATTGTTGCCCCCTTGGCCAGTCATTCTTACCTCCCCTGACTTACCCCCCACTTCATAGACATTGCTTTTTATGGGCTGAGGTCCATGGGAGTCAAGACTGTGCTCTTGTGTGTCTTTCTCTCCAGCAGTAACTGCTACTCAGTAAATGTTTGCTGATTGGGTGGATGGGTGGATGGATGGATAGATGGATGGGTGGGTGGATAAATGGACTGAAGATCAGGCCAGTCAGCGAGGTAAGCACTATAATAAGTCAGTATACAAAGTGACATGGGAAAAAGAGGGGTTTTTTCACTCATCCAGGTAAGGGAGAAAGGGTGGGAGGAAACTTTCATGTGGAATATTGACGGGTGAGTGGTGGTCTCTAGGGTGGGTGGTTCCCTATACAAAATCATATAATGAATGGGGTGGCCTGTGTTTTGTTGCACTGACCCCAAGTGCTGTGTACTTTCCACAGGTGTCACACCCAAAGCCTCCTTTCTTGAGGTGGGGAGAAAAAGGGGGTCACAAAGTCCCCTCTTGAGACTCTAAACAGTAGGGCTTGAATATGCCTGAATCTTCCCCTTGGATGAACAATCATGAAACTTTGTCATGAAGAGGCCAAAGGCTGGTCTCAGGGGCAGCAAGGATGGGGAGGGAAACAACATGAAAGTGGCACTGTGTCCCAGAGTCAGACACACATGACCTCTGAGACCCTCCCAATGATCAGGTGAAGACAGTACTTTATTCTTCCACCTTAGGTGTGAAAACCAGGGTTGGGAGTGGTCAAGTCACCTCCACCCTACCACCCAGCTGGGGGGGGTGTGGAGCAGACCCTAGAACATTGGGTTCGTGGGCCTAGAGCCCCAGTCCTTCTGGTTCCCCGTGCTGCTTGGGGCATTGCAGGGGTGCCAGGGAACCTGAGACTCACTCTGGTGTCTGGCTTGGTGGGAGGGGTCCCAGTGGTAGAATGGGTAAGGCAGCCGGCTGTAGTAAAGACACGGAACACACACATTGGTGAGTCTAAGGGTTTAGGGTTTGAACAGGCCCATTCATTCACCGACTTCCCCATTCACTTATTCATCCATCATCCTTTCATTGAAACATTTAGTGATCAACTTTTAGGCACTAGACACTGTTCTAGTTGCCGCAGGGAACACAGGTGGGGTCTATGTGTCTTGGAATTTATGTTACAGGGTGGGAGACAGAAAACAAATAAGATGAGCCACATGTATGCAGGTGGGGACCAGTGCCATGGAGAAGACCAAACGGGGTATGGACAAGAACGGTTAACGGAGACTGGGGCCCAGGAAGCAAAAATGCTGAGCTGAGAACCGAGTAACAAAGAGTTGGCTGTGGGAAGGTTTGTAGGGAGAGTTCTAGGCAGAGGGCCCAGAGGGGTGGGATGATATCAGAGTTGGACACCCAGTGGGCCCAGGAGAGCCACAACCCGGGGCCAGGGCAATCAGAGCTGCTTTCAAGATCACAGGGAGAAAGTGCTACCCGCCAGCCCTGATCTCCGGGGAGAGGCTGGCTGGGAGCTTGTGGCGGAGACACGCAGATCTAAGTGGGGCCTCCTAGTTCCCTCACTCTGGCAGCCAAGTTTTGGTACCAATATTTGCTCAGCTGTGCTCAGGGAGAGAGGAAGTTGGCAGGCTCAGAGGGGACAGACCCTGCCCCCCTTAGCAGAAGCTATCTGTCTCCTAATACCCTTTCTCCCTTTTCTTGGTAATAGAACTGCCCCCCGCCCCCGCCATTTTTATCTGCGTTCCTGGACACCCAAATGAAAGCTCACACGCCTCAGCTTGATGCTTAGCTAAGATCTTGTCAATGAGATGTAAGTGGGAAGTGTGGTGTAGCTACTTCCAGAAACTTCCTGAGAAGACATTAGGCTCAGGTCCGTTCTTCCTCTCAGTTTTCCTCCTTTCCTGTGAGCTGCTATTTCAGCATGTTGCCTGGCATTGTACCAGACCATTGGGACCTTGAGATGGTGTTAGAAGTGGAGGCCACACATAAGTAGAGTGACAAGATAGAAGGAGCCTTGTTGGAGAGAAACCCTCAGCAAAGCTCCATACTTCCTCCATCCGAACTGTGATACAAGAGAGAAATAAACACCGGTCTTATGAAGGGGCTGTTACTTTGTAATATCTCTGTTACTTGCCTAATCAGGAGAGGCATATGCAATTTTAGGCCAGCCCTAAGGACATGGGAAATTAGATGCCTGGAATAAAGGCAGGGCTGGCCTCCAGGGGCCACAGCCTCCTTAAGTCTGCAGCAAGAGGGCAGAGAGACCAGGAGAAATGTGGGTCCTTTATCACATCAGTCTGCTTATCAGGAACCGTGGCACGTTGGTGCCTTGCTCTGGGCACCAGTCTGATTAGCAAGTTCTCCCTGAGCGGGTCTGGGGAGGGATGTAGAGGTGGGATCCTCTTCCCGGGAGCAGAGCTGGGGTTAGAGCCCCTAACTCAGGGCAGATTCCTGATAGTGCACACAATGGTTCTTGAGTGGGCTTTAATTAGTATCCACCATGTGGACTTGGGAGCCAAACAGCCGGCCACGCAATTTGATCCGGGTAGATTCTCGTGTCAGGGTGGCTGGGCCCTCTAAGCAGAGGGACGAATCTCTCTGTGGTAACAGAAAGTAGCATGTGTGACCTGACTCAGAGCCACTCCTGGGAAGACATGGAAGTCTGAGACACATGTCGCAATGGTGGGGTGTTCAGGTATTTTGGTAGCTCATGGGACCTACAAAGGTTCTCTCCTTGACCAAATCCTGGCCAGGTTCCTCTGAGCCCCTTTCCACTAGGCCTCAGCCCTGGCCTATACAGACCTGCACAAACACTGACATAGCTTCTAATACCTCAGTGTCACTCTGCAAGTGCCTGCCTGAGAAGACTCAAAGCTGCCAAAAGGACTATCGCAGCCATCACCTGCAGTCAGGGCCCCACCTCCTAGCCTCTGTGGGAAGGACAGGAGCCCATCTTCCAGAAGCCCCAGGTAGCAAACCCAGAGGGGTTTCACGAGGACCATCGCCTTCTTCCCATTTTCTGTAATTTTCCACTTCCCTGAGTATACAGAGCCCCTGCTCACCCCTACTTCTTGTTCTCCCATTAAAATGTCCAGTTACCTCTACACAAGTCACAGCTGAATTCAGTTCATGCTGGACTCTTCTTTCTATCGCAATAGCCATTACTGATTAAAATCTGTCATTACCATGTGAACTAGTGCCCAGTTCTGTTCATCGTTGACAGAACCAAACAAAGACTGTGGGAACACGGGCTTCTTTTTTAATAAGAGCTGGGGCTCTAGGGTTGTGGCATGAGCACCCAGCGTGGTTGGTGTAACCGCCTGCACCTATGGATGTGGGAGGTAAAGATGGGTGGCACCGTTGGCTGGCTCACAGCTGGTTCACAACGCTGGCTGAGTCCACACGTACCCTGTGCAGCCACCGAGCAGGGCATAGGTACTTGGCCCTGAAGATAGGTTTCTAGGAAGGCCGGGCGTACTCACATTTGTTAGACCACGTTGTGCCCTGATGTTGCCACGCTATGAATGCGAGAGGTTAAGCTGTTGGATGGGTTCCTCCTGTTACCAGAGGAGAGGTTTTGAGGGGCTTGAAGGAGAAATGGCCAGCGCTTCCTTTCGGCAGAGGGCATGGCCCCTATCCCACCGACTCCTGTTTGCTCCGTCTGGTCTAATGCTCTGCAACTTCCACCCGGGCTCTGTCTTTCTTTTACTTTACTGTAAAGATCAAAAATGCCAATTTCATAAAAAGTGAATTTGGAAGTCTGTTTGACCTCTAGAGCTGGAACGAAACAGCACGACCGAACCCTCCAGATCTGGGTTTTGTTGCTTTGATAGCCCCACGGCGGGTTTTCCATGGCAGCTCCGATCCCCCAAATTCAAAACACCCGTTTCACTCAATGTTTGGGGTCTTAACGTGCTCTCCTGGCTGCTGCATCTATACTGGATCAGCAAGAAATCCTTTGCCCATGAACTCTCCCTCATGTTGAATCATTAAATGTGGTTAACTCACTAAAAAGCAACCCATCCCTTCGAGCACCACCAGTGTCACGAAAGCATCCCGGCACAATGTGCCCTGGCTGGTCGGCTTCTGCCTGCCTCGCCTGGCCTTCCGCTTGGTCCTGACCTCTCACGTCATTCAGCTCTCACCCAGCCTGGAGGAGAGGAAGCGGGGAGGAGTTGCGTGTGCAGACGGCACTGCCCAGAGCGGGCTTTGCCAGTCTCCTTGGCAAGCTCCACATGTTGGCCTCCATAAATCTTGGTTGCTGGGGACAGGGTGGGTGGCCTGTTTTGTGCATTGTAGGGTGTTTAGCAACGCCACTGACCCCTACCTAGTAGATGCCAGCAGCTCCTTCCTCCCCAAGATGTGACCCAGAATGTCTCCAGACTTTGCCAAACATCCCCTGGAGGAAAAACTGTCCAGTGTTAAGAGTCCCTGATCTAGGGAAAGAATACAGAGTAAGCAGAGGTGAGGCACAAACCTCTGCCCTTCCTCTTCAGCTGAGTGGGTAGTGAGGTCTAATTGCTGAGAGCGTGGTGTTTGGAGCCCTTGGCCCTAATGCACAGCCTGTCTCTACCTCTTGTTAGCCATGTGCTGTAGCAGGCGCCTCTGTGCCTGTAAGGTGACTTCATCTCTCTGTGCCTCGGTTTCTTCAACTGGACATGTGGAAACACTGGGAGCTCCCCTAGCAAGTACCTGGTTAGCACTGTACTCGCTTAGACGCTGACGAGCGTCTGGTGCAGAGAGGTTGTGCTCTTATTTCCATGGTTCCTCTGTGCCTCCAGATTAAATCCCGGGTGGTGGTCAAGATCTTCATGACCTAGTCCTTGCCCACCTCTCCAGCATCACCTCTCACCAGCTCTCAGACCACTCACAGGGCACAGGAGGTACCATGTTCTCTCTTACAACTACAGCTTTGCTCTTGGTGTCTGCCCCTCGGCCAGGACTGGGGAGCCTCGCTCATCCCCTTCTTCACCTAGGCTACCCCTACTCAGGTTTCAGGAGTCACCTCCTCGACAACACCTTCCTGCCGTCCTAAGACAGGGCTAATAGCCTCTCTTAGCTTGTCCCGTGCTCCCCCGCTGCCACACCCACACTAGCTTCTAGGTCAAGGGCCTGCATGCCGTACTTTACTTGGGGAAGTGATCCCAGGAATGGTAGACTGGAAAAAATGAAACAGGAAAGGAGGACAAGCCAATCCAAGAATGTGTCACTGAGCTGGTTACAGCCGTGAGCGACTGGGGGAGGGGGTACTCTGAAGAACCTTCTAGAATGTGCCTGAGAATTTGGCATCCTAGATAGTAAAGACGGGAGTGTTCTCCAGCAGCCTATGTACCCTGCTGGTCAGGTTGACCCAGGGCATGTCCACCCCTCAGCTGCATCGGCACAGCTGAGCTGCTCAGTGGCAGAGAGGCCCTGGGACAGGAAGCAAGAGGTGCAGCTGGGGTTTGGTGGTGTCAGGCCATGTCCAAGGGCAGACGATGTTTGCAGCAATGGCCAGAGCAAATGGTGGGCTGAGGCATGAAACTATCTGACCTGTGGCGCCTCTTCAGTTTCCTCTGCTCCCCACCTCTCCTTACCCTTCCTTACTTTCCCCACCACTCACCACCCTCTACTATAATTGCCCAGTTGTCTGCCTTGCCCTCTGAGAGACTGACTCCTGTGAGCAGAGTCTATTCTTCTTTGCTATATACTCACATCTAGTTGAGTGGCTGGAAGGAGGTAGGTTTTCCAAAAAATGCTAGTTGAATAAATGAATGGGTGAAAGAATGAACAAGTGAGAGGTGGGCTTGGAACCCAGTGCCCTTAGAACTTCTGGGCCTGCGATGACGCCAGACTTTCACGTATACCTCGAGTCGTGTCCTAGTATCATCTGCCTACAAACAAGCCCGGTCTAGAGGGGAGGCTTAATGGTGAGGTGCCATGGATGTCTGGGAGGCTGATGTCCAGGGGATGGCCACTGTCCAGGACCATGACTGGCTTTTGCAAAGTATGACTTTGGTGAAGCCTCGACACGGCCACAGTGTAGTCTGCACATTGGATGTTCAGCTTAGCCCGTCTCTGTGCAGGGCCACAGGATCTGGGCGTGGGTCAGGCAGCAGAATCACAAGGCAGCTGGGCAGATGCCTGGCTGCAGAGTGACAGCCGGGACTTAACACCCAAGTGGAGACTCCAGTGTCCAGCGCAGCATCAAAACACCCCTGTTCTTAACATGGAGAACCTTACGGGTGACAGGAACATTTAACTCTCCAAAGGAGCCCGTTTTACAGACGGGAATGGAGGCTCTGCTTGAGCCTCACCGAGCTGAGGTTTGGGCCTGGGGACCATGCCTCCTGCTCCAGTCTCTTGTGTCCTGTGTGCCCTATATATTGTAGAGCTGACTGTTCTTAAGGCGATTTTGCCGGTTGTTGTATTTTGCATTCTCCGCATAGCGGATGCTGGCTCCAGGACTGGGGTGTGGCTGTTTTAACAGGTAGGGGATTTGGGAAAGTAGAGTGAAGTTGAGAAGGGAGGAAGCCACTCCAGAGGTACATCAGGGAGGTCCCTCCCACTGGCAGTAGGGCCCACTTTCACCAAGACTTCTGGGAAGCATAGAGGCGTCTGAATGGTCTGAGGGAAGGCTCAGAAGCTGGGGCACTGATTTCCTGCTTCTGGGCCCCATTGTTTTAAGCATCACCCCCGGGGACAACAATTCTCTGTGCTTCTCTGTGTGCACGCCGAGTACCCCCTGACAATGCTGGAGAGGCCAAAGGACAGAACAGGAGAGTCACTTGGCTGTGCTTGAGCGGGGAGGCTGGCAATACTGGACGGGTCTGTGTGCACAGAGCTGCTCATGGGGCTGAAGTCAAAGACAGGTCAGCAGGAGCAATGCAAGCCCCTGAAGTATCTGCTGCATGCCTGGGGTCAGATACCAGCCTCACAGCCCACATGAGCACTTTTACTAGGGTGTCTCCAATTGGACCTGGTGGATTGTTCTGGGTTCCTTACTGAACCTTGACAATCTGGTGTCACGGCAACCACAGCATTGCGTCACGTCACGTTCGGGCCTGTCTGCTGTGCTGTGCCACTCGCTCAGCAAAGCGGTCTGCGTGCTCTAAGTCTGAGAAGCACTCTCAAACAGGAAGCTTTGGATGCAAGCAACAGAGAATGGCTAGGAGAAATGTAGCCAACGATGGATTTGCTGGAAGCATCTCGAGGACTCTCAGAATCAATGGGAAAGCTGGAGACACGGACTCGGAAATGGGTCAGAACAAAGAAAGGTGGGCTTCGTTTGGGTCAGCAACCGCCCAGTGGTTGG
The DNA here is from genome assembly GCF_057876585.1 of Rhinolophus sinicus. Lineage (NCBI taxonomy): Eukaryota > Metazoa > Chordata > Mammalia > Chiroptera > Rhinolophidae > Rhinolophus > Rhinolophus sinicus. Next base: position 55,150,592 of record NC_142515.1, on the reverse strand, counting down.
ATGACCAGAGCTCTGGTTACTATCCCATATGACTCCAGGAAGTAGAAAATAACTACTTCCTTAAAAGGGAAGGCAAAAAGTTAAACGTAGAGTTACTGTATGACCCAGTGATTCCACTGCTAGGAATATACCCAAGAGAAATGAAGGCATATGTCCCCATAGAACGTTTGTAAGAGCACTATTCACAATAGCTAAGACATGGAAACAACTCAAATGCCCATTGACTGATAAATAAATGTGGTACATCCATACAATGGAATATCACTTGGCCATAAAAAGGAATGGAGTACTGATACATGTTATGATATTGGTGAATCTTGAAAATATGTTCAGGGAAAAAAGCCAGTCACAAAATACCACCTGCTATATGACGCCATTCACGTGAAAGTCCAGAGTAGACCAATCTATAGAGACAGAAAGTAGATGAGAGGTTTCTGAGGGCTAGAAGGGATGGTGGGATTGAGGGAATCGTAGCTAAAGGCTTCAGGATTTCTTTTGTGGGTGATGAAATGTTACGAAATTGATTGTAGTGGTGGTTGCACAATTCTAAATATACCAGAAACTCTGGTACAAAATTGAATTGTACCCTTTAAATGGGTGAATCATAGAGCCTGTGAATTGTATCTCAATAAAGCTGCTTAAAAATAAATAGAGACCTGGGTGGGCTTCGTGTGGATGTGACACTGTGTGCTCATGCATGGCTTTGCTCACTTTTCTGTTCGGGAGTTATACTGAAATAACTGGAGGTCAGGTGGGGCTGGGAAAGGGAGAGACTGCTAGATACCCAAAGACCACAAATGTCATTTCTCTTTCCCCGGGGCCATGTGTATGATGTATACAATTCTAGATATTTATACCTGTTCATGCTGGGCATGGGCTAAGAACCTGAGACCAAGCTCGTTAACAAAGCCCAGCTCCTTCCGTTCTTATGGGCTGAGCTCAGGAGACACCAGAACTCAGAGGAAGTGATGACTCTCTTCCAGGACAAAGGCCCCAAGCACCTTGATCATGTGATGTTTACCAGTCCTCTGACTTGATATGGCAGTTTCAGTGTTGGGCAGGGGAGGACTTTGGGGGTCCACTATCACGCTGGCCTAGGGGGAGGGGTTGGAAGTCTTGGTCAACATGTCCAAGAAGGTTGATAGGCGTGAGTCCAGGCTCTGTCTTGGTCCCCTGTGACACTTAAGTGCAATAGCATCACAATCTCCTCAGTTACTGCTCTCTCTGGGGGCCTCCGTCTCTTTACATTTTAGTTTGCGGTGGTGACTGGTCACTTTATCAGAAGAGCAACCCAATGTTTTGTCTTAAAATTGCCCCTCGTGCGTGGCCCACTTGGACATCCAATTCCCAATGACTTGTTCTTGTGAGAGTGTTGGCAGCAGCTTTGTCATGTGTGGGATGGCCCATCCCAGAGCTCGTCGTCCCTTCTCTTTTACGCCAGCAGGGCAGTGTCAGCAACCTGGGAATGAGCTCATCAGCCCACACTGCTGTCTCTGCAGGTTGCTTTCTGTCTCCCACACAGCTGAGTCAACCTGACAACACTTCTTTCGATCTAGACTAGGACCTGTGTGGGCAACAGGCACTCATTCTGCAGTGATGGAGCCACTGAGGCAGGCAGCTTCTAGCTCAGGACGTGTCTACTTGAGGTCTTTTAGAGCTGACCTTCCTGTGTGCAGATCCAAGGATTAACTTGACTGTGAGCTTGGAGTTCTGGGAGTTAGCTTTGCTCCCAGAGACTGTCCAGTGTCTTGTGAACAAGCCTTTATTTCCTTTTTCACAAAGTGGACACTTTGTTTGCCTTGGACTCTGGGGTCACAGTGGGTGGACTCTGGAAAGTGGATAGTTTATTGACACGGAGAAGGGAGATGGGCAGGAAGCAGCCGTCAGGACGCCTGATGAGAAGTGTCCATGCTTTGTGTTGTGGTCCGCTAATCCACACAGAGCGTTATTTTCCCTTTTGAATTTCACAGCCCCCATGTAGGTGGGTTTGTGGGGGGCCTGTCAAGGGGGAATGGGAGAGATAGAAGAACACAGAATGGGAAGCCACTTGTGCTATGCTAAAAATAACTGGAGGAATGTATAGGGGTCTTCGTGGATACTCAGTAAAATGCCTCCAGCAGAGGAAGGTGAGGAAGCAACTAAGAGGAATTGCACCCTTGTCATGTGTAGGTGCTGCGCGAGCCACTTTGCAAACATGAGCTCCTGTAGTCATTGTCACACGCCAGCGTGGTGACTTACTATCCGTGTTCAATAGATGGTGCAGAGAGGTTAAGAGAGATGTTCAAGAGTGATGTGTAGCAGGTCATCTGTAGTAAGTGCTTTCCGGAGGGTGATGGGGACGGCACAGCAGCCTGTGTGCACCTGCCCTGGGGCCAGGCAATTCTGAAGGGGCTCAGGCTCCAGAACATGGGAGGGCTGCATCTGCAGCGTGCTCCCTGTACTCACGCTCTGGGCCCACCACTTTCCACATGGAATCCTCCTTCTCCCTCAGAGGCACTCTGCAAGGTGGCTGCCACAGCCCTGGTGTTATAGGTGACAAAGCTGCAGTGCAGGGAGGTGCATTAGGCAGACAGTGGGCATTCTTGCCAGTGAACCCAGCCTCTCTGTTCTTTGCCACTTGTGTGATCTGCTAAGTCTAATTTTCAGAAACCTTCCTCTCTCTCTCTCTCTCTCTCTCTCTCTCTCTCTCTCTCTCTTTTTCTTATTCCACGAAACCACTTGAAAGCTTTTCTGCCCTTGACGCAAAGTGTTCCAGGTCAGCTCACATTCTAGAAGCGTCTGTGACTGGTATTTTAAGAGTGAGTGAGCCAGGCAGGGAAATTTGGAAAGCAGCCAGTTCCTTGATATGTGTCTTCAAGGGTGGTGGTGGCCAATAGCGAGGTTAGAATTTTTGGTGCGTTTTTTTTTTTTTTTTTTTTCTTTCTTTTTTTCTTTCTTTCTTTAGAGGGAGCATCACTGCTTCTGAAGGTACCGACTTGGGGACAGAACAAGAGAAAACAACACAGAAAGACTGTTTTGTGTGAGTGTCCTCTACACCCTTGCTACTCCGAGTGTGGTTTCCCAGCTATCATTAGAAATGCAGATTTCTGGGCCCTACAAGATACTTGTTAAGTAAGAATCTGCACTTTAACAAGGTCTCCAGGGTGAGCTGTATGTATTGAGTTGGGGAAGTTCTGGTCTATCTCAGCACAGAACAAATTGTACCTCCACTTCCCACTTCCACAGGAATGTCATCACGGCACCATCAGTGGACACTGCCCAACACTGAGCTTGTCAACCCCCCACCCCCCCCACCAAACTTGCTCCTCCCTCTGGGTTCCTATTTCCAGTGCTCCAACTCCCATCGCTTAGGGCCCAATCAGAGATGATGTTTCCTCTCACTCCCCACCTTCCACATCCAAGTCCAGGGAACCCCTCGCCCTAAATACCTCTTGTGTCGGTGCACTTGTGTCTGTCCTCACTGTGACTCCCCTTTCCTGAAATGCCTCACCTAGGCTCCCTAAAAGCCCTCACACTGGGGCCTCCCTCAGCCTGGACCTGAAGGAGTCATTGCCCATGGAAACCTGGCCCCCGCTACCCCTGAAACGAGGTCCTAGCCACTCTGGACCCTATGAGGTGGACTAGCGCATCTCTCCAGCCTCTCCGCCCTCCCTCCTCCAAAACAATTGCAGATTTTTGTTCCTCTGTACATAACATCTGTTTTGTTTTTCCCCTCTGGCTACTTTGCAATCTCTCTCTCTTTGTTTTTTAGCAATCTGATTGCGATGTATTGTGGTTTGGTTTTCTTTGTGTTTATTCTGCCTGGGATTTGTTGAGCTTCCTTGGGTCTGTGGGTTTATACATTTCATCAACTTTGGAAGTGTTCAGTCATGATTTTGCCAAATACTTTTTTGCCTCCCTCAGTTTATGCTTACTGTTTGCTTATGTTGTCCTGTAACTCGCTGAGGCTCCGCTAATTTTTTAATATCTGTGCTTCACTGTGGATAAATTGATTTGTCAAGTCTTCCAGTTCAGTGATTATCTTGACTACAGTATCTAATCTGTTTTCTATCACATCCAGTGGAGTATTAATTTCAGATATTGTGGTGTTTTTTTTTAATCTCTGGAAGTTCCATTTGCTTCTTCTTTGTATCTTCTACTTCTCTCCTTGCTATGTTCCTATTTTCTTTTAAATCCTTTAAGAAATAGTTGTTTTAGTATCTTTGTCTGCCAGTTCCACCATCTCTTCTATCTCTCATCTCTTTCGATAGACAGGTTTTTCTCCCTTTTAGTCTGCTTCTCTCCCTGCTTCTTGGTATGTCTGTTATTTTAGTGGATGATGGACATAGTGGATTTTACGTTGCTGAGTGTCTGGATTTTGTTGCCTTCCTTTAAGGAAAGTTGGGTGTTGTTCTGAACATCAGTTAAGCTCCTCGTGGATTATTTGATCACTTGCACCCTATTTCTGAGATTTGCTAGGGCTGCCCTGGAGTAGCCTTCACTCTGGGGATGGTTCAGCCTGAATATTCAGGGGAGAGCCCTTAGGGTCCCACTAAACGCCCAGTGATTGCTGAGGACTCACCATTCTTGTTGTCGGAGATGTTGTCAAACATCTCCTGCCCTGTGTCAGCACTGGGAACTGTCCATCGCACCTCTCCACTGACTTATGGAGTGTCATGCTATGTAAGCAAGGCCCTGTACTCATCAAGGACCGTGGGAACCCCTCTGCAGACTTCTGGGGCTCTTTTTCTCCGTCCCAGAAATATGTTCTGCAATGTCCAGCCACTTCAGCCTTCCCAAACGTCTGTCTCTACCCTTTCAATGCAGCAAGACTGTGAGTTCTCTTTGACTCCCTCTCCCGTGCCTGTGGTCTAGAACTTGCCTTTAGGTGGAAAGCCAGGGTGACTATAGGCAGAAGGCTGAGGTGATTATAGGGCTCCCCTAATGTGTACCCTTCTCTCAGGGGTCACAGCCCTGTGCTGTCTGTTGTCCCATGTTTGAAAATAGTTGTTTCATATATTTGCCCCACTTTCCCACTTGTTCATAGCAGGAGGATAAGTCCAGTCCACGATATTCCACCCTGTCTCAATTTCAGTGTTTTGACACTATTCCTTTTGGCTACGACCTCCTGTTCTTCTCTCCCAACCCTCTCCTCAAGCTCTCCCAGTGATTCTAAGTATACAGCAGATGCCCTTTTCGGGATGATTCCCATTGTCGGTGGGTTATGCCCAGCCGGAGCTCCAGTCGGATTCCCAGAGCTTCCTGCACTGTCAAGCATAGTTGGAGCGATGGTCCTTCACAAGTTGGGCAGCGTGTTGCAATAGACAAGCACATTCCCTTTTTGTAAAATTATTTTCACAAAAACTTTGCAGGGTGACTCAGATGGAGGCTCAGAGATGCTCAGGGCCTGCTCAAGTGAGTGGCAGGGTTGCCTGACTCCAGAGCCTACACTTTGGGATTTATCACTGGCAAAACTTACATGCCCCCAGTTGTGGTCCTTCACCCCATTCCTCACAGGTATGTGATGAAAGATGTTGGCGATGTTTTCCAGTCTGCAGCTGCACAGACTGCACAGTACCTGCCAAACACATAAGCCTCTATTTGTTGTGACATTATCGTGTTTTTTTTCAGGGCAAACAATTCTGCTATCACAGCAGCATTGTTATGACTCTGGCTGGGGAACGAGCAGTGGGAGCCCAGGAATCACTGGGGAAGGAAGCCGTGTGGCAGGTGAGGCTGTTAAGAGTAGTAATAAAGCCTCCTGCAGACTAGATGGCAAGAGGGAGCTGCCCTTGGAAGGGCTCTGGTTCAGGCATCCATCAGTCACTCAGGTGGATGAAAGACTCTCATACTGCCCTGGAATATGCAGGAAGGATCAAAGAGCTGGCTAGATGGTGCATGGCCCTACGAATGGTGACTTTTGAATACAGAGGGAATGTTCTATTTATCAAGCACCCGCTCTGTGTGGAAGAACTGGGCTAGAAACAGTATCTCGTATCACTCTCACAGCGTTCTCTTTGGGGAATTTTTTGAGTATTGCAAGTGAAGTATATGCTTATTGAGAGGAAAAACTATAAACAGCCCAAGAACAAAACAAACCAATCATCTTTGATTCTATCACTCAGAGATAGCAGTTTATCAGTTTGTTACATGGCTCTTCAGAAACTGTAAAAAACAGCTTTGTTGGAGTATAATTTTCATACCATAAAGTCACCCATTTTACGTGTACAGTTTGATGAGTTTTAGTAAATTTTCACAGCTGGGAACATGTCACCGCAATCAAGTTTCCCAACACTTTTATCACCCCCAAAACTCTTACCCCCTGCCCCAGGCAAATACTATTGATTTGCCTTTCTGTCTCTTTCTATCTCTTCTCTAGAAATTTCATATAAATGGATCACATGACAGTCTTTTGTATCGAATGTCTGATGTTTTTCACTTAGCGTAATGCTTCTGAGGTTCACTGTGTTGTTCAGTCTGGATTCCTTTGTATGAATGTACCAGCTTGTTTATCTATTCACTAGTTGATGGACTTGCAAGTTGCTTCCAGTTTTGAGCTATTGTAAGTAATGTTGGTATGAACAGTCTTGTGCAAGTATTTGTGTGGACCCATATTTTCATTTCATTTAGGTAGATAGCTAGGAGTAGAATTGTTGGTCTGTGGAGTAGGTGTATGTTTAACTTGATTAGGAAACTGTCAAACCTTTTTTCCGAAGTGGCTATACCATTTTATATTCTGATAGCAAAGCAAGAAGGTTCTAGTTTCTCCACGTACTTTCCAACATTTGGCATTGTTAGTCCTTTTGATTAGAGACATTCTAGTAGATGTGTAGTGATATTTTATTTTGATTTTACCTTACATTTCCTTAATACTAATGATGGTGACCTGTTTTCATATGCTTATTTGACCTTCGTATATCTTCTTTACTTAAAGGTCTGTTCAAATATTCTGCTTATTTTTAAACTGTTTTGTTTACCTCCTTATTTGTTGTAAAATGGTTCATTTAAAAAAAAATATTCTTCATAAACATCCTTTATCAGATGTTTGATTTACCAATATTTTCTCTCAGTCTGTGGTTCATCTTTTCATTTTCTTAAGGATGTTTTTGTAAGAGCAAACTTTTTTTGTTTTGATGAAATTTAGCTTACCAATATTTCTTTTCAGAAAATTTTTATACAAACATTTGAATAGGGTTGTAAAGATGCAATCATGTTTTCTTATTATTTTTAACTTGATTAATTATGTTAATAGATTTTAAACCTACCATTCCTAGATTATGCCCTACCTAATCATAGTGGATTATTCTTTTTAGTATACTTCTAAACTTCGATACATATACATACTTTATTTAGCCTCTTTACATGTAAATTCACTGATGATATTATTTCATAAATTTATTCTTTTGTATATTATCTTTGTCAAAATGGTTATTAGAAATATTCTAACTTTAAAATGAATTGGGTACTGTTTCTTTTCTTTTTTTTTTTTTTTTACATTCTAGAATAGTTTGTATAGCTTGGTAATACTCTATTCCTTGAAAATTTGAAGACAAAAAAACAGTGTGAAACTATTTCAGTCTGTTATTTTTTTTTTAACAGCTGCAAATTGTTTAGAGGTATAATTCATTGTCCTTCCCCCCCCACCACCATGCCCCCTCCCCCCGCAGTTTTTTCCAGAGTTTTGCTCTGATGAAATTTTTATTTTTAAAGTTAATTTTAGCAATTTATGTTTTCATAGAAAATCATGTATTTGATCTCGACTTCACAAAATTTTACACAGTCGGTACATATATTCTTATTTTAGTCTTATGATATCTTCCTACAATACCAGTGGTCATATTCCCTTTCCCAATCCTAGATTTGAGTATTGTTTTGTCTCTACTATTTTTCTTAATTAGATTAACTGATTGTTTTCCTATTTTGTTGTTTTCTGTGTTCTCCACTCCCCTTGCCCTTACGTCTGGTTTTGATCAGTTCATTTAGTTTCTAAGACAGGACAGTTGATAGACAGTTTTATGCCAATTTCTGGAAGTCACAACAGTCCTTTCAAGGAGTTGTCATTTTACAGATGAAGATACTGAGGTTCAGAGAATTCACAAGACAAGGAAAGTGGTAGAGTTGGGATTAGATGCAAGGCCAGCCCTCCTTCCCTAGATCAGATCTCCCCGGGCAGCGATGTGGGTGATTGGGGGTGAAATGACCACCTTCTCCCAACACACAGGTATGCCATCAGGTAGGATGCATAGAACAATGACCCCTCATCTCTGAGGGGTGTGAGCAATCCCGAAGCCTCACCATCCCCATGCATGTTCTCTGTGAGGCTGCAGGGCCAGGATCGCTAAGTCCCTAAGATATAAATTTGCACATTGAGACTCAAAAGCATCAGGCCATACTCCTTTCTCTTGGTGTCAAGGATATGACTGATGGTGGGTGTGATGTGGGTGTGTAAATGCCAGCAAGGCAGAAGTCCAGCATCTGTTTTTCCTCGTCAGCACTGCCCAGAGCACGGAGGTTGACCAAATATTTGGCAAGATCTCTGGAAAGATGCGCTCTGACAGGGAGAGGGGAGGGTTTGTGACCAAGCTGTGCCATAGCCTGCACCCAACTACCCCACTCCCCAAACCCCCTCCCAATAAACACACACATTCCAGGCTCCACTGGAAACCAGTGGTCACTACCGTGTTCCCCAAGTTTTTTGACAATTGGGTAACGTGCAATCTGGCTGCAGAATTCTGTCCCCTACTGTGAATTAATAACTCATCTTTAGTCTTATGAATGAGGTGGGAGGACATCCCATAATTCACAGCCAGAGAATCCCCAAAACTCCAATGCTACCTCCTCCATGAGGCTGCCTTGGACCCCCCAGGTGGAGAGTACTGCTCTGGGTTTATGCCTCCTGGGACGGCTTGGTTTTGTCTTTTTGTTGATTTTTCCTAAGGTCTGCCTTGCGTTCATTCGTTTATTCTTTCATTCAGTATTATTAGGACACAACTGTGCTGTGGGATAGGCTACAATGGTGCATAAATCAGCCCTGGTGCTTGCCCCATGGAACTTATAGCCTGGTGGCAGGGAGAGAACATAAACAAAAATTTATTACATATTGTGACCAGTGCCCTGAAGAAAAAGCATCATATAGGAGCTAGGTTAGATGAGGTGATGGGGAAGGATGGAAGGATGAGAAAACCAGCCATGTGCAGAGAGGTAGGGAGGACACGCCAGGCAGCAAGTCCCGGGGGAGAAACCCCAAGGTCATGTGACTAAAGCACAGTGAGGGAGGGAGGGCCCACAGGACAAGCAGAGGGCTGCAGAGGCAGAGCTGCAGCATTGCTGTTCCCTCGCTCCTCATTTCCTCACTGTGTCTTCTCCCTTGGCCCAGACCTGTCACCACCGACACTATTAGATGTCCTCCTCCAGGTCGCAAGCCCAAGAACTGGGTCTGAGTCATCTTCAGGTTACCAGCCAGAGCATGGGATTTGGCTCTGAATCAGACCACCAATTAAGGAATGAGCAGAGCGGGGGTGATCACCTGCCTTGGTGAAATAATAGATATGGGAATTATTCACCAACCAGATTAGGGCTATTTCAAGCCCAACCAGTACCCACCAGGCAAACCTGCCACTGTTTGCACCTCTCTGAGTCAGATTCCTCGTCTATCACAAGAACGGCTTTGCTTTCCTGTCTGCATCCCAGGGCCCTCTGTGGGCTCATGATCCAGTGAGAATGGATCCCGCCCCTTGTCCCACGTAGGCCTGGGAACTCTGGCTTTCCGGAGACAGTCAGCCAGCAGTGCCTCATCTCTTACCTCTTTCCTGGGAGCGGTGCGGGGCTATCTGCTCAGAGGGGACAGGAAATGTCCCTGACACAAAAATCCACCCCGTAACGCATGCTGAGGAAAGGCATAATTGATGAGCAGTTTCATGGCAGCCCTCATGGAAGACCAAAAGGAATCAGCAGCGTTGCTTGGGTGCAGCAGGAAATCCTCTGCCATCGTGGTGCAGCCGTGAACTTCTAGAGCAAGTCACCTGGTCACTAGGATACACCCTGACTTCAGCAGGTTGCTTCAGGTCCCTGCAGTGGCACGTGCTCTGGCTGCTACTCACAGTGGGCATCAGAGTAGATCAGGGCTCCCATGTCCTTGAGGAGTGGGCAGCTGAGCGCTTGGTCCTGCACACGCTTGGGCAGGTGGGGTGGGGGAAAATCACCTCTCCCAAGGCAAGAGCAGGAGCAGGAGCAGGAGCAGGAGCAGGAGCAGGAGCAGGAGCAGGTGTGCATTCCAAAATGTGAAGATGTCACACGGCTACTTCCACAATGAATTATTCACATAGCAGGATGAATTAATAATCCATACTTTGAATTAATTTTATTGAATTTCCAAAATGTGAGCATTTCAGGGGCAGGAAGGAGGTGGCCTGTGTGTCCCCCTCCCTCCCCCCAATCATTAAAGGTGACAGCACATAGGCTCACCCATACCAGGTCACTCAGAAGGTTCCATTTTTCTTCTGGGTTGAAAGGTGACTCACGGGGTCTACCTACAATTTCTTCTTGACCTTAATATGAAATTACAATATGCCTAATTGCCCCATAATCTTCCCCTGTGGTAGAAGTAAAAATTTCAAATTAAATGACTTCTTGTTTTCCCTGAGGTTGGCAAAGACAACCTTGCAGACACAAATCCCTTTACACTTGGACATGGAGAAAGGAATCAAGACGGACGGCCCCAGCTCCCCTAGCCTGCTTCGTACTTGCCTGCCCCTTGCTCCCACCCTGCACCGTCTCCCTCCTGGCTGGTTTCTTGACAAGTTCATTGCTGTGTTCACCAGAAAGCGATCAGCGGAGTCTTGCTTCTGGAGAAGTGCAGTGCAGGCTGACAGCTCCTCGGGGGTTCCGTGGATGAAAGGCTGCAGAAGAGGCTTTGGAAACGCTTCACAGAGGGACCCACGTCTATACATACGTCAAGAGAACTATTGTTTGGGGAAAACAAGTTGTGTTGGAGACTTTGGGAATTGCAGAGAGGTTTTGCAAGAATTCAAAGAAGCGAATAGGAAAGAAAAGACACAGCCAACATTTATTGAGTACGTACTATGTGGTAGGCTTCCTATTAAGCCTTTTCAAGTCATTGTTTCAAGGAATCCTCAGAACACTAGTGGACTGTCTACTATTATTAACCCTCAGAGGTTAAATAACCCCCTTGAGGTCACCAAATAGGTAGGAGATCTGAGACTCAAACAGGCCTGCATGGACCTAGTAGCCCATGATTTTAATGTGTGCATATCATACAGGTTTGTAGAAAGTAAAAGAATGTAAACACATACATATGCAGAATTGCAATAATAGTAACAGAGAACAAACAGCAAGAAAGCCGGGAGCCATGAGCGCACATCCTCGCCCATCCTTACCAGCCCGGGGCACTCTGGAAACATACCTTTGCCACTCTGGGCCCTAGTCTTCTCACTGGTGAGACAGGTTTCAAGTACTAGGCCCCTCAGGCCTAATTTGATACCTCTTTCCTCTTCCCAGTTCACTGACGTGGGCAGTATGGCTCAGGAAGAGGGCCATAGAATTTTGTGGCCAATCTGGTCCAACCAGTCACAAGGTCCTTGAACATGCGCAGGAACTCCAGGCCCTGCTGTCAAGGCTTCCAAGATGGAAATGAAGGAGGCCCACTGCTACTCATGCCAAACTTCAGAGAGGGCTGAACAAAGTCTGCTGTCTGCCAGCCCGGAGCATTGTCGGTGTTCGATACTTAGTTATTGAGCAAATGTAGTATTTTTACCATGACTTCTCCTTGCTATGTGCTGGCATTAGCAGCAGCATGAATTCCTCGTAGGAGTTGAATTACCTCTACCTAGTGCCACGGGGATACTTTTTGACAACCAGACATCTGACTGCCTCTGTCTCAGGGGATTGGAGGATTCATGGCAAGCCATGACTCAATTAGATGGAAGGAAACTTATTTCTAGCAGTAAAATGTTAGAGGAAGGACAGAAGTTCTGGTGGAATGAAGAGTTTACAGTATGGCGTCCAGTGGACCTGGTTTGAGCTGTTTCTGCCACTCATTGGTTGTGGGATTCCAGACGAAACCCCTCACATCTATATATCTTGGTTTTCTTCTCTGAATGAAAACATGGAGAAATCCAGCCCACTGAAATCAAAGCACCAGGACGGAAGTATGCTGGCTGCATCATTGTCTCCATGGAGTAAGAAGACAGCAGGGCGGGGCCCAGCAGGAGGGGGTGGGTATCAGCATCGCTGTGCCTCTACCTCGCGGGTGCAGTGTCGTGCATCTTTGTTCAGAAACCATAGAACCGCTGACCTGGAGGGGTTTCTAATGCACAGAAGGATGTATGATATGATCCCATTTTGTAAAATGAGGAACAACGGAAGGTGTATTTATATCTGATGATCTGAACATTGAGGAAAGTATGTGGAGGACACACTTCAGATTATTAACACTGGTTGCCTGGGATTTGTGGAGATGGATTGCAAGCTGAAGTCAGGAGGAAAGAGCAAAGGAAAGGAGTGGAGAAAGGAAATGATAAGTCAAAGGGGAAAACTGAATTAAAGTGTTCATAAGCAAAAAATAACATGTCTGTTATGGTATTTGCATGCATATATGCGCAAAGAAATGGATGAAAGAAGGTTCAATAACATGTGACCCTCCTAAGTAGCATGCCGGTATTGTTTTAGAGGGCTGTCCTGAGGGTCAGACGATGTCATCATATGTCAGGAGGAGAGAACCGTCTGAAGTTACATCTTAAGAGGAGATCCAAGACTTGAATTCCAGTCTGCAGACACTCAGGCCAGTGTTTTTCCTTCATGCCACAATTGCCTCATTAAGTAATCATGAACCAGACATAGTCCAGTGATTGACTTGTTGAATATGGGGCATTGATTATTAGTTATTCTGTCAGGCTAAGAGCGTGGATCAAAACAGATGACAATCCCCTCACTTTATGTGGGAGAGTTTCACCCAGTAAACCACGAACGCTGTAATCATGATGTCAAAGCAGCAATCACATTTCAGTTTAAAAATAACTGGAAATGCCCACTTGAACTAAGTATGTGACAAGCGTGAGGCTAATGGGTGGTACCAGAGGATGATTTTTGACATTAGCCCATGGTCAGATACGTGAACCCGTGTCCGTGAAAGCCAGGAGAGAGCTTGCTTTGTGCTGGGTGATCATTCTGTGCAAACCATTTTGCAGGCATGCTTTAAATTAACATTGTCACGAACCCCAAGCAAGTGTCCCATTTTACAGATTAGGAAACTGAGGCTCAGGGAGGTTAGGTAATTTGCTCAAGGTTTCATAGCTGGTGTATGGAAGAACAAGGATTAAAATCCAGGGCAATTGGATTCCAGAACCCACACTTATAACCACAATAGTGCACTTCCAAACGGGGAGATTTTTCAAGTTTTATTCATCTAGATGGCTGTTTGTGTCCCTAGTAATCTAACACAGCTTTTCAAGCTACCAGTGGTGGCTTAATTATGGTGTGCTCTTGATATTGTTGGAATGTGACATTATTCAGTGTATTCATTTGCAATAGGATATGACTTGCAAGTGTAATTTGTGTGTCCTTTGGTGTGTTATTAATGTGTGCTCTCAATGGAGGTTTAATTTTGGAAGTGGTTTTCCATATCGTTGGGGAGACTTGAGAGATAATTGGAGCAGTGCCCCTCAAAATGAAAAGAAAAATGCCCTGTTGCTCTCTCAAAGGTCACCAGGGACCACTGAGACCCCAGACCAGTAGACTAGTCTCATTCTGCTTCCTCCTCCACCCTGCTGCTTATGGGATACTGTGGCTGTCCCCTCCTTATTGCTGTCTCTTCTCCTCCCACCATGGGTCCTCCATGAATATCGTCATGGAGACCCAGATGTGTGGAGGTGGAGGAAGTCTCTGTTGAGTCATCACTTCCCGTGGCTCAGCTAATGTTAAAGCCTCCTCAACAAAACCCCTACTAAGCTGGTGTCTACTGTCTGCTAGGATGCCTCTCATGCTGGGAAACTCACTTCCTTACAATACAGTTGTTTCAACTTTGGGCAGCTGTATTGTTGTTCGTTTGCTCAAACTATGGAAGGACCCAATATGCAGAGGGCCTCTACTTCTTGTTGCTAATTTTCACCCTTAGGCAGCAGACATTGTATCTAGTCTCTTTCACGTGACAGTCCCTTAAAGAGTCGAAAATAGAGAATATACACATTCTAATTTTTTTTTCAGGCTGAATATCTCTACTTCTTTATACTCTTGTGATGATGTTTGAGCATGTTCAAGGTTGTCAGTTTTTCTTCTCAATCTTGGGACTGCAACTCACGGGAGGCCTGGCAAAGAAAGCCTTGAATATGAGACTTTGACCTTCTTTATTTTACACACTCTACTTCTGTTAATGTAACCCAAAATTGCTTCTGGCCAGTGAGAGCTAGGACACAATGCTGTTGCCTACTGAGTGGCTGATGACCAACATTCCTCTCTTTTCTCACTTAGGCAGCCTCCATGACAGAGCTGTCTTCCCGTGCTTATTCAGTGGAGGTTTGGGGGCATAACTGCAGAAGCTCACTTTTCCCCATTAATTTTTTTTGCCTTGTAAGTTTTGTTGTATCACTACAACCCATTGAGAGCTTTTTGGATTGCAATCCTCACATCTTCCTCATTTGTCATCCCCTCCAAGTTCAGTGGCGTCCACAGATTTGATAAGGAGGTTTCTATGCCTTCATTCAAGTATTCACAATTTTTTTTTAACAGGAGAGAGCCAAGGACAAAGCCTTATCTCAGGCCCTTGGAGAGCTCCTGAAGTGACAAGCTCAACAGGAATGAATTAATCAGCAAGTCCTGGGCATGGTTCTTGACGTGGTTACAAGTCTGCCTTCCTAATGGTATTATTACCTTCGCTAGAGTTTTTCATGTTACCCAAAAAGACATCACAAAAAATGTATTATATACCATGTGGAAATCCACATATACTGACCCAATTGCATTTTCCTCATCTAACCATCTAATACTTACAAACATGCCCCCAAAAAGGCAGGAAGAGAGGGAGTAAAGGAGGGAGGGAAGGAGGGATGGAGGGGGGAGGCAGAGAGGGAAGGAGGGAAGGAAGGAGCAAAGAAGGAACGAAGGAAGAAGAGATCAGATTGCTTTCTCAGGACTCATGTTTAAATGGGCACCTGATTGTTAGGAATCCGCATAAGCTCAAGGGCCACCTTTCATGAAAACTGTCCCTTTCTCTGCTAGATTATTGCTCAGGAACAACATCAGGCACGGGCCTTTGAGTGTTGCCTTCACGTTATTTTTTGAAAACTGGAACAGCCTTGCTTGTCTTCATCCATCCCTCAATTTTTTCAGGGACCCGCTCTCTGTGTGGCACTGAGCTAGCAGCCAGAGTTCAAAGTGTGGGAAATTCATGGGCCTGCATCTTACCTTTCCCTCATTTCACATCTCCTTCAACATCTCTGGCCCAGGACGAGGGACCCTATGTTCAAGTTGTCTTTCTGCCCAGGGGCCAGAGGTCTTGAATTAATGTAAAACTGTCAGGTGAGCTCCTCTGCCCTCTTCAGAACCCTAAGTTCCCCCTTTTAGTTCAAAGAACCTTGCCCTGAGCTCGAAAGACAAGAGTCGATTTCCATCATTACAGCTGCATTATCTTATGGGGCTCAAGCAGCAGGTTAATTTCTTCCTTGTCCTTCTTGCGCTGAGTATGATTTTAAAAGCTCATTTTCCCCAGAGCTCAGTCTACTCTGGGCTGTGGCCCTTTTGACACTAGAGTATTAGGGCTCATTTATTTGCAATGATGAAGAACCAAATGGAAACCAGCTAAAGCAAAAACAGATAACGTATCAGCTTGCATAATTGAAAAGTCTGAGGACAGACCATGCTTTAGAAATCGTGATGCAATTTGGGAGCAAACAGCAGCAGCAGTACCCGATCACTCTCTCTGTGTCTCAGTTCTCTGGCTTCATTTTCACGTGGCAGCTTTGACCTCCCAGAAGGTCTAGGTTTTATCTTCACTGCTGTAGAGCACAAAAGAAAAGTATCCTTCCTGATCATATAAGGTACTAGGATTAGCAGAGATTGGAATGTTGGCTTGGGTCACAGCTCACCCCTGACCTATCACCGTTGCATGACAATGCTGTGCTCTGATTGGCCAGGAAGAGTCACGTGTCCACTCCTGGAGCTGGAGTTAGAGCCAGTTCCACCTGACACTTGAACTGCACATGGGCATGTTTCCAGAGGAACACTGAGTAGTGCTACAGCAAGACAGAGGAGTAAATGCTGATCTACATGGATTCTGCCTTTGCTGGAGCTCCTGCCCACCGTGTCTATCTACTCATCCTCCATGGTGACTCTCTCCCGAGAAGCCCACCCTGACTCCCCTCCTCTGTCTTCTGAAGCCCTTAAATGGTTAAACCACACACTGCAGTGCCATGATGTGTCACCCTGCCCTGGACTCAGTTTCTGGAAGACAGACACCTGTCTCTTCTCCTGATAAACCTGTGCCCTGCATGAGGCTGGCCCACACTGGAGACTAGAATGAATAAAGTTCCCCAAGGGCAGGGAGAAAATCTATCATCTGTGTACCCTTTACCGGGCTGAGCACAGAAGACCCTTTATAAACAATGGCTACAGAATAAGGCATCTGATTGGTTACTAGGTATCTAATGTCATGGCAGGAAGCACAAGGCCAAGAGTGCCCACATGAACATCAGACAAAACTATGTGATTCTGGCTCTGCCCAGTTACTAGTGGTGTGACCTTGGGCAAATGACCTGAGCTTGCTAAGCCTCCCTGTCGTCATCTGTAAAATGAGAGTATGGATAGCACCAAAATTATTCTTATGTGATCCTGTGCACTGAGGTACCTAAGGCGTTAGGCTCCATATATGCCGGCTCTTATTGTTATTTTATGAACATCGTTCAAATATGGCTGCCAAACAGGCGCACCAACTTGGTCAATTCTGGTTTCCGTGGCCTTGTTTCTAGGTGGGAATCCAGCGCAGGATGAGAAGGGGCTCATGTAGTTTGGCCTAAGGCTGTGGAAGCTGCCTGATGCAGTCAGTTGGACCCAAATTCACCAAGGAATCCTTATATGATGCCCAAACTCGTTCTAGGTAATTGCCATGTGTTGGGGAGGAGAGTGTGACAATTCACCAGAAACAAAGACCCAGTTCTACAGACGCACGCTCTCCACCTATCTGCCTATGTGGCAAGTTCTTCTTCATCCCGAGAAAGGTAATCCAGGCATTCATTCTTGTCTAGAAGTCATTCTTGCACCTTGAGTGGTCATTCCGCTTTGACGTCACCTCTGCCTCTTGTTCTTTTATTTGCTTTAGTTTCGTTCCCACTGTGTGATGCTTAGTGGATGGCTTGTCTGTCTTCCTCAGTGGACTGGGAGCTCCTTGTACCCAGCCCAGGGCTGGCACAAAGAGGCACAGCCTTGGTGGTCTCCCTTTCTCTGTGGAGCTCTCGGTCTCTTTGAGGAAGTCTCTACTGACCCACAAAACGACTGCAGTGAGCTTTAAGTGGTGTGGTGCTTATGATTTCGTGTGGGCTCGAGGGCCCCTCAATCTTGTCACCAAGCTCTGTGGCTGAGAGAGAAAGCCTGCATTGTCAGAGGAGTTGGACACCCACAGGATGAATGGATTTATGGAGGGAGAGGAGCAGGAGGACGGCCAGGAAGAAAGGACACCACGAGAGGAGGGAAAGGACCTACAGGACAAAGAGGGCCTCAGCCCTCTGCACCTGCTGAGGCTTCCCTGGGCTCTGTCCCAGCTCCAGGGTCATCGAAGCACCTGAACCTGCAGTCCCCGATATAGATGGGACCCGAATCCCAGTTAAACTCACCAAGGGAATTTGTTTACTGGATTTAGCCCTGGCTCTGCATTCCACTATCTAGGTAGCTTGGAGCAGTAGTTTGCATCGCTAATTTCCATTTTTTCTTGGAATTTCTGTCCTACAGCACTTGGTAGCAGTTTAGTGAGGATCAAAGTTAGCGGTGTCTGAAAGTGGTGTCTGTAAATGGTAGCACACGAGATAAAGTGAAGGCACTCTGAGTGCTGTTACTTGGGCACATTAACTCTTCATCCTATAAGTATGGAGGGAGAGGGAATGACACAGAGAGAGGAAATACGCAGAACGAGTTTTTTGCCGTGGCGGATGATGGTAATACACCCACCTGAGCCTTTCCATAGTCTTTCACATACTACCTTTTTCCTTATTTAAATCTTTAATACTCGTGGGTTACCCAAAATGCCAGAAGTCAGTGATACCACAAAAGCCAAGAGACGGAAACAGAAAAACTGGCCATTTCTTCTTTCTTGTTAACTCAACAATCTCATGATCCACTGTATGTATTTTTAGAAAAGAGATCACAGAGGCCAGTCCACGCATCAGCAATCCTGATGTTTCCATCAAATGAATCATTTGAAACGGGATCTTCAGTTTATTTGAGCAGAACCATGTCAGCGCTGCTCACAATGAAAGGTGTCCACACGATGCGTTTAGATGTGAAAAAGTTTTCATCACAGCAACGGTAGAAAGCCTGTATTACAGGCTGGCGCTCCCTGCAGCTTTGAGCTTCCTGCTTGGTTAGAATTCACTTCCCTTAAAAAAGAGAAGGAATCTATGCAGAACCAAACTTAATAAGGAATCAATGGAGCCCAGTCCAGTTTGCATGGCGGTCCAGGCATACCACACCCACAAGCAACAAAACCCAGCCCGAGGGAAAAAAAGCAGGCTGACGTTTTGCCCGTTGTGCCTTTCAGTCTTTTCTTCTCACCCTCCTTTCTTCCCCACACACCAGGATGGTTAAAGACTCAGTGTCATTTGTACAGATCAGGCTCTCTACTTGTAAGTTTCCAGTTAAACATTCTTTTGTAGCTGACACCTATTAATAATTGAAAATCCCTGCTCTTTTGAACAATGATCAAAATTAAGCTATTACCCACAGGGGGATATTTACATACAGTTAGTCGGCAGCTGTTTAACAGCTTTTCCCACTCAAGATTTCTCATGACCCTCACATATCATTTGTAATCAGAAGAATATTTGGTTATTGTATGATTTTTTTCCCTTTTGCATATTTGATAAACAGCCACTGGGAATCACTTAGGAAGTAAATAAGGTAATTCCCTGTGATTTCTGCAGGCTGCTGAAGTTACGGGAGAAGGGCAATTACTTTTAGATCCCTCTACATACAATTTACTAACAAGCTATAGAATGCAGAAGCATGTAATTAGTAATTACTATACTATGTGGTGATATGGTGCTTACCCAGTCAGTCTATGGGCCTATAATCTAGTGGCACAAAAGGAATTGAGTTTGGTACATCCAAGCAAACCCTGGTAGATTCGAAGAGAGTTGTGATGACAGACTTGGTTGCTATTTAGAGAGACTGTGGAGGGCACACAAACATTGTGATGTCCCATGTCTCATCTGACCCCCACCACAGGTTCATGTGAAATCACCCCTTTGCCCCATTTTTAATGAGACGCCAGACTCAAAAAATGTTGTGGGGCTACCTGAGGTCACAGGCTAATGAGTGGTGGACCCAGCTCAAATCCTGAGCTTCCGGCCCCAGGCCCGTCCCCACCAGTCCCACCAGAGCATCTCCTAGTCAGGCAGCTGGCAGAGAGGTGACGCCACATTCTAGGGCTCAGGCATAGACAAGACTCAGGATCCAAAGGTGCATTTTGCTGGCAGAGTCGGAGGCCATGAAGACAAGAAAGAAGAAAAGTGGACATGAAACAATTGCCTCGTTTTGAGGAGTGGTCTTGGACACTTGATGAATATTATCTTATATACAATAGTGAGGTACTATTGTGGGATTTTATGGGAGAGAAAATGGAAGGTCAATCGAGGTTACGTCACTTGGTCAGATTACTCAGTTTTAGTGACAGAGCTGGAATGTGACCTTCGGTAAGTCTAACTTCAATGACAATGATCTCTCCCTCATACCAAGAAGTTATTCTGATGGATGTGACTCCTTATTTCAGGAAACTCAGTACATCTGCATCAAACATCTTCAAAACATCAGTTTGGAGCAAGTGAGGGGAGCTCACAAACAGCAGAATCTTAGTGCTAACTATCTTTACCCAGTAATCTCAATTTTAGAAATTTACCCTTAAAAAAAAGACAATCCGAAACTACAGATATTGTACAGAGATATTTAACAAAGATGTTATTTATAATAGCAGAACCTGGGGAAAGAACTCAAATGCCCAACAACACAATAATAGAGAAGTAAATTACGATGATAGTCATATGATTGAATATTAGGCAACCATGAAAAGTAAATATTTATGAAGAATTCTTAACAACATAGGAAAAGCCTTAAAGCCTAGTAGAGGGTGAGGCAACAATACAAAATTATGTATACAGTAAGGACTCATTATATAAAATAATATTTATGGAAAGAGATAAAATTGTGTGTCCAAAATTTTGTGGTAGGTTCAGGGGTGCCTTTTTTATTAAATAACAGTGTAACTGAGATACGATTCACATACCAAAAAGTCCATCCTTTTAATATACAATATTTATGGGTCTTAGGGTATTCACAGAGTTGTACAACCATCAACCATCATCTAATTTCAGAAAAATTTTGCAATCCCATAGCCATGAACTGTCACTCCCATTTCCCCAATCCCCCAGCACCTGACAAACACTGATATAGTTTCTGTCTCTATAAATTTACTTATTCTGCATTTATCATATAAATAGATTCATATAATATGTTGCCTTTTGTGTCTGGCTTCTTTCACTTGGCTAATGTTTTCAAAGTTCATGTGTTGGTACTTCACTCATTTTTAAGGCTGAGTAATACTCCCTTATATGGATATATTGCATTTTGTTTATTGATTCATAAATTGATAGACATTTGAATTGTTTCCATTTCTTGGCTATTATAAGTATTGCTGATGTGAACATCCGTGAACAATATGTTTTCAGTTTTCTTGGGTATATATTAGGAACTGCCAAACAGTTTTTCGAAGTGGCTGCACCATTTTCTGTTCCCACCAGAAATGACTGAGGGTTTCTAGTTGCCCACATCATGGTGAACGCTTGTTATTATGTGTCTTTTTTATTTAACCATACTAGTGGCTGTGAAGTAGTATCTCATTATGATTTTGATTTATATTTCCTAATGATTATGATGTTAATTTTTAAATGTATTTTATGTCTTCTTTGGAGAAATGTCGACTGAAATTCTTTGCTCATTTTTTAGTCATTTTTAAATTATTATTGATTTATGAGAGTTCTTTACATATTCTGGATACTGGTATCTTATCAAATATATGATTTGCAAATATTTTCTCCCATTCTGTAGGTTGCCTTCTCAATTTCTTGATGTTATTGTTGATAACACAAACGTTTTGAATTTTAAGGAAGTCCAAATAACCTATTTTTCTTTGCTGCTTGTGCCTAATTCAAAGTCCTGAAGACTTACTTGCATGTTTTGTTCAAAGAGTTGTACAGCGTTAGAGCTTACATTTAGATCTACAGTCCATTTGTATACAGTTGAGGTAAGAGTCCAACATCATTCTTTTGCATGTGGCTATCACTTGTCTTAGAAGCATTTGTTGAAACAACTATTCTTTCGCCATTGAATTGTCTTGTCATGCTTGTCAAAAATTAATTGACCATAAACGTAAGGATTTTATTTATGGAGTTTCAGTTCTACCACATAGATCTATGTCTATCCTTATGCCAGGACCACACTGTTTTGATTGCTTCAATTTTGTAGTAAGTTTTGAAATTGGGAAGTGAGAGTTCCCCAACTTTGTTCATCTTTTTAAATAGTGTTTTAGCTCTTCTAAATCCTTTGCAATTCCATATGAATTTTAGAATTGGCTTATCAATGTCTACAGAAAAGGCAGCTGGGATTTTGATAGGGATGGTGCGGAAGCCCTAGTTCTCTTCGTTGGGGGTTGCTACCCTGTTGACAAAATGATGGCTGTACCCACTGCAAAGCCTGTGGCTTCTTCTGAGCTGTAAGTGAATGCCATCTTTGCCTGGCAAGAGCAGTGCAGCCCCATGGAACATTAAGGCAGGCTTGGAAATTACATCTGTGTGGAAACGACCTATTAGGGCAAGACGGCTTCTCCCCTGAGGGCAGTACTCGGTCACTCCATACACTACTCGGCTTCTATTACTTAGGCCAGCAAGGCTTTAAATGCCTCTGGGCACCCCCTCCACCATTTCCTGCGGAATACTATTTCACAGTCTAATAGATCTTCCTACAGGGAATTTCCCCTGTTACTTAGCCTACATTTCCTCTTAACGTTTTTGTCCATTACTTCCTCAGGACCACCCCATTCCAGACTGATGTGCCTACTTGGGATTCCCACGTCTACGCCCTCAGAGGCCACTGGGGAAACTCTGGGCTTACAAATGGGGGCTCTTGAAGGAGACTTGAAGCCCCCTTGTCTTATGAAGCCAAGAGCAAATGTGGCCAATACAAGGAGAGCAAGGAACCAAGGTCATCCTTACCAAGAACTTGGAGAGGGCTTTCTGCAGTTTGGGGAAAAATGGCTCACTTCTCTGGACCCCTCTTTTGTTGTATAGAGCTGGGGCTCTAGTTGTCCCAGGCTCCTCCCCATGCCCCAGCAAGAAAGGCAAGGTACTTGTTTGGTAAGCTCACAGGAGAGTTGACGCTTAGGACCAAGGGCGAACTCCCCCTTCACTCTTGAGGGAGATTGGAGGGACATTATGGCGGCTCAGAGGAGAGAGAGAAGCTGGAAAGGACAAGGGCATGGGATTAGCATGACCTGAGTGCTTTCTGCCTTTAAAATCTGGGCCACTGCTTTGCTCTCACCATCCATTCGGTCTTCAATTAGCCGACCCAGGCTGGGGATCCTAAGGAGTAGATTGCGATGCAAAGAAATGTAGTCACCAGACTGAACCATGCAGCAAGCAAGGGAGCATACTGGTTTTTCTCCAAAACTCACACTCTTTCTGGTCCAGAGCTGGGTCTCAGTTTTCTCATCTACATAATGGAACAGGGCTGCTGAGAGAACTGCGTAGCAGAATCTAGGTGAAAAAAACAGTGCTCGACAAATGTTATATTGCTTCCTGTGTCTCTTACCCCTGGATGGCTGATCAGGGACATTTCTCCAAGTAATTTAGCAAGGCGAGTGTCTGTTCTCCCTCTCCTCTCAGCCTCCTGCCCTGCACTGATAAGTTTTATTAGCAAAGAGGGAAGGGATTTTCTATGACCAGATTTCTTCTGGGCTTTCCAGGAGAAATTGATGGAGCTGCCCAGCTCCTGGGTGGGCACCTCGTCCTGACGGGATTGGCTGGTCTGCACGAGGGCTGAGTGGTACAGAAAGCTTTCTATCCTGGGGAGGGAGGGCCACACAACGTTATTCTTCTGAACGGGAAAATCATCATTTGGCTTCTTGTGTTTACGTGCCCTGGGTGTTGGGGAAGCAGCTGGAATTTGCCTGGAAACCGCAATGCTATCTACTTGATTCTCAATAGGTGACTGGGGACGAGACTGCATCTGACAGTCTGTCACCTGCCTTCCTGTTCTGCATAATAAAAATCAATTCTTGGGGCATTTCATTGGCTCTGATGAGTTCGGGGCTGCTGTTGGGTTTCCTGAAAAGGAATGTGTATGTGGGGGGTGGGGGTGGGCACATGTATGTGTCTCTGTGTGTGAAAGTGTACATGTATGTGTGTGTTTATGTTTGCATATATATGTGGGGGGCATATGTATGTGCTTGTGTGTGTATATGTATGTATATATGCTTGTATGTGGCTGTGAGTTTGTGTGAATATATATGTATGTATGTATGTATGTGTGTGTGTACGTGGGTGTGGAGCGTATCTATGTGTCTGCATGTATGTATATGTGCATGTGTATATATATATGTATGTGGGTATGTGTATGTGTATGGAGCATATGTACATATCTGTGTGTGTGAGTGTATGTGTATGTGTGAATATACGGGGGGGCACAGTGTTCATATGTGTGTGTGAGAGGGTTTATTAGAATATGTGTGTGTATGTGTGTGTGTGTGCGTGTGTGTGTTTCCCTGCTCCCATTGGGTGCCAAGTGGCAGGTGGGAGGCCCAGGGACATTGGAGGAGTTAAAACTTTGGGAGATGGGGAGACACATTTGTGGATTCTCCACTCCAACAGTGACCTCACCCTACCTTGATAAGCAGGAGAGTACAAGGGGTGTTCTACCCAAACTGAGTCCTGGGTGGCCCTTGCACAAGCTGGACATCTCAGGCAAGACCTCCTGTCCCTCTACCCGTAATCGCCACAAGGGTAACTCTTATTCAACTTGTGCTGCTGTCTACTTGCTCCTGGAAGCCCTCTGATTCTGACTCCCATTCTATGCCTGGGTTGAACTCCGCTCTCTGAGCTCACATGATGTCAGCCCTATAGACATCATCCTGAATTGGTACAAGGCTCTGTTTACACATCTGCTCCCCACCTTGGACTGTGAGCACCCTGAGAGCAGGGTTGTTTCTGCTCTGTATCCCAGGACCTAGTACTATAAGCACCTCTTAGACATTCAACAAATAAGTGTGGGGTGAGTAATGGAATGAACGAATGTTCTCTCATCTGTAAATTGCATGTAGAAATACTTCACATGGTCCCTGGGAGGGGTACCTGAGATGAATGCTATGAAAGCATGCTTTAAAGTTCCAAGGATTCATATAGCATGTAGCTCTTTGGGGTCTGGGGTACCCCAACAGTTGAACAGGATGGGGAGCAGGCTGTGGAGTCAGAAGGTTCTGGATCATATTCTGGTTCCCCTACTCGGTGTCTGATGGACCCTGGCTCAGCCACTTTGCTCTCAGCCTTCATCTCTTCACTGTAGAAGAGAGCCACTAGTACCTTCCTTATAGGTGTACGCGACAGCCTTTACAAAGTACGGGGCCACAGAAGCATCCTGTACCAGTTAGTTAAACAGAGAAATAAGTGCAGGAACATGGGGTGTGTACAAGGAGTACCAGGAACCTCGAGCAGGGAGGATGGGAATGCCCTAGAAGAGGGCAGCCTGGAGCAAGGCTCAGAGAACAGGGGGCTTAGAAAAGCAAGAGGGAAGGTATCCTGGGTGGGAAGGCCTGAGCAGGCACATGGATGGAAGATGAAAGTGATGATGGGAGTTCAGGGTATGTATTAGTTTTCTATCGCCGTGTAATAAACTACCAGGCACTTAGTGGCTTAGAAAAACATCCATTCCCAATCTCACACTTTCTATAGGTCAGATGTCTATACACGGCTTAATGGGTTTCCCTGCTCAGGGTCTCCCTGAGCGGTGCTGGAATCTGTTCTTCTACGGGGAAGATCAACCAATTCTCAAGCACTGGGTTTTATCCGGAGGATGAAGTAAACAGACTCTTTCCATCCTAGAAGCTTGAATGTCAGCTTCACGGGAGCAAAAGCTACATCTTCATCAGGGCCTCCCCATGTCTAGCAATGCTCTAGGATACTCCATGGTACTCACTAAATATTTGTTCAAAGGATGAGTGAATAAACTCTTGACTCAAGGGAAACGCAACTTTAATATCAAGGCCAACTTATCTCTTTGAAAATGCATTCTGACAAAGAACCAACAATGCCCTGCTTCTTCTACCGTCTGGCTAAACCTCTCTTCCATGAGACCCAGTCATGAGAATGAAATAATACACACTTTTAAATAGTAGCTAAGACCATTGATTTACGCGAGTTCTCCAAGGCTGAGGGCAAATCAACCAATCAACGCCACTTCAATCAATGCACAGGTGATTGGCGTGAGAGATTTACATAGTGTTCTGAACAACACACATGGGTGGGCAGATTCTGGAGGCTTCTCAATCTGTGTGACGGATGTGGCCCTAGAAAAGCCGGCAGATCTGAAGCCCTGATGGGAGATATTTTATATGGGATGAAGTTACGATGCTGATTACTCGCCTCACCTTTATGTCCTCGGAGGTAGTCCTGATTGCAGGGCGATGTGAGTTAGAGCAGGGCTTCCCCCTGCTGAAAGGGGCTGGCGGGGCGTCTAATGGCATTGCCACAAAATCCCTCCTGATTAATCAGGATGATCCAATCTGTGAGGCAGAACTTCTCAGGGAGAGAAATCTGCCTTGAATGGAATCATCCTGAATTCAGCAGCCAATGCAGGTCAATTCTTCAAAAAGCAGAAGGGGCGCCTGGGAAGCCAGGCCTCCTTGTGCTGGGACACACATTTTGTGAGGAAAACAATGGCTGCAGAAGAAGGTGAGAAAAAAAAAGAAAGGAAGGCTAAAGGAATAAAGGTTACTTCCAGTTCTCATGGATTGGGGAGGCCCATAGGGAGGGCACTGAGTTTTTCCACGGAAGAGACTCTTATGTAGAGACGGATACATAACCGCTGGGCTCCTCTTAGACCCAGGACTGACACCGTTCCTATCACCTGCAGGCTGTGTGACTTGGGCAAGTTGTAACCGCTTTGAGCTTTGTTTTCCTCAGGTGTTAAAGGGGAAAAACAACAACTACCCAAACTCCCAGATAGTTTTTTAGAAATACATACTGTGTAAAGATTCCTGTATCTCACAGTGGGCTTTCAATGAATGTGGGAGTCTTTTCCCATCACGTAAACCAAAGCAGCAGTAACAGAAGGTATATGTAGTCTGACAAAGGCTACTTAAAAAAAATAAATTATAAGCACATTGGTAGGAAAGTCTTGCAGAAGTATACACATTAACTCACCATGAACATGTCATTTTTACCCAAAATAACAGAATCACACATTAAAAAAACAATCAGAAACTCAGGAGATGGAGGGCTGCTCTGCCCGTGCGGACTGGTACCCATCTAGCCTCGTGGCCATGGCTCTCAGGCTTGTGTTCGCGGATGTCAGTGAGCCAGGCTTCACTCTTTAGCCTTTGCACTAGACAGTCGCACTGGAGCCAGGTAGGAGCACACAGTCATCATAGGAAATCTTTTCCCTCTGCTTCCCGGTCCCCACTTCTTGACCAGTTGCTGCTGTCTTTCATTCGTGACCTTCTGCCTTCTCATCTTGAATTTACCCTTCCTTCCCTCTACTTGTTCTCCG
Organism: Rhinolophus sinicus; assembly: GCF_057876585.1. NCBI lineage: Eukaryota > Metazoa > Chordata > Mammalia > Chiroptera > Rhinolophidae > Rhinolophus > Rhinolophus sinicus. The sequence goes on along the minus strand of NC_142515.1, from coordinate 55,123,586 downwards.
CTTCTTTTGGGAACTCTGCCTACTCTATTCAGGGAGAGGGATCAGATAATCAAGGGGTTGTGTCTCCCCGGAAAAAGAGATGCTGGTTTTTTGCATTGAGTACAGGTCTGTACCTTCTCTTTCTTCAGAAGACGGATGAAGCAAAGATACAAAACCAAGGGAACCCGGAGAGGTAGCAGGGTCTGTGAAAGGCAAGATCTCGGCCCTGGAATATTCACAGCTAAGCCACCCTGAAGTCTGCCAAGCAACTGAGTATTTTTTAATCATTATTACTCTCTTCTAGGGGAGAAAAAGAGTCATTTGTAGCCTGGCAACAGAAATCTGCATGTTCTTCCTTCATGCCAAGCCATAAACACAGCCTTCCCTCTGCTAAAGCTAATGATGCTAAAAGGCCAGTGACCAGGAGAAATTAGGGTGGCAGCATCGATGGCTGCAGGCACTGGTAGTGCGAACAGGCCAGCAGGGAGTGCCACAGAAATTGGCACTGTGACTGATGGGCATTCAGTCAGAACCCAAAAACTCATCGGAGAGTCTCACGTGGATGGGCAAGGAGTTCCTACCAGACTTCAGGCTCTATTCCGTGCACTGGTCACTGGGGAGGCTCTGGAGTCCAAGGTGGAGCGAAAGTGTGCCGTGGAGAAGGGCCGTGGCTTGGGCCTTGACCAGAAGGGCACACTTTGCCTGGGAGCCCTTCCTGGGTCCTTCTGGGCACGCCCACCGGTTGCCAATGCCACCACCCACCTGGCCTCCATGCACTGCTCCTCTGAACTTGTCTCTGGCCCAGGCACAAACTCTTCCCCTTAGCGTGCCACAGTGGGCTTGAATGGTTCCAGGGAAAGTGTCCTTGCAGCGAAGGAAGAAACAGGCCAGAAACACTAACTCAGGTAAGTGTACTCCCCCTCCCCATTTAGTTTCTCATAGAAAAGCTGTAGGGAGGGGTGGTTACGAATGTGGCTTTGAGGTCAGACTCCCTTGGAAACAAATCCTAAGGACCAGCGTGGTGGCCATGGGCAAATGACTTACCTCTGAGTCTCTATTTTTCTCCTCTGTGAAATGGGGACAGGTGTAGTTGCTATAAAATAGGGATTTAAGTGAAGCACTTAGAAAAGGGTCTGGTAATAGGAAGTAAGTGCTAAAATCATGTTAGAGATTATTGTTATTATTATTATGTCGGCAAGTATACATTTGTGTTTCTCCTTTCAGGGTTGTTGTGAGGTTAAAGTGAGACATACCCATTCAACCATTGTTGTTCTTTTGGTTTGTTTCCTCTTTTTAGCTGTTATGAATGATGTGTCTGTGAATATTCTTGCACATGTCTTTTGGTGAACATATGTATGTTTCTATGTTGCATTTATTCGTAGGAGTGGAATTGCCGACTCATGGTGTATGTGTCTGCTTCACGTTAGTGGGTTCTGACAGTTTTCCACGTTGGTCGGACCACTTTACACCTCCACCAGCAGTGCATAAGAATTTAAATTGCTCCACACCCTCGCTAGCATTTGATATTGTCAGTTCTTTGAATTTTAGCTGTTGTGAAGGGTGCACCGAGGTACCTTATTGTAGGTTTGTGCATTTCTCAAATGACTATTGCAGTTGAGCCCCTTATGTTTGCTGAAAATTTGAATGTACAGTCATGTACTCGTATGTAGTCATGATGTTTCAGACACATATGGCAGTGGTCCCATAAGATTATAATGGATCTGAAAATTCCTACTGCCTCGTGACGTCATAGCCGTCATAACATTATAGCACAAACACTACTCATGTATTTGTGGCGATGCTGGTGTAAACAAACCTACTGCACTGCCAGTCATATAAAAAGCACAGCGACACAATTATGTACAGAGTCAAGTGCAGAATAGAATACTTGATAATGATAATAACTATTAGGTTGGTGCAAAACTAACTGCGGTGTTTGCCATTATTTTTAACCTTTTAAACCGCAATTACTTTTGCACCAACCTAATATGTTACTGGTTGATGTATTTACTAGACTTTAATCATTATTTTAGAGTGTACTCTTTCTACTTATAAAAAGTTCGCTGTAAAACAGTGTTACACTGTGGTACGCTGGCCGCAGCTCATGCATCTCGTGATTAGTCTTTTGATTGCCTCATCTCGTGTGCTTGATTTAAGCTCGTGTTCTTTTGTACAGTAACGTAACATATAGGTTTATAGCCTGGGGACAACAGGCTATACCACATAGCCTAGGTGTGTCGTAGGCTATTCCATCCAGGTTTGTGTTAAGTGCACCTTACGATGTTCACACAACAATGAAATCACCTAACAACACGTTTCTCAGAATGTACCCTTGTTAAGGGGTGCACGACTGTACTCTTTTGTAAAGTGTTTATTCCAGTCGGTTGCCCGTTTGTCTGTGGGCTACCACCTCTTGTTGATTTGGAAGATTTCTTTATATGTTCTGGATTGAAGTCCTTCGTCAGATATACTACTTATTGTAACTATCTTCTGCTTTGTGGCTTGCCTTTTTACTCCCTTCATGGTATCTTTTGAGGAGTGTAAGTTTTAATTTTAAGTTTGACTTAAGCCCAAATAATCAAAATTTCCAGAAGCCAACACACTACCCTTTATTCTCTTCAAGGGTTAAACTGAAGAGGTTGTGCAGAATATGACCAGGAAGACCCCAATTCTAGGTCTCACCTGGCAGGGTCTTACCCCGGAGGTCCAGGTTAAACCAGACGGAACGTCATCCCTCCTCTGGCTCTCCTAAGTATGCATGTCTGGGAGAGTGAGGTGTTTGAGAGATGGGTGGAAAGAGGCACATCTCCTCCTTCAGGCAGCGTGGAAATCCAGGATGAACAATCCCAGCCTCATCCTGCCCTTGCCTCCCACGCCAGGACTGCCCAACACTCTTCCCAGGGTCAGGTGCAGTCCTGCCCAGAGGGAAGCCTCGGTGTGGGCAGAAATAAAGCACAGGGATAGTATGCTGTTCATGTCACAGGCTCAACTGCAAACGTGGGGATTGTGCTGCTTAGGAGGTCCAGAGGGCGAGGAATGACTTTGCTCTCTGTGGGTGGGAGAGAGGAGTAAACCAGTGACGGCTTCAAAGCAGAAGGGACTGTTGGGATGGGTCTTGATGGATGCACAGGGGCTTGCCAGATAGACAAGGGGGCAGAAAGACATTGTAGCATAGACAGGCACCCAGGGACCAGAAGGAGCTAGAACACTTGGGGGAAACTATAGGGTAGAAAATAGGGTGTGAGGAAGGGAGCAGCCACGGCCCCCAATTTTCCCATCTGCAAACAGGATGTTTGACTCTGTTGATCTCCCTGCTGACACAGTCGTTCATCTTTCACTGGCTGGTGTGATGGACATGGGGTTTATTCAGATACAGTTCCGTCCTTGAAGAGCAGAAAGGGGAGAGTAAAGCTAAGAGCTCTGAAAGTGGGGAGGTCAAATCTTGGCAGGCTACGTAGAGGAGGTGGCAGTAGATCTAGTCCCTGAAGACAATCATCCCCTCAGCTCTGGAGGAAGCGTGAGGGGACCCTGCTGCAGGTGACTGGGAAATTCTGAGCTGGTTCTCAGTGTAGCCGTGAGACCCGGGGACTGTCCTCCCAGTGCCCTTACTAGCGACCTAGAGGGAGAGGAGTGGAAGTGGGCAAGTGGGTGAACTGACCTCTGCTCCTCAGAGGCCACTCAGGATGCTTGCCTGCTCCCTCGGCTGTGCAGCCCTCTTTACCTGGCCATCTGGAAGGAGCTGCATTTATCTGCTTTGCAAAAAGGTTACACAAAGTTCTAGCTGCTCCATGGAGAGGCTGCTGAGCAGAGCTGCTCTGATATGCCTCTCGCCGTGAGCAGGGAGCCCACACGCAGGTCAACAAGTTCAAGGCCTGTCTACAGGTGTCAAACACCAAGTTTTCCTGCAGAAAACAAACCCCCACACGAATGCCACTGTCTTCCTCCCCAGCTTCCTTAAGTAACTAAAGCTTGAAACTGGAGTCAGAATTAAGGACAAGGGCACTTTATCACGCTCTCTCCTCTGTCTTCTCATTATGGTGGCTATTTATTTTTTAAATGTTTTTGTTACCCTTTGAACAAATCATTTTCAGAGGCACAACCTATATCAATGTGTTTTTCCATCTCTGTCTCAGTCTCCTTCTCTCCGCTTTCCCTCCAGGTAGTGGAGATAGGACCTGGGCCTGCAGGTGGGAGTTACATTGGAGTGCTGGAGTGACGCACACAGGATTACAAAAGTGCATCTCTTCTCAACTCGGTGATACTCGGTGATGCTGAATAGGGAACTTGAAATCAGCCATGGTGGCGAGTTTACACCACAGAAATTGGCAAACGCTACAAATCCAACTTTTCTTTTCTTTTTTCTGGCAAAGCTGGCTGTTCAATATTTGCCAGCACACCACTAGAACAGGTGGCTGGGTTGTCACCTGCCCAACCAGCAGTGGAAGCCAGGCTCAGGTTAGAGGTCCACTGCTCAGCTCTCTAGTCTGTTGTCATTACAGATGTTCCTGTTGAGCATAGCCCTGCATGATGTTTATTGTAACCATAAGTCTGTCATATGCAGGGGTCAAAATGCGGAGGGGGAGAGGCTGGGCTGACTGGTCCTGTTGAGCTCTGCTTCCCCAAACACCCTCGAGCCAGTTGGCTGTAATGTAATTTCACACCAATGTTTTCCAAATATTGGTTTAATGGGAATTTAGAGGCATAGCCGAGCTCTGAGGGGCAGAAGGATGCAGGATGGATAAGGTGGAGCCGGTCTTAGTTTCTCCTCTCTTGCTCCAAACTAGTGAGCTCTGGCCCAAATTGCACATTCCATGTAGCAGTCAGAAGTTCTACAGCCAGTGCTGTGCTCGCCTGCCCTCCTTAGAAGGCAGGGCAGAGAGGGCACGTGCACACTCAGACTTGCCCTGCGGATCTCTCCATCCCACCCCTCACTGCTCACAGATGCTCAGTGGTCTTCTCATAGCACACGTACTAGCCCCAAGGTGATTTCCTGTCTTGTTGCAATCTTTGGGCTGTTTAGGGCTCCTCACAGACGGGTACCCTATGCTGATATCCGGCTGGCCCATCCCTTAAACCATGCCTGTAGACACACAACAGCTGACCGCAGCCTTAGAATGGTTCCACTGAGCTCAGCCCACATGGTTCCTCCTTGCTTCTCCCTTCCTGCTCCATCCTGCCTTCACCCTATTCTGTCCTGCACACCCTCCATGGAGTTAGTGACCGTATCAAACAAGCCAGTTAAAACTCTGATAATAATGGTCCAAATCAAGCCCTCAGGCTGGGCCATTTGGCTGATGCCCCAAACTGCATTCCCTGACCCCTGTGTCACCTTGGTGCTAGGAAAATGTCCCAGGGGTGAGAGAACACCCATGGGAGTGGTTGGAACCCAAGGGTCACCATGGCTTGAATTTGAGCCCTGTAAACTGACTGTACAATAGTGAGTAAGACATTTCATTGCCCTGAGCCTTAGTTTTCCCATCTGCAAAGAGGGGTGGCTAAACCGCCTCTTAGGTTTATAAAGAGTCTTCAGTGAGACTATACCCTCAAGGCATGTACTCTTTCATTCAACAAACACTTTGGGGCAGCTCTACACGCCAGGCCCTGAGCCAGGAGCATAGTCAGTGCTTAATGGATAACTAGCTCCCCTACTCCAGCCCTTCATCCAAATGGTTTGCAGGAGCTGCAAGAAGGAATTGACAAGATGATTCTACATTCTTCTCTTCTGGGCTGTCTGGAGGGAAATTCTTTTCTTCTGGCATAGCTTTGGTGTCACTGTCCCAAGAACAAGTGTGCAGGGCCAAGCCTCCATGGGGGGGGGGGGGGCACAGTCTCTGTGCTTCCAGGCAAAGCAGGCGTTCCTAGGGTGGCCCAGGCCTCTGCTCTCAGCCTTGCAAAGGCAAGGCCCTGAGTGAGCTGGCCTGTGGGCCAGCCACAGGGCAGCAAGCAACACAGGAAAAACAGCTGCAAATTCCTTGAAAGTCTAAACTCTCAGCCAGCGCTTTACCAGCAGGTTCAGATGTGGCAGAGGTTCAGAGTGGAAAGTCCAGGCAGGTTCCAGGGCTTGAGGGCTTGAGGGCAGGGCGTGGGAGGGCAGAAGGTCAGTGAGCAGGATGCAGGACAGAGAGCATTCAGCCCAGCTCAGAGTTCCTAACCAGCACCGGGCCAAGCAGGACAAGTGGGAACAGTCACTGTGATCTGCACTTTCTACATATTCTTTCATCTACTCCTCAGTTAGCCCATTTTACAGATAAGGAGACTGAGGATCAGCTGTCTGACAGAGGATCACCTTAAGCGACAGAGGTGTGAAGAGAACTCAAGTCACTCGACTCTCCCTGCTCCTCAAGCCTGATCTGAACCATTGGGGAAGTATTTCATTAGCACCTGAACCAAAAGCAGACCCAGAGCCAAAATCCACAGCAATCTGTCTATAGAGAAAAGTACTTGAAGAGAACTAGTCCCCTTATCTCTCACCCCAAACACCAAATTCATCTGTACAGACAAGAACCACACCCACATCTTTTATTATTTAACTGGAGCTTAAGTATTAGGAAAGGTGCCATGCTGGGTTCACAGGAGGAAGCAACAGGCCCTGCTCCCCAAAGAGCACACATGTGCGACAGAATGATAGTGGGGACTGGGCTGGTGGAGAAAAAGGGAGAGAGAGCGGAAGGGGGTGGGGTAGGGCAGGCGCATGCTGAGCTCAGAACTAATCAGCCCTGAAGTCCCAACTGGAACATTGTCACTAGCATGTTGAAACCCCCATTGGCCAGGATTTGTGTGCCAAGCCGTGCACCAGCATTTTTGTTGAAAGGAAATCACCAGCACGGGCTGCTCCCCAAATCTATCCCCCATGCATGCTTGATCTCACGAGGGCCAGCCTCTGCTGGTCCTCATGCCTGGCTTCTGCACAGCTGTGCTGCTCCCGTCTCCTCCCCAATGCTGGCACCACCGGCTGGCAGTGGCTCTAGAACTGGAAATCCGAGGTGGATGCAGGATCTGTATCCTGAAGACAAACCGTTCTGGGGCGTTCCCTAGCAACCCGAGCTGCTCGCAGTTCCACAGCTGACGCCCTTCCATCCATTTGCAGGAAGGCATCGGTTTTAGGTGCTCCAGGACGCTTCCTAATGTCCCTTCAATGATCCACGAAGCCATTTGCTTATAAAACCTCCCTCCCGCCTCCCTCCTCCGACTCCTACCCCTGCCCTTATGCCAGCGTTTAGTGCAATGAACTCTCTGAGGCAGAAGCAGTGAGCAGGGCCCTGGGTGGCTTGTCAAACAAAGCCCTCGTTCTGTGGTGACAGCAGCGTGTGGGGGGGGACCCCCTTGCGGTGGCGCTGCCTGCCATGGGCTGTGCTGGAGGGCGGAGGGGATGGATGGGATCCAGAGACAGAAGCAAACAAGGCAGAGGGGGAGGAAAGATGAAGGGGCTGAGGGGGGAAGAGAAGGAGGAATAGGGGTGCAGGAGGATGGAGAGAGAGAGAGGAGGGGGAGAAAGGAGAGGCCACTTCATTTATTTATTATGATGCCAGTTGTAGTGTCGGTCTCATGTGTGGGGAGCAGACTGTATTTTATGTTTTAATCCTCCAAGCTGTGTGTGTGGGCTGGGGATAATTACATTGAAAAATGTGGATAATATGCGGAAGGTTCTTTTTGTGGGGAATGGGATTGCTCCAGTGGAATATCTTCCTCATGGCAACCGGTGCCTTTTCCATAAGCCGCTCAGGAGGTGCCAGTAATTGGGAGTGTGGTGGAAGCCTGGGGCCACCCCCAGCCCCCACCCCCACCGGCAAAGTCCTCCACTGTTTTAGGGGAGGGCTCAGCATTGAGGAACAGGGCTGGCATCCCTCACCCCACCTGCCCGCTAACCCCATGGATGACAGGCAGGATACAAATGGGATGCCTGATTGCTTTTTCCGCGCAGCCTTGGGGCCGGCCGCTGAAGGATGCAGGAGGGAGATGACAGGCAGGCTGCTAGGAGACAGAGCAGGGGTGAGTGCACACCGTCTGTGAGCAACACACACACACGCACGCACACGCGTTCACCTCCCAAACCTGTCCACACACAATAAACACGTGCATGTGAACACACACACATCACACATGCAATATATGCACATGTGCACACCCACACTCACACCTATGCACACACACACACACACACATGCTTATACACACAAAGCCCATGTGCATAAGCACATTCACATATTCTCACCTTCTGACTCATATTCGTACACGAAGCGTGCACACATGCACAGACACACGCCTGCTCAAATGCACAGTAATACACACACACACACTCAAATACCCACACACTCACTTTCACACGCATGCACATTTACAAATATCCCCACATTTTACCCATAGCTGTAATGTACACATACACACCTTCTCATTTTCTCACACACTCACACACACCCTCGTATACGTTCACACACACACAAACACACAACTGCTTTCATGGGGCTGTCCACTGTGAAGTGGGATCAGAAATATTGCCAGTGACATTTTTATTTGGAATTAAAAAGGAAAGAAAAGAAATTGACATCTGTCTTCCCTAAAGGGCCACAAAAGCATATCCACAACCCTGACATTCTAAATGTTTACTTTTCAGTACACATGCTTTAGTGACTGAACCACTCACTTAACTTGAGCCACATGGCAAGTTTGCAAGCTTTCCTTTGGCTCCTGCAGACTGCTCATCTGATGCCTGTTTACCCAGAAACTGCAGACCCAGTGGAAAAAATACCCTAACCTACCAAGGTGCCAATTAGCCTCTCTTCCCACCGTGGGCCAGCATCCCACAGAAGGAAATCCACGGGCAACGGCAGCGTGGTCCCTGGAAAGCCTGGCTGTGATGAATGGGGCTTCTGGCTCCCCTGGGACTCGACTGGTTATTTTGTAGGAAATTGAATTTCTTGGTACATTAGAGGATGTGCTAATGAGCACTAATGTGGGGCCGGGAGGGCTGGGGGTGGGCTCCGACCTGGGCATCAGCTGGGTCAGCTTCCACTTCTGCCTCTGGGGTCCCTGGATGCTCCTCTTCTCCTCCGCCCTCTCCTGGCTCCCACAGCCAGACCAGCACAGCGACACCCCGCACATGCTCTTTCCTCTGGCCCTGTTCCCACTTCAGTCCAGGCCCTCTCGTCTCTCTTGAGGGTCTATACTGAGTCCAAGTGCCCTTTCCATCTCTGGCCACGCCCAAACGTTCCATGGGCAGAAGCCCCTTAGGCAACTTAGGGCCTACAGAATTTAGCTGGAGTTTCTCAGCCTCTTATAACCCCTTAAGGCTGCTTCGCTCTAACCAACGCTCTGTCTAGGCTCATCTTCTACTATTTCTCAACTCCTGCCCTCTTGGCGAGCTAGATAGCATTGGTCATTGTTCTCTGAACTTGCCCTGGCCTTGTACCTTGGCCAACACCCACCCCCTGTCAATTAGAGAAGGCTCTGCCCCTTCCCTCAGCTCCCATCGCATGGGGAGTAGAGGTCCAAGTCCCCGGTGGGGAGGAATTGGGGGTGGGGGGGTCCTACCTGCAAGGCCTAGAGAATCAGGCTCCCTGCAGCTGCTCTGAGTTGCCTCCTGTTGTGTCCTCCTGTGTCCACTCTGCCCTAACCACGCCGGCCACCCTCACGTACTCGGGACACATCCCCAGTGCAGGCCTTTTTGCTGCCTGGAAAGTTCTCTACCCAGACATGCACACAACAGCCTCTCCACCTTGTTAGGTCGTTGCTGGAATGTCACCTCCTTGAGGCCATGCCTGGCCACCCTTTACAGTGCCCAACTCCGGTCCTCCATGTCTCCTCTGTTTCCCGCTGCTTTCCTCTGCTGTCCTCACCACCTGACGCACTGTGTGTTACCAGATAGTGAGCTTTCCAAAGTCACACACTGTGCCTGTTCTGGTCATTCTGTATCTTCTGCACCCAACACAGCAGCTGATCCATAACTGTCTGTTGGAAAAATAAATAATGAAGACCCATCCAGCCTGCCAGCCTTCCCAGCCCATCTCCAACATGGCCTGTCACGGGTCCATCTTAGGCTGAGTAAATGAGCTGAACTTTTCTTTTTCTGTACTCCAAACCTGTGTTGAGAGTTCTAGCTGCAACTGACCCAGATTACAGAACCAGACTTTTGTATTGAATATATATTGAGAATTCGTTGTGTTTTTAGGTATTTTACATGCATTACCTGATTGCTATTCACAAAAATGCAGTGAAGTAGGGAGTATTATACCCATTTGACAGATGAACAGACTGAGGCTCAGAGAGGTGAAGTAACTCATCTAGGTCACATAGATTCCACCTGCTTGTGCTCTTTCTGCTGGCCCCCCTGCCCCACCAGCATTATTTATACCCCTTCTCCCTGGCGAGTAGTCATCTCTGTTCCTTAGCTAGCCCCCGCTCTCCACAATTGATCTAGGCCATGTCTGAAGTGTAAACCCCCAGTGAGAAGGTTCTGCGCATCATCACAGAGAGGATTGCCACATCAGAAACCCAAGACGAGAATTTGATCTCGTTGAAGAGTGTGTTTCCCTTTGAGGGTCTCTAATCCAGCACTTCCTGTCCATGTGACCTTGGGCATATTTCTTTACCCTTTGAGCCTCTGTGTCCATCTTTATAAGATGAGTATAATACCTGCCTCCATGGTAGTCATGAAATGGCACAGTTGACGTACACAAGGGGACCTCAGAAAAGTTTAGAATTGTTCCAGCCTCCGAATAATCTTTCTATAAATAATTTATGAACTCCTGACTCAGGGAAGTGCACCTTATCAACAGATGCTTTTGTCACCGCCCAAGATCGGGTTTGCTTTTCAGGCAGCCATCCTATCCTGTGGCCCCAGGGCAACCAAAAGAGTGCACGCCATTTATCCTTGAAGCCGCCCTATGAGCACCCCATCTTTGAAGTGGCTGTGGTGTCAGGAAGCCAAGGAGGGTTCCACAAGGATCCCCAGAGCGGTGTGCAGGAGGAGGATGGGATACAACCCAAACAGAGGACGGTGTCCAGGGCCAAATCCAGACCCAGGTGGGATGCAGAGAGGCAGAAACAAGGAAAGCTTGTCTGGGGGCGCAGAAAAGACCCTCCTATACACCCCCGCCACGAGCAGGGACAAGGCACAGGGCCCAAGGATGAAAGCTGGTGGGAGATGGACGCATTTGCAGCCTGATCCTGGGGACGTGTCCACGTCGCAGCCTCTCAGTCACTGTGGAGCAAACAAAGCCAGAGGTGCTGCGCAGACATTGCACGCGGCTGGGAAACAGGGGCCGTCTGTACCTTTCAATGCTCTCTTCTCATTAATCTTGTACCTCTGCAGTCCTTCTGAAGAGCGCACTCACAGCGGCTCATTCATTACAGCTCTAATAACAGCGGCAGGCATTAAAGCACCGGGCTGCCGAGGAGCTGGCCTCTGCAGCTGCAGAAAGCCAATACCTTTTTAAATACATTTACACAGCAATAAATAAAAGCGGTCTCAGTTTACCTCTTTATTAAACTCTATTTGCTCGTCGGAGTTAAGGGCCGCATTTGTGTCTTGCTATTCAAATTTATTCGTGCGCATTTCCTAGGCCAGCCACATTTATTCCGTAATGCAATAATGGTGGCTGAAGCTTAACAGGGTCTTTCATCACCAAGCAGCCCTCATTAAGGGCTCTGCTCCAGGCCCCTGGGCTCAATTTGACCACCACAAAGACCACCCCCATTATCCGGAGGGGAAAATGAAGGCAGAGAACTAGCTGGCCTTGATTAGCCTCTCCCAGCAACCAGCCAGCTGATGACCAGAGGCTGATGAGATCAGTGTCCCCCAAACTCTGGTCCAGAGAGATGGTACCCTGAAGGGCTTGCAGCACCTTACACCGCCCCACTTCCACAGCGTTGGAAATTCACAGGCATTGCAGCACAGTTAAGGCTGCAGGAAAGCATGCAACCTGTTCAAAGTGATTTGACTGAATGTTCTTTCTCATACTCTCAACACCTGGCCTTGTTCCAAGGTACTACCATTCTGTGTATGTTTGTGGGGAGTGCAGGATTTACCAGTCTGGAAGGTTTCCCCCACTTGAGATATCTTGATTGCTCCCATCAGGGACAATTTCCTGCCTCCATAAGCGGTTCAAAGAGTTAACTGAGAGTTCTACTGCCTCCTTACAGGACTTCTTCTTCTTTGAGAATCCTGGACTCTGAAGAAAGATCCCAGTGGGTGGGCAAGCACACACACTGCCATAAACCCCTGTCCCGAACCTCATGGGTGCAGCTATTCTTTGATTGGTGTGCCCCAAGGCCTCAGGACCCAGGCGACCGTCCCCAGACTCAGACTAAAGCAAGTGAGTACCAGGGTGCTGGCGGATGACGACCAGAAGACCTACATAGGGTGGGATTCCTTTGGCAGGTGCTGAGAACAGGATTTGCAGCAGCTGGATGGGGAAAGCCTGGGAGGGTCACAGGAGGGGGTGTGGCCCTGGATGTGTGAAACTGGCCTCCAGAAGAGATGAGTGGTGTCTTATCCCCCAGTGAGGTCCAGGAGTGAAGGAACAGATTCTCAGCTCACCTGGGGAATTCTTACTCTCCATGTTCACTGCAATGACTCACCTGTACTGACTGTGAGTGACACCCTAGGAACTACCTATGTTACTACCTCCAATGAGACAGCAGAGCCAAGAGGCAGCAGGATGATTGTCCCAATTATGTGAATGGAGAAAGTGGGCACTGAGAGGTCATATGTCTTTCTCAAGGTCACACAGCTAGTCAGAATTGCAATGCAGGAAATTCATTCCCCTTCCTAACTTCTGCACTACCACCCCTGCAGAGGCAGTGTCAGGACATATCTCAGCACCGATGGACCACTGAGCAGCACGGAGGGATCCCTGAGTTAGAGAGTGAGGGAGGCGCTGTGGGGTGCAAGCGCTGAAGGGCCTCCAGGTTCTGCAGTCAGTTCATAGCTCCAAGGTATGTGGAATGATGGAGTCCTCCTTCCCCACGATTTTCTACTACTTCACTTCCATTCTTCACCCTGCAGGTCATCATACCCCCAAAGGCGAGCAGGTCTGACTACAGTGGAACAAACAATGATTAGGAGACCAGCAGTTGAGGATTCTGGTTCAAGATTTGCTGATGTCTAGCTGCAAAAGCTTGGGCTGACCTCCTCACTTCTCTGAATCTGTGGGAATCGGAGCATGGACCCACATCTTAGACATTGCTCTAAGCCTGGTGCAGAGATTTCTTTTGAAAGAAAGAGGACAGGCGATGGTCTCAGGTCTTGAAACCTGGCTTGCTGACTTATAAGCTGTGCCATTTCAGGCAAGCCGCTTCACCCCTCTGGGTTTCAGTTTCCACAGGGGAAAAAGGTGAAAGAATGCATGTACCATATACACAGGGTCGTTAAAAGGAGGGGATGCACAAGAGGCACCAGCACCTAGCACACAGGAGGTGCACGATTAACCCTGATTTAGTTCTCATCCTTCATCTTAGCTTCGAGGCAGCTGGGACAGGGGAGGGAGTCCATTCTTTCAAGTGTAAGTTCAGGGAGAGAGTAGCAGAGCAGTCTCAGCCTATCCATTTGCTGATGTCATCCAAACACTGACGTAACCAGGTCATGCCAACTAAGTGGCAAGAGTGTTGACCACCAGCTGCATGATGAGAGGGGCTGGGCTATTCTGCTCACTTTTCTCTCTCCAGTTTGTAGCGATAGTTCGGGCAGACACTGTTCATTTAGCTGGCCCACCCTTCTCCCCCAGTCCCCTCTTCCCTTGTCTACTGGAAATCAAAGTAGTGACTTTCCCAGTCACCCTCACAGTTAGGAGTGGCCACAGGATTGAATTCTGGCCAATTAAACATAAATAAAAAATGTAGAAATCTTCAGGGTGGGCAGTTGGCTTCTGGAAAAGATTATGTGGGGATAAAGCATACATTTCCCGTCTTGATTGTGGTGACGGGTTCACATGTACACATTTACCCGAGTGATCACAGTTCACAACTGTGTTGTGTACTTGAAAGTTGCTAAGGAAGTAGATCTTAAAAGTTCTCCTCACAAGAAAAAATTAGTGTAACTGTGGGTGGTGATGGATGTTCACTGAATTTATTGTGATAATCCTGTGGCAACACATACATATCAAATCATTATGCTGTACACCTAACACCAATACAATATTATATGCTCATGACATCATCTCAATTCAATAAGCTGGTCAAATTGCATACTTTACATGTGTGCAGTTTGTTATCTGTCAGTCATACCTCAATCAAGCTGTTTTTAAAAAGTCTGCCAGGGGTTCTGGGAAAGATTGGCTTCTTGAGCCAAAAGGACCTTCATGGAAGCTGCCTCTCCCTTCCCATCTTCCTGCTTCGAATGCCGACTGGATGCTTGACAGCTGGGTTGGCCACCTGATAACCAGGAGTGACAAATATGCTGGGAAGGCCAAGGTTGTCCCTGAGAGGTTGACTCTAAACCTGTCCAAAGGTACGTTTTTGTTATATGAGACGAATCAACACCAGTTTGTTTAAACCTCCAGATGTGAGGTTTCTGGTTCCTTGCAGCCCAAAGCCTTCCTATGTGTACTTAGGTGCTCAATCAATATTTGCCAAATAAATGCATTAAGGATTGGATCAACCAGGGAGCTGAGAGGAAGGAAGGGTCCCTGTGACCGCTGGGGCCTGGGATTACAACTGGCCCTGGGAGGATGGGGAGGAAGAGAAGGCTCAAGGAGAGGGTCAGAGCTGGAGAACCACAGGATCAAAAGGTGCAGAGATGGGGATAAACAAGTCACCCTCCTCCCACATAAAGCCCCCTCCAAGACACAGGCAGCTTTATCCCTTCCTCTCTCATGGCTAACAAGCCATCCCATATTTTGCTTTCTTCCCCACATTACTTTTTTCAGTGGCAGAAAATTACAGCTGACAAGTGGCAATTGATCTCTTCACATTATTTTGAAGCAATTATATTGAAATGGGAAACAATGCTTCCAGGAAAAAGCGATAACGGAGTTGAACACACAGCTTCCTCCAAGACAGACAGGGGGGCCAGTGTGCACCACTAAAGGCTGACCAAATCTCCTGTCCCTGAAATTACATTTAATTATTGCCTGGAAATCTTCAAAGATGACTTCTGTTTCAACCCAAGGTGCAGAGGACAGGCCAGTGTCAGGGAGGCACTCCCAAGAGGGGCTGCCTCACCTTGGGTTTGCTGGGACCTCCCCAACAGGGGACCCCCAAACTTCCGAGTACCAAGTGGGTCTCTGTGGACCCAAGTCTGGGTCAGAAAAGCAGAATGTTGTAATCCCCCAAATTTAGAACAGCTTAGGACCCCCAAAAAAGGCAGATTCCCACAAGCCCCCAATATTGACTTAAATTATTGTATTTGAATGTTACTTAAATCTGTACAAACCAAAGCTAGGAATCAACTTTCTTTCCTTGTGATTGACACTTATTGATAAACAAACACGTTACAGATGAAGAAATAAGCTATAAAAGCAGCAAAAAAAAAATGAATTATCAACATCAATTTAATGTGAAAGACCACGCCGCTTTGCCGTACCTGAATTCACACCTGAGACCTGAGTATGATGACGCTTGCGACAGCGTGGCCAAATCCTGGGAGGTTTTCATGGCCTGTTGCTGTGTGACATGTGATGATGCAATTCCCCACGACTTCTCTGGACTAAAACTTCTGCAAAGCATCTCTTCACACAGTGCGGCCACAGCGTCATTTGGCCCTCACCTTGTGAGGGAGGTGTCGCTGGGCCTGCCTTTGTGCTTTCCTCATCAGTCTGCAGCAGCTCATCTGATGTCATCATGACTGTAACACATCTAGGGTATCTGAAAACGTAAGGGGGTGCTTTGGTGTGCGGCTGCCATCTAGACTCATGTTTCTCAACCTTCACTGCCCCTCAGAGTTGCTTGGGGAGACTGAACAAATCTGAGTACTCAGGCTAACTCTCAGCTTAGCTCAGTCGGAACCTTTTTATACGCTCTCCAGGTAATTCCGACGAGCAGGTAAGGTGACAGCCAAGGACCTAGGTGAGGTCCTCAAACGTGAGTGTGCCTCAGGCCACGTGGAGAACCTGCTAAAATCCATATTTCTGCATCCCACCCTGGGGTTTCTAATTCAGTGTTTTTGGGGTGAGGCCAAGTAACCAGCATTTCTAACCTCTTCCCAGATGACGCTGTTGCTGCTGGTCACGGGCCACATTTTGAGAATCAACGACTTCAACAACCTGAATCAGTTTGTATTCGCCTGTTCTGGGTTATCACAGAAATGAAAGCATTTGCAAGAAGAGCGCATGGATCCCAGAGAATCCATCTGAGAACCCCCGTGTGAGAAATAGCCATGCAGCGGATCCAACATTAAATCTGGAGTAAAAAAACTGGGCTCAAATCATTCCTCTACTGCTGTACCACCTACTTGTCTCTCTGAGTCCCAGTCTAGGACTTGGGAGATGGGAATAATGTCTACCCCAGAGAGGCTTGGATGCTCAACGTCACCAATCATTAGAAAAATGCAAATCAAAACTATAATGAGATACCACCTCGCATCCATAGGATATGGAGATATATACGAGGTCGGACAATTAAGTTTGCGAAATTGTTGCAATGATATTGTTAACCTTTTTTTTTTATATTGGAAGGATTATTTGTTATGAATTTGTACCAACTGGACCGTTAACCAAGTTTACTATTTGGAAGTGCTGAAAAGGCTGCATGGTAAACTTAGACGACCTGAATTTTTCACCAACAGTTCATGGCTCTTGCATCACGACAATGCACCACCTCACACGGCACTGTCTGGGAGGGAGTTTTTAGCCAGTCAACAAATAACTGTATTGGAACACCCTCCCTACTCACTGATCTGGCCCCCGTGACTTCTTTCTTTTCTTAAAGATAAAGGAAATATTGAAAGGAAGACATTTTGATGACATTCAGGACATCAAAGGTAATATGACAACAGCTCTGATGGACATTCCAGAAAAAGAGTTCCAAAATTGCTTTGAAGGGTGGACTAGGCACTGGCATTGGTGCATAGCTTCCCAAGGGGAGTACCTCGAAGGTGACCATAGTGATATTCAGCAATGAGGTATGTACCATTTTTTTCTAGGATGAATTCATGAATTCAATTGTCAGGTCTTGTATATGGATATATCTATATAAAAGGAAACAGAAAATAACAACTGTTAGCAAGGATATGGAGCATTGGTACCCATGTGGGAATATAAAATGGTGCAGCTGCTGTGAAAAAGAGTATGTGTTGCCTCAGATAATTAAAAATAGCATTACCGTATGATCTAGCAGCTCCACATCTGGGCAGATACCCCAAGAATTAAAAGCAGGTCTCGAAGAGATATTTGTACACCATCTTCATAGCAGCATCATTCACGATAGCCAAAAGCTAGAAGGAACCAGAGTGTCCATTGATAGACGAATGGGTAAACACACTGTGGTCTATTCATACAACAGAATATTATTCAGTCTTAAAAAGGAAAACAATTCTGTCACATGCCACAACATGGATGAACTTGAGGGCACTATGCTAAGTGAAATAAGCCAGACACAAGAGACTAATCCTGTGTGATTCCACTTGTATGAGGGACCTAGAGTAGTGAAATTCATAGAGACAGAAAGTAGGAAGGTTGGTTGCCATGGGCTAGTGGGAGGGGGATGTAAGGAGGAGTTGTTTTAAAGAGAGAGAGAAGGGGCCCTGGAGAATGCGGTGAAGTATTGCACGGAAGTCAGACTTTGTGAGCTGGGGAGAAGACTTGGGTTTGCTCCAACTCAGTGGCTTGCTAGCTGTTTGACCTTGGTCAAGGTGCTTATCAGCACTATAAAGATGAGAAAAGGCTTGTTCTGAGGCTCAAATGGATGTCAGTTCTTTTTAAACTGCAAAGTACTTTTTAAACTGCAAAGCACGAAATGGCTTATTTTGTAAATTAAAACATTTCAAAGGTTTTAGGGCTACTTGCAAAACAATTTACAAAGGCCACACTAATCCATCTCTTCTGTCCACGTTCGGTGGTTTTTCTAAAGGGACACTATCAACAGTTTATTGAGAAGTCCCCTGTGCTTGCAAAGCTGAAAAAGTGATCTGAGTCCCAAAGATGGTTGCTAGTGGGTAGCCTGTCCAAGGGAACCTATTCAGTCTCCCAGCATTTACTGTCAGGGAAACCAATAGAACCAGCTCCTGTTCAATACCTGCCCCGTACAAAGCTGAAGCTCAATGCAAGTTGAACGAATGCTGGAATGAATGAAATGAATAAAGGATTTTAAAGCTATCCTTGCATAGCACAGTTAACACAGAGCTCAAAAATTTGCTGATGCTTCAACATTTATAAGATAGCAAAAAGGAGGATATTTTATGAGGAAACCAAGAAGGATCTTGCAAAACCAAGTAATCGAGTTACATGACAGCAGATGAATTTCATTTAAGGGAACAATTTAAAGTGTTCGTATGAGCTGATGGATTTTGAATTACTTGTAACCTCTGAGACAAAAAGAGGAAAAGACCTTGGTGTTGCTTTGGACAACTAGGCGAAGAAGTCAGAACATAGTGGCTGACTTCACAATTAAGACATTCGGTCTGACTGGGGAGGGGAGAAAGGAGATGGAAATTATTTTAATGTCTTCAAGAGAAGTTCATCGAGAGAAGGGCCTGGATCACCTTCTACCCAAAAGACCTGGCCTCCAAACCAAACGGCAAGAGAGTCAAGTTCCAGGTTTGTGAAAAGCAGCAGGTCCGAAGAGCTTTCTCTTTTTTGGAAAACTGAAAAATAGCTATTAGGAACAGAATGAAGGGAGTTCAATTTAGGAGCTCACATTTTATCTTATTCCATTTGGCAGAAGTCAACAGTTACTCAGAATGAAAAGCCTAAATTTTAAGGCAGAAAGAAAGAAATCACTTTTTCTGGGCCATGTCTAATTAACCCTTGGAGCAACATGGCAATTTTGTTTTACTGTGATGTCTTGCTTAGGAAAACTCAAAAATAAAGATTAAATATGGGGCAGCCATGAGTGGTCATTCTCCCCAGGATATAACTTGCAGAGGCCATCCATCCTTGTACCCAAAGGAGCAGGTAGAGCAAACGAACATCTCTGTTCCTGATGCGTCCTACATGTAGAATTATACACATTAAGGGAACGAGTTTTTCTTCTGGAGCATTCCCCTGTGGTTATAGTTGAAAAAAGGACATGAAAAGCCACCTGTGTGTTATTGCTACCTGTTCTTTGAGACAAGTATGAGTTGCCTTTGTCTGCTGTATCCTGATGGCGACCCTGACTTTCTCCAAACAAGACATTGTGAGTAGATCCACACATTCTTAAGATCATCTCTCTCATTCTCTTAAGGTTTGGGGAAGGAGTTCTTAAATTGTTGAAAAAGCTATTTGAAGGGAAAAAAAGGGAAAGGAAAGAAAAGAAAGAACTCTTCAGCCCACAGGTGATCAATTACTTTGGGCAAAACCCATTTGAAAGTCTTCTCAAATAAGCTGCAGAGCTGGTTTGAATGTGTAAACAGACATGACAGCCCAACTTTGCAGGTGAATGATCTCCTTTGGCTCCTAGTATAAATAGCTGCATTAGCACCACAGGCAGAGAATAACACAAGCTCCACCTTGAATATGCTAAATGTCCTCATTATTCAAAAGGCATGCAAACTGGCCAGGTGCTCTGTTTAAATGAAGTGACACTGTGCAAGCCAGCTGCACGAGAGAGTCAATGACAGACATTCTTCAGTTTAAACACATTCGTTTTACAGAATGTCTAATTTCCAGATATGATAAAGCAGGGAACTATGTATGATGCCTGTTTGGACAAAATAATCTCTAAGACCTCTTCTACTTTTAATATTCCATGATTGTTTAATCTTCAGGTTGTGTGTATACCATCAATCAGAAAGCAGTCTCTACTGGTGAGGTGTGGTATTGCAGCCCAGCTCAAGTAGACATAGTAATTAGAGCCAGCTTGTTTAGGGAGCACTTCCTATGATATTAAATATTGATGTGAAAATCTCGGTTGAGGGTGAAGAGAAAAGTACAGGCTCAAATGACAATTATGGAACAATCCTCAAATAAGAGCTACGCTAAGGTCTGTGGAGGGCTGAAAAGGTAGAAAAACGTAAACATTGCATCATCGTCACTCAACTACCACACCCTCCCGCACACCAGAGGGAGCGGACACAAACCCTTCCTTTACAAAATATTTTGGATTCAGTATTTTCAGATATGCACCTAACTGTAATGCAAGCCAATGGAAAAGTGGTTTATTTTGTTATCTCTTCACAGTCAGTTAAAAAAAAGTTTTCTATTGCATCGTGACAGTCATACAATGGGCATTCTCTGAGTTTTAAGGTCCATAAAGTGTGACAAAACTCAATCCAGAGAACAAAGGCTGATCTGTCAAGATAGTTTAAAGTCTCAAGTCAGAGGATAAGGAATGATGCATAAAAACACAGAGCATCAGAGTTGGAGGGTTCCCAGAAGGCCATCTTACTTTAGTTCCTCATTGTACAGATGGAGAAACTGAGGCCCAAAGAGGGGTTGTGGTATCCCAAGGGGCTTTCAGCAAGAGTCTAAGTTAGTCATAGATGGACTCAAGTTTTATTGTTATCCGCTGAGGGGGCCTTATAATTTGATAGACAAGTTCCTGGATTTTTCCAGTGAAGTTCCCATTGAAATAAGCTGTCCTATAATCCCTCCAAAATAAGATTTCATACTGGAAATTCCAATAATTCTGCACTGAAGTATATTTCCCAGATGGCCTCTCCCCCCAGGAGGTGGTCCTAACTTTTGCTTCAGAAATTATAGTTATGGTAACATTACACCATTCTAATCGTATTAACCTGAATGAGTGTGGCAACGTGGTAAGTGGCTCCTGGAAGGTTAACAACACAAGAGCCCAAGAAAAGGGCTCACCCCAGCCTACCCTGAATCCTCTTCCTGCAGGAGGAGCAGCTTCTGCCCCTGAGCCCCCAGGACCCCTCGTAGGAGAGGAGAACTTCCGTGCCCTTCAAGAGACAATTAGAGTCATCTTAAAGAAAGCTGAATTAGAGAGAATGAGCCTCCATGGACTCAAGAGCGTCTTCCCTCCCGACATCCCTTATGTTCCTCATAATGGATCCTTTCTTTAAACATTACACCCCTCAATTAGCTCATAATTGCTGTCCGTGCCCTATGAATTATGCATCACGCAATGCAAATCCAGGTTCCCTGGCACTGGACAAATCACAAGCTGCTGAAGAAACTGGAGTAATTACCAAAACAATCCCAGGAGACCTGGAGGAAACAAACATTATCTGGTCGACAGACCACTCTTCCACCTACTTTTCCCCCTTGCAGCTTGGATTCACCCCCACACCCCCGGCTTTCTTAAAGCATTGCTGGGTTTTGAGCATATGCTGTGTGCCAAGCAACGTGCGAACATATATGAGTAGCATGCTTGGACATTTTTATTCTTCGCAATTCTGTGAGGCAGGGACTACTGTTTTAGATATCACGCAACTTAGCTTGAAATACCCCCTCCTTCTTCATTTTCTGGGTGTCACATACTGGGGCTTGGGTGACGCTTACCTTTGTGATATAAATGGGGGGGCGGGAGCTTGTTTAAGCAAGTGACAAATGTCATGACAAAGGACAGCTTAAAGCTATATGAAATAAGGACAAAGAGGGCACAGTGGAAGCTCTCAATGCATTAATTATTGGTCATATTACATTTATTGAAACTACTTCTTGAGAACCTCTAAGGGAGAGTTAATATATATATGCAAATGCCTTGTTCTTGTCCTTCTTCCCATATATTCAGATTCATGCAGAACCTCAACAGTCTCTCCTTTCATACAGTCACCTCAAATCTTTAGCCGATAGTATACATATATATACACACTGGTGTGTGTATGTGTGTGTGTTGGTTATATTGAGTGCAATGATAAGAAAAGGACATGTGTCCCTCGGCGATTGCTTCCTGCCTCCACCACCATCTCTAGATTCTAATTTGGAGAGCAACACAGCACCGCAATTATACCCATAGCCAGGTTGTTTCAATAAGATATATGCAGATTTTTATATCCAAACACTTGCAATAAAACAAAGTCTTCTCTATCAGTTCATTCAATGTTAGGAGGAAAATATGTATCTTTAGCTCCTATGCATTTTTATATCCTACCCATCTTTCATGGAAATAGTGCTGCACTAACTGCTGCTTCAAGCCTTTAATTATTAACTCATTTTCTCAATCACTTATTCATTCTTTAAACATTTATTTAGGGCCTATTACATGCCAACATATTGAGCTAGGACCTGGTGATGCCAAAGAGAAATAAGACATGATCTCTGCTTTTTAAGCAGCCCAGGGTTTGTTAGCGGACGGAGACGCTGCCACAGTGTGACATGATTACAGGAGCTTAGGGCTCCAAGAGTGAAGCACAAAGGACTTGGAGGCAGGCAGGCCCCACAGCACCACTTACTAATTTCACGATCACTATAATGCTCAGTTTTCTCATCTGCAAAATGGGAGTAAGTAACAGTACAAACTTACCGTGTTGCAACACCCTCTACGTAGCAATTTAGAATCCATTTAAACTTTTGAAATGTCAGGCACATATCAGAATTTTTACTTAAAAAAAAATAGCAGACGCCTTTTGAAATTAATGTTGACACAGAATGGGTTCCTGAAGGGACACCCAGAGACTTCTTTTCATCCTGCTCTCTGTCCTAGGACAATGCACCTACCTTGTCTGATTGTGACTCTTCACTGGACAAAAGATGAAGTTGAACAAATGGCCTTTAAGGTAGCTTTGATGTTTACAAGTCAATGATTTTATTTATAGGTACCAAATCACAAATCCCTTTGGTGGTCTTCCCATCACCGGATCTATGACTGGGGTCAGGCCCGATGAGGTGGACGGAGGGTGGGCCGTGGTGGTTGTGACGGGTAGGTGTTACCTAGGGGTGCATGAGTGATGTTGCTGAGAGCGGCAGTGGGAGCTGAGGTCAGGTCGCTGAGAGACGCAAGCGCGTGCATCAAACTGGAAAGGAGAGAGTTTAGATAGAAGAGTGACATCAAAGTTGTTAGCAAAGGAAATCACAGGACAGATGTAGGGCCTGAGCAGATGAAGCCCTACTTCTGAGCCTGGAAATTCATTCATTCATTCACTCACCCAACAGATATATTTTTTTAACTCCTTCTATTTGCCAGTTGTGCTAGGTGTTGCGTGTGAAGTACACGTAAGACAGGCATGGGCCCTCTTCTCATGACGTTTACAGTCTCGTGGGGCAGGCAGATATATAATTATCAGCCCTAATAACTGCTCACCTAGAGTAGCCCAGGTTGTCATGGGAGTAGAAGGAACGGGCCAGATCAGTCTGCAGTCTGGGAAGCCATCCTGGAGGAAGTGACATTTAAACTGTCATAAAAAGAACACGTAAGAATTAAGTAGGTGAAGTTAAGGGAACAATTTCCATAAACAACAGGCACTGTGAAGACACCTTTTCATATGAATGGTCAGGTGAGACCTGGGGGATTCCTTGAAAGTGTTGATCAAAACAGAAAGGCTATCACATTTTGTCTTCACCTATAAACGGGCTTATACATAAATATAGAGAGAGCATCAAAATATCTATTGTTTACCAGAGTTTCACAAAGTGCTGTAGCAATATCTATTTGTTTTGCTTGAGCTTCCAAGCAGAAATTGAACCTGAGCTCTGGTTGGCCTTCAGTGGACTCTCTCCTTCCGCTCCCACTCCCTGTCTATGGCCCTTCCTGGGGCCACTGCTTTTCTACCCCCAGAGAGAAGGATGGAAGGCAAGAAAGGGAGAAAGGGAGGATTCATGAACTTTACAATTATCTTCGTGTTTCCAAACTGTGTTGAATAGCAAAGCAGTTTCACGAAAGGTTAATAAATATTATGTGGGAAGAAAAAAAAGAGGTCCAGAATCCAATGTGTGCAGAAAACAGATTAAACAGTTATGCAGGCTTTTCTTGCAGGACTGACTGGAGTCTTTGATATTGTAACGTACATCGTAAGTCTTTAATTGGGGATATGATTAGTAACAATTTCCAAACATATTTGACCATGGAACATGCTTCTCTGGGACTATTTCTTGTGTGTGTGGTGCTTCAGAATATATTTTTGTAAATGCTGTTTAAATAAGTAACTCCAATGTAGGATTTAAAAATGAAATGGAGCTTAGAGGCCACTTTGTCCACACCTCCCACTTCATAGAGGAAAGCGAGTAAAAACTGCTGAGCTAAATCTACTTCTTTAACATTATATGCATTTCTCTTATGCTATGAATGCCCACCCTGGTAAGTTGCAGGAGGGGAAAGTGCTGTATAGGGACAAGGAAATCCTTACACAGCACCGTGTAACTTTGCGCGAGTCACTGCTCCTGACTCAGTTTCTTTAGGTGTGGGATGAATACGAGATGCATCCTTCGGTTGTAGACGAGTCAGTGCTGTATGTAAAGCACCTGGGACAGAGGAGGCACTCAGTACGTTATTAGCTCTCCTCCTTCCCACCCTGGGAAATAAGCATCATGCATTATATAAATACTATATGCAAATATTCTATATTCTATATGCAAATATTCCAGACTTTTTTTTATCATGTTGGGTTTTATTCTCATCCCTAAGGGAACTTATTAATGCAAAGTAAAATGCTCTGTTCAATTCTGCTGGTTTACATGATGCCTCATTCTCCCAGGAAACTCTTTTCTTTTATAACCTAGTGTTAAACTTCATTAAAGACAAATACTTTGCATTTTATCAACCTTTATAGGAACCCATGCTTCATAATTAGAGCATTTCAAAGTTGGGGCTCCCTTACATTTTAGAAAGGTGGAAACAGACTCCCCAAGGGGAAGTGACTGGCCCAAGGTCACTATATGACCTAGAAGCAGTCTCAGCCCCAATCAGCAAAGAATGTTTAGCTGGGGCCCTGTTTTCTAAATCGGCTACTCTTCATTTGTTTTCTTGGAAACTAAAGACCCAGCATGCTGAACTATTTGCTCTTGGATTCTCTTAACCTCTGTAAATCCAGGAAACTCCAAGAGATTTTTGTTTTCTCACTGATGGGGGAAGATGCAGTTTGTTGAAAAGAGAAAAACTGTCCACCATCAGAGTTTAGTGTTTTGTGCCAAACAGAAGATTCAGCAGGTTTTAGCAGGGTTTGAGCCAGAGTTCAAGCTGGGCACAGACATCTCTCTTTCTGAAACCAATTAGAAGAGAAAATGCTGGACTCTAAGAGAAGGCCTCCTTTCTGATGTGCACACAGCAGAGCAGGTGTCAGGCTGCAGCGCCAACCCAGTTATGCAAATCAGTTGTGCAGATTTTCAAAACAAAAGCAAAGGTAAACCGAATCTCGCTGAATGTAACATTTTATGCAATGAATATAAATAACAAGATTATTGATTGTCTCTCTCTGGTACTCCCTCAGCTGATGGCTCGGGCATCACTGAAGATGCAGCAATGACAGACCTAGAGCTTGTGGGTCTGGGTTCTAGCCTTGCTCCTTCCACTCCCTGACTAGTGAACTTGAACAAGGCTTGCTTTTTCCAGTCTGATTCCTCATCAGTCTTATGGGGGTGATAGCTGTTTGCCTTTTTATAAGAATTAAATGAAACGCTGAAATCAAACATTGACTCCGATAGCTTATTGCTACACCAAGGCAGGCACCACACTCAGTGCTGTAAGAAGAATAAGAGCTCTGTTTGCCCTCCAGGGTCCCTCTCTACTGAGGCACTTTCACCCCAGATTCTGTGATAGGCACTCTCGTTAAAAAATCCCTACCAAGTGCTCACAAAACAGCAAGGAAGTGCAAGGTGCCCCTTTGAGAGTCACCAAGATGATGTATTTGCTTATTCCTGGCCCACGCATGGAATTCCTGGCCCACGCCAGGGACCCGCGCTTTGTAGCCACTGTGCTCTTGAACCCACGAGGCAGTGAAGGGATGCTGTGAGTGCTAGTCTGGTCTGCTTGAGCACAATCTGAGAATCTGCCAGGTAAGTAGGCAGTATAGCAGACAGATCCCTGGAACCAATTTTAAAAGGAAGACACCCTGGCAGTTAATGCTACGTGGGTGTGTCTCCCAGTTGGTAAATTGTGGGTCCAAGCTGCAAATCTGATGTGGGGTTTCAGGCCATGGGCACTGCGTTGTAGCTCACCCAGGAGTGTGCCCAGCAAGGAGGAGCAAGGCCTTACGAGATTAAAAAGCAGACTAGTCCTGACATGCTTGTTCTGCCCGGACCACAGCCAGGTATCGGATCTTGGACAGGCCTTGGTTCCTCCTTGGAAAGAGAGCTGAAAGGCGCTGTAGGAGGCAACGAGATTTAGTCTTCGCAAAGAGGGCAAATGGTCCTGGAGTCACCCAAAGAACACTCCCAGAAGGTTTGCTTCCCACCTGGAACGTGAAATCCTAAATGTAGGGAAGACTCTTACCAAGGTAGCGGAGCAGGCTTGGAGTGGACTGTAGATATCACCTGGCCCATCTCTAATGTTACCAATGAGGAAACTGAGGCAGGGAGGAATTGCAGGAAGATACATAGTAAGTGAATGAGTGAGTGGCAGGGCTGTTTCTGAAACTCAAGCTCCTGACCCTAGGGCAACCTGGGGAAGCACCCAGGGCCAGCTCTTTGAACACCACCCAGGTGAGCTCCATCACATGGGTGCTGTTCAGAGCATGCCCTGGCAGGAGACACACTGCTCTGGTTAGCAAGTGTGTTGAAAGCTCATCTGTAATGCTAAGGCTTGCTGTGTAGACCCTGCCCTCCTGTTTCTCCTCTGCAATAGCCTCTGCCCACCCAACTAGATCCTCCTGGGTCCCTGGGAGCCATGAAAATGATCCTATCCAAGATGAAGACATATGCATTCCCCCTAAAACTCGTACGTAAGTTTTTTAATCTTTACTGGAACCATGACAGAAGCCATTGCCTGTCTAAATACTCTCAGGGAGTACACTGGCAAAGTGGCCCCTGGGGGCAGGGGCTGTGGAATTCGTAGTGAAGATGAGGGGGGCATTTTTAACTAGAGAAATGAGTCCGCTCATTTCATAGACATTTGCTGAGTACCTACTATGTGCAGGGCATAGGATGTTCACGGTCCCAGACATCTAATCAGCACTTCGGGCAGAGTCCAGCCTTCTTTCTGAATGTCAACCACCCAATCCTGGGCTTTGTGCTAGCTCTCTTTCTTCTTCACTCTCTTTCTTTCTTAAGCCACCAACAAAACTCTGACCTCTCCCCGTGCACACAATGCAGGCAGTCACTCATGCATTAACAACCATCGGGCCCCCAAAGGTCGTTTCTATGACAACCCCGGGGTCCTTAATGACCCTGGCAGGCCAATGATTTTGTTTTGTTTGAGAGTGAAGGAATAATAAGTCAGGCCGCTAGCTCGGGTGCTCTCCCCCTCCCCCTCAGGCTCCCTATGCCCCTCCGCCAAGCTGATATACTGTTCGTTATCTGGCTGTGCATCAGCCCCAGAGACGGGGCGGCAGCCAGCAGTGAAAGACAAGAGCCTGGCTGCAGACAAAGAGCTGGAAAGGACCAGAGTGTGCCCTGCATACAGGGCTGCCTGGGCTTCATTAATTCCATCTCCAGCCGGGAAGTGGGGACCAGGGCCTTGGTGTCCCCAGCTCTTGGAGTCGAATGTGCCCATGTAAACCTCAAACCACCTCTGGGCTCTTTAGAAAGGTGCAGCATATACAAGGCCCTGTGGGGAGGTCTCTCTGTCCAGGAGGTGTGCCAAATCGCAGCCAGGCAGCCCCACTCCCGATGGGGAGATCTATCACTGTAATAACGGGAAGAATGAGGCAATCCGTGCGCAGCCTCACCAGCTTCCATATCTTCACCCGTAACTTTGGAGGCTGGGCCCAAGCACCCAGACAAAGACGGCCGCATGGCCTCCCAGCTGATTGCTGTCCACCCTCCTGGGTGGGGCCTTGCCCATTTAGCGTCTCGGGGCTTGTTTTCCGGTTCTACCCGGAGAAACTTCCTGGGGAGGAAGCTTGCATTGTCTCCTGATCTTGGAGCAAATGGGCCTTCAGCTTGTCACATTAATTTTCCAATGTGATGGTTGGCAGCATGGGATTTTGCTAGCAGACACTTGGAATTATTTTTGTTGTGTGTGCACGGCTGAAATCCCCTAGAATAAGTCATTATTCTCTAAAAAAAAAAAAAATCCAAAAAAAAAAAAAAAAAAATCAGCTCCTACTGGCTGTCTTTTGGCCCAATCAGCTGACTTGTTTTCCATGCTTTCCCTCAAGTAATTAGCGTTTTCATTTTCCCCAACCTGCCCATTAGAGAAACTCCAGGATCTCATTTGGTTGAAGCACATTTTTGTTCTTTTGGGTTGACTTGCCTCGGCCTCTCTCTCCCCAAGAAACAAAGGAGGTATCTGGAGACAGGCACAGAGATGTGTGAGTTAGGCCCAGGTTCTCCTACCTGGGCTGTTTATTAATCAAGGAGATTGACAAACAGGGAAGTGTGCTGTGGTTGAGGATTCCCCGGGCGAGGGACCCTATGGGGGGGTTCCGGCCTCTGCTGTTGACCTCTGGCACGATGTTGAGCAAGGATATTTGGTCATTGTGCGGCAGTCACTGAGTCCTTCTCAGGGTTCACAAATCCAGAGGTGCTACTGGTTAAAGAGAGAGCACCCATCATCCCCTGCCCTTCTCTAGTCTCAGCGTCCCTTCTGTCAAATGAGGGGCTTCCTCTAGATCAGGAATGGAAAACTCTGGGGTCTCACAGGCCAGCAGGCAGCACTGGTGAGGGTGTGAAGTGGGCCTAGTGGTGAAGACTTGGGGAAGCCTGAGGGCACACGCTCTGATAATTTTGGCAGCTGCAGATCAGCTCCAGCTTTTGCTGTCATGTGGGAATGGAGGCCCAGTGTTCCCAGCATTCCTGAGGGTCTCAAGAGAAAATAGAATTCAAAAAAGTTTTTTAATCTGAAATCTTCAGCTTTTTAAGTGTTGTCAACTAATTCTCACTTTTTAGAACATTAAAAAGGGCTGATCAGAAAAACCACCTTTGCATATAACGGGTGGTCACAGGGCCACCAGTTTGTACCTTCTGCTCTAGAGCTTTGTAGCAACAATGTGGTCAGACGACCTGGCATATGAGCTGTACCTGGAGGCTCATGGGAAATGAGGAATCTCAGGGCCTCTCTCCACATCTCTTGCATCATAGACCAGTGACCCCCCACACACATTCATGTTTCTGAAGCAATCCCGTGGATCGTTAAGGTCTTTGAAATCCACTGTCTACATTTCCTTAACTAGGACATTCTCCAGAAGTCCCCCCACCCCCACCCCAGTGCAGGTCTGCTCTCTGCGCCTCCCATGCCCACCTTTGTTCCATCCAAGGTAGAAGAACAGACGGTCCACTAAGAGTACAGGTGTATGGGCTCATCCTAGCGACCCTGCACTCATCTGGTCCAAACCTTTCCCCCAGCGGGAGAAGAGTTAAACCATCCAGGGAGGATAGCTGTTTATTCTCTCCTCCAAGGAATGGGGCTGCTCAACCTAATAACAAATACACGTTTTCAGCCCTCATTTATTGGAATTTACAGCCATTGACACAATTGACCATAGTTCTTTCCTAAAATTCCCTCCTCAGATGGCCCTGGGCTGAGTCTTTCTGATTAGCATTGTTTAAAGCCTTTTCAGTCTCCTTGGGCATTTCTCCTTCCTTCTTTACCTTCTAAATGTGGGCTGTCCCCAGGGCTCAGTCTGCTGCTGTCTCCACAAAGTGTGTTTCTAATCACTTACACCTCCAATTCCACTCTCTCAGCTTCAAACTCTCTGAGAGATAGTGGTACTTTTCCACTGCTTGGTGCCACTTCAGGCTCAAATGATCTAGAAGGGAAGCATTGCCTTTGCCCCAGAGCTCATTCTAGTCTCGGACATACGGTCCAAGTTTAGTGGCTTCATCATTCAGGCTCTAAAGTGGGTGGCAACTTGGCATAGCACAATGCGCATGAGCCAAAGTCCTGGGTCCTGATGGTCACCATTCATCTTAAGTTTCCTCATCCTCAAGGTGAGACTGTTCTACGAGTAAACTATCTAGAAATTGGTAAGTCAGCAAAATGATTTTATGAACATACTTTGTTTTCCACTCTCGACTATAATTAATATTTATTTCCCACCCTCCTCTCGACCATATCCAACAGCTGCAACATTGGGTGGATGCCACCTCCTGGCGGCTCTCTCTCACCCACCTCCTCAGTGCTGTTGCCCTAGTGGTGGTGTCCTCATTAAGTCTCACCAGCAGGGCTGCAGTGGCTTCCCGGTTAGAGAACCTCTGAGACCTCCAGGTTACTCTGCTGACGGCACAGTGCTAAATGAAACTCTACTTGTCTGAAATCGGCAATGTGTCCTCAGTGCCTCCTAAATGAAGCCCACCGTCTTCATTCTGATGTTCAAAGCCCCTCACGGCATGACCCAGCATGTCCCACGCTCTTTGGTATCACACGCCAGACTCTCCTGACAAATGTAAGGTGTGTGTTTTCCTATTGCCAGCTGAGTTCGTAACGTTTCCTTTAGCTGGAATGGTCTTCCACAATCAATTTCCCCTAAATTGAAGTGCTTCCAAGAGTTTAAGCCTCAGTTCGAGGTCACATTCTCCAGTAAGTCTGTTCTGCTCCCTGAGTCAGCTGTTCTCTCCCCTTCTCCTAGTTCAAGGCTACTTTGCTCTCCCTCCTTAAGATACATCCTGGGTTTTGTCTTGGTTTGCTTGGGCTGCCATAACAAAATACCACAGTAGAAATGCATGTTTTCACAGTTTAGGAGGAGAGAAGTCCAAGGTCAAGTTTCCAGCCAATTCAGTTTCTGCGGAAGGCCTGCTTTCTGGCTTTCGGATGGCTACCTCCTGTGGGCTCAGATAGTCTTTCCTCAGTTCATGCGGAGAGAGAAAGAGGGGAGCTCTCTGGTATCTCCTCTTACAGGACAAGTCCTATCATGGCAGAGCCCCATGATAATGATCTCATTTAACCGTAATTACTTCTTTAGAGGCGCCATCTCCAAATCCAGCCACACTAGGGTTAGAGCTTCAATGTATGAATTTTGAGAGGACACATATATTCGGTCCACAACACGTATCTCGTGTTGATTGTGTGCACGTCTTATTTCCCCTTCTAAGCCCTAAGCTTTTCAAGGAAAGAGTCTATGTCTTGTCTATATAAATGGCATTTAATGGTACCATCCATGTAATAGGTGGTTGGCAAATATTTGTTGGATGAGTTTACAAACAAGGTCTCCATCACCCTCCAACTCATCTGAACCCAACAGTTGCTGGATGGCTTGGGGCTTTTTATATCAGAGTCTTTACCCATATACAGCCATCTACCTAGATGCACTCCTTTTTCCTCCACCTGGGATGCAGGAGTTAGACTCTACCTGAATCCATCAAGTAAATGGAGGGTTTCTCATCAGCCTGGCATGCCTCCATCTCTGTCTTTATTGCATAATGATACACATTTGCTTACATGCCCATCTCCCCAAGTGAAGTCCTAGGGGCAGGCAGGGACCGGAGCTCACGTCTTGTGGACCCAGCACCTGGCATGTTGCTTGACAACTAATAATAACAGCACAATTAAATATTTGTTGAAAGAAAGAGTAAAAACAGGGACATTAAGAAAAAACAGGAACATTAATTTTTCCCTATCATTCCTATAAACTTCCTGAAATTGCCTTTTAAAAGCAAATTTATTATAACATTTCAGACAATTACTTTACATGACTGTTCACAAGATATCCTCATTTCAGATCCCATGACACTGAAAAAAAAATTTATTAGTATACAAAGAAGGTGAAGGAATGGAAATTGGAGATCTACATTAAATTTGAAAAGAAAATTCCTCACTGCAGCTCCTTGCTATTCATGAGAAATATGTTTTAAAACCATCACAAATACTCAGTTTCACTTATCTCAGTACAGTACATGTTTTCCCTCCAGGAGAATGCAGGTACAATGTATGTGAACACATCAGATCATAATAATTCTAATAACAGTAACAAGAAATTATAATATTAACATATATAGCACGAAGCCCTCTGCTAAATGTTATCAACATATTCCCAGATAATGTTCACAACAATCACAAAAGGTCAGAATTATTGTTTCCATTTTATAGTTATAGAAACTGAGACTCAAAGAGATCCAGTAAATTGCCCAACAACATGAAGCTTGTCAATAGCTAGCATGACCAACCATTCCAGTTTGCCCCGGATGTGGGACTTTTAGTGCTGAAATTGGTGAAGTCCCAGGCAAACCAGGATGAATTGGTCATCCTATAAGTGACAGGTGTAGGGTTTGAAACCAGTGTCTGATGCCAGAACTTGAGCTATAAGTACTATTCAACATCTGCTTGGTAAAGATTTCAGCTGCTATGTTACAAACTAAGATACAATTTTTGAAGTGGTGAGTTCAAAAGCATTGTTAAACATTGCAAGAGTTTACAACCTGGGATGGGACGCTCCCTGAGGGCAGGGGCTTTGTCTTGTTTCTCTTCCTTCATCTCGTAGTCCCAACAAGAGACTTGGCACACAATCCATGTTCAGGAAGACCTTGTTCAACGTGAAGTTCTTTTCCAACCACCAAAAGACAAACAATCCCAACCTTTCACTAATCGATCACTTGGCTCCTCAAGTGCCATGCTGTGTTTCAGTCTCTCTTCCCTCGATACCCCTCTTCCCTTTTTCCCTAGGCACATACTCAAACAGCTGCTTTTCTCCCCATTTTTCTCCCAAGTTCCTCAGCTGTCTGCTGCCCTGGAAAATGTGTGCTTCTGCACTTGCTTCCCTTTTCCTCTTTAACATTGTCCCATAAGGCTCTGTGAAGTCACAGCTTCCTGGGTGCCATCCTGAGATCCCTCTACCGGGAAATTCTTTATTTGGTAAGCCCACTCTGGGCAATTGGCCATTAGCATGCAATTCAATGCATCACGATGTCTTTGTTTCCCCTAGTTTAGGGCTTTGTGAAGGATTCGTCCATGTGGCAGAGATCCCTGATTGTCACTCAATATTCATTCTTCCTTCTCCCATCAGAACAGAATGTTTACCAGGGTGCATGGCTGCCCTGAACCAAGACCACATCTCCCAGCCTCCCTTGCATGGCCACATGATTAAGTCCTGGCCAATGGGATGCTAGCAGAAGTGTCTGTAATACCTTCCAGGACCTTTCCTGAAGACAGCTGGTGTGCACACTTTATCTCTTCTCCTTCATCATCATTTTATCTCTTCTGGAACATAAATACTACTTGGACTATGAGGGCAAAGGCCACACGGCAGGGATGGCAGGATAGTGACCTCGAACGTTCCTGGGCCTCTGACCTTGTGGGGTGATATATTGGCCTTTGATCTGCCTGCCAATCCAGACTTTTATATAAAAAATAAAAAAGCTTCTATCTTGTTTAAACAACTGTTATATTTTACTTTATGTTTAGTTGCAGTTTTTCTTTGTTTGTTTGTTTGTTTTTCTTTGTTTTGTTTTTTGTTTTTCTAAGTTATTGGGGTAACAATTGTTAGTAAAATTACATAGATTTCAGGTGTACAATTCTGTATTACATCATCTATAAATCCCATTAATCCTAAATAAAATAGTTGCAATGATTGAGGTTGCCGAATGAGATGAAGTTATGTGTCATCTTATGCTCAATTACCCCAACAAAACACAGAGACACGTCTCCACACTATGGAGATGGAAAAACAAAAACTTCAGGTGGCCACGGGATCATCTGCCTTTTGCCGTGGTGTGGTGTCATTTTCTCGTCCCCTGTACCCCCCCCCTCACTGTCCCTGCTGCTCTGTGTTAGAATGGTCGTGTCCGGCCTGTTACCCCAAGTGTAGATGACATCTGTGATCACACACAGTTTTTACACTTCGTGAAAAACTGGAAATTCTCCACCAGTTCAATATCTCTAACTCTGCCTGTTCTCATTCCTATCGGTCAGCATCAGATGTTGGAACAGAGAAGAACTACCTTTCTGCAACAGATTCCGCCAGCTCTCCGAGGAGCAATGTCTCTCTCTGAGCAGCACTCTGCTCTGTCCGGTCTCACTCTACTGCACTTCTGATCTACATAACAGTGGAAGAAAACATTTTTGTAGCTCCTGATCTTTGATGTTTTTAACGAAACAACTTCAGAGTAAATACCACATGAAAAGGGCTCCCCAAGGTGGTACCGTAAAAACAGCACACTCTCCATCCCCTAAATCATAATGGACTGGAGGCTTCCGTGCCAAGTACACATAAGTGACCACAGCTCTAGATGACGGCCTGACCGAGAGTAGCATAGGGTGTTCAGCAAAGTTAGCTGAATTGGAGTCATGGCTTGGATCCCAAGTATTATATCCAGTCTCATTTCATCTCTCTTGGGCACATGCTGTCTCTTGCCCTTTATAATATAAAGCTTATATTAGCTTTAACCAGTAGTTTGTTATGTAAAATGTTCCACATGACAGCTCAGCTTTGCCCTAATTCTCCCATTTCCTGTAACCTCTTAAAGATCTTTTTTAATGTCCTTGCTCTGTAATCCATTAATTTCTATTTTATGAGTAGAGGCTTTCCTTGATATTTCTTTGCTACTAACCTTTTTTTCTTCTTTCTCAGCCTCCTCCCCCCGCCCCTTGACTTCCTGTCTTGCCAAGCTCTTCTCCACATTTGATACAAACCTCTTGTTTGAAGTTAAGTCTGTTGCCCAATATTTCATCCTCCACACAAAGGAAAAACAAATGGCCAAGAGGGCCTTCTCAGAAACAAAAGCAAAAACAAAAAATGCTTTGTTTTGTTTTGTTTGGATAGTTCAAGGTGAGATCTAGTTCAATATGCCCACTTCACCCTTCTGTGTCTGTTTTCTTCCCTTTGCTTCTACGAACCCTATTACCTTCTTAGTTCCTCCCTTACAGCACTGATAATGCATAGCTAATATAATAAGTTACTCACTTCACCACCCAACTATGCAATGAGCATTCTGAAACCAGGAATCATTTCTTTAATTCTTTTCTCATGGGTCCAAACAGTTCCTGGCACATAGTAGGTTCTGCATATATGTTCGATGATTGGACACTGTAAACCCTGAGCGGTGTTTTAAATTAATAATTTTATGATCATGAACTAAGACGTTGTGGATTTTTATCAAAGTTAATTGATAAACTGGGCTTCATTGAAATAAAGACTTCTGCTTTCTGAAAGGCACTGTTAAGAGAATGAAAAAAATAAGCCACAAACTGAGAAAATATAAAGGTCCTATATCTGGATATTTAAAGAATTTCAAAAATCAATAAATAACCCAACGCAAATGGGCACAATATTTGAACAGATATTTCATGAAAGAAGATACATGGATAGAAAATGAGTACATGAAAATATGCTCATCCTCATTAGTATGAGGGAAATGCAAATGAAATCACGTAAGAAGACACCACTTTCCATTAAAGTGGCTGAAACTAAAAGCTAGACCATGCCAAGGTCATGAGGATCGGAAGGAACCAGAACACTCACATGCTGCTGGTGACCATGTAAAACGGCACAGCCACTTTGGAAAATAGTTTGTAGGTTTCTTAAAAGTTAAAGATATACATGCTTACCACACGACTGCCATTCAATCCTTACTATTCACCCGTAGGAAAAGAGAGCATTGCAAATAAATCTTTGTAGCAGCTTGATTTGTAATAGCCCTAAACTGGAAACAACTCAAATCTCCATTAACAGAAAAATGGACAAACTCTGCTATACCCTTACAATAGAACATTACTCAGCAATAAAAAGGAATGGATAGTTGATACACGTTATAACATGCACGAATCTTAACATAATTATGCAGAGTGAAAGAAACCAGACCAAAAAAATGTACACTCTATGATTCCATTTATATAAAATTCTAGGATAAGCCAACAAATCTATAGTCAGAGAAAGCACTTGAGTGATTGCTGAGGAATGGGGTGGGAGGCTGGGAGGGGCTACAAAGGGGTGAAAGGAAAGTGGAGGGGTGATGATATGCTCATGATCTTGATGGTTTTACAGGTGTAGATAGATAGATAGATAGGTAGATGGATAGATAGACAGGTGCTTTTGATTATCGTGCACCAGTCTTTTCAATTGCTTTTGTTTTCCTCAAAACTTCTGCTAGTCTATCCACTTCCTCCCCCCGGCCTCCGCCCGCCATTAAATAAAGATACCATTCACAGAGCTAGAATCAAGGGACAGATTTGGCCTTTTGTAAAACTAGTTGAAGGGCTTCTTGACTTTGCTACAAAGATGTGTGTGGGAAGATGTGATATTGTTGTCTTGTACCGTGTTTCCCTGAAAATAAAACCTGATCTTATATTAATTTTCCCTGAAAATAACCCCAGATCTTATATTAAGAAGTGTTAGGCATTAAGTTCACGGGATGTCGTCCTGAGAAATCATGCTAGGGCTTATTTTCTGCTTAGGTCTTATTTTCGGGGAAACACGGTATCACTGATGTGTATTTCCCATGTTTTCCTCAAGCACCTTGTCTTCAGCCATAATTAGAAACAGTAAAGAGGAAGGTGCCTACAGCCTGGGGTCATTTTGAGAGTCTAGGAATTAGTAATAAATGCATGAATGAGCCTGCTAAACAGAATTGCCTATGAAGCCACAACCTGGACAAATGTAGATTACCCAAAGCATGGAGAATACCCTCTGCAGCGTGTGAAGCCCCTTTCAGTTCCAGGATGCAAAGGGGAATTTGATCATGCAGTACAGCTGAGATTTATCTTCCAGAAAGCAGGGAGCTATCGAAGGTATTTGAGCTCCAAGCTGATGGAAGAATATTCTGAGAGTATACGTTGATGGGCTGTTCTCAGGACCCGAATGAAGAGGAAAAGCTGAAGACCGTGTTCCAGAACACCTCTCAGAGTCATGAAGCTTTACTGATTATAGTATCTCAAGCATGACCCCCTTCATCAGCTCCCAGCCTGAACTGGGAGTCTGCTGTAGTATTTTCACCCCAAGGCTAAAAGTAGCACAAGATTACAGAGGCAGACGTAAAAGAGATCAGGAAGGGTATTTTCCTTTCCTTTCCCCCCAATCCCTCTATTGCTGAAACGACACCCCTGGCAGCAGGCCCAGCTCTCAGGGAACAGGTGTGACAGAAGGTGCTATGAGTGTTCGGCTAGCTGACGGCACCAGACCCAGCTGAGGCCTGGGCCTAATATTCCCAGCCTCACCCACCCCTCGTCACCTTATTGTCCACTTTTATTTATTGTCTTTCTGAATGCCCTGCTAACACCTAGACATCATTCCCTCTTCCCCACCCTCTTGTGG
The DNA here is from genome assembly GCF_057876585.1 of Rhinolophus sinicus. Classification (NCBI taxonomy): domain Eukaryota; kingdom Metazoa; phylum Chordata; class Mammalia; order Chiroptera; family Rhinolophidae; genus Rhinolophus; species Rhinolophus sinicus. Next base: position 55,086,364 of record NC_142515.1, on the reverse strand, counting down.
TTTCCCTTTTCCAGCAACTTCTTTGCACTGGTTTCTGTGCTGCCTGTGTCAGAACAGTGTTCCAAGGAGTGGGTGGCCCTGCTCACAGCTGTGTAGATCTGTGCTGGAGAGCACCGAGCTGGAGACCCCACGCTCCAGGGCAACCCGATGCCATCAGAGGGGCGCAGGAGGCACCATGTGGGCTGAGGCCTTTCTCTGTCTCTGATCACCCTTTCTTCCCCTATGATTCTGGAATATGTGGACAGGTAATAATATACAGCAGTGGTTTTCAACCAGGAATTATTTTGCCCCCCAGAGAATATTTGGCAATGTTTGGACACGTTTTTGGTTGTCACAACTTAGGGTTAGCTACTTGAATCTAGTGGGTAGAGGCCAGGGATGATGTGAAACCTGTACTGCACAGAATAGGGCCCATGACAAAGAATTATCCAGCCCAAATGTGCTGAGGTTGAGAAACCCTGATACACTGTAAGGCCCTGCTCACCAGGTGAGGAACAGCTGTTATAAAGTCCATGCTTGTTGATTCCAGAGAAGAGAGGACATGCTTCTTCCTTCAGGGAGCCTCAGACACATAATGATTGTGAAAAAAACAACAAAAGATAAGAGCCCTGAGGATTTAGTAGAAGTGACAGCTGAGAGCAGAAAAAGTAATGGTTATTTGTAAACATGACTGAGAAGGAATTAATTGTGGCCAGTGTCTAAGGGTGAGATGTCTTCTAGAAATAACTGATATGTGCACAGCGCTTCACACTTTTTATAACGTGCTTTCTTGAATCTCATCAAAAATATTGAAAGCACTTTTTAACCAAATAGCAACAGCAACAACAAAACCCATAGGCTTTGGCATACAAAAGTTTAGTTAAATTTAGCTGGAACATAACTCAAGACAAATGAGGTGCTGCCATGTATACTTTGGAGATATCTGAATTTTCAGATGACAGAAATGACTACGTAAAAATTATTTTGTTTACTTGAAGAACTTTTATTTATTTATTGCTTTCTTTAGCAGGTGGCACAAGATCTTAATGGGAACATTATATAATACGTGCAAGTGACAAGAAGACAAAAGACCCATGATTCTAATATCTAGAGATGAATACTTTTAACATTTTAGTGAATAAATCCATATCTGTATTATAAATGATTATCACATTATACATACCATATTGTGACTTTTAAAAATATATATTATAAACGTCTTCCTGCCTAAAGATTCATTTATACATCGGTTTTCATGGCTGGATGGCTGCGCTGCATGTTGTAACCATTCTATTTGTAGTCGCCGCTGTAGTGAACCTCAGGTGTTGACCTCAGATAATGTGAATGAGAAACTCCCTGAAGTTTCAGGAAGGTTTGTTTTTGTTTTGTTTTTTCCTTTGGAAAAAGTCCCAACTAAGGAAGTCTGCCTCCCGAGTTCCTCCTGCGTTCTATGTGTCCTGTGCTTGGATGAGGGGCTAGCTAGATGTGACGGTTAATGTGTAGGTGTCAACTTGGGTGGGCCAGAGCGCCTAGACATATGGTCAAACATTCTGGATGTTTCTGTGAGGGTGTTTTTGGATGAGATGTACATTTACCTGAGCACACTTTGAGTAAAGCCGATTGCCCTTATAATGTAGATGGGCCTCACCCAATCAGTTGAAGTCCTGGATGGAACAAAAGGTCTCCTCCATGCAGGGGGTTCTGCCAGCAGGCTGCCCTAGACTTCAGCTGGAGCACCAGCTCTTCCTGGTTCTCCACCAGACTGCCTATAGATTCAAACTACAACGCTTTCTTGACTCTACAGGCCTCTCTCATCAGATTTTGAACTTGCCAACCCTCCACAATCATGTGAGCCAATTCCTTAAACTCACACACACGTACACACACGTACACACACACATACGCACACGCGCACACACACGTACACACACGTACACATGTACACACACGTACACACACGTGCACACATGTACACACATACACACATGTACACACGTACACACATGTACATACACGCACACACACGCACACACGTACACACATGTACACACACATACACACATGTACACACACGTACACACACATGTACACACCTCTTATTGGTTCTGTTTTTCTGGAGATCCCTGACTATCACACTAGATAAAGGCCCCCCTCTGCGTCTTAGCCCCTCATGGCATCTGTGGCATGTATCGCAGCTGAGTCTTAGAAGGAACAGATATGCAAGGCTGCCCTGGCAGTGGTACCGGAAGGATGGCTCTTCTTTGTCCACACCTGTAATAGAACACTGCTACACTCCCGCTCACACTGGTCATCGCACTAGAGTTGGACAGGGATGCCTCTTACAGCACCTGGGTCATTCCATTTTCCAAGTGAATGGATAGGCTCAAGGGGACGTTATGGAGAGATCCCGGGTGCCAATTCAGCACGTCCAGCTCCTTGTCAAATGGTCTCCCTGTAACACCATACTCAGCGGGGCATTGCGTAGAGGTAATTTCCTCCTGAAACAGAAGGGAGACCAGGGTTTGATGGGCCAGAAACCCAACTGCACAAGGACCATGTGGACAGTTGAAGGGACTGGGGACATCTGGCTCCAAGAAGAGAGTAAAGGAGGATCGTGGTTGGTGGCTTCCCTGACGAGGTTGTTATGGAAGAGACAACCTGGGACCAGTGGGTAGAAGCCACAGGGAGGCCGATGTCACATCACTAAGCTGTTTGGGACATGTAATGAGCTTCCTTCAACTGGAGGACTGTAAGGGAGACAGGCTGCCAAAAAAATTCAGCCTGTATTGGACAGGGTGATCTCTCACATCCTTTCCAGCCTTGGATTCTCTCACATCTAACCACACACAGCCTCAGTACAGAATAAGCCGCCTCTTCCCTGCCCATGTTGGATAAAGGGTGATAAAACACTACTGCAGAAGAGCTATGAACTTACCTACGGAGTGTTTCTAAGTCAGGTTGCCTAGTTCAGTCCAGGCAGTCACCCAGATTCCTGGTTCTGTCAGCCCACTGGGACACGGGCCTCTGACTCACCCAGGGTGCTGAGGATGGTTTCTGTAAAGAAGGCTCTGCTTAGCTTGCAGCCCAATGGTCTGTGCCTTGCAACTCATGGACCTCCAGGCACCCAGGGTCTGCACACGTGACAGTGCTGCCATGCTTCAGCCAAGTGGCCAAGGGATGGATGACAGGGCTATGAATGTCAGGGACTGAACAGAGAAAACTTCTCCCTGAAACTGGTTCTGGCTCCTCCCAGCCTAGCTTCCTAAACCTAGCAGGGCCTACGAGGCTTCTTCTCCACCAGCTCAGAGTCTGAAAGGCTGAGACAAGCTGTGTACAGCTGATCTGCGAGAGCTTGGTTTGGCTCCAACTACAGGCACTGGGGGCTTCTGAGAAAGCACTGTCACTGCTGCCTGTGTCAGGGCTGGTTTGCAAATGCCGCCTTTCCCCTCACCCCCACTTTCTGCAAGAGTGGTCAGAGATTCCTTTCTTCCAAGTGCTTTGGGACACTTGGGAATCTGAGCTTCAGGAGGGCAGAGGCCTGGGGTAGAAACAGCCTGTGAGAGAGTGGCTCGGGCTGTCTGGGGCCTACTCAGCTACATCAATGTTCTGTGGCAGACAAAATAGCTCCCACTTCTAGGGAACATCGGCAGGGAGGGCAGTGACAGCCCTATCCTGCTCTGCTCTGATCACCTCATGACAGCGGTTGTGTTTCTCTTTGGGTGTGTGGAGCAGAGAAAGACAGAGCCGGCCCAGTTTGGTGAAGCTGCAGGAATGGCAGAAGGCTGGGCTGCTTAAGGGAGGAGAGAGACGGAGGAAGGCAAGGGGGCTGCCTGACCTGAAGAAGCAAAGATTGAGGAGGATGTGAGAGCACTTTTCATACCCCTCAGCAGCTGCTGGGAGAAAAAGAGAAGGGATTTATCCTTAGCAGCCCTGAGGGTCGAGTGGAAGCTAAAGGTGAGTGTTTGACTCGTGATAAAGCAGTTTAGCAGCTACACATTCCCAAATGTGACACGGGCTGCTGCAGGACACAGTGAGTTCCCCATCTTTGGAAGTGTGTATAAAGTGCAGGTAAAAGACAAGATTATATGTTGGGCTGATGGTGAGAGGCATTGCTAAGATCACCACTGAAACCCATCCAGAGATGAGGGTCTGGATCGCAAATACCTTTCTAAGAGTCTGCATCAAGTAGCAATTGCCACAAAAATGAAAAGTGACAAACAATCAGAAAGTCTCAGATGCAGATAATTAAACACTAATTTAGCTCATGTGTCTGCAGGTCGAATGGGAGCAGCTGATCTGGGAGTCGTCCTGTGTCCCATGGTTCCCATCCTCCTCCTGGGACCAGTGGGCTCCCTGGGCATAGTCATCTCACTGGATGGCAGAGAGGTAAAAGTACAAACAGAAGAACACAACGCCTCTGGAGGCTCAGGCCTGATGAGCAGTCCTTCCCACAGATTTAGGAAGGGGTGAAGGGTTGGGGACACTTGTGCAGTCTGCCACAGTGGTCACTATGTCAGCTGTGGTGGACACACAAAGTTGGTGTGCAAACACTGAGGGAATAAGTGAGAAATTCCTGAGCAAACACAGTTGTTCCAAAAGCAGGTTCACAAGGAAATCAATGATCTGTGTGGAATGCAAAAACGTCTTGGTTGTGCAAAGCTTTGCTGGGAACAGTGTCAGGCTGTTGGCTTTTATGCTGTACTGAAAAATCTATAACCTACAACAGGAAGGAGGCCCAGGCATTATCCAGCCCAAATACTGTACTTCACAGTCTAGAAATCCAAGACACAGGAATGGGAAGTGGCTTCCCCAAGTTCCTCCAGCCCAGTCCAGCCCTCAGTCTAATGTTCCTTCTGCTCCCCTGTATCACCAGGGCTCAGGTGGGCTTGCTATACCTATGGGGTGAAGTGCAGGGGCCAAGTATGAATGCAAATCAAGTGAAAATGCAGGTTAGAATCACTACCTACAATGGTTGTGAGAATGCAATTAGATGACAAATTTGCAATGCCTGGCACATAGTAGGTATATAATACCCAATGGATGGTGCCAACATAAATCAATAAACTATCTTGAGTGCTCAGGGGCAGGAAAGGAGATTTGCTTGGGGAAATAGGAACAAAGGCTTGTTTTAGAAAGGTTTTTGCCAGGAGCTAGGACAGTGGGGTATAGTTTGTAGGTGCTCTGCAGGGGCACACAGTTTTTACTGCCCTCTTTCAGACTGGCTCTTGTTGGGTGTACTGGCCAGAAACAATGTGGTCCTAGGGAAAAGGAGGCAGATTCTGCCGAAGTAGATGGACTGCAGAGCTGAATGTGGCAAGGCAGGCTGGCTGAGCGGGCAGACAGTAGGAAGGCCCTCTGCAGTCCCACTCACGTTGGTATCTCCATAGACAGGGCCGAATCCCCTGAGGCCACATCCAAAGCAGTGGCTTCTGCAAAGCCTCGTGGCTTCCAGGCCTTCCCAGCTCTTCCCCAGCCCATCTCATGTCCTTAGCAGTATGCAAATTGCTGGACATGTGGACGGTGCTCTCGAGACCCACACAGTCCAGATGGGGCTGAGAAACTTGCAGCAATGAGGTCACACCAATGGACAGTGGGCTGTGAGGACACAGACAATGGGCTCATTGATTTCCATTTCACTATTGCATAAGTCTGTCAAAGCAGGAGCTGTGTCTTTCCCTGGCACCTAGAAGAGTGCCTGGCATACAGAAGGTGCTAAATAAGTGTTGGTTGAATGAACAAGTGTCAAAATAGTCTGAGAGGTTTTTAAAGTCTTATTGGAGGAGATGAAATATAAAGTAAGCCCTAAAGAACCAACAGGATTGGAATCCATGATGGTCAGTTACTCTGAATACGGATTTGCCTTCCCTGAACTCAATGCTTCTGCCAAAATTCCTGCGCATGGACTTACAGACTGCCTTATCCATTGTCATGGCATTCTGTACAGTCGCTTCTAATTACACAACTCATCTCACAGCAAATGAAGTGCAACATGGGCCTGAGCTCCTGGAATTCACTGGACTTGCTATGTCCCTCATCCCCCTGAAGCAGCTGGCTTGATACAGAAGAATGGGCAGCTTGGGGCAGTGCCCGCCTTGATGCTGTGTATGCTCTAAATTAGTGCCCGATATGTCATGCTGTTTCTCTCATTGCCATGATTCACAGGTCCAGGAATCAAGGAGCAGAAATGAGAAGGGCACAGCTCACTCTTTCACCCAGTGATTTTCTAGCAACATGTTTTGCTTCCTGGTCCCCTGACCTTATGCTCTGTTGGCTTAGAGATCTTTGTTCCTAAGGGAGGGGTGCTTCCACCAGAAGACACAAGAATGATTCCACGGAACTGAAAGTTCAGACGGCCATCCCAGCCCTGTGGTCTCCTCCTGCCTCTGATTCACCAAGCAATGAAGAAGTTACTATGCTGGCCGGGGTGATTAATTCTGACCACCAAGGGGAAATGGAGCTTCTACTATACAATAGAGGTTAGAAGAAGTATGTTCAGCATACAGTGGATTCCCTGGGGTGTCTCTTAGTATTACCATGCCTGTGATCAAAGTTAATGGAGAACTACAATAACCCAATTCGAGGAGAACTGCTAATGGCCTCGACCTTTTAGGAATGAAGACTTGAGTTACCCCATCAGGCAAGAATCATGACCAGCGGAGGTACTGGCTGAGGATAAAGGGAAGGTGGAATGGTAATAGAAAAAGTTAGTTACAAATACTATGCAACTATGACCAGTTGCATAAAGGAGGACTGGAATTGTTATGAGCATTTCTTCCTTATTTCGTTCTGAGTATGTTACATATTAATATATATGCCAAACTGCCAAATATTTTTGCTTTCTTTTCTCTCCTTATCCCTTAATAGAAGATGTAATAATAATAAAGTTTATATCACAGTATTTAAGGCAGAAGATATTAAAAGAACAGAGTGAATATTACCCAAATACACTGCATCCACCTCTGGATCAGGGTCAGTATATTTTCGGTGGTAAGCATGACAGTTGTAACATTTGAGGTGGAATTATGGCTTTGCTATTATATTTATTTGGAAATTAAGTATGGCTTCAGGAGATGTATGTCGGTGCCAAGTTGACAAGGGGTGGACTGTGATGGTCAGTTTTATTTGTCACCTTTGCTAGGTTTCAGTCCCTCATTATTCAATCAAACATCAACCTAGGAAGGTGTTGCTGTGAAGGTCTTTTGTACCTGTGATTATAGTTGGTAGTCAGTTGACTTTAATTAAAGATGTATATCTTAAACAGTCTGGGTGGGCTTGATCCAGTCAGTTGAAAGTCTTTAAGAATGAAGGTGAGGCTTCCTAGAAAAAGAAGAAATGCTACCTGTGGACAGCAGCTTCAGCCTGAGACCTGTGGGCTGCCCTTCCTGACAGCCTACCCTACAGGTTTTAGATTTGTCTAGCCAACAGTCACAATTCCGTAAGCCAGTCCCTTGCAATAAATCACTTAATACAAGTTCTGACAATTAAGTTTGTGATCTTGTTGTAATGATGTTGCTAACCTTTTTTTTTTTATATCTGAGGGATAATTCATTATGAATTTGTACCAACTGGATAAACAGTTAACCAACTTTACTATTTGGAAGCGCTGAAAAGGCTGCGTGCCAACAATTCATGGCTTTTGCATCACGGCAATGCACCAACTCACACGGCACTGTCTGTGAGGGAGTTTTTAGCCAGTAAACAAATAACTACATTACAGCACCCTCCCTAACCACCTGATCTGGCCCCCAATGACTCTTTCTTTACCCAAAGATCAAGGAAATATTGAAAGGAAGACATTTTGATGATATTCAGGACATCAAGGGTAATATGACAACAGCTCTGATGGCCATTCCAGAAAAAGAGTTCCAAAATTGCTTTGAAGGGTGGACTAGGTGCTGGCATTGGTGCATAGCTTCCCAAGGGAAGTACTTCAACGGTGACTGTAGTGATATTCAGCAATGAGGTCTGTAGCACTTTTTCTAGGATGAGCTTTTGTACTTAATTGTCCTACCTCCCATTGGTTTTGTTTTTTATGATTGAACCCTAGCGGATACAAAATATGTGGAGATTAACCCAGTGGAAGAGCTGGGGAGAAGGACATGGCATGTTAGGGGGTGGGTCATGAGGAAGGACAAATGCAGGGAATAAAAGGCACTCAGTCCAGCCAGGCCAGAATAGTCAATAAGTAGTGGTTGGATTCAATAGTATGACGTTTTAGGGCTGAAATGCCAGGCTAAAGGGTTAGAGCTCAATGCTAGTAGTGATGGAAGCCACCAAAGGCTTCCATGCTGGATACACCCTGATAAAAATCTAGACCTCAGAAAGGTTCATCTGGCTCTCTGGCCAGAATGGGCTGGAGCTAGGAGAAACTGAAAACAGGAGATGCCCTTTCATTGATTCTGTTCTAGAAGGAGAGATAAGTGCCCCATGCAGGAGTTTAACTGGGGACCATTGATTTAACAAGAAGTAACTTTGTGCATCTCTGATGAAGGGGGGTAGAGGTAAATATGTAGGGATGATGGCAGTATGTTTACTCAAGAATGGGAATTGGGAGAGATGGGAGAAATTGAAATTTCACATGGTAGATTGGATCATTATTCTCAATTCTAAATGGCCTCCCTGTATTAGAATTGTCCATCCATGCCCTTTGCTAAGTGACTTTTTGCAGTTCTTCCTACTCAGGATGAAGTATATTTCCCTGACCCCTGATGTTGGGGTGATTTTCTTTGGCCAATGTAATGTAGCTGGAAGTGATAATATGCCCGTTCTGAGCCAAGGCCTCACGCTTCTACTCACTCTCTTGTGCCTCTGTGATTCACTACGAGAAGTGCTTTCCAAAGATGGCTGCCAACCCCTCAGCCTGAGCCTCAGACTGAATACACATGGAGCGTCTCAGAGCCTAACATTCAGCATGGAGCCACGCTCAGTCCACCCACACCCTGAAGTAGACCTGCCGAGCCAAGTTCAGCCTGGATCAGCCAAGTCTCAGCTCATCTGCAGGTCCACAAGCATGAGAATCAGTCCTTGCTGTCGTAGCCCTTGAGTTCTGGGGTGGTTTGTGATGCACAGTTTTTGTGGCAATTGCTGACTAATACGATCTATCTTTGTATTAAGGAAGTGTGGCTGCCTCCACCAACATGGTGTATTCTCCCAAAGCTCTGGTAATTTCTATGGCTAAATATGAACTGACTCCAGAACTCCTGGACTCAGAGGAAGAATGTGAGCTACGAGCCCGAGGTGGGGTAAAGGCTGAGAAGGGGCAGGGAGGTGGAAAGTACATTGTCATAATCTATGAAATTTGGTGGTCGCATTAAACAGCTCCTGGTGGAACTCTCTGTGCACTTCTACTATCAGAATCTACAGTGTATTGAGGGACTAGGTAGTGTGCTCTTCATAATCAGAATTCCTTTCCAACAGCAGGTAAAAACGTTTGGCCTCACTTCAAACTCTCGAAACATTGGTAGGTGGCTGCCTAGAACTGCCTTGAGAAAGAGACAGGCTGCACCCAAGTTCAGCAAGAATGAGTTTCATGGTTGACCCGCTGGGAAGTTAGGAAGTGGTGGTGTGATCTGCCATTCCAGAGATAAGTGCTCCCCACTGGGAAAGGAGTACGCAGTGATAGGCGACAGCGATGCTCACGGGTTACCTGCTCAACCCATAGGCCTATGGAGCCCAAGCGGGTGCTGTTGGGTGCTCCTGGCACTGAGAGCTTTCTGCCCAGGATCATGTGCCTGATACCCAGGAGGAGATCCTCTGAGAGTTTGAAGCAATCAAATAAGCAGCAAGAACATGCCTCCCTTGGGCTTCTTAGAAGGCAGGTGGGAAGCAGGCTGTGTGCACTGTAACTTCAGGTCCCCCATGGCTGCCCAAGGAAGCCCTTGTGCTGCTATTAACCACTGTGCTTTCCTGTGTCCTGCAGCGGCGAGTGTGCCTGGCAGAGCACACACTGTCCTCTGAAGCGGCTTGGGACTGGGGCATAGCTGTGTCCTGGGAGATGCTGGGTCCCAGCTCCATCCTCAGCTCTCTGTGCAGTCCTGGGAAACTTGTTGGGCTTCTCTCAGTCTCAAGTTCTTCTTTAAATTGCGATCGTGAAGCAGAGGTAAGAACCGGGAGATTGGACTTGGGTTCCAGGATCCTGTATAGCTTCTGGAATCTCAGTTTTTATAGAAATGGAGTTCAGATAGAAGTTTTAGAACAGGAGACTGAAGGGTTTGAATTTAGAGTCTTTGAGTTATAAATGGCAGAAAAACTAAGTCAAACTGGCATATGGAGAAAAAACATTTTGGCTCATATAACTAACAAGCACAGGGATAGGATTTGGTTGCAGGCCTGGCTGGATCCAGGGTTCTAATACCATCATCTAATACTAACACATCCAACACTCCCTCCATGTCTTGATTGTTTTTCTCTGTAGCATCTCTACTCCCAGGCAGGATTCCTCCCTATGGTGGCAGCCAGCAGCTCCAGAATCCCCCATCCTCGAAAGACAAAGGACCAGCAAAGAAAAAGCTTTATGTTTCCCTTTTTTCTAGCAAAAGTTCCGGGATTCTGTCTCATTGGACAGCTCAGGTCCTATGTCCATCCATGAATCAATCACTGTGACCAGGGGTAGGGCCTCAGCCCTAAGCCAGGGTTGACCCTATTTCTAAATCTCTGGACAGAAAACGGGAAAAGGTTTTGCAAAAAAGAGGGAATCGATGCTGGAAAGACAAAAACAACAGATATGCACGCTGTGGAACAAGGGCTCTGTGTGTGCTAGCTGACAGCTGACCCAGCCAGCAGACATTCCTGAGGGTAGGAAAACCAACAAAGAAAAAAACATCCAGTCATTCATTAGCTGGTGCGAAAACACCAGCCAACATCGATGTGGGCGTCTCCCGTGTGCTCAGCACCATGCAAGGGAACTGGAATTTTTTTTTAAAAGTGACATATTATGAGACCCTAGTCATTAGAGGTATGCAACATACTTGGAGAGACAAAGGCTAGCACAAAACAGTGAGTGAGGTAGGCTGGTTGAGGTCTAGAGAGTTTGAGTCACAGCAATGCTCTGGGAGGTGAGGAAGCGAGGGGGTCACTGTGACCCGAAGAGTAAGGACAAGGGCTGAGGTGGAGAGACTGGGTGTGAGGAGCGCCAGGAGAAGGGCGGGGGTTCTAGGTATGGGGTGGATGCTGGAGGTGTCAGGATGACCCAGGGCCCCATGGATACAGAGCGGAGCGGGCTGAGCAGACAGGAAAAGGCAGGATAGTCAGAGTGAGGGCTAGACTCTGAGGGACCCAGACACCAAATATGGGATTAGATTTACTCGGGTGGCAGTAGGGAGCCATGGCAGACTTTAGAACAAGGGCAGAGCAGGACACTGAGCTCTTACCACCAGGTCATCCTGGCACGGCCCCAGTTGCATCCACAAGGACCCAAGAGTGGCCTCCTGAAAAGTGCACGTGTTAAAGTGTTAAATAAAACAGAAAACTGTAACATTGTGTGTATTGTATGATACCAATTGAAAAAAAGAGATAGGCGCTACGCTGCCAACTACCACCTCGTGAGTCGTTGTATTTACTGAGCGCCCCCCGGAATATGCTGCAGAGTACTCTCGGTTAATTAGCCCTCACCCTAGGACATGGGTATTATCTTCCCCTTTTCACAGTTCGAGAACTAAGTTGAACAGGGAGTAAGTGAGCGGCACAGGCGGGGTGTGACGCCAGGCGTGTCTAAATCCACATTAGCCCCTGTGTTGAAATGTTACCCGTGATTATGAGTCTGTGGGCGGATTACAGGGGATTTTCCCTTTCCTTTTTATACTTTCTGTAGTTTGCAAATTGTCTACGGTAAATATATGTTACTTGTGTCGGTAGAAAACAAATATATACTTAAAAGAAACCCTCCAGTCCCCATGCAGCGGGACCTCAGCTCTCCAGAGAAAGACCTACCCACACCACCATTTAATTTCCTCAGCACCTCCGCGGTAAGGAAGCCCGCTCACAAACCCACAGAGAGAGGCGTGACACTCAGACTGCCAGTCCCTCGTATTGTCACAGTACTCATTTCATTTTTTGCCATTTCTTTTATTTTCAAATTCATTTTAATTACATAAAAGACATCAGGTTACCTATACCTTACAGAAAATGAAGCTATTATAGATAAGACTACCATTGGACTACCACCCCTCCCATCCATTGACCACCCATGAGAGGTTGATGAGTATAGTTATTGGTTGGGGTGTGTCCTTCTAAACTTTTCCCTGTGTATTTATATGTGTAAGTATGTACCCAGAAAAAAAAATGTGGAGTTTATTGCATGTGCTTTTTAACATAATTACATTCTATTTCATGTACTGCTCTGCAGCTGGCCTTTTTCATTCACAAGGATGCCACACCTGTCCTGTGGAATTGTGAAGAATCAGAAATGTCATCAGGCAACGCATGCAGGTGGGTCCCTGGAAGGAAAGGACCTTCCACCAAAGACTCTCTTGCCATGGCTGAATGTTTGCTCTGCCTCTGGAGGGTGGCAGAGTGTCTGCAGAGGGCCAGCAGATGGTGTGCATCCAGAAGATGGCAGTTTTTATTACTGGCCACTGTCTTTAGTGCCTCAAGATGGGGGTCACACCACCTTTATGAAAATCACAGCACCATTATTTCTCCTCTCTGACTAGGAGCCCAGGGCCAGGAATCTGGCTTAGAAACAGAAATGGAGCCGGACAGAAGGCTCTTCTATGTCTGTTTCCTCTAGCAAGTCAGAAGATGGAAGGGTGGAGAGGTGGCAGGGTGGAGGGGACTGCTAGCAGAATTCAGCCTTTCTGAAAAAATATGTGTGCATGGAAAAGAGTCCACAATAGAGATGACCATAAACTAATAGAGATGAAAAAGATGGAACCACACCCATTTGTTTTTATTTTATTTTTATTGGGGAATATTGGGGAACAGTGTGTTTTTCCAGGGCCCATCAGCTTCAAGTCAAGTTGTCCTTCAATCTAGTTGTGGAGGGCACAGCTCAGTTCCAAGTTCAGTTGCCGTTTTCAATGTTTAGTTGCAGGGGGCGCAGCTCACCATCCCATGTGGGAATTGAACTGGCAACCTTGTTAAGAGCTCGCGCTCTAACTAACTGAGCCATCCAGCCGCCCCTCTGGAAGCTTAGTGGCAGCTCGTTGTCTTCAATCTAGTTGTGGAGGGCGCAGCTCACTGGCCCATGTGGGAATGGAACCGGCAACCCTGTTGTTCAGAGGTCACGCTCTAACCAACTGAGCCATCCAGCCGCCCCACACCCATTTGTTTTTAGTAAGCATGAGGGTCTTATGTGAATCAGAGGACTGGGGCTCTACAGGGACAGACCTTGGACTCCTCGTGAACCCTGGTTCAGTGGGGACTCCATCTGGATTAATCGGATGTAGGAAAAATACAGCCGCTTTGTTTTGTGTTCTCAGTGTCATGGTTGCATTGACAATCCCTTTTCCTGTCCCTGGAAAGAGTCTGGAAAACCTGTGGGTTAAGCATGAACAGAGAAAGGTCTGGGGCTGCTTCCCAGGCTGAGGCCCCACGTTTAAGGAAGCCCCCACTCTGAGGTGCTCCCCGAGAATGAGGTCTCCTTAGAGTTTGCACTCTTGGGCCTCTCCTGCTTCACCCTAGTCCCTCTGACCAAACCCATTAGTGACCGTCAGGACATGTGGACCAATGGAGAGAAGACTGGCAGACAGTTCAAACACACCCAAGTTCCATTCCCAGCTGCATTCTCCCAGCTGGTGGCATTGATTGTGTCAATCCTCTCTGGGTCTCAGTTTCCTGTTCTGTAAATGGGTAACAATAACTCTATCTTACACTCAATGAGTGACATGTACAAAAGGGCCTAACACATGTGCTCAAAGAACACTGGTTTCTCTTCACTTAAAGGCCTTATTCCCACTTTTCAGTAACAAGAGACCATCCACAGCCTCATGTCTGGAATCCTGAATGGGGACAGGCTCACGGAACTTTGAACCAGCCTCCAGGAGCCCCAGCCTACTATCTAAGGCCCGGCCTGCCCCTCCCTCATCCCATTCTCTGCAGCCCCAGACCAGAGGTATGCCATTAGGACAGCTCGCAGGAGATCACAGAAGCTTTTCCAAAGGAGGAAACCCCTCCCTTCTGAGCCGCCGTTTTCCCTGCTAAAGCCGTCCCCATCCTGTCAGGTCCTGGACACGGTTATTGATGGTGCTTGAGAACCAGCGCCTGGAGGGATCACTTAGGGTGATTTTGCTTGTTTGTGCGGCGGATGCTGTACTGAACAATGGGCCCACAAGGAGCACAAGTGCTTTCCTGAGCTGCTGCTGGGCCCCTGTTCTCACTGGAGAGGAGAGACATCATTCAAACGCATATGCACGGCCCTCTGTGGGCTCCTGCGAAGCTCTCAGAATAATTACTTATACTCAGTCACTTTGCCCAAATGTTTATACAGCTGGGGAAGATGAGAGCACTGGAGAATAAGGTCAGAAACCACAGCCATTGCGAGACACAATTTGTGGGGCGCTGGGAATGTGGGGTGTGTTGAAGCTACTTACCTCACTGGGCTGGTGAGAAATGCCCATCATCCTGGATGTCATCTTTCCTGAGCCCCTTTCCTGACTCCACCACCCCGAGGGGCCCCTGTTTGGGTTTCCACAAGGTCCCTGCTTGCTCAGTCCGGCCACTGTATCTTATTCTGTTGCTGTTTTTCACTTCTGGGCTGCTCCTCAATAGAATCCCAGCTTTGGGGGTCTCTTGGCCCATGTCTGATTCATCTCCCTACCCAAGATGCCAAGCGCATGGCCTGAAGCAGAGTTGATTGTAATAGTTTGTTGAATTAAAAAAAAAGAAAAACACTAAAAGAAAAGGAGCCCAAACTGAAAGCCTTAAGTTGAATGAACAACTCCAGGTAAGCCCAGCCAGCTATGTGTGAGCAGGGCAACCAGAGGCCAGAGCAGGGGCTCCCAGGGGACCTCAGCTGGGTCTCTGGCTTCTGCTGAGGTAGTTCAGTCCCCCATCCCCGTTCCTTGTCTATCCAGATTCAAAACACTGACCTTTCCTTTACCTCTAAATAAACACGCCCTCTCACGAGGCCCGTGCGTGTGGCTAAGAGTCTGAGGGGTGTGGAGTGTGTGATGTGGTGACAGTCTTGAATACTGGTACTACTGGGGGGCCATCCCCTGGCTGCCCTTCCCCACAGGCTCCTCCACCTCCCCGGTCCATGCTGCCCCTGTCTTCAACTTCAAGGGCTCCACATCCATCTTCTTTTGGATCACCAGGCTAAGAAGTCTTACAGTCCTCTCCCTTCAAACTCAAAAGCCTCCTCCACGGACTGAGAAATTCCATCATGATGCTCTGAAACATCAAAATTGGAAAAAAAAATAATACCCTGGAAATAAAGTTTCCTAAGCTTTGATAGACTCCACGCTATTTCCTCCTAGTTGAGGATGGAGGCAGAGGAAGAAGTGCTTCCACACTGCCGGGCAAGTCTATAATCGCCACCAACAAAAAGGACAGACCACGTGCCTTTCCCAGTAAGTTACTCCGCGAGGAATTTTCAATCACTCTCTCGCTCTGTAGTGCGTTGGAGCCAAGTCATGCTGTAGTTGAACCTTAGATAGTGGTCAGTGGGGAAGAGCCAAAGTTTCACCTGATTGGGTCAGAGATTGTAAGCTCAGTGTGTCATGTAATAGGAGTCCCTTAAGAGGAGCGCCCATCACCCATATAATCAGTAGAACTTTCTAGAACTATCACTCTAAAAATTTTGCGTTATGATAATAAACCTCTTGGCTTGAACATGAATAAGTCTGATTCCTTGGGAAGAAGTGAGAGAGAAGTAGGTGGGTATGTCTGGCAGTGACCGATAGAAGCTGCAGCTACACTCAGGCAGGTGAGCTCATACAAAGAGGAACCGAGAGTCTCCTGTGCTGGGCACATAGGAAGTCTGCCAGCTTTGCTGGTGCTGCTGGGCCCCTGATAGAGCAGGTGATTCTCCCTGGACTGGAAGCAGCTGCCCTATAATTGTAGCCGAAGGCAGGCCTCACCCTGTATCACCTATGCAGGCTCCACAGCGTGGGTGAGATTGGGGGTGTGCCCTGGCCCCCCTCCCCATACCCTCTGTGCCAAGGGGAGGTGGGAGGAAACAGGAAGTAAATGCATGTGTTTGACTTGAACACTTGGGTGTGGATGTGTTTCTTGTTCAGCCCAAACAGAACCAGAGAGAAGTGCGTAACCAAGGTTACAACTTGGTGACAACACAACACTTGGCCAACAGTGAAGGGTTATAGGGTTGCAGGTGCTAAATGAGCGAGACAGGGGAACCGGCAAGCGAGACGGGAGCACCTCAGAGGACCCATGACCCATGGAGCAGGGAGGGCAGAGGAAAAGGAGGGAGGGAGAAAGGCGTGACTTTCACGGGCACTGTGGGGAGTGTGGGCCCTGCCCATGGAGCTTCACCCTGCAGTGTGGCGACGGGTCCCATGGGTGAACGCTGAGGCCAGGGCCATGCTGTGGTGGACAGTAAACAGGATGGGGCGTCAGGAGACTCTGGTCTCTGCTCCTCAGCTAATTCATCCTGGGATCTTGGGCAAGTCTCCTGCCTTCTCTCACCGTCCGTTTCCCCATCTATGATATGCTCTTAGGGATCTTTAGGAGTCCTCCTGGTGATTTCAGGCAGTTGTCCCAAAATGGAAGGAAGCAGAGGTGGGAAGCAAGTTGTGGGGAGAAGCAGGGAGCCTCAAACCACCATACTGGCCTCCTCTGACCTGAACTTGAGTTTGAGCTTGGCAGCTGAGTGGGAGGGTCCTTGCATGGGTTCAATCACCCAGAGCCCCAATATTCTGAGCTCACGGAGCTGTGAACTTTGGAGATGGACTGTTAAGCAGAAGCATAAAAAGTAGGCCAAGGACAGATGGCCTCACAGAGGAGAGCAGCTCAAGCAAAGGTGGCCATTCCCATCCCCCAGGCCCCAGCTTCCCCAGGGGATACCCAGATCCTGGCCGATGACCTGGGGAGTGGGGTCCTCTGCCCGTCCGTGGCTAACCTGGGTGTAGCAGTCCCTTCTAGGAATGCTTAGAGGATCAGAGTACTTGTCTCTTAAGCAACAGGGCTCCACAGTCCACAGAGCCAAGGGGACCAGAGCCAGGGTCCTTCCCAGAGAGCCCAGCTTCAGCCCCCACATTCCCACATTTAGCCTGCCCAGGTTGGGGCAGGGGGGTACACAGCCCAGAGCCTTGTGGGACCAGAAGATGCAGGCCTGCTGAAGGATAAAGAAACAAGGATAAAAACAGAGCACAAAGAAGAACCACGTCTGTTCCTTTTGAGAAGAAGCTCAGCCTTATAAGCAGGACCTCCTTCCCAGACATGTTCCAGGTTAGGAATGAGGGTACACCTTGGGGGCCTTCAGGGCATTGCTTTGCTGATTCAGAGTTACATGTTCCAGGTTAGGAATGAGAGGACACCTTGGGGGCCTTTAGGGCATTGCTTTGCTGGTTCAGAGTTACTCTCACATTGGCCTGAATTCATCCCTCCTTTCCCCAAATATTTAAGTGCTATTCACCCTTTAGGTCAATGTTGTACCTTCTCCAGGAAGCCCTCCCAGCCTACACTAACACATAGGAGCGTCTCTCACCTTTATTGGACTTCAGTTACAGAATCTCACATTTAATTTTTCTTCCTCATCTCACGCTTGTGTATTTTTCTCTGTAGCTAGCATGGGATAAACCATACCCTAAAACTATTGATGGTTTACTGTAGAAGTGTTGGTTGGAAGTCACCAACAGTCGAGCAGAAGTACCCCTGCTTTCTTCATGTTAGCAGAGGGCTCCATGATTGACCACTTGTAGTCCGAAGTCTTCATTTTTACAGGTAGAGAAACTGAGGCTCAAAAAGAGGATGTGCTCTACCTGAGGTCACACAGTGAGTCAATGGTGGGGCTGGGCCCACAGCACTGAAACTTCTATCTCACAGGCAAGGCACAGTCTTTCTGGAAATGCTTGACAGGTGGTCTCCCTCTGCATGGATGCCTCCAGTTCCTGGGAGCTCAGCCCTGCGGAAGGCAACTTGTGCGGTGCTAGGCAGCTATCAGAGCCCCATTTCTTCTCCGAAGCAAAAATTGGCGTCCGTGCAACGTCCTCCTCCTGGTCTATCTTTGCCACCCATTCATTTGTTTGATCTCTCCTTCATTCATTCACCACATATTGATCACCTGCTTTGTGCCAGGTGAATTAAATGTGTGGCTTGCCTCTCAGAGCAGAGACAGCTGCATAGAGTAATAAATGTTTAGTGTGAGACTGAGCTTCTGGAGGGCAGAGACCTCTCTTTATCTTTAGAGCCAACTACAGTGAGAAGCACTGCAAAGATGCAGTTTATGTAATGCAAAAGAAATAGTGAACGATACTGATGTGAGACGGGAAAAGGTTTGTTCAGGGTATGCTGGTAACAGAGAAAGCAGCTAGTCCTGCTTGGGTTGGGGGAAGGAAGGGTCTAGGGCTTTGAAATAGGTAGAGGAAAGGGTGGGGTTTTAGCAGACAGAGGAGACCCAGGGGGAGTACAGACAACACGACAAAGAACAGGGAATGCCTTGCCCCACTGAAGCCTTCTTTAATGGAGCCATTATAGGGCAAGAATGGGGACTAGGAAGGAATGAGGCAAGGAGGGAGAGCTGGGCCACCAACGGCCTTAAACCCCAAGCTAGGGTACGTGGACTTGGGCCTAAGGTGAAAGGGAGGCAGCAGCAGTTTCTCCGAGGTGCGTGACAGGATCGAAACAACACTTTGGAGCGATCACTATGGTGACCATGTATGGAATGCATCCTCGACTCACGTGGGGACCCACTGGGAAGCTGGTACAATTGTCCAGGTGAGAGATGATTACAGGCGGCCAAAAGACCAGTCATTTCCCAGTTGAGTGGTAATTGGGCATTCCAGGCTTGTCACTGTCCCCAGCCAGAATTTCCTCCCTGCATTGCCGGCTCCCTCCTGCATGACCAGCTTGAGCTGCTCACAGCTAATCCCCCGCCACTCGCAGGCACCTCCTCACCACACCGCCATGGTTGGCCCCTTATGGGCAGAGCTGTGCTTTGCATGAGACTCTAGCTTCTTTCTGGTCCCTTCTCTGGGCCACCATCAGGCCCCAGAACTTTCTCAACCTCTCTCTAGCAAACCAGAGTTTGGCTAGCACTCTGGCAACACCAAGATGGCCTCCGTGGCTCTCAGGCCCAAATTGATTAATCATCACTTTATTCCAGCTATCAGCTCTGCTGCCATTGGCATATTTATTTCTAATCAGCTCTTAAAAATAGCATCATTCAAAGGTGCTTAACCACATTACTTAATTCTCGGCCTGTATTGCTATTGATTTCAAATATTCTCCTCAAGATATGGCTCATCATTCAATGCAGAAGTCTGTTTATATAATAATCTTATCTGGTTACTAAAATCTGTGAAATCTCTTCAATTGCCTCTAATGCAAGATTGGAGGCTGGTTGCTAAATGAGTCAATTTTACTTTAATTTGGTTTATTTACAGTACATGTTTTAAGGCTCCACATTCCCGTCTTTCACAGTGACACTGAAAATAAAGGCAAATATAGGCATAGAGAGAGGACTGTGCTTTTCTCAGTCGGAGGAGTCAAGGCAGCCTGACTGAACACCCTGAAATGGAGCTTTCCACCTCAGCCAGCCAACAGCAACAGCGCCGTGCCACCGAAAGAGCACTGGATGGGAGTCACAGATTTGGCTCAAGGCCCTGCTCTGTCATCCATTCAAGATCTTGGCATCACAGAGCCTCAGTTTCCCCATCTGTAAAATGGGGATAATATAAAGGGCTTCCAGGTATCTCCAGAGGACCAATGGAGACTGAAAGGTTAAAGTGCACGTGGTACGTATGATTTTCCAGCTCCTTGTGCAGTCTCCTGTCCTACGGATCAGCTGCCTGCTCTGGCTGGCTTGCTCCTTGGCCAAATGGCTACCCCCAGTCCTCTACATCACAGCACTTCCCCCCTTTGCTTCATACCCACTGATAAGTGACAAACTTTTTCTGTGTCTCTTTGATGCAATGCCAAAGGAGGAAGAGCAAGTGATGGGTCTCATGTGTGAAAGCCAGGCCCTGGAGTCACTGGTTGCTGGTGGCCTGGTCCGGTCACCTTTGGCTGGGAAGCAGGGAGGGATGAGTAGTGGAGAACTTGGCTGTGCCTCTTCTGCTCAGCATGGACTGTGCCAGCTACTGGACTGGCCTCTGGCTGTGCGACGTTGGGTACCTGGCTTTGAGTAGCCCCTCACCTTCCCAGGGAGACACACACCACACGCAAGCAAAAGGCATGGCAAGTAGAAGTTGCTGGGCTGCGGGAGGAGGGGTGGAATGCTAAGCAAGCCTGACACTCTTTTATATTTTTTCTGCCCGCTAAGGATGTGAGAGGAATGGGAACCCGTGCAGTTGCTCTGTCTCTCCTTCACCGAGGCAGAGCTAAGGGGCCCCCTGCCTGCTGCAGGCCGTTCCATCTTGCCCCACGATGCCGCAGCTCTCTCTTGGTCAGGTGTGAAAGCTGCCATTTCACGCTCATCTTCCCCAATCAACAACAGCTGGTTCCCTATAAAACCAATGGGTGAGATGGTTTGTTATTGGAAGACAATGCAACATCATTAGGCATTAATGGCTCCAGATTCAGTTCCTGGCCTGAGTTCACCAGGTTAATGCGGAGGGATGTTGGGTCTCAACCCACAGAGCTCCTCAGCCCCTCTTTCTTTCCAGGCACCTTATTTGAGCCTCATTTTCTGAATCAGGACCTGGGAGGTGGAGGGGAGAAGAGGATCTTGATTTCCTAGAAGGGAAATTGTGCAGGAGGTGGTAGAGGAAAAACAATATCATAGTATTTTAATGGAAAGAGAACAATTTTGAATTCAGAAAGTTTTTTTTAAAAGAAATTCTTTCTTGTGTCTGGATTAACAAGTCTGTTTCCATCAGCACCTCAATAAGCCCTCGTTTCCCCCTCTCTTTGCTGATGCCTACATCACCTCCCTTAGCTCCTTTGAAACCCGTCATGCTCCTGGTCTGAACGCTACGAGGTGAACTGGGCTGTGCTCAGACAAGAGCCTGAGTGGAAGGCTGATCTTGGGCAGGTTAGGACCTAACCGTCAAAACAGGTTTTGCATTGAGAATAACTTTGCTGTATTAGCTCAAAATGGCCTCCTAATATGAAGATTTCATCATGGGCTTGTGCATTTCCTTGAGACTTAAAACCAAAGCCTTACTCTGCATATTCCCCAGTCTTAGCAATGGTGACCAGCATGGTTCCACAAAGACATCTCCCTTTCAGTGAGGAAATTACAAATCTTCGTTCATTCCTTCACTTAGCAAACATTAAGTGACCACACATTTTATCTATCAACCATCTATCTATCTATCTATCTATCTATCTAGCTAGCTAGCTAGCTAGCTAGCTAGCTATCTTTCTTTCAGGCTCTACTGACAAAAAAATCTGTTATTCCCAACAAATGCAATTAGACTCAATGAGTCTCATGGAGTTTGTTAAAAGGAAAATTTTCTATTTATCCTTTTCTCCTTCTTTCCTTCCACAAAAGTTACCCAGGCATTTATACTTCACATAGACTTCATTAAGATTTGGTTTCTGGGCTAAAAGAACAAGGACCTTAACATCTGCCCAGAGCAGCAGAATGGCACCCCCACCAGGAGGAAGCCCAAAGCCCAGGCAAGGAGCCGTTGGGGCTGCCAGCAGCCAGCCCTTCCGGCATGAGGTTTGGCCAGAGCCTTGGGGGTGACCAGCAGTAGTGGACAGAGCCTCTGGGCTGAGTTAATGCTTCTTGTTGCTTTTACGTTTACTCCGCTGTTGTCTTCCCTTGATGTTCACGCAAGTGGATACTATCTCAGCTCCGCTAAGGGAAACCAACACGCAGCTGTGGTATCTATTACTGGTCAGAGCTTTACTGGGAGAGGAGCATTCATAGGTCCAGCCAAGTGTGGCCATACCCTCTGCACCCAACCCACCCCAAGGAGAAGGTGAAACTCAGGGAACCCCAGGAGCACCCCTTGACCCAGCCCCTGTGAAGCTCTGGAGTGAAATCTCGGCCCATGGGGTTTTGTGCTAATGAAGGAGGACAGTCCCCAATCACACCCTGGGGAGGAGCAGATTGAAGGGACTCAGTGTCTCCCCCTGAGGGGCAGTTAATCAAATAATGCTTCACGTGCTCATTGGTATTTCCTTCTCCTGTTGTTCTCTACCTTTTCCCGAGAATAAGTTTTAACCTCTACCTACCGGTGCCCAGAGGGAAGAAATAGAGAGCTATCTACATTTACTTTATTGTATTGAAATCAAAGGTAGGGCGTCAGTTCTGGCAAAGGATTGTTGTATCCTTTCTGAGAGTGGGAAGCCGTCTAGAAAATGCAGCAACATAAATACCCCAAATATTGGTATTTAGGGAAGTTGAGTGACTTAACGAAGACTTGGGGTATCTTCCCAGCTTTATCACTCATATGCTTAGTGTGTGCCCACAGGGAGGTATCCTGCCTCTCTGGGCATCAGTGTCCTGTTTGAAGGTAGACTGTTCTGGAGAATAGAGGGTGAAGGGTTGCCACAATCATAATTCACCCCTCCTCTTCACCCCTAGCATTTCACACAAACCCAAGCCCAGCACACAGCCGGGCACCCAGAAGTCCTTCAGTAAATACGTCTTGAATGAATAAAACAACAACATTTTACAAGCAGGAGATATGCTCCACATGGGCCACCCCCAGGCTCTTTGCAGCAGGACTTTCTAGATGCGGCTTCATCTGGATGCCGATTTCCTGCAAACCAGCTGACCTGTATTTACAGTATCTACATTTGTTTTGGAAAAAATCCAAATGTCCACTTAACTAGGCTGGAGGCCAGCATACTCTTCCTATATTGTTTGTAACCACGAGATTAATGGTGGGCCCTGCCCTGAGCCTTCTGGCTACATCGTTCACCTGGGGGTGTCTCTTCACTGCAGACAGTAATGAATGGTCTTCACTGTGGCTGTACCCCTGCTGTTTTAGGAGCCAGCTTCTGTGGGGAGGCAGCGTGAGGGGTGGAGCTGCATTGCTTTGAAGCTAGACCATGGTGAGTGCTGAGATAAGTTCCGAACCCAGCCTGCTCTGTCTCTCCTGTACCAGCTGTGTGATCTTGGGCAAGTCGCCCAATCTCTCTGAACCTCAATTTCCTCATGCGTCAGGGTCAGATCACTTCACACGGTTGTGGTGAGGACTTAACAAAAGACATGCTTCATAAATACTTCGCTTTCAAACAGATGACACCAGCACTGCTGGGCAGTGCAGGGAGGATTGAGGGGGGAGTGAGCAGTGGAAAGGAGGCAACGCAGTACCTGGTGTCCCAGCCACAGCTCAGCACCTGCGTGTGGCCTGCTGCTGTGAAAGGGGCGTCTCTTCCCCTCCCTGTGAAGGCTCCGCTGCCCCTTTCTCAGCGACCCCTCCCCACTCACGCCTCAAGGGAGGGGGTGGGCAGTTTAGTATTAAATGGCCTGGATGAAATGCGTTCTGCTGGCAATTGCCTTCATTACCTGCCATAAAAATACATCTACATTTAAATATGCTGGGATAATTCTTAAGTTTTATTAGTACTTAAATATTTTGGCATGTTTATTTCTCCTGGAACAATTACAGAGGTTTCATTGTTTTACTCACAAAAAAGAGACTAAATCTCCTTTTACAATAAACCCCCTGACGGGATGACTATGGCGTTATCTTCAGCTTGTGTCTCATTACTGAAGGCAGAACTGGGGAGGGAGGTGATGGTCCTCAGAGCAGTGCTTTGTCCCTGGCCCTGATGGCTCCTGTTTATCCCTCCCCAGCTGCTCTCCGCCTTCTCCACTGCAGCGGCCTGGGTGTATCTGTGTTCTCTGGCTTCCCATCAAATCTGGCCAGTGGGAAGCGTCAGCATGAAGTCCCAGGGAAGGAAGAAAGAGCAGTTGGAGCACTGGGCTCCTGACTTCCTCCCTTTGGGGTCGCTGGGAGCTCCTGTCTCGCTAACCAAGCATCAGCCCAGCCCTCGCTGTCCCCCTGTTGTCATTTTTGCTCCCTCTTCCTGTGCTGTCTGATCCAACGTGGTAAGGGCACCCCACCCCACTCCTACTAACTTCTGCATGCGGCACTGGCTTCAGGGTTGTCCTCCATTGTGGCCCTGCTTTTGTAAACAGTCCCTTAGTAGCTCCCCCTTAGTGACCCCATCTGAGTGAGCCAGCTACCTCCTGTAGTGACCTTGATGGACACAAAGCCCTCCAGAGACCTTTGCCACCGAGGAAGCACATATATGCATCTGGCATTTTGGTTAATGCTCATAATAACCCCATAAGTGGGGAGGGGGGAGCAGGCAGGGCGGCTTTCTCTCATTTTAATGATAAAGACACCAAGGCCCAGAGAGGTTGCCTGTCCATCTCAATGTCACACAGCTAGTAAGCAAAGGAAGCAATATGGAATCCCAAGGCCACTGAGCACAGGCTCCAGATTCTTCGCACCCCTTCAGAGCTTGTCGGCAGTCTGATAGGGCACTGGGGAAGCATCAAGGCCATCTCTCTTCCACCTTGGAGAAGAACCCACTCACACCTGCTGTCCAAAGTCTAGTTTCCTTCCTGGGGCTGGTGGGGGTACAGGAGGGGGTAGGCTCAGCTCACTGACGGGGGAAACTGAGGACTGGCCCAGTCGCTGTTTTCGCTATGTGACTTTGAACAAGTTACTAAACTCTCTGGGCCTCTGAGCCTTGCCTAACAAGTATTATCTTAATGACACAAGTTTCTCACTTGTATCATTAGGATAATACTTGTTAGGCAAGGCTCAGAGCCAGAATGACCACTTCAGCCTTATAATAATAATAATAATAAGTTATTGAACATACCGCTGGGACTGGGACTATTCTAAGCACTTATTTGTAACATCTGGTTGAGGCGGCTACTAGCAGTATTATTACCCCATCTGACAGATGTGGAAACCAAGGCACAGAGAAGTTAAGTGGACCTTCCACTCTTGCAATTGCTGGCATTGACATAGCCCATTAGGCCCCAGATTCCACCCTCAACCTTCACAGAAGAGGAGCTCCAGGGGGCCTAAGGGTGCATCCAATCCAGGCAACTGTACAGGTGGGGCTGTGAGGCCTGAGCAGCGCACATACCCTGGCCCGAATCACACAGGAGCAGGGGGCCAGTCCTCCAGACTGCAGATCGTGGTTTGTCCCCTGTGGAGTTACCGAAATACAACCAACTAAGGATCAGCATTTGAATCCATTTCTCTAAGTGGTTGGTCTCTCCTTCACTCCTCTTCCATAAGAATGGAGGGACCACTGACCCCTTTCAGCTCTGGCATCTGGGGAAGCCCGAGGTCCTCTTGCACACTAGCACTGGTGCATGTGTCTGGGTGCAGAGCTGGGGCCCAGCAGGAGTGTTTATCGCATGAACAGTTGGGCTGCACTGCCCTGATCTCCAGTTTGTGGATGAACCGGCCCCCGACCGACCCCATGTGAACATTCTCCCAGGCCCTTTGAGGAGAGGAGAAGGCCAGATCTGGCCTAAGAAACGGAGGGATGAAAGTAGGCCAATCAGAAGCAATGCCAGCCATAAACACCAGTGCAGATATCCTGGGGCCAACAGAATTGATTGTCGAGACTCAGAAATGCTTGCAACAGGAAATACAGCAGATGCTCCATAAACAGAAGCTATTGTTTTATTGGTAAATTTCACGAGTTCTGGTTTCCTCCAGGTTGTGACATTTTCGACATTTCAATCCTTTACGGCAGGCACATGGTAGAAATTTCATTACTGCATCTCTAGGTGCAGGGAAAATGCCAACCACTATGTGGAGAGATTTAATTCAATCCTTCAAACACTGAGTGAGCAGCCCCTCTGCACACGGCACTGGGAAGGAAGCAGAGGAGAATACAGCAGACTCTGTTCTCGAGGAGACCCCAGATCAGGGGGAGAAGCCACACAAATACTCCAGGGGAAATACATCAAGACGAAATAAATGCTCGGTGCAGGGACAAGAGGCTGCACAGAACCGTGGAACAAAACACAGGCTTTGAGTACAGTTTCTTTTTCCATTTCCCAGCTGTGTGACATTAGCCAAGTCATCACCTCCCTCCCTGTCCCCATCCACACCGCTCCTTATCTCTTAAATGGGGGTATTAATATTTATCCCAAGGCATTGCTGTGGGGAGGAACTGAGGCCCTGCCCTTTTGAAGCAGCTGCATAGGACTTGGCACTATGTACTCATCTCCTTAGACACCAACTGGCCTGGAGCTCCGGGGAAGAAGACCTCACTCCAGTCTGGTTGGTCTGGAAAGGCTTCATAGAAGAGGTGGTGTGGAGCTGCCTTGAAGGGTGAGAGGGGCTTCGCAGGGTGGGAAAGGCAGAGGGATCCACCCACGGAAAGGCAAAGACATGGAAGGAAGGGTGTATGGGTCTCCGGAAAGAAAGCACAGGTAACAGGGAAGGCCAGGGGTCTTGAATGAAGGAGGGGAGTCTTGAAGAACATGATGGTGAGAGCAGGTGCTCCATGGGTTTTCGCCGATCATTCTGTGAACCCATCATAATTCTGAGTGAGAATAATGGCTCTCATCTAAAGAGCGTCATCTGATCTGAGTCAGGAAGCCAACCTCAACAGAAGCTACCATGTGGTTCCTGCCCATGAAGGAATGGGAAGGGAGCTGTAAGTGGGGTGGGCCTAGGAGGGCAGTGGGGAAGTGGGGTGGGAAGACCGCAGGGTGGGACGTGGACTAGAGAAGCAGCCTCTCCCAGGCAGAGCATTTGGGCAGGGGACTCTGCATCTGGCTCAGTCCGGACTACTGGGCAAAAGGCTCCTTCCCCTATCCTAGGCGTTATTAGAAGAAGTATGTGGTAAGCAATAAAAAGGGGCAGAACGAGGAAGCTTGGGGAAGGGAGGAAAGGGGGGGAGGGAGGAACTTTGTTCTGACCCAGATGGCACAGCAGGGGCCCTGGGAACTCTCTAGACCACATACAGGGAATCTGAGCCCAGGCCTGGCCGGGTGGGCTTGAGACAAGTCACAGCTGCATGGGCCTTGGTTCCCATTCTTGACAATTTGGCTGTGACCCCATTCCTAGCTCTCCGTCAGCCCCACTTTAGGAAGACTGGAAAGAAGCCAGTAGCGGAGCCTCCATTGCCAAAAGGGACCCCAGCTCCCATCCTCCAGCCATTGTAGACAGAGCTGGGGGAAGAGAAGAGAGTCTGACTTCTTCCCATCTCCAGGTAGGAGAGCCATTTCAGTGCCAGTCTGACTAGTGGTTCCTCCGTCAGGACAAGGCCAGGTTTAATGTTAGAGAAGAGTCAGTTCTGAAAGCCCAAGAACACTGTTCCTGAAGGAAAGAATGTTCTCTCCCCACCCCAGCTCCCATGGGCTTCTTTCTCAGTTTAGCAGTTAGGACAGCAGACCCAGCACCAGCGGGCGCTCCCACAGTGTGTGGTTGTGATAACCAATTCCTACAATGGAATCCTTGAAGAAACTTTGCCCATCTTCTCCCAGGCCACCCATTGTACAGATGGCAAGATTGAGGCTATCCAGAGCAGAGAAGGCACAGCCAGATGGAGCAGAGCCCAGGCTAGAGTTAGGACTCAGGCCTTCTTCCTCCCAGATCTCTCTACTCTAGGCAGGGTTGTTATTTGTGTCCCAGAGCTCAGAAATGCACTTCAAGGAATTCACCTCCCTTCCTGACTTCTGATGTAAAATGTCGGTTGTCTGTGCATGTTTCCGGAGAGAGGACCCACAGCTTTCCCTGGGTTTCTTGATGGTTTGTATCTTCATCCCCTAAAATGTTGTAAGAAAAAATAAGTTAGTGGGCACTCACTGCCGTCTTCTGGAAGTCTCCTCTCCATCCCTCAGCTGGGAGGCAGGGGCCCCCCACGGCCCTCCCTCAGAGGCGGGGGTTGGCGGAGGAGGCAGGTCCTATTTTCAGCCTGGAAGTCTGCTGTCTTCACTGTGATGGCAGGCCCCCTCCGTGTCTCGGACACATTTTCCCGGGCCCTAAGTCGGGATGCTAACACATGCTTGCTCACATCTCCTCTAGGCTCATCCCACACAACGGCCTGCTCTCTCAGAGCCCTGGGCGCTCGTGGTGGAACTGCTGCAGGAAGATTCCAGGATGCCTTCGCCACATCCGCCTCCCTCCTCATTTTTGCCTGAAATGCAAGGAGAGCTTTGGGCTCCTCAGGGGTAGCCTTGTCATTGTATAGAGGCCCTCGAAAGGGAAGGACCATTCCTGCACTCACAGCTGTTCTACAGGTAGAATATGGTTCGGCTGCTACATTCCGCAGAGGTTCTTCCTCCACCTGGAGGCCCCATGCGGTCTAACTGCGAGGTTGAGCACTTCGACCAAGGCCAGCATTCTGCAATGGGCTGCTGGTCTGAGCGGCTCCTGTGGGCTGCAGCCTCTGGACTCCCATGGTCATGGGTGCAACCTGCCCAGAGAACCATGGGAACCACAGGCACATGGGCTGGATAAACCAGGACTGTACAGAGAACACAATTCATGCAGTGACTCATTCGTTCATTCAACCAATACCCTATGTCCCTGAAAATAAGACTGGGTCTTATATTAATTTTTGCCCCAAAAGACGAATTAGGGCGTATTTTCAGGGGATGTCTTATTTTTTCATGTACAACAATTTACATTTATTCAAATACAGTCATGTAATCTTCTTCAGGAACATTGTCATAACGTACTAAAAGTGTCCGTCTAGCTGACGATCTTAACTGGGGCTTATTTTCAAGGTAGGTCTTATTTTCGGGGAAACAGTATTTATCACGTTGTTATAATAAGTTATATGCCAGGGCCTAATGAAGCAATGATGACCCAGGTAGGCCCTGAAGCCCTAAGACTTACACGTCATAGAAGCACAGCACGACTGAACTTCCACTGCAGGAGGAGAAATACGTGTGTCTCCGTACAAAGTTGAGAGCAGACTAACTATAGCAGCAACCTAGACATGGTGCACAGCAGGATCTGCTATTAACTTTCAGTGTCCTCTCCTCATGCGGTTATTGGTGAAACCCTTAGCCTGAAGCAGCTGCTGGAACCCTTGCTTCCTCCCTCCCCTCCTTCCTTCAGGGTTTAATACGCACCATATGCTACAGAGGATGCTGGGAATACACAAGGAGGTTCTAGGGAGGAAATCAGCCCGTTGTAATGCGCTGTGACAGTGCTCCGTGATGAGCAGGCGCAGGGGATCATGGGAGCTCAGAGAAGGGCCCCGACTCACACTGAAACCTTTCCGTCAGCTTCTGCAGGGAAGTGTAGCCGGAGCCCCTTCATCTGAGCACCTGCTGTATTCTAGAGTCTGTGCTGAGGGTGGGTGTGGGATGGCGAGGACAGGCCAGACCCCTCTCTTCCTAAGGTCTTGCCTCGATCCCCCAGTTCCAGTTGGGTATTTCCACTAGCGTTGTGTAGCTCCTGGCCCCTCCTCTCTGGGCCCCTGGCCTCTCTTGCTCATCTGGTCTGGGGTGAACTGTCTCATCTGCCTTCAAAGGGCCTCCTTACTCGTGGAGGAGGACACTTATTTTCTGCCCTTGGAACTGCTCAGAATGCCGGTCTTCACCTCCTGTCTTTCTGGGTGTCCACTACCTTCCAGAGCACAGAGCCAAGAGGGACTGTCTGCCTACCTCTGTACATGCCCTGGAGACGACCCGCCCCAGTGACCCACTGCACAAGGAAGGAATCCTACAGGGCCCACTCTGTCCCTTTCAGAGCCCTCTCTGTGTCCTGACATACTGCCAGGGCAAGCGGGGATCAGGTGTGAGCAGGGAGACTAACTTCTGGGCCAAATCCGAAGGAAGCATTTCTTTCACCGTCCAGAGGTGTGTCTGCTCCCCTCCTCCCCATGTCACCCCATTCTTTTTTTTTTTTTTCTTGTCACCCCATTCTTAAAGTGCCCCAAGTTGACAGCACTGGGTTTTAAATCATGTGGCCTCTATAGGCTATTAGTGCAATTCAGAAGTGAAATCAATTGAACTTGTTAATTAAATACAGTTCAGGCATGGAGTGGTTTAAATAATATAAGCAATACGACCATTGCACTTAGCAATACGTTATTTGATATTTTTTAAATAAGACTTTATTATTCCAGAACAAATTTCAATGGAAAAAAAATAGAAAAATGACGAATTTTCCTTTTATCAGTTTCCTCCTTGTTCAAGTAGAGCAATACAATCAAAATTAAAACTTGGGTTTTACACCCCTAGAGGCAATGTCTACGGGTTGAGGTACCAATACTATTATTCACTGTGGATTTGCTGTGTGACCCTGAGCAAGTCACTCCACATCTCTGCTCTAGTCTTCACATCTATAAAATTAGGAGTATTACCTGAATTTTGGGAATGGCAAATGAAGTTTAAAAAGTGAGGGTAGTTTTTACATGCTATCATTTGATCATTTGTTCGGTCGTTTTTTGTTTGTTTGTTTGTAGCTCTCTTTGAACCACCTTGGATGAAAGCAGAGTTCTGCACAGATAGGAGGGGGCCCTGCCCGCTGCCTTAATCTCAGAGGGAGACCCAGTTTCCAAGAACTGAGAAATGGTCTCCCCTACAGGGGGTCCAAAGGGAGGCAGAGGAAGCTTCTACACTTCAGGCTTAAGATTTCTACCCTTCCCACATCCAAGGCAAGATGCAATTTTCGAGGAGCCCGGAGTTTGTTCCTGGGTTTGGGATGAAAGGGACAATAGGCAGGTTCACCTTCAAAAGCCATCCCTGGCTTCTGTGGCTTCCTCCTCGATCTGGAGCCATTGCTTTAAATTATACATGAGGTGCTCACAGGACTCTGATGGTTTTTCAAATATTTCTCTAATTGATGAGAAGGCCTTTGATAAATTGCTGTAGAACCAGGAGCATCTGATCACAAGGAATTCTGTCTTGTTCCTCCTTGACAGATGTTATTTGACTGCTTCTCTCTCCTGAACTTTATTGTATTGAGGGAAAACAAAATAAAACAGAAATGCTATAGTTTTGCTTTTCAATCCAAACAAGGAAAGTTCTCCAAGGTCTGAAGTCTTGGGCCTGCCACATTCAGATGAAGGGGCTTGGGGGCAGGAAGTTGAAGTGCAAAGTCCCTGCCCAGCGTATGTTCTTGCTTTTCCACAATGTTTTCCTCATTGGCTGCTGAAAAGGGAGCGACTTTCATACCTGAGAATCAGGCTACACAGGCGCCGACCAACCAGTACCTCGCAATGGCATCAGCCGCGGGCCAAAGCAGGGGCTGCTAGGCCAGGCATTCACTGCTGTTTGCTGGAATGTGGTGGGATCCAAGGGCACCGTGGAAGGCACCGGAATGGTGGAGTGTGTGGGGAAGAAGGGCAATAACTCAGGGGGCCTCGCACGGTACGCTTTTGTTAATGGTATGGGGACATTTCACTATTTTCAAAACCTGTTCTGTTCCTGATGCCTCCCTTGTGCCTCCTCCCTAAAAGAGCACATCCCAGTCTAGCATGGCATTTAAAATCCTTCTCCATCGCAATCACACCCATCCCTCTCACCTCATCTCCCTCCGTTCCCCAGGCGTTCCAGCCGCCTCAGTCTCCCACCTATTACTTGCACAAGTCATACCCCTTCCATGAAGCCTGGCCTGCCCCAGCCCTAATTCTGGCTCCTGCCCCTTCGTCATCACTCTCTCCATATTGTCGTGACACTGTCATAAATGTCTGATCTAGTATTTAATGTTATCGCATTGTAATTTTTCTAAACTGTGTTAAACATTAACCTGTGCATGACATTAGTCTAATAAATGAGATTTATTTGGCTCTTGTCCCCACCTGCTATTGTAGGACCACAGGCCACCTCCCCTCACCCAATCCACAATTTCTCCAGTTATTTCCAGAGTTCATGTGAGTTCACCAAAACTCTTATTGGAGGAGAGTCTCCTTTCCCCTGGCTTCCTGCTTCCTTTCATGCTGAGGGACCTCTGCTAGTATAACACTCTTGCTTTCTTTCCACCTGACTTGTCTGGTGAGTGTGTGAGAAGGAAACGGGCATGCAGTGTCTTAGTCCATTTCGGCTATTATAACAAAAGCACTATAGACCGGGTGGCTTCACATCAAACATTCATTTATCTCAGTTCTAGAGGCTGGAAGGTCCAAGATCAAGGCACCAGCAGATTTATGTCTGGTGAGAACCTAGTTCCTGGTTCATACACAGCTGTCTTCTCATTGTGTCCTCAAATGGCAGAAGGGACAAAGGAGCTCTCTGGGGCCCCCTTTATAAGGGCACTAATCCCATTCATGAGGGCTCCAAGATCATGATCGAATCACCTCCCAAAGGTCCCACTTCCAAATACCATTACATTGGGGGTTAAGTTTCAACATATGCATTTTGGGGGACACACACATTCAATCCTCACAGGGACTCAGCTATTTTCTTCTTGCTGCTTTGACATCTATCATTTGCAGAGAACACATCTTCTCCTCCAAGCTGCATGTTTTACAGAGGCTGGTTTGTGTAAGGAAATCTCACACAAGCTTTTGGGGACTACGCTGAGTAGATGGATGAGTACAGTTCCAGGTGTGTAACAAGCCTTCTATCTAGAGCTAAGCAATGTCCTTCGAGATGGCTTTGTCAGGATCAAAAGCTACTGCCTGATACCTCCCTGGGCAGGGGCAAATGAGAGGGGGTGCTATTTTTAAACCCTCTCAAAACCCCAAAGTCACATATCCACAGGCATTAAAAAGTTAAAAAGGGAATACTATAAATGATTCTATGCACATAAATTCAATGACTTAAATGAAATGGACCAATTATTTGAAAGCAATAAATTACTAAAACTCACCTAGGAAGAAATAGATAACCTGAATAGTCCTATATTTATTAAAGGAAAAAGTTTATAATTAAACATTTTCCCATAAAAGAAAACCCCAGGCCAAGATAGTTTCACTGCCATATTTTGCCAAACATTTAAAGAAGAAATAACACCAATTCTATATAATCATTTCCAGAAAACAAAAGTAATACTTTACAATTCCTTTTATAAGGCCACCATTGCTCTAAAATCAAAACCATACAAAAACAGGTCATGAAGAGAAAACTATAGACAAATATATGTCATGAGCATGCAAATATACTAAAAATATATTAGCAAATCAAATCCAGCTCTCTCTCTCTCTCTCTCTCTCTCTCTCTCTCTCTCTCTATATATATATATATATATATATATATATATATATATATATATATGGATGGATGGATAGATAGATAGATATAGGGAGTAATACATGGTTTGGTGTATTACATATACATATATAAATGTATATGTATATGTATATATGTATATGTATTACACAAAACCAAATAGGGTTTATCTCAGGAATACAAGACTGGTTCAACATTTGAAAATTAATCAATACAAGCTATCACACTAATAGATTAATAAAAGCCACACAATTATATCAATAGATGCAGAAAAAAATTAACAAAGTTCAACATCCGAAGGTCACACAATTAAGTTCGCAAACTTTCCACTGTGCATTTACATGGTTGAAAGTTCGCAAACTTAATTGTCAGACCTTTGTACGTACATCTGTGATTAAAAACTTCCATCAAACTATTAGAAGAGAATGTCCTTAATTTGATTAAGACTGTCTATGAAAAACCCATACCTTAGTAAGAAGGACTAAATGTTTTTCCCCCTAGGAAAGAGAACAAGGCAAATTGTCCACTCTCATCGCTGCTACTCGACGTCGTACTAGAAGTCCTAGTGCAGTAAGGCAAGAAGTAGAAGTAAAAGGAACAGAGATGGCCAAGAAAGAAATAAAGCTATTCCTTGTTACTGACAACATGATCGTAGAAAAGCCCAAAGAATCGACCCCAAAATTTACTTAGCTCCTTATTACTAAGTTTAGCAAGGTTGCAAGATATAAGGCAACATGAAAAAAGCAATCAGGGTTTTTATATGCTGGTAATAAACAATTGGAAATCAGAATTTTAAAAACCAACACCATTTAAAAAAATTTTTCCCAAAATTAAATATTAGCTATACATCTAAAAAAAATATGTTTAGTTTTTCCTCTACATCTCTGAGACTGTTTCTGATTAATTCATTCATTTATTCTTTTCTTTATATTCCAAATAGAAGTGAGATCATATGGTATTTGTCTTTCTCTGTCTGACTTATTTCACTTAACATAATGTTCTCTAGATCCATCCATATTGCTGCAAATGGTAAGATTTCATTCTTCTTTATGGCTGCGTAATACTCCATTGTATAAATGTACCACAGTTTCTTAATCCAGTTGTCTACTGATGGGTTGCTAGATGGGAGGGGGGAGTGGGGATAAGGGGGAAGGTGAGGGGATTAGAAAGCACAGTCTGTAACCACAAGATTGCCACGGGGTTACGAAAGTTAATTTGGGGAATGTAATCAATAATGTTGTAAAGATTTTGTAGGGTATCCGATGGGCACTTGTCTCATTAGGGAGACCACCTCAGGGATGATGTAGATGCCTGATCACTGCACTGTACACCTGAAGCTGAAGCTGAACAATAATGAATGTCAACTACAATTTTATATATATATATATATATATATATTTACAAGAAGCGGAGTACAACATTAGGAATAGAAACCGTGGAAATGTAATGGCTGTGTGTGATGTCAGAGGGGTAGTGGATGGGGGGAGGGGGTTATCCCTTTGTGAGGGATATAAATGATAAATGTCTAACTATTACATTGTTTTGTGCACCTGAAACTAATAAAAAAATTAATAAAATAAAGTAAATAAAATAAAAAAAGTTGTTTAGGACTCACAGGATAAAAACTACTAAACACCAATGAAAGCACTAATACCTAAAGAAATGGGGAGACACACTGTGTTTTCAGATTGAAAGACTCATATAATTAAGACGTCAATGCTTTCCAAATGATTTTATAGATATCATGCATATCTGATTAAAATCCCAGAAGCAGTTCCTGTAGAAATAGACAAGCGGATTCTAAAATTTACAGGACAAGAAATCAGAACTAGAATGGCCATAACAATTTTGAAAAAAAGAAATTAATAAATTTGGAGGGCCAGCACTACCCATTTTAAGACTTACTATGTAGCTCCACTAATCAAGACTGCAGGGCACTGGTGAAAGGATAGACACATAGATCAGTACAACAGAATAAATAATCAAGAAATAGACATAAATATGACCAATTTTTGACAAATTCAGTGGAGATAGGATTATCTTTTCAAGAAATGGCGTTGGAGCAATTGAACATCCACTGGAAGGAAAAACCTCACATGTTCTTTTTAAAGAATGAATCACAGGTCTAAATGGAAAATGATAAAACTTTTAGAAGAAAAAATCTTCGTGATCTTGAGTTAGGCAAAAAGTTCTTAGATGTGACCCCAACGGCAAAATTCATAAAAGAAACAAATTGATAAATTGGCCTTCATCAAAATTTAAAACTTTTCCCTATGAAAGACACTGTTAAGAGACTGAAAAGACGAACTACAGACTGGGAGAAAATATTGTAAATCACATATGCAACAAAGGATTTGTATCCAGAATATACAAACAGCTCTCAAAACTCAACAGAAGGAACATAAACAGCCTAATAAAAAATTGGGCAAGCAATTTAGACAGACACTTCCCCCAAAATACACAGATGGCAAATAAATTCATGAAATTCAAAATAAAATACAAACACAAGATACCATTAAACTCTATGAAAATGGCAACGATCACAAAACAAACAAACAAACAAATGAAAACCCCACAAATGCTGGTGAGTATGTGGAGCAAAGGGAACTCTCATACGTTGCTGGAGAGAATACAAAAAGGAACAGTCACTCTGGAAAGCAGGTTGGCAGTTTCCTATAAAGTTAAACATACAAGTACTATATCACCCAATAATCCCATTCCAGAGCATTTACTCAAGAGAAATCAAATGCGCTCATGTAAATAGCACTCCATTGATAGTTGCCCAAACTGGAAACAACCTAAGTGTCCTTCAATGAGGGAATGGATAAATAAACACTGAAATACTACTCAGCAATAAAAAAGAAGGGACTTTCGATGCCCATTGTAATATGAGAGCATCTCAAAGGGATGATGCTGAGCACAAAAGCCAGCTCATAAGGGTACACATTGTCTGATTCCACTTATATGACATTCGGGAAAAGGCCAACTAGAGGGATGGAGAACAGGTCAGTGGTTGCATGGGGTATGGGTGGGAGGGGGGTTTGACGAAAAGGAGCAGCTTGGGGAATTGTTTTTGGTGGGGGTGATGGAACTGTTCTGTATCTTGACTGTGGTGGTAGTCACATAAATATATACTCATATAACTGCACACACACACACACACACACACACACACACACACACACACACACGACCAGTAGTCTCCTCTCCTCTACCAGTCCGTGATGGCCACATGAGTTTCATCTTTGTCCAGTCCTTCCAGTAAGGTCTCTTTCCAAGGGACCCCTTGCCCCAGAAGCTCAAGAAGACTCAGCACAGTCACTGTTCCCAGTGCCCAGGGGCCGTTCTTCCTGTGCTCCCACAGAATCTGGCACTACTTCTTGCTTGTCCTTGGTACTGCCACCAGCACTACTAAGCACCCAGCCAGCAGGTAAGTCCACCAATACCAAGGTGCCACACTGGGCTGTGCCCTTCTCAAGCCCCTGTGCCACGGGGGAAAAGATGTATTGTGCTGAAGGAAAAAGAAAAAGATGTCTGTTCCCTTCTCTGCCTCACACGTCCATAGAGACGTTGCGAAGCATTCCCGACTTACAGAAATTTGTAGAAGTAGCTCATGCGATTTTATTTTCACTCATAGCTGAGCCCTACCCCCCCCCCCCACTTCCCTCACCCACTGCCCCAAGGCACGGGCTGAGCTGGAAAGCAAACCTGAGGCGAGACCCTTAGCTGTGCTCAGACATAGCCCTCACTCCACTCACTGAGTTCCCTCTTCCTTTAGGGTGAGTGGGCTCCCAGGAGACACAGGGCCCCAAAGATATGCACGCCCTGGTCCCCGGAACTTGTGACTATGTTACGTTACACAGCGAAAGGGACTTTGCAGATGTAATTAAGGTTGTGGACCTTAAAATAGGGAGAATAGCTGAATTATTTCGGTGAGCCCAATCTAATCACATGAACCCTTAAAAGCAGAGACCTTTCTCTGAGTGGAGACAGAAGAACTGGGGCAAAAGAAGAAGTCAGAGAGATTCTGGTGCATGAGAAGGACTCGTGGTACCATTATTGGCTTTGAAGATGGAGGGACAACATGACAAGGAATGTCGATGGTCTTAATGGGCTGACAGAGGCTCCCGCAAGCCCCAGGAAGGAAACAGGAACTCAGCCCTGTAGCCACAAAGGATGGAATTCTGCCAACAACTCCGATGAACGTGGGAGCAGATTCTCCCCCAGTTCCTCCAGAGAAGAACCCAGACTGATACCCTGCCTTTGGCCCCATGACACCTGGAGTGGACAGACCAGCCCAGCTCACCCAGATGTCTGACACAGGACTGTGAGCTAGTAAACATGTGTTGTTTTGAGCCCCTATGATTGCGGTGATTTTTATGACAACACTAGAAAACGAATGCAGTCATCATGCTAATAAACTTTTGGTAGGCGCCCTCCAACACACCCAGACGTGAATGAGCCCTAGGTCCCAGGGTCAACCTGGAGCCCCCTTTGTAATTTCTACCATCTCTTCTCCTCTGCTTCTATCTTATTCCAGCAGGGCTGGCTGATAGATGCCTCACTGAACAGGTCACCAAGGGACTGTCACAGAGCCCAAGAAGTTTTTAATTTGAACAAATATATTCTAGCTCCTCCTTCACAAGTCCCCACAGACATAGCATGATTCATGGCTTCAAATTAGGCAAAGATAAAAGCTCCCTGCCAGCCTCCCTGAGGTCCTTTCTGGAATCAAGGCAGAATATAAGTGCTGAACGAGGAGAAATGGGGCAGACCTGCGTTACCTCTTTGGGACCAGGAGCCAGTCCTTTACTTTCCCTGGTTTAGTTTCCTCTGATGGAACACAAGGGGCGAACCAGATGGGCCCCACGTTTCTTCCAGCTTTAGGTATCTAGAAATAGAAGACACCCCGTCCCCACCATCACCACCACCAGGCTATGTTGCTTCCTGAAAAGGAGACACTGGCTCTGCTGGGAAGTGGCAGTGAGCCCATGCCAGCAAAGACCCTTCTGAAACAGAAGTCAAGAATGGAATATCCTGGGACATTTTTGGTATTTGTTCAGTGTTATGGGTTGAGTCATGTCCTCCAAAAAGATATTGATGGAATCCTAATCCCCAGTATCTGTGAATGAGACCTCATATGGAAATAGGGTCTTTGAAGATGCAATCGAGTTAAGATAAAGTCGTTAGGATAGGCCCAAATCCAGGATGACAGGCGTCCTTATAAAAAAGGAAAATACAGACACACAAGGGAGGAGACAAGCATGTGACAGCAGAGGCACAGATTGAGGTGCTACATCTATAAGCCAAGGAACACCAAGGATTGACAGCCACACCACCAGAAGTCAGGAAGAGGCAAGGAAGAACTCTCCCCTACAGGTTTCAGAGGGAGCATAACCCTGCCACACCTTGATTTTGAACTTCTAGCCTCCGGAACTGTGAAGAATGAATTTTTCTTGTTGTGACCTACGCAGTTTGTGGTACTTCGTTACAGTAGCTCTAGAAAACTAATAATCCAGTTAGTCAATAAATATTTATTTAGCACCTACTATGTGTCAGACACTGGTCTGGGCTTTGGGGATAGAGCTGGAACCCAAACAGATATAAGTCTCTGTCCCTGCGGAATTTTCATTGAATTATTGCTCTGAGGGGACAAGGAATTTGTCCAAAAGGTATGACTAGGAGGGTAGATAGTGTTTGTAGCTTTCCTTATTTATTTGGGACGAGATACGCTATTTTGGGTCATTTTCTAGACATAATCATAGAATATTAGAGCTGGAAGGGATCTTAGACTTTCTGTAGTCCAAATTCATGATTTCTCCAGTATGGAATGTGAGTTTCGAGAGAGGAAGTGCCTGGTCCAAACTGACCCCTCACGTCATGGTGGCTCTGTGCCCAAGTCCCCAGGTGGTTTGGATACTGGGCTAGGGGCTGGATGGAATCCATGTGGCTCATGGATTGACGGGGCTCTTGGAATGGGGTTTTCTGGGACCCAACTTTGGGGACTCCAGCGGTTCTGTGACTTGGGGGGGGTTGCTCAGACAACAGGTGGCTTTTATGTGGTGCAAGGGTACCCAGCACTCCATCCCAGGACTGTTAGAGGAGCATGGGGCAGGAAAGGAATACATTAGGGCAACATTTTGGTCAGATTCGTCAGAGTAGCTCAGAGTGAATCAGTTAAAGTTGGATCTTGGTGCATACCAGATATTTCTCATGCGGTACATCACTGCCCTACTATGGGTTGAGCTGAGGAACCGTCTCTTGAATTCATTAATTTCTCTCCAACAAGAGAGCAGGGATTAGTGGTTAAGGACGGCCTTTAGACTCAGACAAACCTGAGCTCCAAATCCCATCTGCCCCCTGCCAATGGCATGACCTCGGGCAAATTAGTCATCGCTCTAAGCGTCAATTTTCCTCATCTGCAAAATGGATATACATACAACTAGTACTTTCCTCAAATTACTTCTGGGAGGAATACGTGGGATAGTCAATGAAAATGGTTAGCTGACGTGGAGGGGTGGGGGATGGTGGAGGGCCCCACTCCCTATAGTGTTGGTCCACAGGCTAAGCATGCACGGAAAAGTAGGAAGGGACTGATGGGGGGAATGGATGGGGGACAATGCCCAACTTGAGGCCAAAGAGTGTGCAGTGAGCCTCTTCCCCTCCCCATGAGCATCACTACGCAGGGCATGGACCAGGGCAGGAATAAGGGCTACGGACCAGATGGCTACAGCTTTACTTATCTTTCAATCCCGCCTTGCCCCAGGCTTCAACTCCAGCCCATACTTGGATATTATTCTGGTCTCATGTCTTCCTCGGTCAGCTGTAGACTTCTGCCCTCCTGTAATCTCCCAGGAGGTAGCATCTACATTTAGAAAAACATCCAAGGGTGACCATGTCCCCTGTTTCTTATTTCCACTAATGGCACTGCTGTCCATTTGGCCTGGATATTTCCTATTATCTCACCCCTCTCAATAAAATCTATCATCGGGTCATGTTGATTTGACCTCTTAAGCATCTCTTGAATTCATCCATTTCTCTCCAACTCTTTCATCATCAGTCTTGCCAAGTGACTGCCATCTCCTTCTGCATGGATGGTGCAAAGTTCTCCTGAACAGATGTTATCTTTTCTCACTTGCCTGCCCCCACTGTCATCCACCAAAACTGTCAGTGACCTTCCTGATGCTCCGATGATGTCACTCCCCACTTTACACTATGTGATAGATTCCCATTGCTCTTGTGAAGAAGGACAAGTCCCTGTACCTGGTCTACAGTGTCCCCCATAGTTTGCTCCACCTGCCTCTCCAAGCTCAGTTCGCCTCCCACTTCCCCCCATCACTTGTGTCATGTTCCTCCCTGCCACAGGGCCTTTGCATAAGCCGTGTCCTCTACCAAGAAAGATCTTACCACCTCTCCTCCTTTTCTCCCTACTTCCGTTTCACTCATCCTTCAGATTTTAGTTCAAAGGTCACTTGCTCATGGAATTCTCTTCTGATTAGTTCAGTTTCTCCTTCATGTTTGTCTCACCTTAGACTGTATTTTCCTTACTCCCATTTTCTCAGTTCATAATTATATATTCACATATGTGGCTGTTGTCTGCCTCCCAAGCAGGCTGTAAGAACTAAAAAAGCAAAGATGTGTCTGCTTTTCTCACCATTTAGCCTAGCCCCTGGCACTGCTTAGAACATAGTGGGAGCTCAGTGAAGATGTTATTGATGCCCCTCCAGAGAGATGGCTTTTCCTGTGTTCTACCCATGTTCCTGTGTAACCAGCTGTCTTTGGTCATCTCCAGCTATTGTCAGTATCTCACATTTGCACCCATGTTCATACACACTGACGCCCTTAGGAGAAGCCATTACTCCCAATGCTTTTGATTGATCTTTTCTTCTTTTCATCAGAGACTCATAGGACGGGGCAAGAACAGCCCGTTGAGCTACCCAGTGTCGTGGGAAGAAATCCATGGGAACAAGGCTGGAAATTCACTTGGGGCTTTAAGGACTTCATCCTAGAGCTTGAGGAGCCTTGGGTGGTATTTAGCGGGCGGAGAACATGACAAGAGTGTTCCCAAGGTGCTCAGACTTCCGATGGATCTTTGTTCCCAGAGCTCAGTGCTCCTGTTCTGGCTGAGTGCTCCCCTTCCCCCCCCCCCCCCCCCGCATGCCTGGGGTGGCTGAGGAAGGAGCCTGAGACGGGCATAGTTTAGCTGGGAAAGACCCACCATCACTTAGGTGGCAGAGCTGGGGCCAAGCTCTCAGTGTTTAAAGTCAGATCTTCTTTCAATGATTGGCTAACTTGCCTCCTCTGGGTCCTCTTAAATCTTCTGTCCCTTTCTAGCACAGAAACAGAAGGAGTGACTACTAGACCACACCTCACTAGAAGGGCAAGGATGGGAGTTCCAGGGATCTTCCGCATGCAGCTGAGAGATGAGCACCTATGGGCAAAGTTAGGTGGAGGCCCCAGGAGAGAATGGGTCAGAATGGCCCCAGGCACGGAGCCGCCAGCGCTCGCCTGGGAACAAGCTCCTTCCGGATTGTTGAAGGGCAGGCCCCAGGCGCCCTGCGGTCTGCAGTCTCCCCAGCTGTGCCTCAGAGAGGTTCCTCCTCCCAGTGGGCTCGTCGAGAACCTTTCTGGCAGAGCCAGCTTGGCTGTGCCATTGAACAAGCCTTCCCACCTCATCTCAAGCAGGTAGAATGAAGAATTTGAAGGAACAACCAGGAAGCTCATGTTCTGAAGGGCTAACCTGGGGACGAGACTGG
This sequence comes from Rhinolophus sinicus, assembly GCF_057876585.1. Taxonomy (NCBI): domain Eukaryota; kingdom Metazoa; phylum Chordata; class Mammalia; order Chiroptera; family Rhinolophidae; genus Rhinolophus; species Rhinolophus sinicus. The sequence goes on along the minus strand of NC_142515.1, from coordinate 55,044,493 downwards.
GTGACAAGACCTACATTTGAATCTCAAAGCTGTGCCCTCCTAGCGGCACAACGCTAGATAACATATTGAGTCTCCTAAAGTTTCAATTTCCTTATTTCCAAAAGAGTGGAAAGCGGACGATAATATCCACCTGAGGGAGGTATCCTGAGGGTAAATCCAGCAGCCCAGCAGGTGAAAATACTTCGCTCGGTGGCCAGTCATAAGTGTTTGGAAAATGACACCTGGAAGAAGGGGTGGGCATCAGGAGGCAGGCCGGTACCCCAGTACACCCCTACGTGCCTGAGGGGACAGAGCGAGGCCATAATGAGAAGGCCAGACATAGACTCATCTTTGTTTATCTTCTCTGAGGAGGTGTGCCTTTTACCAGAGTGGCTGCCAGGAGCATGACACAGGGAACATGGTTGCTTTTGTGAAACTGGACCCACTCTCTGTCCCTCGGGCCAGGCATGATTTAATAAAATCCTGTTTACCTCTGGTTGGAGCTGCAGTTTTTAAGATTTCCTTGAAAACACATCCCAGATGGCCCCAGGCAGCGCACTTCCTGTACACCAAGAACACAGCGCATGTCCCGGGGTGGGGGTGGGGGGCTGGTCCCCATTCCAGAGATGGCTGCATTGACCACAAGAACTCAGGGCTCTGCGGCTCCTCTCTTCATCTTTTCTGTCCCCGTACCCTCAGCCACTGGTCCTGCAGAGTCCAGGGGTGGAACCTAGGGCCAGAGAGAGGCCTGGCTGAGCAGCCGTCTTGCGTGTAGGGGAAGCTGGCTGCATGGGGCCCTTCCCCACACCTTGGACCCGGCAGGAGCAGATGTGCAATGCAAAATACAGGCCCAGGCCCTGCATGTCTCCCAGTCAGATGCCAGCAGGCTGCACTCAGGCCACTGCCCCAGGCAGATGGAATTCCTGTGTACTCAGCCTTACCCCAGACAAACATCTTGGGTCTGCAGCTTTCTCTCATCTCTGTGTCCTCTGCACATGTCACCTTGTGCTCCCAGGGCAGCCCACCTCAGGGCTGAGATGTGTTTATATGGCAGGATTTCTTGGCAACCACTTTTTGATTTTACAAGAAGGCAATGTGAGACACAGAGAAAATGAAAATGATGGACCTATGATCACATAGCCAGAAAGAAAGAGAGAGAACACCAGAGCGCCAAAACAATTGCATAGGCCGCTAAAATCAGGGTTCTGTCTACTCTAGCATAAATCCTTTCAGAGAATCAAAAGAATAGTGCAATTCCTATTTTAGAGATGGGGAAACTGAGGCCTAGTGATGGGAAGAGAACTGCCTGAGTCTGTCAGGGGCACAATGAGGTCAGAGCAAAGGGCTTTTCTAGACCCAAACTGCATTTTCCCTATTTGTCACAGATCTGGGGCTGAATGAGGCAAATGAAGCAGTGAATGGGGCTGAGGCTTGGGGGAGGATGGGGTCTGGCAGTCCTTTCAGCACCCCTCAACTGAGTCTCAGATCCAGAGTGCTGATGCTCATCTCCCTCCCCCTTCTTTGGGGCCACACTCAAGGGCCTGGGAGAGTGAGATCAGGCAAAAAGCGCTGGTCACCTTGGGCTTTGGAGTCCAGCCCTGGCACCAGCATTGCAACGTGACCAGCACAATGCAATGAGGCTTCTGCAGGAGACCTCCAGCTGCATGGAAAGTCCTGGTTTGGGCCCAGCGTTGCCTAGAGGAGAATTAATCTGGGCCCTGGTTGGGACAATTCTCAAGGCCCTGAGCCTACCTGCTGCAAGTCTGCTCTTGTGTGTGCCAAGGAAGCAGAGGTTGGTTGTGAGGGAAGAGGTGGTTCCCAAGGAGGTGGTCCCTGGAAGGGGCCACCCCTGATGTCATCAGGTTCATCTTTTATTTCATGATTGGAACTTGAGACTTGAAGTTGGATATTCTCCCCCTCTTCTCTGTTACTAGGACCTGGGTTTTTTCCAGGGAAGTTATGTAGCCAGTTAAATAGCCACACCTAGCCCCCATCTTCTTCTGTGGCAGCTAGGGGTGCCATGTGACCAAGTTTTGGTTAATGACCTGGAAGCCTCTGGGAAAGCTTTTGCTTTTGTGATAAAAGTGGAGAGAAGTGGCAGGTCACACCCACTCTCTTCTTCCAGCCTGGACTGCAGACGTAATGCCTGGAATTGCAGCAGCCACGTTGCAATCAAGGTACAGCAGGCACTGGGGAAGCAACCAGGAGCTCACCTGGGGGGACAGCTGGGGCAGTGCTGAGGCACTGAAACACTGATACTCACTTTTCTCCAGGTGTCTTGTTCATATGAAACAAAAATTCTTTTCGTTGAAATGACTGACTACGAGTTAGAGTTTCCATTACTTGCAGTCTAAAGTATTCCTAACTATTCTACATCCAGTGAATTGGAAGAGAGAGGAGTGAGCTCAGGACCTTCTGCAGGGACAGAAAACCTGGGTCTGGATCCTGGCATCACCCTTAACTAGCTGCACGGCCCTGTGCAGGGATGGCGTGGCCATTCATGAGTCCCTGCGTGGACACCGTGCTCAGAATTTCCTGCTGACTTCTCCCTTTCCTCTCCATCAGAACCACCTTAGACATCATCTCTTCTCCATGGATTTCTTTGACCCCCCCACCCCCCCCACACACACACTCTGTCTACGCTAGGATATCATTGTTGCCTGGGTATCACTGTAGAACTTTGTGTATACCTTGTTTATAGCACAGTTGGGGTTTGAGGATTCTAATTAATTATAAACACCTTTCCCTCTAGTTTTGATCAATTGAGAATTAGACTTTATAGCCCAGTGGCATTTACATCCCGGCCTTAGCACTGGCAGAGCCATGGGGTCTAGAGCGGTGCACAGGGGGCCCCATGGACTTGGTCAGCCAATAACGAGGTGCTCGTCATTACCTTTCACTCATTGATTCAACACATGGCTATTAAGGGTCCACTACATGTCAGATAGTGTTAGCTCCGGGGAATATAGGAGACCATTCCTGTCCCTTGTGAAACTTGGAATTCTGCAGGAAAGACAGTTTAAATAGATAGTTACAAATACATTTTAAGGATAAAAATGCATCAGAAGAGATCTTCCTAGTATTATAAGAATATACAATAGCGACCTGACCTAACCAAGAGAATTCATTCATTTTTCAACTTGTGTATTTATTGAGGCCCATGACATCTGAGTCCTGTTTCAGCTCTAAGGATACAGCGGGGAGCAAGTCTCTATCTTCCAGTGGGTAGAAAGCAAGTAAACAAACCACAGGTAGTATTCGATCAGGTAGAGAACATAAGGCAGGATGCAAAGGCAGAGGATGAAGGGAGGGTTACTTTAGATGGGGTAGGAGGAGGCATCTCCCAGGCGCAGACTCACTAAGATATGGCTTTCCCGAGAAGGGGACTTTTGGCTGAGATGGGAGGATGCACAGAGACAGCACAGTGCAGAGTTGGGAAAGGTACTCAGGGTAGAGAGAACAGTGAGGGTGCTCCCCTTGGGTTGGCTTACTCACTCACTGGAGCACAGATGAGGGAGAGATTGTCTCCGGACGAGCACAGAGCCAAGGCATGGCCAGGCCATGGATACAAGATACTGGAGGGAGTGTTGAGTGTTTGGGGTATTGTATGAAGAGCAGCGTGTCAGTGGGATATTTTGAGCAGGTGCAGTGTGCTGTGATTTGTACTTTAAGCGGTAATTCTGTGATTGTGAATTTCTGTGGACGCCGACATCATCCAGGATGCTGGCACGGCTTGGCTCGGAGAGAGAGACAGAAGGCCTGGTCTTCAGATCTCATCATAGCTACTAACTGCCTGTCCACCTTGTGCAACAGACCATTCTGTCAGCTTCGACGGGCAGTGACCAGGCCTCATTTACCTTTTGGTCCCCAGGCTTTGGACAAGATAATCATTCTCTCAGAACTTCTGTGTCTTCTTCTCATTCATTTATTTACTCATTCATGCAGGAATTCACTCATGCATTCGAGGTTGATTAATTGCTTACTATGTGCCTAGTGTATAAGACACAGCAGTGAACTAAAGGGACGAAAGTTCCTGATCTCATGGAACTTAAATTGTACTTGGGGTGGGGGAGGAGAGGAACAAATAGGGGAGGGACAGCCATAGGCTGGCTGGGGAAGCGTGGTTGAGGTAGAGGGAAAAGTAGAAGTGTCGCTCAGAAGAACTACTCCAGGAGGTTCTCCACGATTCGCTGAGCCTGGATCTGTAAGGGTGTGACTCACAGTAGGTGCTCAGTAACTGTCATATTCCCCTCCCCTTTTCTCCTCAACTTTGTTAGTAAAATGAAGCTTTATTTTATTTAAGGACTTACAAAAAAAAAAAAAAAAAGCTGTTTTCCAAGGCAGTTAAATGTAATCCATTGCATGGTGTCAAGTGACAGATGGAAAACGAAACCGAGAAAGAGCGTAGACTGGTAAGGCTCACAGGAAAACGTCACCACTGGAAGGAAGGTAGACAATCACCTTCTCCAAAGCTCATCCAAAAGGAAGCTGAGATCCAGGGAAGAGAAGGAACTTGACCGAGGTCAGCCCAAGAATAAGCATTACAGTAAACTTTGTTGAGTTCAGAAATGAACAGGTGTTCTACGGCAAAGAGCACCAGGCAGGTATGTTCCGGAGTGATACAGTCCTGGGTTTGAATTCTGGGAATATCAAGTGTCTGCGAGGCTGTGGAGCAACTGGGACTATCAAACATTCCTGGTGGGAGTATAAAATGGTGCCACCAGCTTGGAAAAAGATCTGATAGCTTCTTATAAAACTAAACATACACCTATCCAATAGCAGCATTGGACAAGCATTTCCACTCTTAGGTATTTGCCTAAGAGAAATAAAGAACACATCTACAGAAATTCTTACGCAAGGATGTTCAAAGCAGTTTTATTCGTAATAGTCTCAAAATGGAGAAACCCAAGTGTCCATCAACCAAAAAAGAAATTGTGGCATATTCATATCAAAAGGGAAGTAAAGGTGATCCAAGAATTCTAAGTTATGTATCAAATTTTCTGGTTGTCCAGAACATTTGGAACACCCTTGCTGTGTGTCCGTAAGTGTATTGTTTTGTGAGTTTTATCTTTCCAAGGGATAAATCAGAGCACTTATTTACCCAGCCTCTTTTGCAACTAGCATGTGACTCCACCAAGGTGATGTATCTGCTGGAGAGTTGGGTTTGGAGCTGAGCAACTAGAGGACAGAAGCTCAGCACAGAATGTGTGTTTGCTGGTGAGGGTGGAGGCTAAGAGGTCTTGGAAAAGTCTAGTAGCAGCAGTGAGTGCATTTGCATTTGGGTACAGAAGTGGCATGTTCCTGATGACAACTGTGATCATGGCAAATACTTTCAATATTTCCTGTTTTCTCTAGTATTTGGATACGACAGGGGCACTTGTGGTATGGCAGGACCCTCACCAGACCATTTCTGCAGCAAGGTTCCAGACTGTGTGTATGGAAGCTTAACGTCAAGACAGGTCTCCTAGTTCTTGCAATAAGTTCACTAGCGCCCTGATATTCACACCATGGCCCAAAGTAAACTCCTCAGTTCGGTCATCAGCCCCCACCTGTTACCCCACAATCTGCTATATTGCATTGCTTTTCATCTCATGCAGTGGTGACTCTGTTGTTTGACTTGCTCAAGTGAAAAACCTGATTTTTGTTTTTTGTCATGTGTAACACTCAATCTAGCGGAACATTCTGTTGGTGTGACCTTCAAAATAGACCCAGCATCCAGAATGCTCATCCCCTTCAATGTGGCCACCTGCCCCCAAATCATCATTTCATGTCTGGATTTGAAAACACAATAGGCTAATTAACTTGTCTCCCTGCTTCCATCCTGTGTGCTCTCCTCTAGTTTCAAAACTGCAGCCAGAATGATGCTTCTCAAATCATTCATCAGACCGTGTCATCTTTCCACTGAAAAGCCTTTGGTGATTCTCCGTTTCATTCAGAATAAACACCAAAATCTACACAGTGGTGCACGTGATGCAGAACTCCTAAATATATGATTAGACAACTGAATATAATGGTGTTTATTTTTAAAAATGCATCATGATTAAGTAGGATTTGTCCCAGGAATGCAAGGACCATCTATTCATGTGATTCAGCATATTAATGACAGAAAGGGACAAACCATCATCTCAATCAGTGTTGAAATATGGAGTTCAATACTAACGTATCAATTTTTAAAAGTACTTTCACAAAAATGAATAGATGAGCGCATCCTGAATTTGACAAAGCTGTATACGAAACACATAAAAGGAACATTATAGTTCAGAGACATTTCCTTTCAGGTTAGGAGTATAAGAGGTGGGGCTGCTATCACCACTGAGCCACGTAATTCTAGAAGTTTATGTTAACACAGAAAGGAAAGAAAAATAGCAGGAAACAGAGCGAGAAGGGAGAGACCTTTGCCCCATCATTTACAGATGATAATTTACATTAAAAAACCCAAAATAATCAGCAAACTCCAAGAACTAAAGGGAAAAATCAACAACTCTACCACATACAAGACCAAAATGTAAAAAGTAATAATGTTCTTCTCTATCTCAATTAAAAAAAAAGAAAATGTTATATAAAACATTTATATATACAATAACATTTACAATAACAATGAGAACTACAAAGGAGCAATAAATATTAAAGTTTTCTTAAATACATGTGCAAAACATTTGTGAAGAAAATTTAAACCTGAAGAAATGAAATATAGTCCGTGTTCATGAATTGGGCAACTTTACATTATAAAGATATCAATTCTCCCCCAAGTTATTTCATACATTCAGAATAATTTTGGTCAAAACCCCAGCAAGATTTTAGGGACAACTTAATAAACTGATTCCAAAAATTATATAAGACAGTGAATCCTAACAAATAATTAAATCAATATTGACAGAAACCAAAGTTGGGAGCTTGGCTTATTACAAAATCATGGTAGTTAAAGTAGTTGATACTGGTGTAAAATTAAAAGACAAATAGACCAGCCAAACCAGTATACAGAGTCCCACGTCCCAGGAGAACTTGGTGTTGTCAAGAACTGTTAAGAGTCGAGATTTTATGCGAGTCGCAAGTTAACAAGTTAGCCTGCCACGATTTCATGGTTGTTGGCAGAACACATGAGATCCTTGGATCAAAGACAAAAATCACTTTATTGCTCACACTGAGAGCAGCAGCCAGAGTATCAGCATTTGTGTTGGTTCCCTGAGTCCCGATTCCCATAGGTTGGCCAGGTCTAGATGGTGCCTGTACACACAGTGGGTTAAGTAACAGGAGAGGAACTCTTGGCTTAGGGACCCAAATCTTCGTAATGGCCAATAGCCTACCTGTCCTATGCCCGAGAGAGAGCGAGCGAGAGAGCGAGAGAGCGAGAGAGCGAGAGAGCGAGAGAGAGAGTATCTGTATTATACTGGGCAGTAAACAAACCTACTCTTTGCTCTGCAAGGAGACACTCTCTACTTCTAATGTTGTTTGCCAGATAAACATCCTCAGAAAGGTAATTGCAGACAAAATCTCTTTGATCACAAACTCTGATCACAAGACGTGTAGAAATGCAAGAGCCCCACGAAGAATCGTCTCCCAACATGTGTATGGTAGAGTCAGCATCACAAATCATTAGGCAAAAGGATGAATTATTTAGTAAATTATGTTAGAAATAATAACTTCCTGTGCAGTGAAAAGTATAGTCTTTATCGCATTCTCTCTATAACAATAAACGCCGATGGTTTAAAGACCAAGGTATGACAACCAAGACTAACAACTAATTTTTAAAATCTAGGTTGTTGTGTTTTCCTTTGGTGTCATGAATTATTTCTCAAGTAAGACCCCAAAAGCACAAACCATAAGGGGAAAAACCAATAGATTTTTATCAGAATTGTGTTTATCAAAGTGCACCATAAAAACCTTAATAGATACATGACAATTTGGGAGGAAAACTCTGGCAAAGCCTAAAACCAGAAAATGATTAATAAGTAGATTGTTCAAGTAATTTCTGTGAATCAGCAAGAACCACAAAGGAAAATAGATAAAAAATGAGCAAAGGATCTGAACAGGCAATTCACAGGAGAAACTCAAATAGCTAATACATTTCTGAAGAGGTGTTCAAATCGTCAGGAAGGCATAGAAATGCACATTAGGGTGGGTACCACTTTATGCCCCATCTGATTGGCAAACATTAGAAAGTTGGAAAACATTAACTCTTGGTGCAGATGTGGGGAAAATGGATCCCCTCACACACAGCTGTAGGAATTGTGTTGTAGTTGTTTAGGAGAGTCATACAGACCTACTTAGTGAAATTAATGGCCCTGCAGTTCTGCTCCTGGGTATATATTTCAGAGAAAGACTCATGCATGTCTAGAAAGAAACATGTTCTGTGACTTTGCATGCCCACCTTTCTCTGCCTGGCTTACCCTCACTCATCCTATAAGACCGAACTCAAGCTTGAGTCTCCACAAGCCTTCTCCACTCCCGTGATTGAGACTGTGCCCTTCCTCCATACTTCCATCCCACTCTTGGCTGCATTCTGTCTACACTTGTCACACTGTACATTTGCAGTTCCTGTAGGTGCCATCTGCATCTTCAATTAGGCTGGAGTTCCCTTACAGTGCCGATTACATTCTGCTCATCCTGTGTCTACCGCACCTCTCCCTCTTCCTGGCAGAGGGCAAGCACTCAGCGACGTGGAAGGAGTAAATTCATAAAACATAGGGCCTGGATCTGGTGCCTGGTATGTGTAAGGCAGAGCTTCTTCCGAGAGTTCAGATTGCACCCTCACGACAGTTATCTCTGCTGGTCTGATAAGGCTGTGGAAGACGGCTTCAATCTGGGGGATGCCTGGATATCAGCAGGAATTTCATGCCTCCACTCCTGGTGTATCTTTTTGCGGTGAGTCGGCTAATGGCCTGTGTCATTTTGAAGGAGAAGACGTCTGCTAGGCCAGGATGTGATATGTACTCAGCACAGCTGGTGTTTGTCAGCCACAGGCCTCGCCGTCTCACTAAACTTCCAATCCTCCTGTTTCCCCTTGTGTTTCAAGAATGTGAGGCCTGGCTCCCTCTGGACTCCAAGTATGCCTCAGGCTGGGTCCTGTGAAATCCTAACCTTTCCTCCCGCCTCAATTCCCTCGGCATCACCACCTTCATCGTAAAATAAATTATGCAAGTGGAAAGGGAAAAAAAAAAAATCCAGTGTAGAAATACCATATGTAGAACAACATCACAAAATCTCCGTAATGTTCCGAACACTGTACTTAGGCCATTTGGAGGATGCATTATGTAGATAAGTATTAACAGAAGGGTCTATCACAGAAACGTTGCCCAAACTACCACCTTTTATTAAGCCCCCAGGAGGACTTAAAACCAGTCCACTACTCTGATGTCTGGGACGGACCTGTTTCTGTTTTGTTTTTTTGTTTTTTTCCCCCAGCCAAGGCAAGGTAAAGTATCCTAGAAAAGAGACATGGGTTAACCATAGGTACAACTGAGGACCAATACCTTCATGTCAGAACGTGGGGTGAAGGGAAGCTTGACTGCCAGCTGAGGCTCAGAGTTGGGCCAAGAGTTAGTCACTTTTGAGCTTCTAGAGAGCTGAAAGGGAGAGAAGAGGGTTCAATGATACTTTGTGGATTTATTGTGTACCACTGGAGTCTTTCCTCAGAAACCAAAACACCCAGGAGACACTAAGACCTGAATTTAACTTGCCGAGTGACCTCAGACAATTACTTAAGCTCTCTGGATCTCAAACTTTTCATCCACGAAAGGGAAGTCTACTGAGTCACTGAATGACCTTTCAGGTGAGGCAGTCCTGGTCCTGGAGTGTGGGTTTCAGAGGAGGCAAACTGCCAGTTCCACAACTCTTTCAACTTCCTAGCAGGGTGGTTTAGGGGCAATTGCATAACCTCTCGAAGTCTCAGTTTCTTCCTCTATAAAATGACGTTCACAGAACCATCCTCCTGAGTTGTATGGGGATTAAATGACTTTATATGGAAAGTACTCAAAACGGTTCCTAGAGCATAATAAGTGCTCAATAAATACCAGTCGTTATTATTGTTACATCACTTAGCTTCTGTGGTAGGTTGCCTCCAAAATGGTCCCCAATGATCCTCCCTTCCTGGTATTCACACCCTGTACAATGCCTTCCTCTAGAGTGTGGGCAGAACCTTGTGGATTTCTCTTAGTGAATAGAATACAGTAGAAGTAAAGAGATGTCACATCCAAGACTAGGTTATAAAAAGACTATGTTCTCCGTCTTATGTATCCTCTCTTCTCTTGCTCTCTTGCTTGCCCCCTCTGAAGGAAACCAACTGCCATATTGTGGACCTCCCTATGGCAAGGTCCAATAGCCAGTGGGGGACTGAGCCCTTCAGTCCAACAACCCCAAAGAAAACAGACTCTTTCAATAACCACGTAAGTGTGTTTGCAAGAGTGGTCTTCTCAGTCAAGCCTTGACATGACTGCAGACTCCACCACCACCTGAGTGTGGCCTGTGAGAGGCCCAGAGTTATGCCTGGGGTCCTGACCCACAGAAACTGTAAGATTCATGGTATTGTTTTAAACCACTAGAGTTTGGGGTAATTTGTTACACAACAATGGGTAACTAATGCAGGCTTTTTCTGGCTCTAATACATATGGGGGTGTGATCAAACAATATGGTGAATGTTAAAATAAAAAAATATATATTACAGTAAAAGACACATTGCCATTAATTTTCCTCAAAATACTCCCCCTTGTTTCGAACACACTTACCCATCATTCTTGCCACTTTCTGAAGCAGTTCTGAAAGTCCTCTTTCGTGAGTATCTTTAGTTATGCTGTCATGGCTGCTCTGATGTCCTGAATTGATACAAAACATTTTCCTTTCATGGTCATTTTGACTTTGGGGAAGAGCCAGAAGTTGCACGGTGCCAGATCTGGTGAATAAAGTGGATGAGGACACACCGTAATGTTTTTATTTGGCAGAAATTGCTGTACCAGAAGCGATGTATGACTTGAAGGATGAGTTAGGGAACTCTTTAAAACACCCCTTCTCTCAACCATAGCTCACACCTGAGTGCACGGAACAAGTTGAAACTTGCCACACACTGTTACTAAGGTTCGATGCACCACTTCCTGTATTGAAGATCCCTGTCTTTCCGTTGGATGGCACTTGGCAGCAGCATTCACCATGTTTTGTGATCGCAACGGAAAGGCTCCATGTCACACATCACTTCCGGCATATGGCAATTTCTGTCAAATAAAAACATTATGGTGTGTCCTCATCCACTTTATTCACCAGATCTGGCACCATGCGACTTCTGGCTCTTCCCCAAAGTCAAAATGACCATGAAAGGTAAACGTTTTGAATCGATTCAGGACATGGAGGCAGACACGACAGAGCAACTAAAGACACTCACGAAAGAGGAACTTCCAGAGCTGCTTCAGAAAGTGGCAAGAACGATGGGATAAGTGTGTTCAAAGCAAGGGGGAGTATTTTGAGGGGGATTAATGGCAATGTATCTTTTACCGCAATAATTTGTTTTTATTTAAACATTCATCGTATCTTTTGATCACACCTCGTGGTCTTTCTGAGGCAATTCTCAAACTCAGCATATTTCTAAGACATCTGGGGACACCCTGTGAGAACTGTCATCTAATGATAAGGAAGCATTTATGGAGCTCCTACCACATGCAAAGTACTGCCAGGTTCTCCAGGTGAGACAGCTAGAAAGCGAAGCCACGTCTCCATCCTGGTATCTGTATGACAGAAGTACTACATGACTGTGTAACAGTGATCTGGATGGTAGAAATACTATGTAACAACTCTATAATATCTATGGCATCTACGGTGTGGAAATGCTATAAACTCTATAACATCTGTTGTTTCTATATAGTGGAAATACTACCTAACTCTATTTTCATATTAATAGCTTGAAATTAGCTACGGTTGGAGTATGACACCATGCAAATCAGCAAATGCTACAAATCAAGGGTTTTGGGGGTTTTGTTGAGAGCGATGCTAACATTTACCAGCACACAACTAAAATTAACCCTTAGTCGTCATTATTCTAAGAATTCCAGGGAAATTTGAGAGAAACAAGATCTTTCTTACTTGGGGAAAACAGAAGGCTTGGGGCATGGGCTGCAGGCAGCAAGGTCTCCTGAAGTCCTTTCTAGCTCTATATTCCACAGTGCTACAAAAATTTCAGAACTCAATGGCAACCAAGAATCCTGTGTTTGGAATAACATAGATCTGGCTTCAAATTCTGCCTCTGACTCTCCCTAGCTGATTGCTCTTGGGAATCCAACTGCTATTGGTTTCCTCATCTGCAAAGCATGACTATTACCCACCGTCCAGAATTATTAAAGACCAAATACGTGCAAGTAACTAGCACCATACCTGGCACACAGTAGGTATTCAACATACGTTTGGGAGCCTGATCCTATCTCCTCCCACTGCAAGAGAGTTGGACTTGGGAGATTTGGGGCCCGGGAAGGGAAGACTGCGTGTGATACCTACGTTCAGCCAGTGAATATCAATGTCTGCATGTGGCATTGTCCTTTCTGAGCTCATGTCCTCTCTCCTGGTGTGAGGCATGAGCGCTGTGAGGCTGTTGCACATTTGGGTCCTCACCATTCTCCCCTTCATTGTCACTGTCGCCATCAAAGGTGATAAGGACACGAGCAGCCTCCCCCTTTTTTTTTTTTTAATTTTTATTGGGGAATATTGGGGAACAGTGTGTTTTTCAGTGTGTTTTTCCAGGGCCCATCAGCTTCAAGTCAAGCTGTTGTCCTTCAATCTAGTTGTGGAGGGTGCAGCTCAGCTCCAAGTCCAGTTGCCGTTTTCAATCTTGCAGGGGGCGCAGCCCACAATCCCTGTGGGAATCGAACCGGCAACCTTGTTGTTGAGAGCTTGCACTCTAACCACTGAGCCACCGGCCACCCCAGCATCCTCACTGTTGGGTGCACCAGACACTCAGTCCTTAGCTGGTAAAGAGGACAAAAGTGAGGCCTCATCTTCTTGGCTCACTGCTGTATCCCCAGGTTGCATCCCATTGTCTAAAACATAGTAGATGCCTGAAAAATAGTTTTTGGATGAATGAAGGTATTAAAGACTGTGCAAGCCGGAAGAGATCTCAGGCGACTTGAGGTCCCGACAACTCAAGTATGCCCATTTTATAGATGAGAACACCACATCTTACCATCATTCAGCAGATGCGTCTGTTTAGTTCACAGGCCAAGGCAATCTCCCCAGAACTGCATCTTCCTCCCGTCTCCAAGGGAGAGAACCCGGGTCTGGAGTTTCTCTCAGCCGTCAGATTCTGATCAAATTTCAGAAGACTTCAGAATAATGAGGCATGTTACAAACTCAGCAGGAAAGAGAGAACTTTCAGGCTGGTTTGAAATTTTTTTCTTTTAGTTTGATTTTTTTAATATTGTGGAAGCACCAAGGTGGTTGCAGGAATGACGCCTTACAAAAAAGGATTTGGGGGCACATGGGAGAGTGGCGTGAGGAATCGCACAAAGCTGAAAACCTGCTGGTCCTTGTTAAAGAGGACAGAACAACATTCTCCCCTCCCCCAGGCCTCACGGGCTTGACCCTCCCCCTCCAGATCCCCTGGTTTTATTTTATAATCTAACTCGGCTGCAAACTCCCTAGCTATGCGGCTGACTTTTTACAGCCACGACTGGGGAATGACTTCATCTCAGTGAATTTATGGGTTACAGCAGAGGATGGAGCAGAGGAACTTAAAGGGGGAAATTGTAGCCAATCCCGCCCCCCACCCCATCATGATGACTTTCCCAGCCCTGGTCTTACAAAGCCAGGTCTTGCCCTGCTGTGGTATGAGCAATGGTGCTGGGCTGGAATCCTCTGCCTCCTGGCTTGTTCTGTGAACTCTCAGCAGGAGAAGGTGCCCCATGAGTGCTGGGGTTGGCTGAGCATGTCCTAAAACACTGGGGGTGGGGATGGGGGGCGGCTATGGCATGGGATCCTCTGAGGTCCCTTCTGATTCTGAGGGACTGGGCCTGGCTGAGGGTAGGGTGACAGTTTGGAAGATGGTGGTGGCTTTAGACATGATTTGCTAGTACTGTCTGCCCTTAGCCAGAGCCCCTCACCTGGGAAAGCCAGCCCTGTGGCTCCCGAGGTTCTGACTTTGCTGTCCTCTAAATGCAATGCCAGTGCCTCAGGCTGGCAACATTCCAGGTGCCAACCTGCCTCCTGATCCTTTTCACAGCTGCCTTACTAAAACGGGGCTCCTAGAACAGGCCCTTCAGTCTTGCCTCTGTACCTTTCCATCTGCTATTTTCTGGGCCTGGGGCACCTCCGTTCTCCTGACCTTCTGAGCAGGATCAAAGCTCTGCATCTATTTCACCCCAGCTCTCTCCTCCCTTCTGAGCCCTACACCCTCTAGTCCATGAACTTGGACTTTCTGAGACATGGTATGGACGACAGAAGAGCTGGGGCTCAGGAAGGTCAAGCTCAAGGCTCTGCCCATTTGCTGTAGTATTTGGGCACAATGCTCACCTGTGAGCTGCAGTTCCCTCTTCTGTCCACTGGCATTCAGACCACCCTTCCCTTCTCAGCAAGGGCAAATGAGTGAACACACCTGGCAGGCAGGTGGAGGCAGGTGAGAAAAGAACCTGGAAAAGCTGGAAGGCTGGAGGTGACCCTTGATTCATTCTAATACGCATAACTGACTATGAGCCAGACTTTGTGACCGGAGCCAACAATTAGGAAGCCAGAGTCTTCGTTCTCGACACATTCACAGACAAGGAGGTGAGGCAGACAGGCAGAGCTTTATCTGTCCCTATATGATGGGGCTTGAATATGTGTGTACAGTCAGAAGAGAGAGAGAGGATACTGGAGTCCAGCTGTGAAAGGAGAAGCAATGTTATTGATACAGAGAGTTAGCATGTCCCTGGGTAGACAGGGAGGTCCCTGGTGGAATAAACAAAAGACAGTCATATCCTAAAACTCCAGGTTTTGAAATCACTCCTTCGCTCCAGGACAAAATGTAACAAGGCCTTGAGGTTAATCATAAAATTCCGTTTGGCAGAACAGATCTGATAAGAGTAGGTGACTTTGCTAATTCTTCCAGGATGGGCAAGCAGAACAAACCTGGTAGACAAATTTCATTAGAAGGCGCCAGTTCTCTTCTTCAAACAAGTTCCCTTCTTCAAACAGCTCCCCTTCCCCAAGCAGGCAAGGGAAGGTATAAAAGTAAGAGCTTTTGCCTCAGTCATGGGCCACCCCCATTCGGGACCCCTACCTGCTTGGGAGCTCTGACTCTTTGCTTTCAATAAACTATCCTCTTTTTAAAACTCTGCCTCTCCTGGGTCCGTGTTTCCATTCTTCGGTCTCACGAGACATGATCCCGGCCCATATCCAGAAACTGCCGGCAGACCCAACATCACCTACATCATTTGGGGACTCACAGGAAAATATTCCTCCATCATTATGAGAGGGTCTGATCAAGGCCATTACCCTGCTGGAGTGACTGCCGAGCTGGATGTTGAATCCTAAGAGGGAAGTTTTCAGATGGATAAGGAAAAAAATGGTGTCCCAGGTAAGGGACCAACAAATGCAAAAGAATGGGGACTACACAAATTTTGGTGACTCTGAGGAATAGTGAGTCTGTAGGTTTAGATGAAAGATGAGCTATTGGGGGAGAAGGATGAAGGTGAGTGTCCAGATGGAAGTGTAGCTGATGAATTAGGTAAAGGATTGTACTTTTAAAGGATTCTTTAAAAGTTACATTCAGGCAGTGGGTGCGTATAGATGTTGCTGTCTGAGCACATAGTGGGGAGGTTGTTTGGGGCAGTAGGGAGAGTCTGACTGCGTGAAAATTGGGTGGGGCACGCTGTGGAAGGAGAGCAGTGGGTCATATACAGGAGAGCTGGGGATTTTCTTGGGTCTTGCGTGACGTGGGTGGAAACTCGCCCCGTGCGACCCGTGAGGCCAAAGCCGCCAGGCTCACTCACAAAGGTATTAGAGTCAGACTTTCCCCAGGGCCCGTCCCCAGATGTCCAGGCCTGCTGAGTGGCAGTGCCTGGGCCTCCTCACAGGGATGAAATTCAGGCCCCGAGTTCCATTCTATGCTGTATGCCTGCGCCTTTTGGGGGCTCTGGTTACTGTGCCACATTTCCCCTCACCCTCTCCTGCTTCCTGCCACCTGGCACCTCCTCGTGAGCAGCACCCACAGAAAAACTCACTCCGTAGGCAGCCCCTCTGCCTTTCCCTGCCATTCCCCTGCCCACTTGTCTGGGGATCCCGCCTCCCGCTCCCATAGCGCCTCACATGTCTGCCTCTCCGTCTTTCTCATCCCTTTGGAATAATCATTTTAAGACAACCAGGCTGTTCTCTTTCTTCAGCCCCATGGAGATCTGAGCTCTCGCCGCCCCTGGCGTATTTGATCAGCCTTCCTCCCCTCTTGCCTACTGTCAGGGAAATTGGAATCAGACTCCCACCCGTAACGAGATTAATGTTCTAAAGACAAGCGCGCACCTCAGACTGGAGTTGGGGCTGCTGCTCTTTGATAATCTATTCAACTCATTTGGTGCCATCGTTAATAGACAGCTGTGTATTCTGCGATGATTACAATATACATTAATCAAAGACACGTTACGCTGAGAGTTGAAAATAACACTTCCTTTGCTTCCCCTTTGCAGGAAACCAAAAAAAGAAAGGAAAAAGAAAAAAGAAAAAATGCTCCTCTATTCAGTAATAAAGAGAAAGGTATTGAGATCCTCAGAAACCAAGCAATGAGCCTCTTTTGGAGAGCTGGTTTGAAAACAATGAGGAATTATCATTAAAATGCATTGGTGGTGAGAAAAAAACAAGGCACGGAAGAGACCAGGGGTGACCTAGGTTCAGAAGACAGTGTTTGTAACTTGCATCAGAGTCTCCAAAGAGACTCTGATGCCCCACAACTGTCAGAAAGTCCTGGCGCAATGATCCTCAAGGTTCCTCTCAGCATTAGCAAGGTCTGGTCTTACACGTAAGCAACACTAGAGACTCTCCACTCACCCTGCCAACAAAGCCAACCGGACACTTTGCCATTCAGTATTCAAATGAAATGCACTGAGTACTGATTCTTTCTACAGCAGCGCAGGCCGGCTCCCTTTGCAACAACAGGCAACCCTGGGCGAGGAGGGAAGGAGTCAGGGGAGAAGTCCTCAGGACTTGGGCTCACAGGGCTTGATTTCAGTTTCTAAGGCACAGAATCGCTTTGTATTTCTCGGCAGCCGGGTTGTCATTTCAGCAGTGGGAATAACGGTGGTTACTCACCGAGGTCGTGGCAGGGATGAAATCAGCCATGGGTGTATATGCTCTGTCCACAGAATGAGCATGCCACATAAACACGTGGTATTGTTCCAACAAGGCCGCCGGCTCTGAGAGGGAGCCGTGTGGGCACCAGGTCTGACCACAGCTCCTGGAGTCAGAGGTCTGGGGTTTGAATGTTGACTCCACTGCTTGGCAGCACTGGGACCTTGAGACAGTTATTTAACGTTTTTTGTTCTCAGTTCTTTCCTATTTAGACTATGATAATAATAGTACCAACCTCTAAGGTTATTGTGTCTTAGGGCCACTACATGAGTTCATCTGTGTAAACCAGTTAGATTGTACCTGGACATAGCAAGCCTCAGGTAAGTGTTGGCTATTGTCACTGTTTAGAATCAGCAAAAAAGTATGTACACACACACACACACACACACACACACACACACACACACACATACACACCTGGGGTCATAAAATCATTTTGAAACAGCAGGAACCACACCTTCCTGGTTCACTCCTCTAACTCCAGTGCTTAGCATATTAGAACATAGGTGCTACATAAAAACAGTTGAGTCAAATTGACATCAGATGTGACCCAGAACTTCATGGTACTCAGGGCAAAGAGGGAAACATCTTGAGGGAGTCACACAATTTTCACCTACTGAGAAAAGGAAAAACATACACCTCCTCATGAGTGGATGCAAACCATTTTCTAGGACCAATTAAAAAAAGAAAAAGTTTTGCATGCGTCTTGGGTTAAGGGCTGCCAAACACTCCAAAGGGTCATGACTTCAATAATGGTTAACCAGAGGAGGCAGAAATGTCCTTCATCTGACCTTGGCTGGCAGCTGGACCATGATATTAATGTATATCTTGGAACAAGACCTACATAAATAAGGTCAGGAGAGGTGGCTTCTTTGGCCATCGTTTTGAAGTAAAAACCAAAATCAACCAGTCTTAGAATGGAGGGCCTTAAGGTGTCTTAGAGTCTGACACCTCTTTAAAGAATCTAATAACAAAACTAAAAACCCTCTTCCCAGCAAAATATACCTGCACCCAACCTTTGGCACATAGCTGTGGGGTGGTTCACATCTCCTAAATCTCAGGCATCAATCTATTACCCCTCTGGACATCTGTGAACCGTAGACCAAGAGCCACTCAGAAGAGGGGCTGGAGAGACTGCCCTAGAGATACCGTGTGTGCACACAGCCTTCAGCTCTGCAGTGGTTAGAAGGCCTCCACTGTTCTCCATTGTTTCAGCTGGGCTTGGTGCCAGGAGTTGGCTTCAGGCTGAGCTCCTTGGCAGGGGCCTGAAGTGTGGAGAGCTTTTATGGTCGACTGAAGGACAATCCCAATTGTTTAGATCTGAAGAGGGAAGTAGTTTCGACAACCCGCTTTCCACCACCTTCTCAGGGAGTCAGGTCTCTGGCAAAACCACCTGATGTCACAAACATCCTCGGTACTGAGTGGTTCTTGTGAGCTGTTAACACCAGGAGGCAGAGCAAAGCCTCTGCTGCAGCAGGAGCACCTCCTCGTAGGGGGCTTCGCCCATAGAGAGCCCTGCCCCCGGGACCGGGCCTGCCCAGCAGCAGTGGCTTCCAGTGAACCCGCCCGAGAGGAGGGTGAAGCTGCTTCCAGGTCCTGGGGGGATGTTCCTGGTGAGAGAATTGCTCAGTCTCCCTGTGGAGGTGGGGCCTGCGGTTATCAAAAACGAAGACCTGTTTGGATGTGGTACAAATCTCCTACCGCTCTTTCTGACCAAAATGAGATAGTACAAGGCTACTGCTTTGATCCCTTCTGGAACACTTGGGCAGAAAAGGGACACTGCAAAGCCTGCAGGAAAGGGACACTACAAAGCCTGCTGCAGGCACAGTTGCTGTGGTCCAGATGGAACCGACACAGTGGGCAGAGGACCACCTGGGCATCTGTGCCTGTAAATGAATCCCGATCTCATATCGGCAACAAGCAGAGACGTGCCCACATAAACGCTCAGAATACCCTTCTGGCCTCGTCACTGCCCTTCTCCCCAAATGTGCTCACCCTATGCTCCAGATACAAACACCCCCGACGCTGCCACCTCAGGCCTTTGAGTGGGATGCAGCTTCCACTTGTGCTGGTGTGCCCTCCCCTTTCTCAAATGATGGCATCCTTTTCTCCGTTTAAGACCCCTTTCAAATATGACTTGCTCTGGGAAGCCTGCTGGAGGCATCCCCTCCCAGGGAACAACTGCTCACCAAAGGGGATCACACTGCCCCCTTAGAGCAGGGTCCTCATCTACAACGTGGGGACAAAGGACAGCCCCTGTGAGGAAAGGTCCTGAAGACTGTATATGTCACCACAGGCAAGGGCTCAGGGCGTTCTCCAGAAATGCCAGCAGCAATGCTAATTGTGATCATAGCTGATTACAACCCTCCAAGCACTTTCACATCCTTTCTCTTAATCATCGTCTGAGTTCTAGAGAATGACATGCGTCTGATATTGAAGCCGAGTCACCTAAAGAGAATGATTTGTCCAAGGTCACAGGGAGAAGGGGTGGCAGGACTAAGGTTCCCAATGTGACTGTTTGCACGGCTTCTCATCTGTTACCCCAGCACCTAGTCCTGGACATGGGGTCCCTGAAGAAAGACTGAATAGAAAGGGGCAGGTTCCCAAGTGGAAGCGTTTGCATAGCCAACTGCCTGCGTCTTAGCCGAGGAAGATTTTGTGACAGTCTCTTTAACACCCTTCCTCTCCCGAATGTATTACAAACAGTGCGGCTGCCACGAATCTCAAATGAGTCCATAATGATCAGCCCTGCCATGACGGTGTGACTGGGCCCAGTAGCGAGTGACAATCGTATGAAATGAATCCCATAAGAGGAGAACATCCCCATCCAACTTGAGGGACTGAAGAGAGCAGAGCCAACTGAAGGACGCTGGGAACGTCCTGCAGGAAAGGGACACTGCAAAGCCTGCTGCAGGCACAGTCGCTGTGGTCCAGATGGAACCGACACAGTGGGCAGAGGACCACCCGGGCATCTGTGCCTGTAAATGAATCCCGATCTCATCTCGGAAAGTCAGAATGCATGTATATGGCCATCTATAGGGGTCTTAGCTCTGCTGAGAGGTCGGTGGGTTTCTTTATGAGCCTGAGATTGATTCTGACATCAGTGTCTGGAGGAATGGGAACTTGGCTTTGGGATGGAGGGTCAATGTTTATCTGTCCACCTATATTGGGTTCAGTATGAAATTCTTTATGATATACCACCTTGGTTGATATTAAATGAGGCATGAATCGGATCTGGGAAGCAAGTGATACAACCTCGAACACTTTGGCCCAGGACTCTATTTAAGGACTGGGATGGGATAGGACTAAACATTACACAAACCGTTTTCATATCCGTGCTCTCTTTTGAGTCTTAAGGCAACCCTGTGGTTTAATCAGGGTCTGCATTTTACACACTGAAAGGATGAGAAAACTAAGCTGCAGAAAGGGTACATCACAGAGCAACTGAAAGAACTGTTTTTACATCCAGGACTTTCTTTGCAAATTGCTCTTCCACCAAAGGTCTACCCAGTGATAAATGACATTGAGAGTAAAGCAAAGGCAGAAGGACAGTCACAGGGGATGTATGGAGGAACGAGGAATGTGTGTCCCGCCCAGCCTGGCCCTAGTGCCCAGAAGTGGTGAAGGCAGGTTCCATGCAGGCTGTGTGTGGATGAGAACTCTTCTAATCTCTTAGCACTGGCGAGTGCCTTTTCCCTTTGTCCAGACTCCCTACCCAGCCCAGAGCCTGGGTTGGGATGTGGGCACTAGCTGTTTTCTGCCCTCTTGGGAATTCTGCTTCTGAGAGAAAATGTTTGCAGACCTCATGCAGAGGTCAGGATTTGCCAATGGCCTCATGTTGCACCAATTATCTTTTACACATGTACAGCATACTCGATAGTTTTCCAAATATTCGCGTGTGTACTTTTTCTGAAGCTGCACAGTTACCTTGTGAAGACAACAGGGCAAACACTCTAATTCCCACTGGAGCAAGTGACCTGGCCAAAGTCTCACAGCCAATCACAGAGAGTCGGGGCTCAAACAGCCAGGACTCTTCCTCCGTCCACGGCCAGTCAAGGTTTGGACTGGCCAGTTGCCTCCCTGACTGCCTCTCTACCCAGCAAGCATTTACTCCCAAACATAACTAACCACTATTGATCACAGAAGCTGGTAATGAGGTTTTCTGCTTTGCTGATACATGTGCCTTATCCACAAATCCTCCCACTAACTCCCCTTCCCAGGGGCTCTGATAGGCGGCACGCACGCAATGTAGCAGAGGGCCAGCAACAGGTCTAGGGGAATGTCTCCTTTATCTGAACAGGCACGCATCTTCCCCACCAGCAATCTTCCACGTCATTATTCTCTGACAGCCTGGCTGGAATATGCTGCTTAGGCCAGAGGGCCAAAGTGAGACACCCGTTTCCTTCCCCTTGAACCTGCGATGAATACTTCTGTAGCACATCACACCATCTGATGTCCCTGCATCACCATGGGACAGAAAGCAGGAACAAGCGACCGGGCCTGCTCTGTGTCAACGACAGCAAAGTGGCTACTCGATGGGATAAGAGAGGAAAAGAGGACATTCCCCACCATGTCTTAACTGTTGACACAGTGACCCCACCCACTAGGAAACGTGATCCAGTGACTGTCACCGGCTGCGGCCCATCATCAAAACGCCCCTCGCCACCCACCACCGTTCCCTGTCCTTTACCATCCCTGCGATGCCCTTCGGAGAAAGTGGGTAAGTTCCCCTCTCCAAAAACTGAGACCTTGAGAGCACAGTTAAACCCTGAAGGCACAGACCTGCCTTCTAGGGACTCTAAGGCTTCCAAGGTCAGGAGTAAGTTCCCTCAGCTGAGCCCAAACGCATACTACGTACCCAGTTAGGAAACGCTGGGTAATTGCTCCTGGCAGGTAGAGCCTATTGACTGTCTTTTTTGTTTACCACATCTGGGTTTGGAAAAATAACAGCCAGATGTTCAGAAAGCAGTTTTCTTCATTCTTTATAAAGCAAAACAACGTACTGTGGTCAAATGTGAATTTGTGTGTGCTTAAGAGCTTATGCCCTTTGTTATGCAAATATTTAAAAGATGTTATGTCCTGTCTGATTACACTAAGGACCCTAAATATAGCCCAAAGTCGTAAAGGATGCAAGACAAGATTTTACTTGCCACCCAACCCTTCGCTTTTCCTTCTTGATCTTTTGTCCTCTCCCTTCTGTCTTCTATCTTGGTTCCCTTATTTTCTCTGGCTCTCTGTCCAAGCTGCATTATGTTGCAATCTTCAACAAACAGACTACTGGAGTTTCAGTCTCAGCTCAGGTGTCAAGCAGCTGGGTGACCTTGGACCAGCCACTGACCGCCATTACTCTCTTTCATCTTCAAAGTGAAAGCAAACTGCTGCTCGTAGCACTGGTTCTCTGGGTCATTCAAAGGGGAATATACCTGAAAAGTCTACTCACTAAGGGATTCTATACGTTGATTCAGTGGTTCAACAAACATGTATGAAGCACTTATTTGTACTGGGCTTTATTGTAAGATCGAAGGCACAACACCCAAGCCCTCATGGTCGTGAGAAAAATTGTTCTTTGCTTTTTTTCCCCCAGAAATAAGGGCTCTCTGGGAATGTCACTCCCTGCCTAAGACCCTGAAGTGTCTCTCCAGTGCTCATAGAGCAAAATCCCTGGGGCTGGAGGAGGAGGCAGGGGCCACAGCCACTGCAGGAAGTCACCTGGTTCTCTTCCAGTCCCACTTCTAAACAGGTTTCTTCTCCCCACTGCGTGCCAGGCGTCCCATGCTCTTTCACCGCCTCCAGGCACCATGTTTCTTTGTGCTTTTATTTTGGACTCTCTGCCAGCTGTTTCCTATGCTCAGTACCCTCTTTCCTCATTTGATGCTTGCTCATCTTCAAATCACAGCAAATTGTCGGCTTATGCCAGCCGCTCAAGCAGGCCTTCTCTACTGTGTGGAAGCACCAGATTGCAGCTACTTGTAAATCAGGAGAGCAGGAGCCTGTCTGTCCTGCTTGCCTCTATTTACCCATTGTGCTTGGCACACAGTAGGCCTTTGATGCATACTTTTGTGGACTGACACTTGGGAATTGATCTAGTGGTCCCTTAGTATATCCTGCAGGTCTCCTTCATTATGGAGAGTTCTGCATGGAGAGCCCAGAGCAGGAAGGGACGGGTAGTTGGTAGCCCAGCCTCGGGGAGAGACTCGCCTCTGGCTTAGAGAAGGGCCGGCACCACCCGCTTGAGCACAATCCTTGAACTTGGGCTGAACCCGGCTCAGGAGCATCATCCTGGGAAAAGAAACTGCATTTGCATCGATTCTCGGCACAGCCATTCTCTTTAGGGCCATACATTGTTCCTTCTTGACACAGGGCCTGGGGGGCCGCGGCCTCCCCCCCTTGCTCTCTATGTAAATACAGGCTCCTTGAAGGATATTTATTGGCCTGCAGAAAAGATGCGGGGGAATTTTGCTCTCTAGGTGAGTGATAAAAAAGAGCAGCGAGCGGATATGCTCACCAGCTTATTTACCACAAATCTCTTATTTATGGCCTCATAACCTCTGACGGCCTGGTGCTCTCCTCCCCACCTGCTTTTCTTCCCAGACAGTGAAAGTGCTGAGCTGAGGACTATTTGTCCACGGTTCCTCTCTGCTTCTAGTTTCGACAGCTGGAGCCGGACCCATTGATCTCCCTGTGTGGATCGTGATGAGGTCTGCGAAATGAACCCCGGGCTACAAAGCATGTTGGGCTTCTGATGGTCCCACACATGGCGATTGCAGTCTAGCCCGTATTTCAACTCTCCGGGCATTCTTTGAGCCCCTGCTGTGCCTAGCACTGCGCATGGTGCCAGGAATGGAAAAGACAATGAGGCTCTGTGCCCCTCTCTTGGGCTTGTTTTTCCAGCCTCCTAACCAATAGGAAGCAGCTCCCAGTCAGGTACTGTGTTAGGTACTTTGCATGTATTATACTCAGTTGATCCTTTCAGCCATCGTGTGAGGATGCAACATGTCCCCAAATAAAGTTCATCATAGACTCCTGAGGCCATTCTTTCTCCACCCCTCAGGAGAATTCCAGACTCCTAATTGGGTGTCCTCCTAGGGTCCTCTGACAACAGGTAGCCCAGGCTCTGTCAACGGTGCCTCCTTCCCACCTGTCCTCCCATAGCCTAAGCTCCATGCCTGCCTCACCTCTGGCCCAGGTCAGCTCCCATCATGCCAGGCTGGCCCTGCTGCCACACAGGTCTCCTGGCCTTGGGCACTTAGCTCCTGATTTGTTCTTCCATTGGGTTCCTGAATGTTCTTCCAAAGCACACAGTGATCAGATCACTCCCCTGCAGAAATCCTTACATGATTCCCTATTACTCCAGGACAACATTCCAACTCTTGGGTCAATCAGAGCCAATTTCTGGTGAGCAGGCCGACCTTTGGTGTCATTTTGTACCAGCTCCTAAGCTCCAGGCCTGTCATTTGTGGTTCTCTGCCCCGCCTTGCCCCTTCTCTCCTCTTTGCCTGGGAGGTGCTGGGCCTTCCTCCTGGATGCCTCCACTCTGTCCTCCCCCCCAGCCCTGCTGCCTTCTACTCAGCCTTCAGGACTCCTTTCCTGTGCCACATCCTTCCCAGACAACCTTCATGCAAATGACCAAGTGCCCGTGTTAGCTTCCTAGGGCTGCTGTAACAAAGTGCCACAAACCAGGTGGCTTAGAACAACAGAAATGTACTCATTCACACTTCTCAAGGCCTCTCCTTCTTTCTGGCAGCTGCCAGCCGTCCATGGCATTTCTTGGTTGCAGGCACATCAGTCCAATTTCTGCCTCAGTCATCACATGGCCTTCTTCTCTGGGTCTGTGTCTTCTCTCAGTCTCTTATACGGACATGTGTCATTGGATTTAGGACCTACTCAGATAATCCAAGACAATCTCATCTCAAGACCTTTCAGTTAATTATATTTGCAAGGACTCTTTCCAAATAAGGTCGCACTCCCAGTACAGGGGTTAGGATTTGGTAATGTCCATTTTGGGGTCACTATTGCAGTTCCCCTCCTCTGTATGCCCACATACCTCCTGGGCCTTCACCTTACTTACAGTGGATCTGTGGCCCAGTGTCCCAGGCAGACGTGTGCTCTCCATAGGCAGACACTGTCATTTCTGTATCCCCAGCTTTGGCTCCAGGCCTGGCCCATGTACATGTATACATAACAAGTGGGTAAATAGATGAATTGGGTGTTGTCTCCCCATTATACTGATGAAGGGAATAAGATGGGCCTAGCACCATGGGACAAATTATGGCAGAGCCAAGAATGTGTTACCAGGACCTTGGTCTGGGGCCCTTCTCTTGGCAACAGCCACTCTACACACACTGGGACCAGAGCCACATCCAGAAAATCTCTCCTCCCTGTTTCTTAGGATATGAAAAGGTCTTCATATCCCTGCCCCATCCACAATCTTCCTTCCAGCTCCCTGCCCTTTGTTCTCCCCCTTCCCCACTCCACATGCCTACTCCTCTGAAACCAGAAACACATGTTTCATTTGACCTTGGCTGTTTGTGGAGGAAAGGATTCCCCAAGTGGTGGGTTTCCCAAAGGTCTTAAAGCCCCCGCTGCTCCAGAGTCCTGAGTGAGGAGTCTCCATCTGTGCTCAGGCTAGCAAGCTGGGAGCGGGGAGGCCAGCCTTGTGTGAGGCCAGAGTCTCGACAGCTTTCACTCCTGGCAGGATGGGAGACCCCACAGGGGCTGAGTCTCTACCAAGTACCGCTCGATCCTCAACAGAGGGGCATTTGTCACTGCACATGAACTCTAAGGGTAGGGATGAACTGCCTTTCACAGATGAGGACGCTAAGGTGCAGAAAGGTAAGTGAGGATAAGACAGAGGCAGATTTAAAAGACCCCACTGTGCCCCTCTACTACCCCATCCCCATGCAAGAGCCCCTCTGCGGAGGACGAAGCAGGTCTGTTCGACAGGCGCCGGGCTAGGCTGTCAATTCAGACATCACTCCCAAAGGGAGGAGAGATGCCTCCCAAACACACACACTTCGTAACCTATTGTGGCCCAAGAAAGTCCCCCATCTGGGACAGTGAGTGCCCGTCCTTCTCCAGCCCACCCCCCACCACAGTGTTTTCCCTGGCTGGCTGGAAACTGTCTCTTTCAGGCTCTATGGAGGGCCCCCCTTCCCCTAGAGCTCTCCAAAGCTAGGTCAGCAGAGGAGCAACTGACAGGTACCCTAAGCATCCCACTCTATCTCCAACTGGCCGTGTGCCCCTGCGGAGACCACTCGACCTCTTTCAACAGTTTCCTTAACAGGGGAAACAGGGTAAGCATGCTTACTTCACAAGAGTGTTATGAAAAGTGAATGGAATAATGAATGTAAGTAAACCTGCTGGTCCCGCTGTGCCGTAACAAGATAGCTGGAAGAACTCATCGTGCATCAGCCCAGTCAGCCCTTTGGCACCCCTCTGAGGAGGTGTTTTGCTATCACTCCATTGTACAGGGGGTGAAACAGAAGCACAGAGTGGTTCAGGATCTGCCCAGGAGTGCACAGCCCTTAAGTAGGAAGGCAGGAACCACAATGCTATCCTGCCTCTGTGCCCGGTGTGAATGGCATTCCTTTTCATCTAGTGCCTAGCACTGTTGTAGTTGAGAACAAACCACTTATCAATTGCAGCATGTGGGTCAAGCATAGAGGATGGGAAGATGAACGTGACATGACTGCACAGTTCCCTCACAGTCTGGGGGGATGAGCATAAATGGATAATTACGAGAGAGAGAGAGAGAGAGAGAGAGAGAGAGAGAGAGAGAGAGAGAGAGAGAGAGAGAGGGGCAGAAAACAGAAAGGGAGATCTCAATGTTGGGGGTCTGTATGCCGGGTTGGGAAGCAGTGAGAGAAGGTTTCCTGATCTGAGGGAGCAAGAATTAGGGACGGTGAGCCAGGTGACAGATTTAGGGGAGAAAGTTAGGATCTTCCAAGTAGAGGACTCAGAGGAAGAAAAGGCACTGAGCCATTAAACATCCAGCTGAGGGCACAGAATGACAAGGACCTAGGCATGTCCTGAATCCCAAATCCCAAGGGCCGGCAGGGAGTCCAGATGGTGTGGGCAGAGAGGCAGGCAGGCACCCGGCCAGGGAGGGGATGCAGGACAGGTCTGGGTGTGTGGGCATGCGCTGCAGGCAAGAGGTAACTGCGGACAGGGTTCAAGTAGGAAGGGATGTGGTCAAATTTGGGTTTCTGAAGGATTATCCTGGCAATTTGGTGTGGATCAGGGACAGCCAGCGCCAGGGAGGCCTTTGGGAGGTGAGAGGTGGTGAGGGCTGAATGGTAACCTTGGGAGCAATGACACGAATGGAGGAATAAACTTGGAGATTAGTTAGGAGGCAAAAGCAGCAGGAAATGCTGGATGAGATGAGGGGAGTGTGGGAGACGATGAGTCTAGAATGTTGTCCAAGTCCTTTACTGGGGGTCCTGGCAGAATGTTTATGAGCTGCTGATCTAGGCAATCACGTGATGCGTTTCAGACTCCCCAAGGCTGGGGGCCTGGGGGCTGCCCAAGGTGGACATGTCCAGGGGCCTGGTTCTGGGGCTCATGGCTCAGGAGAGAGAAGTCAGCTGGAGGTGTGGACTGGGGGCTTGTCAGCTTGGAGCTGGGCAGTGGTGTCTTGGGAGTGTTGTAGAGCAACAAGCGAAGCCAAAGGAAAGACCCTGGAGAAATACTAGCTTGTAAACAAAATATTTTTTTCAATTACAGTTGACATTGAATATTTTATTAGTTTCAGGTGTGCAGCACAGTAGTTAGCCATTTATATAACTTACGAGGTAATTCCCCCTGATACTTCTAACACCCACCTGACACCATATATAGTTATCACAATATGGTGGACTATACTCCCAATACTGACGATTTCGTAATACTAACGTTTAAGAGGAAAATTGTGGAAGGAGAAGCCAAAGAGGGGGTGAGACTAATCAAGAGGGATGAGGGGGAAGAGTTTCAGGAGGAGATGAGAGCCAGCAGGTCAAGTTCCGCAGAGACCCTGCCAGGTAAGGACTGAGGAATGTCCCCTGGACTTGGCACGTCAGGGTCACAGAGCTATGGCTGAGAGTGGATCTCCTGGAGGTTGGGAGCAGATTGAGAGCAAGGGAGACAGCAGATATGGGAGGCAGGAAAGTGGAGAGCCACATTGCAAGTTCCTTTTCACTGTTGAGACAAGAGTAGCATCTGAAGAGGAACATGAGGGCAATGCTGGGTTGTTTTTCTCAGGATGGAACAAACCTAAGCAATTCATTGGGTTAAGGGAAAGAAGCGCCCACTTAAGGAATGTATGACTCTGTACGATGGACAACAGCTCATTGACAAGGCCTAGAAGACATAAGGGGCCAGACTCCATGGGAATACAAAAATGTGATTTCTCTTCCCACAGAGCGCCTCCTTGGAGATGCTTGCCTGGCTATCTTATCACACTGGAGACCTTGTCACCCCTTCTTGCTTTAAGTTCCTCCAATCGCTTTTCCTATATGACATCACATTTATATTAATCTGCTCATGGATTTTCACCAGACCCCAGCACCAGACAGGGGTGTCGTCTGTCTTGTTCATAGCTATATCCCCAGCACACGGAACAGTCCTTGGCATATAGTAGGAGTCAAACTAATGTCTGATGGTGAATGGATGTATTGATACAGTGAAGAAGACATTCCCATACACAAATGGCTCTGGATCTAGAAGAAATCTTTCCCAATTTCAATAGGTGGAGAAAAAGTTAGCAGGGGCATACTAGATGAAGAGGAATGGCAAGAACAAAACGCCATAGAAAAACTGGTGAGCACAGCCTATTTGGAAAAAGGTAAGAGGTCCAATATTCCCTCCCTTCCTTCCTTCGTTCCTTCGTTCCTTCCTTCCTTCCTTCCTTCCTTCCTTCCTTCCTTCCTTCCTTCCTTTCTTCTTTCCTTCCTTCCTTCCTTCAACATTTGTGGAGTACATGTGATGTGTCAGGAACTACGGATGCAAAGATAAGTAACATAGACTCTCCCTCCATAAGAAACTTATAATCCAGTGAGGGGAGAATAAGGACCATCAGAGAGGACCAGAAGGATAAGAAGGACCATCAGAACCCAGATATGATGTATATTATATGGGTCATGCATTTGGCAAAAAAATAAACAAAAACAAAAACAAACAAAAAACAATGCCCAATTTAAAAGGCCTTGAATTGCGGGCTAAGGACTTTGGATTTTATCGTATAGGCAATCGACTGCCATTGATGGTTTATACCAGGAAAGTACCAGATCATCTCTGTATTTTAGAAAAACTCTCAGGCTTGGGTGGGCCCTGTATTGAAGGGGGCTAAGAACAGGGAGTGAGGCCTGAGGAAATGTTTCACTCAATGGTATGCTACTGTCACTTCCGACCAGAACTGTCAGAGCTGAATATGTCCATCTTTCCCCAACTCCTTCAGTGACAGCACCACTGTCAACTTGACATTGGCCATCGTGGGAGCATTTACACCATGGAAATTGGCAGGCTTTCCTGGAGTTCTGGTTTACCCACACACCATTGGTTAGCCCAGGTGCTAACGATGGAAGGTGGACACAGCATTACATGGGAATTTACTGGCAAGCTGGGGTTCTCTACTCAAACCCCTACAGGACTCTATTAGCTCTGACTTTCATCTCAGCTTCAGCCTTTTTTTCTTCAGAAATAGACTGTCTTTTGTCTGTCCCGACTTGGGCTATCACATCTGGTCCTGTCCTCGGGGTGGGATGGACAAAATCAAGAAAAACGAAGAGGGTGAAAGTGCTTCAGCAGCCCTGAGACGGGCTCTGTTTTGTTTTGTTTTGTTTTGTTTTGTTTTTATAGCTTAGAGACCTCTGGATCCAGGGGGATGAGCCGCTGAGCAGTGAGGGAACAAAATGTTTCATCTTTGTGTGGTGTTTGCGGCCAAATTACCTGACCCAGAAGCAAGAGAAGTGGAAGGGAGAAAGCCAGTGCGCCAAATTCCTCCCTCAGCCTCCCAGACCTCCTATCCTCATGCGTCTGAGGAAGGAGAACCACAAGCCAACAAAACCGCAGAGGGCTGCAGCACGCCACGCACCAGCTGGGAGGTGAGTCACCAGGAAAATGGACTCAGTGAGAGATTGTCTCTTGGCACTCTCCTTACATGTCTGCTCTGGGGGTGCAGCTGCTTGCTTCTAGGTAAAACACAACAGTATCTCTCCAGGGTGGCAGGAAGAGAAAGGGGATTTGCAAGGATTCCATAAAGCTATCGACTTCTGCTATTAGTTGCAATCTGAGAGTGAAAACAGGCACGATGGTTGAACTGTTGCAATTTTCAGGAAATGTCCACCATAAGCGATAGATTTGATGGCATGTTTCACAATGCCTGGACGAAAATTGTGTTATTGCACAAGTGCATGTGCCTATGCCTGCACACACACAATCAATCCAGGTGTCTACCTTAAAAACAGCGCTTCCTGCTTTCACATCCCTTCTCCCATTTCACCCTCCCATCCACACTGCAAGGAAGGTAGTTGCTATTTTGTAGGCTCTAGAGATTAACTAATAGATGCATGAATTTCTATGACCCCATCCTCATTGGTGTTCCTCCTTACTTTTAATCTTTTTTGCTCTCCTCTCCTTCCTTCTGATTCTCACCAACTTGTTTCTTTGCTTTAAATCTCTCCTTCTTGTCCAGAGTCTGCCCGTCTCCTCCCCCCCCCCCCCCCCCCGCCACACACTCTGGCTCCTTTCCTTCCTCCCCCCTTTTCTTTGTGGCTCCTGCTCCCTTTTTGACTCCTCTCTCCTCCCCTCTTTCTCTTCTTTCCCTTTCTCTCTCATTCAGCAGCCCCTACCTCCCAAGGTCAACAAGCAACTCTGCAGAGAGCTTCACTCAGAAGAGCTCACTTGGCTTTAATTAGGCTCCTTTCAGAAACCCTGACCCAGAGACAGCCCTGCACTCAAGCTGCCAATTTCCTTTGTCTTATCACCTCCCTCTTCTGTGCTCTTAAGAGCAAAGATCCAATAAAAAGAGATTTAGAATAGATATATGGAAGAAGAAAGGACTGAAGGCATCTCAACTCCTCTTCCTCAATTGTATAGAAGAGAAAACAGGCTGTGAGAGGTACCATGACACAAGGTCACATAACCAGTTAGTAACAGAGCTGGTGTCAGAACCTTGGCTCCCCAAACCCCTCCCCACTGGGTGCCCCCTGGACCTGGCCAGGGAGTGACTCCTGAGAGCCTTAAGGGAACCCCTCCTGGGACTAGACTCTGCTTAGCAACAGTGCTGAAATTTTTCCAGACATGCCCCAAGGCATCTTGGGAAGAAGCTACAAAGTTAAACAAAAACAAACCCTGAACTTGGTAATTGCACACACTCCTATTTTCTTAACATATGACTGGATCTTGTTAAGGGAGGCTTCTGAACATAGACAGAGAGAACCTTGTCGTCACCCGTTAAATATGTCTAATTTCACACACTGTCATGTAGCTTTCCATCCAGCTGGCTCTCCACTGAAAAGGAGTGAATGATTGCATCTTGGCCCATTTCTTAGCACGTAGGTATTTTTTGCAGGGAATGTTAGACCCTGCTGTAGTTGTCTAGCACTGGTAATCTTGCATGTTTGGCATCTTCAGCAGACTTTTGATTTATCTAAAACAGAGACCTGGCTATTTCAGATAATGCCATCTGCCTAATGCAGATGTGGCATTTTGTCTTACCTGAGTCCTGTCCCAACTCCAGTCCTCAGTTTTCCCAACTGTAACACAAGAATGGACTAGAGTCGCCAAGGACTCTTCCAGTGCTAAGCTTTGTTGTTGCTCAGACTTGCTCTACGCTTGCCAAGACCTTAATTGCATAAAAACGCTGAGCAAAGTCTGGTTTTTGTTAGATCCTTTGCTTACAGAGCCCTCTTCCAAATCAAGGACCTTCCTGATGCTTCTTAATAAGCCCATACCTTAAGGAAAGATGAAAGTTAGAATATTGACCCTCTGGGTGCACTCTGCTCCCCATTATGAAATGTGCACGGAGGACATGCGTCCGGTTCAAGGACTTTATACAAAGTTATAATAACTTAACAGTAATAAGCTAATAGTCAAATGGAATTAATAACAGAAATGTAGCCATTTAAGCAGTAAGATGGCCCCGTGTCATGGAATTTTTGCAGCTAAACCCTCTTGAGTTTCTATAAGCTAATAGCAATTAGCTCCTGAGTTAATGGCAGCTGCGGTCATAATGAGACTGGAATTGATCATTTAGAAGCAGGCTCCCATAAGCTGGTCTTATGAGGCATTTCAGTGATAAAGCATTGCCTTGACCCCTTCTTCTCATACCTTTCATCATGACCCCTTCTCCTCTAAGGCTTTGTGGACTCAGCTCGCTCCTTTCCCATGCTGCACACAACAGTCTGGGACTCCGGGAGTGAAGCGCCATCAAGGTGGGTTCTGCAGCCTGCAGACCAAGAATTCTGAGCCTGTGAAGGACAGATTCCACTCAGATTCTGCTGTACAAACCCTTCTCTTAGCTGGTCCCTCCTTGGCAGGTTAAGTACATCTTAGCTTCAGAGTCTATTCCTGGCTCCACCACTTCTCTGATCTGGCCAGTGGATTAACTTCTCTGAGCCTCAGTTTCCTCAACTATAAAATGGGGAGAGTACATCATGGGGTCATAGTAGTGATGTAATAAGAAAATCTATGTGAAAAGGCCTTATATAGTACTTTTTATAAAGAGACACTCAATGAATGTCTTCTTTACTGTATTGGTTAGCTTCTGCTGTATAAAAAAATCATCCCCAAAATTTATAGCTTAAAATAATAATCATTTTATTTAGTTCATAATTATGTGGGTCTGCTGGGTGTTTTCTGGGTGGGGAGGTTTAGTTGATCTCTGTTGGACTCTCATGCATCTATAGTCAGTTGATAGGCTGGATGGTTGCTAAATGGCCTCACACACATGCTGGTGGTTGGCAGGCTGTCAGCATGGGTCATACAGGTAACTGGGCCGCATGACTCTTATCCTCCAGCAGGTTCATCTGGGCTTAGTCTTATGGCAGTCTTAAGGATCGAAGCACAGAAAGAGAAGGCAAGTCCCAATATACAAGTTCTTCACAAGTCTCTGCTGATGTCACACTTACTATTGTCCCATTGGCCAAAGAAGTCACATGACCAAGCCTGGATACACTCCACCTCTTGATGTAAAGTCACATTCAGAGTTGGAAAAAATTTGTGGTCATTTTTGCTGATCTTATTTTCCTTTCATTAGTTGTATTGATCTACACACTGTGTCTGGTACATAGTAGGTATTTAGTAAGTGGTATTTATTGAGTAAGTAGTTGTTTATTGAGTGAATGAATCATAAATAAATGAATGAGAGAAACCGGCCTTCTGATGGGAAAACTGAGACTCTAGACAGGACATGACTTGCCCAACACATCACTGCAGCTTGGTGGTAGAAGCAGGACTCAGACCCCAGGTTCCTGACCTCCAGTCGGACAATTGTTTTCTCTTACATACATGAGAGAACCAATTAAAGTAAGAGATAAACATGCTTTATAAAACATAAAGCACTCCAATACTTCAAGGCATTTGGGGCATGTGTCTTTCCCAAGCATCAGTTTTCTGCATATATTCATAGGCCAGGGGTTGGTGTCAATGGCTTGCCCATCTGTTGTCTAGGATGACAGGGAAAGTGTTGTGGTCCAGAAGCAGTTCTCTCCTAACAAGGAGGGGAAGAGGTGACAGTGAAGCTCCCTATGTCTCTTCAGTCTTTGGATGTTGTTAGAAATTTAGTACATGAGACCATATGTAAACACCCCTTGAGCTAGCTCTGAAGAGTCAGAACAAAAGGTGTGTAAATTACTTAGGACTCAATTCCAAAGCTGTTTTCCTTTCTTATTTAAAGAGCACAAAATAATCAGTATTTGAGTAAAACTTGGGCCTCATACCATCCTTACCAGGAGCCCTAAACAAATTTTATGGTTGGGAGAAGTGTGGGGAAATTGAGGCAAATGCTGACTGACTCTTTCCCCATTTTTAGTCAATAAAGGCTCCAGAGGGAAATTGGAGGAATAAAGCTCCTCTCTCTCTGGGTGGACCTGCAGGTATTTGATCTAAAGAAACTCAGGGTCCCTCTGTCTTGATATCACATCATCTCAGTGCAGTCTACGTTACGATGCAGTAACAAACATCTCCCCACTCTCAGCGGCTTATAGTAACACAAGTTTCTGTCTCAGTTATATCATATGTCCTTTACAATCAGCTGCAGTTATGTTCTATGCCATCTTCCTCCAGTGCCAGGCTGAGAGAGTAGCCCCTCTCTAAGCTTTTACGATGGTCTCATGTCTGAGGGAAAGCAGAGTAGAGCTCCATAGCTGTTAATGCTTCTGTTCAGAAGTGGTACACTTCACTTCTGCGCACGTTTCATTGGCTAAATCAAATCAAATGGCCAAGCCTAATGGGGTAGGGAGGAATAATCTTCCACGGAAAAGGCCAGCGAATATTTTAAACAATAATATAATCTAATACAGATGGCCTCTGCCTGGATCTGCTTGGTGCTGGTGTTTAGACAAGGGTATGGGTTTTCCAGGGCTGGGCTGGAGTGGAAGGGGAATGAGACTTGGGAGTCCTGTGGGGGAGGTGGGAGGCCCTCTGGCTTTACTCTGTCTACTTCAGTATCCAGCAGAGGAAATTTTAACAGGCACTTCCATGAAGCCATTTGCTCATGAACTCCACAAATTTCCAGACATTTCTTCTTGAAGCAGCCCCAAGAATTGCTGGAGGAAAGCCAGCTGCCTGGGCTGTCTGGCCCTATTCTGAAGAATAAAATGTCCTCCCTCCAAAGGTTATGCAGAGCAGGAGGCTGAGTGCTGTTTGGAAAAGGTGTGATGGGGCCCAGTTCTATGTAGAGCCTGGGGTCATCCCAGAACCCCCTCCAACTCGGACCCTGAGCCTCACACGCTGTGCAGCAGAGAGCCTCAACCTGGAGGACGGTTGTTGAATCTCAGCTCAGTTTCTTCATCTTATCTGCCATGTGGTCCTTATTAGCCACAGTTACCCTCTCTGTGCTCCACTGTTTTTGTCAGTAAGATGAGGATAATAACATCAGAGCTGCCTTCAGTTGCTGAGAAATGGGAAGGGTCTATGAGGAAGAGTAAATAGCAGTTTACCTCATGTTCCCTAGAAGTGTGATAAACATGGTGCATCTCACGTTGCTTGTTACCACCCGTCTCATGAGGACTCAGAGAGAGGGGAAGCCATCACTTCCAAGATGTCGAAAGAGTGGTCATGGGGCAAGTAGAGTGTGTGCATGTGCAGGGAGGCAGGGATTTTAACTCACACGTGGAACAACCTTCTAACAAGCCAGAGCCACAGGAAGGTGGAATGGGCAGACAAGGGAGACCATGACTCCCCATCATAAGATGTGGGCAAGTAGGGCTTGCTTTCAGCTTCCCCAGCATGCTCTAAGTGATGGTAGGCGCTGGATGGATGTTGAGATTGAATGCCCAAGAATCATAGACACTCAGAATTAAACCGTATCTAGCAAACTCGGGGACATAGTAATATGACATCATGGCTGAGACCATAAAAGACCATGCAGCTTTTTGTGTAGCACATACTCTTTCCTGACCGCACTTTGGTCTTTTGAGGCTCCTTCCACCCTGACAACTCCAGGAGGCTTAAATTGTGATTAACGCCCAAACCCTTAGCATTGCTTGCAGGTCTCATGGAAACAAAGCATTGTCCCTCAGGTTGGTGGCCTTCTGCCCCCAGGAGCCAGAACATGCCTCCACCCAGGCACAGTGAGAGATTCTCGGACACGCTGTGGACCCTCATGACTGGGAAGTGGTGGTATACCAATGCCCAAGGCACTGGACTTTTTCCAGGGGGAGCGACAGTAGCAGAACTGTGGATAAGTTGGAGGAGGGAGGATACTGTTAGGGAATGGATTGTGTCACAGCCTTGGACGTGCTGGGCATCCAGAAGAGCCTGTTTTTTCTAATAATCATTTTCCTGGACTTGGGGTCATGTGGTGATTTCTTCCCTCTCCTCCTATACCATCGTCGTCATCTTCTTAGCATTCAGAATAACATTGGCGTCCCCCAAGGGCTGTCAAGTTCACATACTCCTGAGGTCTCCTGACAGCGAGGTAGCCAGAGTTGGAGTGCGATCTTCTTCTGTCAGGAAGACAGCTGTGGCTCAGAGGGTGTGAGGCGTGAAACATGCCCAACCCTGGCCTGCAACAAGCCTTGAGGACATCCACAACCTGGGAAACCAGCCACCCGCTTGGGGGACATCTTGTGGGATGCCCAGGCAGCCCTACCCTCCACCACTGGAGGTGACAGTGTCAGTTCTAGAGGGACCGGGTGCTTTAATGCTGCACGATCATGGTTTTGGCCCTCGGGCCACTGCCTACCACTGTCAACTGGTGCTACCTGCTCTATCCCAGGTGAAGAAGAAATGACTAACTACGCAGCCTGCCAGAGCACACAACAGCCTCTGGTTGTCGTCACTGTCATGTTTGTTTATCCTGCCCTGTATCCCGTATCTCAAGTCACAGCGGTCAGAGCACCTCCTCGGCCACCCTCTGGAGGACCAGCCCAGGCCTGGATCTGCACTTCGGGCCAACCTCTCTACAGGCAGTGTGGTGGAGTCCTTTCGTGGCTGAGCCTGTCCCCCAGCCACGCCGGTCTGCGGGCCACACTGAGTACTCCTGGACTTGCCTGAGCAGCCCGTACAGCCAGGCACTGATGTAGGCATGCTGCCATGCATTCTCTGCTTGTCCCAAAGTACCCCTGTAAAGAGAAGCATTTGCTCTCTATTTCCCAGGTGAGGAAACTGAGACTCAGACAAGTAAGCAGTCAGGATCACCCCGGGTTCAGTAACCAAGGCAGCTGCCAGTGGTAGGGGCTGCAGCGCCCCAAGCCACGAGGGCCCCAGGCTATTCCTCTACAGAACATGCAGAGAAGAGCTGTAGACACTTACATGCCTGCATCCCTGTGCAGACCTAGCCACCAGGTCACTCTGGCCAGGTCTGGTCCACTGGGGATGGACCTGCAATGATACACATGCCCCTTCTGGAGAAAGAGAGAAAGGCCATGAGCAGTGTGGGCTCTTCTGGGAATTCTTCTCATGTGCTCAGGAAGATGGGGAAAGCAACACTTTGCTCCCTTCCAGCATCTAATTTGCTGTGTGAACTTCAGCAAGTCACTTCCTCTCTGTGGGCCTCTGTTTTCCCACCTATAAGCTATAAGCTGGAGTTTCCTTAAGTTAGAAATATCTGGACACATTCCCAGGACCCCAGCCCCCAAAAGAGGGACCTCTGCAGCCAGTGAGTAGAGTCACTGGGGATAAATCCGTGTCACCAGCGGTGCTCAGGCGCCCGTGGTGTCACAGCCTGCTCTGAGCCTCCCTCTTGGTAATACTGGCATCTATTATCAACTACCCTCAGGCACTGTGTTAAAAGCTTTATGTACCTGGCTGCATTTAATCCTCGACCACCGTGTGGTGACTGCGCCATTTTACAGCTGAGGAAACCGAGGTTCAGCAAGGGGAAGTGCTCTGCCCAAGGTCACACAGCTGGGAAGAGGCAGAGCTGGAATTCCAGTGTAGGGCAGTGATGGGCTGTGCACCCCATCTCAGATCAGCACCGCTGCTCAGGTGTCCCAGCTCGTAGCTGGCAGTTCCTCCCTAAGGATGTGTGCAGCTGAGCTCCCGCTCTCCTCCATCCGCCTGAGCCCACCATGAATCAGGAGAGACAGAGGAACAAAATAAACAGAGCCGGATGGGATCAGAGGGTTTCCAGTGGAATCATTTTACAAAGCTGCCTTTTCTGCAAGCTGCCGCTCTTAGGAGCTTCAAAGAGAAACCTGCTCCCAAGCAGGATCTTTTGCCTGAGCCAAAAGCCATTTATCTAGAATATTCATATGCCAGCAGCTGCCTGTGATGGTGCCTGCCGCTGATCACACACTCTCAGCAATAATTCCTCCTGGGAATGCTCTGGGAGGCTCCACGAAGTTAATGGGTCCCTGTGGCACATTCTAGTTACCTTTTGTTTGGCTTTCCCAGAGCTTCCCGCAGATTGCCAGCCAAGCGTGCCTCAAAAGGGTACCTCTGGGGTAGGACGGGCCACTGACAATACAACCACACCCACCCTACCCCAAGGGACTGGTCCGCCTTACTCACGGGGAGACACTTGGAAAAGGAGAATGTGAAGACCCACAAGATCTAACTCACACATTACATGTAGCACCAGAAGTAGTCAGCCAGAGATCTCAGCCGCATCTTGAAGTAAAGCGCACTACATGTAGAGTAGGAGACACAGCTTCCTGCCATAGCGCAGCCATCAGTGCTGTACAGTCTGAAGCTACCACAAGCCCCCATCGCCCTCAATCTTCTCTAGAAATTGAGCTGGTTGGACTTGATGCTCCTAAGCGTCTTCCAGATGGAACATGTGATAATGATGGCATAGGAGCACCAGGCAGGGTGAGGCCTTGGGTTCAAATCCTAACTCTGCCACAGGGCAACCTTCGCCAGTTGGCTGAGTCTCCTATGTCATCAGGTTTGTGGTGAAATCAATGGAAACAAGATGATCCCTGCCAGGGCCTCGAGGGGTCCTCCTCTGTGGAGTCAAAGGACATTTGCTGAATCTGAAATTTCATTCCCTTCCTAAAGCCAATGAAGAAAATCCAGCTGAAAGGGATCCCACTTTCTCTGAGCTGCACATTTCAGAAGACTAGTGATTTATAATTAATCATAATGAACAGTAATGAAAAAATGTTTCCTGGTATGTCAACGTGCAAAACCTCTCCTTGAATGGGAGTGTCTTGTGTTCTCTAAGGTCAGGGATCAGATGTCACAATTTTCTGACACCAACTCTCATGGCCAACCCTGTTCTCCAGCCTCTGACACATAGTAGGTCTTAATAACTAGTGCCCTACTTTGCACTTTTAGTGGAAATTCAGAGGAACTACTTGATAATGACAATAATAGCAAACACTTATTGGCAATTAACACATTGCCGTTACTATTCCAAGTGCTTTATATATTTTAATTCACTTAGTGCTTATGATAACCTCATGAGATGGGTACTATTTCAGAGAGAGAGTTTAAGAAACTCACCCAAGGTCACCAACGTGCTAAATAGCAGAGGTGGAATTCAAACCCAGAGAATGTAGCTTGGGTTTGTTTCTTAACCACTAGGCCAGTGGTTCTCCAACTTAGTTATGCGTCAGAATCACTTGGTTGAAATGCACAGTGCTGGACTCCAACCTAAGCGTTTCTGATTGACTGGGGTTGGGTGGGGCCTGAGAATTTGCATTTTCCCAAAAGTCCACAGATAAGTCTGGTCTGGGGACCACACTCTGAGAGCTACTGCTTTCCCCCAGGCTGCCTCAGAGTTAAAGGGAAACAACTCTGCATGAACTCCAAGGCCACTTGGGACTCCCAGATACCAGTCTTTCTCTAGGTATTATCCACAGAAAATATCCCCCCTTGTTTCTGATAGGCATTATATGGTAACAATGGGGATGAGATCTGCAGCCAACTATGTTTGACAAATTTGGATTCAATAGATTTAAACAGGTTTCTTCGCTGGTTTTCTGCTTTGCGTTTGTTTATATAATGTTGGAATGTACGGTAACACACTTTGGCAAATCTTCTAAACATTTTTGACCTCAGTATACAAAGTAGCTCATGGGAACAATGCTCCCCAGAACACGCTTGTAGAAACACTGGCCCGGGCTGATGTTCTCCAACCCCAGTGTGGACAGGCCGTGGAGGTCTTCCACGGGAGGCCTAGAGTCCAAGCCGACTCTCTTGGGTTTACTAAGGCGATCTTCCAGGTAAATTCCTAGAAGTGGATCAGAACCAACATGGATTACACAAGACGAAGCTTCTACCCCTCTTTTCCAGCCCAGTGGATCACAGCTGATACCTTCTGCAAGTCCCCGAAACAAGTCTCCTTTCCTTGCAGGAGAATCTAGGCAAGATTGTAGGGGTGTTTAAGTGCAACTCCCTTCCAACTACTCCAAGTGTATATATCGTTAAGACCCTAAGTAAGCACACAAGTGCCATTCTCTATGAAAGGAGAAGACCAGTGTTTCACTCAGGACACCAGGGGGAAAAGATGAGCTCTATTTCACAACTTTCTAATGAGCATTTATGCTGCTCCAGGCACTAGGAGAACAAAGAAGAATAAAATAGGATCACTACCCAAAATGTGCCCATTGTATGCTGAGGAGGCCAGCTGGCCGAGATAATCTATGTCAAGGTAGGCTGCAGTCAGAGCCTTTGGAGGACAGAGGAGCCACGTCTCACGAGGGATCAAGGAGCTATATCAATAGACAGACAGTATTCTGGGAAGGAAAAGGCTTCCTTCTCCATCTAATCTAACCACCACTCCTTCTTGCGAGGTAGTGAGCACTGGGGTCAGTGAGCAGCAGACTCTGCAGACTGTGAGCAAATCCCAAAATCTGACAGACAGCACAGAATTTCATTTCTTCTCTGGTCTGGGCAAGTGTTGGGTCTCAGCAGCTGAGAGCACCAAGGAGAAGATCAGAAAACGGAGGATCCTGGAGAGACCTCAACCTCATGAGAAACTCAAAGGACCACTTAGGCAAGCCTAAGTGTTCCTCAGAGAACTTGCTGGTCTTCCTGGCCAGACGAACAAGTGGGCTGCACAGGTGCTCTGGGTCCTCACCATTCCTGTGGCTGAAGAGATGACAGGAAGACAAAGAGGCTTCCTCTGGGTGCCTCGACGTAGGGTCTGACAATTTACCAGCTGCAATCATCTGAAGACTTGACTGGGACTGATTGGGGAACTGTTTCCATGACAACGCACTCCCACGGCTGATGGTAAGAAGCCTCAGGTCCTTGCTTGCTGATGGCAGGAGGCCTCCATTCCTCACCCTGCCGGTGTCTCCATAGAGCTGCTTGAGTGTCCTCAAAACACGTCTACTTGATTGTCTTCAAATTGGCTTCCTCCACAGCTAGTCCTAAAGAGACAGCACTAAGGAAGTCATAGTGCTTTTCATGGCCTAAGCTCAGAAGTCACACATGGTTGCTTCGTCTGCAGTCTACTAATTAGAAGCAAGTCCAGCCCCATGCAAGGGAAGGGAATGACGCTCTACCTCATGAAGGAAGGAGTATCAAAGAATTTTGTACTTATTTTAAAACCACCACACCATCTAAGGACAATAGTAAAAGAAGGACTCAAGCCCTAAAAATTAATCAGAACAGTGGCTAAAGGAGGCTGAACGAGAGAGAGAGAGAGAGAGAGAGAGAGAGAGAGAGAGAGAGAGAGAGAGAGAGAGAAATAGCAGTGAGTAATTAACCTATATATAGTTAAATTTAAATGGATAATTATAGAGTTTCTTGGAATGTGTAATGAAAGTGCTAAATAAAGATCCTGAAATAGAAATGACACAATATTAGAGGGAAATCTAATAACAGTCTGGAACTAATTATAATAAAACTATCTTGAGAAAAACTGGGTCTTTGAGGGGGCAAATGGAGAGAAGGTACAAAATAAAAGGGTTCTAAAAGTCTCATCTGTAGAAAGAGTGGAGAATTAAAAGGATTTTAAGGGCCATACAATATTGGAGTCAGGGGAGAAGCAGTAGGGGAAATATTTGGCACTTTGTTTTCATAAAATACAGAAGTATGTATTTAATTATAAGTGTGGGGAAACAGAAGGAAGCCATTAGTGGAATAGAAAAATAGAGTAGAAATTACAAATGCAAAGGGGAAAGAAGAAGGAAGAGCAATAAAA
This sequence comes from Rhinolophus sinicus, assembly GCF_057876585.1. NCBI lineage: Eukaryota > Metazoa > Chordata > Mammalia > Chiroptera > Rhinolophidae > Rhinolophus > Rhinolophus sinicus. Next base: position 55,002,498 of record NC_142515.1, on the reverse strand, counting down.
ACCACAAAAAGGTAAGGAAAAGAAAAAAGAAAAAAAAAACCAGAATAAGTTGAAAATATAACACCAACTGAAGGAATAAAACTGTGCAAAAATGTGCTACACTAATGGTAAATGGACTAAATTTTCTTATTAAAAGATAGGGACTCTCCAATTAGTTTTAAAAACTTAACAGAAAGAAGTGAAAAAGTGTTCTATCTGATAAGAAGACTTTGAATAAGGTAAAGATGAAGGAAAGCAGGTCAAAGATGGGGGGAGTCTCTATGGCACATCTGGGGCCCTGAACTCCTGTCACTATTTTTGTCAGTATTGTCCTTTCAATAGTTTCTTACCCCATTCTTGCCATTGGTGTCGAAAGAAATCAGGCAATCAGAAAAAAATTCTAAGCACTCAAACTGAATGCTCATATTTGTTAAAAACATCCCACAAATCAATACCACAGAAGAATTGCTTATCTCATTTCTTTCAGCCCAGTTTTAGGGAGCCTAGTGAATATTCTTTTTGAGGTTCCCTTCTGTGTGACTTGTTAGGAATGAGTCATTGATTTATCTCTTCAAATAGCAGATAGTCTCAACTGGGAGCCTTTTTTGGACATCAAACAGCTGCCATCAAATTCATCTTGTATTCTCCCTTTTCCTACATCCCAACAGTAGTGGAGGGGGTGGTGATTGTTTGCAGAAATGTGACATGCTGGCATTTGAGTAATGGGTGGGGAGTACAGGTCAGATTTCAAACATTATAGGCTTGAGATAGAAACCCCTGTGGTTGAACATTGCTTCATTTCCAATTTTTCTAACTCATTGAAAAGAATTGGAAGTTCAATATAACAGAATATAGTTTTCATTCATAATCATTTGTTTTGTAATTGCCACATGCTAGGCACTGCACCAAAATCTCTGGATACGGAAGTCAACAAAACAGAGAAAGCCACTGCCCTTGTGAGGCTTACATTCTAGTGAAGGCAACAGACGATAAATAACAAACATAAGATAACATAACATAACATAACATAACATAACATAACATAACATAACATAACATAACATAACATAACATAACACAATGAAATACTGGTAGCGGTCAGTGCTAAAAAGAAAAATAAAGCAGGGAAGGAGACCAGGGACTGTGTGTTATTTTAACCCATCAAACCATAGTCTCATTAAGGGCAGAATCCACGGTTTGATCACTTCTGTGCCTATAGGGCCTCCGTTTAGCTATAGATGGTATGTAGTAATTGTACAGAAAAGCAGATGTAGGTAAAAAGCAAAGGTAGTTGTAGATTTGGGCTTATTCTTTATGTGGCAGATAATAGGGAAGAGGGAACCAATACTGGTTTTGGGCTGGTGTGATCAAATTTGTGTTTGCAGGGAGTTTGATTCCAACCTTGGTGTATAGGATGAGTGAGAGTTGGTGGGTGGGTGCAGGGGGGATATACACCGAAAACAGGGATACCAGCCTTCTCACACAACTATCCAATAGAAGTTTCTGTAATGACGGGAACGCTCTCTATCCTGCTGTCCAATACGGTAGATATGTATAGTCCTCAAGCACTTGAAATAAAGAGACTGAGGAGCTACATTTTAATTTTATTTTAATAAATGTAAATGTAAATATCCATGTGTGGCTAGTAGCTGCCACATTGGACAAGGTGGTTCTAGCGTGAGTCAAGCGATGGTTTATGAAGGCCTGACCCTGGGTGCTGGTGGTGTGGCCAAAATGTGGGAAACAGCAGAGAGGTTTCAGTTAAGTTTAAGATCTTGAGCAAGTCATTTAACCTCTTTGGACCTCAGATTCCTCCTTTGAAAAACAGAGATACGGTAATTAGACTTGTGTCCCACTTTCATGAATTTGTAAACTACAAAGAAATGTCATTAACTGTCAAATGAGGCTCTGTGATCAGCATCTAGGTGTACATTGCACTATAATAGAAGGAGAATAGATGATAGATAGATAGATAGATAGATAGATAGATAGATAGATAGATAGATAGATAGATAGATAGACAGATAGACAGATGATATGTAGATCATAGGTAGATAGCCACATGTATTTATATGAATATATGCCGTCTTCCATCTATACTATATATATGTTTATGGCCTTGACACAGTAAGTCTCCTTTTCAGAATATATCCTGAAGAGATAACCAGAAACTTAGGCACAGATGTAGGCAGAACGATATTTTTTAAAGCGTTATGCATAGTAGCAAAGTTAGATGCAACCTAAATATTCAACTATAGATTACCTCAATAAAGAAAGCCCCGTTCACGTATGTGTTAGAATATATACTCTAATAAAATGGTGCTGTCAAATAATATTTAACAAAATGCTTGTGACATAATGTCGCTAATCAGATAGCTCTATGCATGACAAAAGACTGAAAGAAAAACCATGCAATTGCTAGCAGTGGTTATCATAGGTGATGTGATGACCACTCATGGTTTAGTTTTCCTGTAAATTTTCATACTTTCCAAGTTCTCCATGATGAGCTTGCATTGTTTTCTTTTGTAATGAAGGAGCAGGGGTAGGACAAGTTTACTTTTTAAAAGAGAAAGCAACATTTTATTTTTTAAAAGATATTCTTTTTGAAATTAATAGCACCACCCAGAGCCCCCAGATCTTGCCATCAGGAGAAGGAGACTTCCATGAGCTATAAACCAAAGGGTCCTGCTCCCTAACACCCTCTGTAGGCTCCAGACGTGCAGAAGTTTATTGCTGCTGGCGGCCTGGCATAAGGCCCCGTTGTCTCCCTTTCTCCAGCTGTGCCAGCCACGGGGCTTCTAGGCAGGGAGGACCCAGGGAGGGCCTACAGGGATGTGCGGGTGACAGCGAGGCAGGCGCCAAATCTTGACCTGTCTCCACCTGCAGCCCCCCCTGACTTCCTTGTCCCTAAGCCTCCCTGTCCTGGTCTCCCTCGGCCTGATCCCCGTCTCTGCTCTCAGCACCCTCTAGATGTGAGTGTGTGTGTGTGTGTGTGTGTGTGTGTGTGTGTGTGTCTTTCGCCCTCACCCCCAGGCAGGCTTCCTACTCTCCACCCCTTCCCACCTGGGGAGGCTGATGAGCTGGGCCGGGTGCTGGTGATGGCAGAGGCCTGTTGAAGGCCCGGGAGCTGTTACTATTACCAAGAGCTACTTCTGTCAAGAAAACATTCTCACATGTCATGAATCAGAAAAGGGTGTCTTCAGTTCCTTCTGCCTGATCTCAACAAATTCCACCTACAGTTCCTATACCGCTCCCCCCATCCCACCCCCAAGTGCAAGGAGCAAGGCAGGAGACGCTCTGAAAGCTGTCCTAAAACACGCAGTCACTGAGGGGACAGAATGGGGGACTCACACTCTGAGTTCAGATGAGTGGAGAGGTCTGCCCTCACCCACCCCTTGCCCATCCCTGAGGAGATTTCTACATGGAGTATTCTGGGCTGAAAACATCTCCTTGAGCCAAGAACAGCAAGCCTTGGTCTAGAAGCTGAGCACCCCCCAGAAGAGCTGACCTTAGGAAGGACAGAGAGCACGGGGCACAGCTGTGCTTGAAGGGGGTTAGTACCTCACATCTGGGCTCAGCTGCCTCCTCTTCTGCTGGCAAAAACTCAAAAGCCATCCACCTAGGGACCCCCAAAGAACCCATCTCCAGCTCCCCAGCAGCCAACTGGCAGAGAGCCAGGGTGAAACTCGAGCTGCTGTATTTGGCAATTCAGCAAAAGAGGAGAATTGCTGCAGAAGTGGGGGAGGGGTGGAGAGAGGGTGGCCTGGTGAGCAGACCCTTGTCTGGGGAGAATGAACAGGCCAGGCTGGAGGGGCCTCCTAGGTACCAGGGGCTCTTCAAAGGACTGCTGCCATGTGGAACACAGAGCCCTACTCTGGGCTGCTGGCTTTTATTCTAATTTTACTTTGCTGCCCTGCCCTGCCCCCCCTTCCCCCCCCCCCCCCCCATACACACACACCTTTCCTCCTGCCGGTGAGCAACCTGTGACCATGGACACAAAGACCTCAGCTCTCTCAGCCCTTTAGTTTCCCTACCTGGTGGGTAACAGTATTCGAGTTTCATACTCCCTCCAAGGGGAAGTGCCCCAGGGGCTGCCTGCAAGGATGAGGGCACTTCTCTGCCCTGGGCCACGGGTTTTGAATTTGAGATACGTTTTGTTGAAGAAAATCAGCTTTTAGAGTATTGGACTAGAGACGAACCCTCTGCTTCTAGGGTCTTCAAAGTTTCGCCTTACCCTTCTAATGGGCCTCCTTCGTGTCTCACCATAGTGAGCTGTGGGGGCAAAGGACCCGCTCTCTAGAAATAGTTGTCATCTGTTTTAACCTTTGTTACTTCAACTGTGAAATGAAAGTGGCCTGGGCTCCAGGATCAAAGTAGGACTGAAGTGGAAGATTTGCCCCAGGGCAGAAAGCCATTGAATGTCAGTCAGAATGTCAGTCAATTTGAATTCCAAAGTGCTTAGGTGATAGACTTCTAAGTTTCCCTTCAAACAATGGGAGGTGGTTCTATGGACAGGAGGGCTGGTGCCAGTGGGGGCACACACTACCATGGGAATCATTCAGAAAGCTGTGCAGGGAATGAAACTAGTAACATCAGCTATTGAGTTATTGAGTGGGTACTTTAAACATTTACTTCTCTGGGAATTGAGCGCAAATTCCAGACACAGAAAAGCTATTTGTTGGATGAATTTAACAAATGAAACAATCACTGAATCAATGAATCCATGAACAGTACTAGGCGTGGGGCTGTCATATCAAATCATCCAGGACTTGGGACAAATCTTGAGCTGGGAGAAAATCTAGAGATGGCCCAACACAATCTGCCTTTCTCAAACCAGCAAACTGTGGCTATATGAAGTGAAACCTTAGCTCAGGGTCACACACCTACTGTGTTCCCCCAAAAATAAGACCTAGCTGGATAATCAGCTCCAATGCGTCTTTTGGAGCAAAAATTAATATAAAACTTGGTCTTATTTTACTATAATATAAGACCAGGTCTTTAGTATAATATAATATAATGAATAGAATGGAATAGAATAGAATAGAATAGAATAGAATAGAATAGAATAGAATAGAATAGAATAGAATAGAATAGAATATTGTGTCTTATATAAGACTGGGTCTTACGTTAATTTTTGCTCCAAAAGACACATTAGAGCTGATTGTCCAGCTAGGTCTTACTTTCGGGAAAACGCGTAGCAGAACCAAAATATGAGGCCAGTATATGTTCTCCTATCTTCAAAAGAGAGTATGTCAACAAAACTCGTTGAATTGAGCTTTTCCACATTTGCCTTATAAGTATTAGGGCAGACATCTAGTAGATGACAATCTCATGCCTCAGGGAGCTGGTAGCATCCTGGCACTGGGTAGAGGGTCCTCCCTGGGCACCTGGATTCACAGAACCCATCAACGAGGGCTTTGGAACCAGACCCCTTAGTGAGTCGTGCATCACCAGTTTAGAGACTGGGTAACTTTGGATAGGTTCTGGAATCTCTCTGACTCTCCAATTTCCTATCTGAGACATGGAGAATAATAGTTCACTGAGCTGTTGTGAGGATGGACTAGTGTGCTATAAAACACCTAGAACAGTCCTTGAGAACGCGGAAGGCCACAGTTCTTGTTGGCTACTTACTCGTGATCATGCTCGGAACCCTCCCACAGTGAGCGGCGCAGAGCTCTGCATGTCCATAAGCTCAGAATCACCAGGGAAGCATGTTCAAAGCAGAGCTCCCTGGGTCGCTGCAAGGGAAGGGTCAGGCCAGGCATCTGGATTTTTCACAAACACCTGTGTCTAGATGTCTAGACACCTCATGTCTAGCACGACTCTAATGTAGGCAGCTCTTTGACCACATCTGAAAAATTTCAGGCCACACCTACCCTTTGTATTGTTGTGTGTGTTGCTTTCCCTGCAAGATGGAGTGCCAGGAGGGCAGGGACCAGGTGCATGGCTACGTGGCTCCAACACATGATGATGTTGTATTACATGGTCGTCAGTCAACTGAAAGGCAAAATTTGGTTTCAAGGACTGTCACTAATTTCAGGGACCAGAGCTCCTGGAAACCAAGTGTTCAGCCTTCAGAATTACTAAATACAGTACCCCCATCCGTGGTTTTGCTTTCTGCGGTTTGTTACCCTTAGTCAACTGCAGTCAGAAACTATTAAATGGAAAATTCCAGAAACAAACAAGTTATAATTTTAAAATTGCATGCTGTTCTGAGCAGCGTGATGAAATTTTGCACTGTCCCGCTCCATCTCTCCCAGAAGGTGAATCATTTCTTTATTCAGCGAGTCCATGCTCCATAGGCTACCCTTCTGCTCGTAATGTGGGAGCGTCTGTTATCAGGTCAGTTATCAACTATTTTGAGAAAGAGAGAGAGACCATATTCACATAACTTTTGTTACATCATATTGCTGTAATTATTGCATTTTATTATTAGTTCTCGTTTTAATCTTTTACTGTGCCTATTTGTAAATTAAACTTTATCATAGGTATGTATGTATAGGAAAAATCATAGTATATATAGAGTTCCGTACTCGCTGAGGTTTCAGGCATCCACTGAGGGTCTTGAAATGTATCTCCTACAGATAAGGGGTATTTCTGTATATAAAATCCTGAGCTGTTCCTGCATCTTCTTCAAACTAGCTTCTGATGATATTGTCTCTTTTAGTCAATGTGCAATGACTGTTCTCTAGAAGAGATGCCACATAATTCATCTTACAAGTTCCGTGCTAAAAAAAGTCATTCCTTCTGGTAAATGTATGTGCTTGCTTTTATCCTCCTGTGGCAGGTTATTTTTCCAGACGGCCACAACAATAGCACCCATTTTTCTTCTGCAATGTGACCTTGTCCTCCACCTCAAGCAGGAGGTGGAGTCTATTTCTCCAGCTCCTTGATCTGGGTCGGTCCTCTGACTTCTTTGACCAAGAGAATCTGATGGAAGTGATGCTGTTTTAGGTCTGGACATGGTCCTTAACTGTTCTTGTAACTTTCATTCCCTGTCTCTGAGAAACAAGTTACCATGTAAAAAGTGCAGATACTCTAAGGGTGTCATGCAATGAGAGCCCCAAGTCCCATGGAGGGGCCTGGAAGATGAGATGCTGCATGGAGAAAGAAGCCAGGCACCAGACACAAGACTACAGAGGCCATCCACTTCCAGCCGCCCCAGCGGGTGCCAAGCATATGAGAGGTGCACTGCCTAGCCAGACCCTTCTCAAATTCCTAATCCACAAAACCTTGAGCAAAGTAAAACGATTATTTTAAGCCATTAAGCTTTGGGGCAGTTTGTTATGCAAAAACAGGTACCCAAAACACAAGCTATAAGGACATGTAACCGTAATGTTTTCCTTTTTTTCCTTGGCTGCCAGGAAGCTCAGAGCTAGATTTCTGACTCAGTTGAAGCAAACTCCCTTAACTTATTCCTACTCTGTTCTTTGTGAATATAATTTTAACCCTATGTTAATTAATTAGATTTGTGTCTTTCATTATAAAACTCTCCCACACTCCTTTGAAAGAGAAATAGGGAGAGGCTGGGAATTTTTTGCCTCCTCCACCCTTTCTATGTATTTAAAACTTCCTATGTGTCAATATTCTATTTCATTTCCAGAACGAAATCTGGGTGCAGAATGAGTGTTGTTTGCCTGTGGGACACATTTTCACCTCCTTGATCCCACATCTTGCCCCTATTCTTCTCTGGTTCTGGTTTGTGAGCACCTTACTCTTAACTCGCACTCAACCAATTTTTGATTTTCATCTTGACAAGTGACCTTTCAATGACCAAAGAGCTTGAAAGCTTCAAAGAAATGAATTTCTATTGGAGGAAGTTCAAGTTGAATAGTCTAAGAGAAAAATTTGGTCAAGGTCATGGTTGTGGGATAGATAATACCTGAGGACCATCCCATGTGCAAACTAGTCTCTGTGTGTCCTTGGGCTAATTCCTGAAGCTGAATTGATGGCGGATCTCAAGTAATGATCAGTCAACATGGTCAGGTACTCTACAGGTCCATATTCCCTTGAATGAAATCTCTGGAGACATATTTATTTTGGAAACCAAACCATTCTAGGTTTTAGAAAGGTAATATGTAGTTAATGTTACCAACAGTCCCAGTGGGCGCTGAGGTGTTACCCTGTAAACAAACACATCAATATTTCTGCAGCAAAACACAGGAATGGTCACATAACAACTCGAAATAATTTTACATCAGTTTAAGTTATATTTTGTTGCCAAGAGAATTCAAATGAGATCAGATTTTACTCCCAAATAAGTTATGAAAAATGCTTTAAGTTCTTAGAACTTTCTGATTTTGGAGTTGCATGTAGGGTTTGTGGTCCCATATTAAGTAGTTTCCTTGTATTTGTCTCACTACTTCATAAAAAGGCCAAATAAATAAGACTGTTATTCTCCTCAATGTATAGATGAGAAAATAGAGACTCAGAGACGTGAAGTTATCTGGCAGAGGTCAAACAGCTCATAAATGGTGAAGCCGGGGTTAAGCTTGATGTGTCTGACTTCCAAACCTGAATTCTTAAGTATTATCCTATTCTGTCTCCCCTGCTCTGTGCCCTGGTCATATGAGAAGAAACCTTCCGACACAGCTCCCTAGGAAGCTACTTGGTTAGGCTGAGGTTGTTGCTATGGAAGAAGGGAGAAAGGGACAGAAACCTTCTTTTACGATGTAAATAAAATATAACCCTTCCTCTCTAACCCCAGACCTCTAGAGCAAAGTGGAGCGACCAGAGCAGACGTGGCTTAGAAAAGAAGAGCGTCTTCAGAAACGCTCCAATTCTTTTCCCCCTAATTTTTGCATGTGGACATTGGACTTTTATCCCACTGCTGCCACCACATGTAAAAAACAGATATTTTAAAATGGGTTTCACTTTTTAAAAATTGAAGTCCCACTTTTTTTCAAAGCATAATACTTAGAAAAAGCCCTGGCTAAAGATCTGGCTTCCAATCTCAGTTATGTCACTTACTGGTTGTAAGAATTGAGAATGTTTTCTCCTCTCTAAAGGGCCTACCTAGAGAAATCTTTTCTTTGTTTCTACCTCTCTGTCCAGAAGAAAGGCTGGCCCTGGGACCAGCCTTCTAGGTCTTCAGACAGCCCACGGGCGAGAGCAAATGTGTGCTCTGGGCTGAGGGAACGGAGCCCTTACACCTCCCCATGGCCATTCATTCAAAGTAATCCCCTCTCTGCACCTCTCACCCCAGGTCCCAGGGTCATGGGCAAGTCTGACCTCACCTGTTATCACACCTCTTCAGCATTGACTGGGTTACGGACACCTTTAGGTTTCAGCCTATCAAGCAATCCATCCTAATCAGCTTTCACTACCCAAATTTTATGCCAAAAGCAAACAAATCTCCATTCATCCATCCATTCACTCCAAACCAACACTGCGGGCTCATCATGCACCAGACACTGTGCTAAGCATGCAAAATTCGTTTTTTGTTTTTTATTCAAGAGACATTTACTGAGCATCTGCTATGTGCCAGGCAATGAATGTAGCAGGCACTCTGAATACAGTTGTCAATGACACAGAAAACAATGCCTGTCCTCATAGAGCTTAGATGTGAAGTAAATCAGGCAGGCATGGTCCTGCCAAACCTAAGGTCACTGCTTTGTAGGGGTAATTCTGAAAATACAGTGTGATACCGTGTTTCCCCGAAAACAAGACCTAACCAGAACATAAGCCCTAGTATGATTTTTAAGGATGACATCCCCCGAACATAAGCCCTAATGCGTCTTTTGGAGCAAAAATTAATATAAGACCCGGTCTTATTTTCAGGGAAACACGGTATCTAGTATGATTAATGAAGCACAGGACTCTATAGTAATTGAGACACCCGAACTGCGAGTCATGAAACCTTCCCAGGGAAATGATATAGATACTGAAAACTGAAGGATGAGTTAGGATTATGGTCAAGAGCGGAGGAGAGTATTTTGGCCAGAAACAATGTGTACAAACTGAAGAAAGAATATGTTTTCAAATATTTATGGAAATGTAAAGTTACAGGCAACTGAGTGTAACCTTCTGGGGTCAGGGCACAGGGTTTGAGGTAGGGATTAATGGAGATGGGGCTGGAGAGTTAGGAGGAGCACATCCCACACGGCCTTTCCTTGACAGCAGTGGAGAACCTGGAGCAGGTTCCAAGCAGAGGCATGAGAGAAAGAAACTAAATTATCTGCTATGGATACAAAGCTGCGCTAATGACACATTTGGAAAATGACCTTATGCCCTTATGGAATGAGCAAAGGGGAACCTTGGGACACTTACCTGGACCCCTAAGGACCTTTGGGATCCTCTGCTTGAATTGGAGGTTCTCAAATGAAGCTACAGCCTGCAAAGGTGGGGGTTGTGCCTGAAGCCACAGCACGGCGCGTTCCTACAATCATTAAGACGAATTCCTGAGCTGCTGGGTAGCTAACTCTAGTTGGTGTCAGGGTAATTAACCAAGCTGCCTGAACTTTATTCACAGCCTGACAAGGTGCACTCCTGGGACTTGTCACTGTGGTTAGTCAGGGGGCGGGGGACTTGACATAAGGCTGATTAGGGAGTGTTTTACACAGCAAGAAACTCTCTGATCTTCAGCTGAGTGGGGCTCCCTGCTCCTATCTCATATCAGAGATGCCTGCGAGGCGAAAGAATAAAGATCATCCAATCCAACCCCCTCATTTTCAGGCGAGAGAAAGCAGCCGTTTTGAGCATGGCTGTGGTTTTCCCAAGGCCACACAGCGAGTTTGTTCTGGAGATGGTCTTACCACTAGACCCTCATGGCTCTACTCACAGTCTTTTCTCCACTGCGTCCTTTCTTGTTTTTTAAAGGCTATTTCCTAAACCACTGCTTCTCAAACTTAATGCGCATAGGAATTACTGGAGAGCCTGTGAAAACGGAGATTCTGATTCAGGAGGTCTGGGTGGGGCGGAGGTTCTCCATCTCCAACAAGCCCACAGGTGATTTTATGAGGCCTGTCCAAGGACCATATTATGAGCACCAAGGAGCGCAAAGACCCTGTCGTGCGGGGCGGCCTGCGGGGTCTCTGCTCCCACTCCCCACACAAGAACGCAGGATATGATGAGGCCAAAAAGGAACACCCACGGAGCCATAAGTAGGGGAGTCATACCACTATGGTCTCACTGGAGGCTGGGTTCACTGGACGTATGACCTGCTGTCCATTTTTCCGCCAACCGACCGACGACTCTCCTCCACTCTCCTCGACTCTGTTCCTCTGCTCTCTTCCGCTCTCCTCGACTCTCCTCCGTAGCCGCAGCAGTTATACTAGCGGCCAATCAGCTAGCCACAGCCGACGGCCAATCAGCCACAGCCGATGGCCATCCACCACCCGAGCCAGCACCCTTCCACGTGAGGCCGAGAGCCTGTAAACTACTTTCTGGGGCTCTGTCCCCACAGACCCTTACCCAGAGACCACCTGCAACTTCAGTGGGATTGGCACAAGGACCTGTGCTTGTGGCTCTCTGGCTCCGACAGGCTCTGAAAACCAAGACTGCCAATATTAGAATACCTCTGGTTAAAGGGTTCTTAGAGGTCATGCAGTCCAGCTCATATGCACACCTGGGCCCCTTTGCTCTGGTCAGGGCTCTTCTACATTTCAACAAACCATTTCAGTTCACTCCACTAAAGCAGGGCTTAAAGAACTGCAAAGAAGCCAAAGCAAGAGAGGGCATCTCTGCTCACCTGTCCCACTCCCCATTCTCTGCAGGCTGCCATACTCATCAGTTTATTCATCCCAGCAACAAACAAACAAACAGAACCTGCCACCCAAGTTCTCAAGGCTGTGTCACCTTCAAATCCAATGCCTATCATAGCTGGAAACTTTTCTCCCTGCTCCTTATGTCCTTTCTCAAAGGGAGAATCTGATGGGCACGGCTCATCTGTTTTGAGTCTTTTCTTCTTCTTGGTGTCTCAGAAACTCATGCAACAAAATGGCAGAACTTGCCTAGGTGGTCTTTCAGGTACTCCCGAGTACCGCTTCTCTGTATCTCTAGGGCTGTTTGCGACCAAGTGCTTTAGAAAAACACTGTTAATCCTGGTCACTGGGAAAGAGATTTACTCAAAGAGATTGCATTTGGGACTGTTCTCTCTAACTGGAGAAGTAACAACAAAACATATCCAAGAAAATGGAAAGTTTTAACATTTCATTTATGTGAGTGATGCCAGGATACCATTCCTAAGTGGTGACCATCCCAACAAGAACACGAGGAGATACAATTCTTAAGTCTCAATTCTCAGAGAGCCTTTGTAGGCATTTGACTGAGGGTCAAAGGGTTAGGCTTTGATATGCCTCTGTGCGTAAGTCCCATCACCTTTCTTGGCCACTGAGGCCATTCTCATCCAAGTCTCATTTCACAGCTAAGAAAACTAAAGTTCTTTTAGATCTGGTGTTCAATGATTCCAACAAAATTATTATTTTATTTTTAAATTCTGGGTTTTTTTAAACTAGATGAAGCTTGGAGAGAACCCAAGATATTGCTGCTCCCACCCCCTCTATGGTTCAGGCCATATTGGTTTCCCCCAGACCACAGTTGCCAGGGGATGTTTGTATATGTTACACAGGAAGTGTCGCCGCTCTCTCCAGTGGGGGATTGTTTTCCAGGTTGCACTTAAGAAGAAAGGCTTCTTTGTATCACAGAGAATCTAAACCTTTCTGTAACCCCCCTGCCCTCATATTTCCACTGTGGCTTCTGATCCCCGTTGCCCAGCACAATGGATAGTGACTGTCCTGCAGAAAGAGCATAGTTAAAAAAAAAAAAAAAAATTCACCCAGCCATGACCAAGACTTTCAACGCTTGTGTTTTTGAAGTCAGAGCAAGATATTCCAGCTCAGACTGGACTCTATGGAACCAGGACAGTGTGAGGCTCTGAGGAGGATACAGACAGGGGTGAGAGGGGGCCTTGAGGGAGCTACATTATGGTTTCTTAAACTTTCAAGTACTCGGAATTGAAAATCTCAGGAAAGCTAAGGACTTCCTAAACAGCTGCGCATGCGCAATTACGCATAAAGTTTTGTTTTGTTTTGTTTTGTTTTTTGCCATTTCCGCAGCTTCATGCCCACCCCCAGCCAACTAGAGAATCTCCCTACGGACGGACCACCATTCCTCAGGATTGCCACTTTTTGTGTCTATAGCCAACCCTGCTGGACCTGACCTGACTTTTAGATGCCGATGCCGGAGCTCAGGTCAACAGCCGTCCTCCAGGATTATCTCGGCTGTGCACGGTGACAGCTCACGTTGGGTGTTTCCGTCTTCCTTAGTCACCCAAGCATGGACTAGCAAGGGCAGTGTGTGGCTGACTTGTGTTAAGGGAGGCAAACCAAGCAGGGTCTGCTTCGCACCAACGGACTTACCTTTTAAACAAACAGTGCCCAGCAGCTGAAACCTGCTTTAGCCAGACATTTGTGTGTGAACATCAGCTTACAACACGGGACGGCGCTCAGCAGGCTCACAGAAGGAGTGTGAAGGACCCAGATCTAAGTGTGCTGTGGCCAGGCCCTGTGACAAGGTGGCAAAAGCTAACTAACGGCTTTGCTTTTTGTTTCTTTCCCTAGTCCAAACAAGTATGAACTGAGAATGTGAAAACCTGGTTCTGAGTCGCACGTCTGACACTCTCCGTTGTCAGAGGCAAGTTTCCTGATGCTGCCAGGTCTCCGTTTTGTTGTCTGTAAAAGAGGGAGGAGGTAGATTACATAGTCTCGTCTCTGGCCTAAGCATGGCCCGATTCTATATGAAGAAGGAGGATACAAGACAAGATAAAAAGTCCCACTCCAGCAGTTTCTTCCTTCAGGGTCTGGTCTGGGGCTCCTGATACCCAATACCAGTGGTCCCTCATACCTCCTCCCCCAGACCTGAAAGCTGGGGCTTTGTGGCAGGTAACACAACTTGCCTTGTGTTCTGCACTTGAGTGCTCTTGAGTTTCTGCTCCCCAGAAAGATCAGTTTCTTGCCAATGTCATCACTTTTAGCCAGCAGGGACCTATCAGTGGCTCCATCAGGCACTGGGGGCCCCGGCCCCCCTTGGCTTTAAGTCTGAGCCCTGGGAACACTGGGGAAACTTAATTCTCGAACACCTTCCACTCAAAGAGCCACTGTTCTGCAAAACCAGTGCTGGCCCCTGCATTTCAACAGCTTTCAGGTGGGTTTCCCACCCCAGATGTCGATAGGGCCCAAAACGCCTGTGAATGTGTTGACCTGACTTCAACCGCAGGCTCAGTTTCAAAGGGTTGGCTGAAATCGTAGCCCGCCCTCATTCCATGGGAGGCTCTGCTCCTGGAAGCCTCAGGCTGGATCTCAGTTACTGGGAAGGCTTCCCTGAATGGGGGTTTTCACCCAGTGCCTCCCGATGAGCCATTTCTTGGGGCAGGATGCCCACCTCGTGGGGGAAGCAGCCCTGCTTCTGTGAACTTCTTGCCTCATCCTTCTTTTTTCTGTGCCAGAGGTTTATGTGAAAGGCCACCAGCTATACCCTCAGGAGAATCGAGTGCAGCCCTGCCTGCCCTTCCTACTTGCCATGTGACCTTGGGCAAGTCATTTTCTTCTGTGGCTCTTGGTTCCCCCTCTGGGCTACTAGTGGGTCTGCTTCCCTCATGGAGAGGAATGAAAGTGCTTTGTAAACAGGAAGAACCACTACACAGTGCTTACCAGGGAATCCACTCAACAAGGAGCATTTTGGACTTTTTGCTATTTCTCTTCTTGCAGCTGAGAAATTAGCAGGCACAAATTGTGAAAAAAAACCAGCCTGGTCTTTGTAATTACAAATGTGCACACATCCCACTGAGTATCATTTTCAAAAGGCATATTAAGCAGCAGAGACTGCAGGGGGGACCCGTGTAAACAGGCCTCCTCATATCCTGGCAAAAAAGGGCTCAGAGAATGCATTTGTCCAGCCAGTCACTGGCTGTTCCTGCGATCCCACCCCGACCTGAATATTCATCTACCACGAGCAGGGTCCTAGCTCATGGCAAGGGGGTGGGGTCCTGCTAATCTTCAGGGTTAGTGCTGCTCCAAGGGCCTACCAGTCCTTCAAGACCCAGTCCCCTTGGAGCTGAAGCTTTCCAGAAGCCAGCTCCCAGAAAAATCTCCCAAAGCAGTGGGCAGCACCTCCCTGCAGGACTGCTCATTGCTACTTTGTATCAGAAGTTTGCAAGTCCATGTAATACTTCTTATACTAGGCTGGGAACTCTTGAGGCAGGCTGTGTTTTCTTCATGGTTTCTCCCTCATGGAGCCCAGCATATGGTTGGCATTGAGTACATGTTGAATGGAGGGAGCGAGGGAGGGAGGGAGACAGACTTCAGGCTTCTTTATATCCTTCATTTATGTTATCTCATGTGACGCTTACACCAGCCTGTGGGGAACGCTGCCTCCACCTGACCAGTTAGAACAGTGACGCCCCCATGAGTTTGTGTAACTGGATGAAGCCCATACTCCTCCTCACGATGTTGGGATTTGACGCTACATCTACCCAAAGCTCTTGCTGGTCCTTGCACGCTCTCGTCGAGCTACCCAGAGGCAATACATGAAGACTGAGGTGTGAGCAGTACAGAGTTGTAACCAATGAAGTGAAGGCCGTGTGTTAAGTAAACCCAGGAGTCCTGTGCTGATACAAGGTCAGGTCCCCCTGGATGTGAAGGCGGCACGGCTGTGCTGGCCGGACCACCTCTGTGTTTCAGCAAGGATTTGGGGAGCTATCACCATGTGCGCCCAGAGCCCTAGGAGCCACGGCGATGCAGGACAGGGGAAGCAGACTGTGTTGCCTGAGCTTCTGAGGGCCTCCCGTGGTCACGTTCCATGTGACTAGCTTCATAAGCCAGCTCTCCTGAATATGGGTGGGGGGCTCCCAATGAAGGTGGGGACAGGGACAGGACATCCAGGAAACAGCCAAGGATCAAGGGACAGCAGCACTGTCTCGCTGTTGTGGAAGGAAAAAAAGGAGAATGTAATTGAACTGGGCAGGCGGGGGGTAGGGGAAGGCATTGGAAGACTTCCCAGATGATGGAAGAGTGAAGATTAATTCTGAAGCAGGAATGGATGTTATTTCGGAAGGAAAGGGCATTTGAGGCAGAGATGAGGTACAAGACAGCATCGCTCATTCCCAGACTACAGAGAGTTGAATCTGACTGCAGTAGGAATTGAAGGGAGCAGGGCTGGAGGGGAGGGGAGGGGCCTGGGGGGTGGGCTGGGGAGCAGACTGAGGCTGGAGAGTGGGTGTCCTTGTAAGCCAGGATGAGGAGGAATCGCAGCTCCGTCCTGAAGGCCGGGAGGTGTAAGAAGAGTTTTGAGCAAGGAGTGGTGTGCTCAGAGGCAGGTCCAGAAAGATCGCTCTGTGTTGGGCAGGAGATGCTTATCCCTGCCCTGGGAGGGGTCCCTGTCCAGGCTGTGGGAGCCAGTCTTTGTTCTGTGGACACGGGGTGTCCCTCTAATGAAGTGCTAATTGCAAACTGGTCAGTCACACTCTGGGATGCTTTGGCCTCAAGACCCAGGTTCAGCTCTATTCATGTGAATGTGGGTGTCTACCAGGAAGCGGGCCAGCCTGACTTCTCGGAAAGAAGCAGTCATTAAAATGCAACCCTGAGACGTCAAGGACCCCGCGAGCTCTGTTTATTTCTGTGCACGGATAAAATGCTCTGCAAGAGAAGCCAAGACTTTCAGGGAGGCGGCTCGTGCCTGCTTGGATTGCTGTGGGTCTGCAGGAAATCCTTGATGACGAGGAGGGCAGTCGGCGGATGTGTGGGTGACAATTTCAGAGGGGACAGAATATAAGCCAGCCTGAGGAAGTGAGCACACGAGCAGAGGGTATTCTGAACAGTAATCCACAGCTCAGGGTCCCCCAAACTGCAGCTGTAGCTGGATTCAACTCCGCAAGCATGGCAGAGACATTTTGACAGATTGCTGCAGAGGCAAGGGGCAATGGGGGAGAGGAAAGGCCATTCTCCAATTTGTGCTATTTGGAAGGGAAGCCGGCTCCCACTGGGGGTCAATCTGGTCTTCTCTACATGCATTTTATAACAAATTCTGCCTCTGGAGTTTCCACCAGAGGAACCCAAGCATTAGGTCCCCAATCCCTCTTACTTATTTCTTACTGGAACAAAAAGCCCCAATAATTTAGGATGCTACGTGTAGTAGCCTCTGGTCCCACAGATCCCCCAGATGGTCCCACATATCCCCCACCACACCTGTGTGTAATGCCCTTTGCATGATACCAGGGCTTGTCTGTGTGACCAGCTGCATCCAATTGAAGTGATGGCATGTCAGTTCCAAGGGAGGTTATACAAGACACTTGTGTCTTGGTCGTGCTGTCTCTGTCTTGGATTACTTGTTCTGGGGGAAGACAGCTGCCACATCATGAGCAGCCCTCCCGAGAGCCCACATCATGAAGAACAGAAGCCTGCTGCCAGCAGCCACTGGAGTGAGCCTGGAAGCGGGTCCTCCAGCCCGAACCAGGGTTTGAATGACTGTAGCCTCTGCTGACATCCCCTTCATGAGAGAGCCAGACCTAGAACCACCCTGTGAAGCTGCTTCCAGATGCCTGACCCTCGGAAAGTTTGGGGGGTAATTTGTTACACAGCAATGGGTAACTAATACACCTCGGAAGACATTAATAGCTAAACATGGGTTTAGAGAGAGAGCCCTGGGTCTGGGTCCACACCAGCCTTGGGATCTTGGTCAAGTTCCTTAACCTCAGTGACTCATCTTCTCATTTCTAAACTGGGGATGAGTACCTCACTGACTACCTCACAATGTTGTGATGGATAAACACATCAGTTAACGGGTGTGGTGCAATGAGCCCAGGGCCTAGTACATAGTAAGTGTTTGATAAACAGGGCTAAACACCACCGCCACTCTTTCAGCCTCTCCTCCCAGACACAACAAACTTATCTGCTGATCTGCTAATGGATCACTCTGTCATTTTCATATCACTCATCCTAGCCCTGCTGCCTTTCTGTGTGGCTGCTTCTGCAGGAGACCCTTTTCTCCATCTCTCCACCTGCCGTCCTCACTCATCCAGGCTTACTCAGGGGTCTCCTTTGCTCCATCCCCAGTTCCCATAGACAGATAGTCACTCCTTCTGGCTCCCACCAAGCACTAAATATCATCCTAATGTTTCCTTATTATATTTCATTGCTGTTTTTCTGGGGCCGCACGAGTCTTTATGTCCCCTGGGATGTGCACACAGTAGGCATTCAGGAGAAGTGCAGTAAATGAATGGTTCTCGTGGCCTTAGTTAGGTAAGGATGCCCAGCAGGGAAGACGGCCTGTCTGGCTGCTCACACAAGCTTTGTTTGCAGCCTCTGGCAGCTCTAATTAGGGTTGTGTGTGTTTCCCTGTCATGTGTTTCCTTTTACCACCACAGACAGCTCTTATTATTTCATCCAGTTCCTTTTTGAATTTTATTTTATTTTATCTCTTTTTCTTTTATCTCTTTTTATAATCTCATCTCCCCTTTCAACCTTATCTTTTAAATAGGAGACAGGAAGTGCCAGTATCATTGAGATTGTATAAGCACACATTAATTAAAGGAGTTGACATAACTTTATTCCATCAATTTGGGGTCCCAGCCTGGCACTGGTTAATCCCTTTACTCTGAAGTCCATCAAAGGTAGAGATTCTTACTCCCAAATCCCTGTGCCACCTCCCCCATCCTTGCAGTCAATGCTGAGAACACCCACACAGGGGCGGCACCACATCCATGGCTTCTGACCTTGAACAGAACTGTACTTCTATGAGAGGAAGTCTGAGCTCCGAGAGGCACGGCCTCCTGTTCCACAAAGGACCACATGCTCCACAGCAAGCGGGGATGCCAGGAGTTCCCCAACTTGGGCTTCAGTCTGGGTACCACCTCTAACTCACTGGGGACACAGGCCATATCACCTGGCCTCCATGACCCTCTGTTTCTTCTTCCATATAGGGACAATGATACCACCCTAATGGGATTCATTTGCCCAGTATTTCTTGGGTGCAGATGCTGAGCCATGCTCTGTGCTAGGTCCAGTGTCTGCCTGGGGGAGACACATCCCTACTCTCCAGGGGGCTCTCAGCCCAGAGAGGAGCAAGGTCTGTAATCGACCTTGCGCAAGGAGATGGCAATTGCTTTGACTGAGAGGAACAGGAGAACAGAGAAGAAGGACAGCCAACCAAGGCCGCCAGTACTCAGGGAAGGCTTCAGAAGGTGGCAGCCCCAGAACCGAAGAAAGTCTCAAAGGATGAGGATGAGAACCCAGGGGAGGCAATTCAGGCCTAGGGCTGAGAAACAGCAGGGCCGATCCGTGCATGGTCTTTGTCTGCAGGTTGGTGGCACAGCCAGGGGGTGAGGCAAGTGCAGTGTGATGTTCTAAGCACATGAAACCTAGAACAGGAACAGGGAGCAGACAGGGAACCGGAGAGCGTGGCACCAGCCAGAGCAGGGAGGACAATGAGAACACATGTGAAAGTGCTCTGTGAGCTAAAAGTCCTTGCGTAAATGTGAGGGCTGTCCTTTGTTCCGGGACACTTTCCCTTCCAGCTGCCATAGCTCATTCTCACAAAAAACATGCTGAAACCAGCGCCTTTAAAAAAAAAGAAAAAGAAAAAAACCATCCTCTCTACACACTTACAGAGGACAATCAAGTACGTGAGTGTTCACGAGTTGTCGTATAATCAAATGATTGGTGATTTTCTTTCTAATTTCCCTTTCTTTACGCAGTTGTGTTTCTACTGATTTCATGTTTCAGGAACATAAATGCCACTTCTCCATGTTTTCAGGAATGAATCGAGAGGCACCCACTTAATTCCATTATCCAAGAAACAAAATCACTTCTTCCGTATGGTCCTGCAATCCCATCACCTGCACAGGAGACAAGCGAGAAAATTACTGTTTTTCTTTTGCTTTTTCCCGAACTCATGATATTTGAGAAAATTGAGTATGTTGTGCTTGATATTCAGGGCCCAAATCCTCAAACAGTGTAAAATGGGAGAATGTTGGTTGGTTACAAAAGCAGTATTTCATGGCATCTGTCAGCCCCTACGAACGTCTTTGTAGATAAAATAATGCATTTTGTTCTGACACTACCTTAAATATATTCATTAAGGTAAGACTCGGAACACTGTAAATAGCCCCTGTATCACACTTGTGGAGATGTCACTTTTGCAGTTGGGAGTGTGAAAGTAGGTAGCCTCGTCCTCTCCTCCAGTACCCTTGGCCTGAGTTCTGGTTTGCACATGGTATGGCCTTGGGCACAGACTTCCGGGCGGAATGGGGACAGCTGGAGGGTAGTAGAAAGAGCACTGGACTTGGAAGTGAACCCCGACTCTACTGTTTACTATCTGAGTGTCCTTAGGCAATTTACTTAAATATTCTGAACCTTCATTTTCTTACTTTTTTGGAATAAGGGTAACAATACCCACCATACTGGATTATTGCAGAAAGTAAAAGAATGAGATGGCGCATGGGAAGGGCTGAGACCGTGGCAGCATGTGGTCTCATACAGTCTCATACAGTTGCATGGTTTGTGCACTGCATACAGATGCCCAGCCAATGGGCACATGTGCCTGACATCTTGCCTTTTTAACTTGCTGGCCAGTCAATACAGAGTTCTTTAAAACAAAACAAAACAAAACAAAACAAAGCACATAGTTCATCTACCCAGAGAACTTTTGGATGGTTCATCCCCGACAGAGAGCCTCTTTGCAATTTACACAAAAATGCAATGATGGAAGAGGGTCTCTGAGAACCAGGGGGTGAATCTTCACTCCACTCCGTTGGTTTCCACTCCACCAACCTCCTGCCAATGACCATCCAGCCTCAGCTACAAATTAGTACAAAAGCAGAGATCCCACTATGTGCTGAAGCAGCCCAGCTCATCTTCAAATGTCTCTGTTAAAAAGTATTTCTTAGAGGTTCAGTTTTGCAGGAGGAAAAGAGTATGTGGATGGATAGTGGCGATGGCAGCCCAGCAGTATGAATGCTTAATACCACTGAACTGTACACTTCAAAATGGTTAGGATAGTAAATTTTATGTGAGGTGCATTTTACCACAATTTAAAATAATAAAATGTTTAAAGTTTTAAGATATACAAATACTATTCTTTTTTAAAAAATGTCCAGTCCTATTTAGTGCTGAGAGGCAATAAACTGGGGAGTGGAGATTTGCCCTCTGATAGAACTGAGAACCTGTGAGGGGAAAAAATATTGTCTTATGTTTGAGCTGAAATCCACCTTCATGTAACTTTTCTTCATGGTGGTCTTTGGGGCCCTAAAGAGCAACTGAATCAATAATATTATGGGCTCATTGGGCTAATTAAGTGTGTTGGTTAGATTAGGCTAGGTTGGGTCATGCTGCAGAAAAACAAAATCTTTGTGACTTAACTCAGCAGAAACATATGTCTCTCCCACACAGCAAGTTCATGACGCAAGACTCAGACCGTGAAGACATCACTGTGGCTCACTGCTGTGAGTCCTGGCCGTGGGAGAGAGAGACAGGAGAATCCCACGTGGGCTTTTCCCTGCAGGGGCCAGGAAGAGGTGCATCTCACTCCCGTGGCCCTGTCACTGTCTGGTCACATGAACCAACCCACAAACAAGGGGTCCATGAAATAGGGGTCCAATGAGCATCGCTGTGTCTGTGACTTCCATAACTGTGGGCTGATTTGGCTGGGATCTTGGACGGGGGATCTTTAGACCTGGGTGCTAGCCTGGGTCCTACAGACAACCCCCTTCTGGGTGCCAGAGCTCAGTTTTCCCATCAGAAAGCAAATATATTCATTGTTATACTGTCCACGGGTAGGGAACAGGGCTAGGGTATTCCATAATCCGTGGTTCTCCAACACATGCCTCCATGGGCTTAAGGCATTTGAAAGAGCCCCTGGGAAAGACCCCAGCGAATATGGCAACATGTGGAAAAGAGAAATCTATCCAAGAAGCCAGAGCCCCTTTCCAAATGTTTGGCCCTAGATCCCTTCAAAACAAATTATGAGTATGGGGGTGGGGGAGTGCATTTCCGCTCCTGTTTCACCGGAGCCTGTGACGCCTACAGAGTTGCCCCTTTTTAATAGCGCCTGGGGTGGGAGGAAAGGCCTGGTCTGTGGCCACAGAGAGAACTTTTGTCTCCAGGCGTGTCCGACCTGCCTCCATCCTGAGGATTACCGTAACTTTTTAATTAAGGCAAAGTTTGTAGGGAGTTTGATCTTTTGATGTGGCAGCTGTAGCTGGAAAACAGGCCTACGTTTAAGACTTGACTGCCTGCCGATGGCTCAGCAGCCTGCCACCCACATATCAGAGCCCACACCCCATAAACAGCCCAGATCATATTTCTTTAGAGCAGGGTGTGTGAGAGGGGCCTGGGACCACCATGACGTGGAAGGACCACCATTGCTCATAGTCTCATGAGGCCGGGACCACCCGAGGGTCCCGAGGAATGGGAGTGGTGTTTTGAGATGGCGGAGGAGAGGATGAGGTGACCTCTGGAGACCCATGGCAGAGTTTTTATTCTTGGCCTTGATGTTCTACAACATCCACACAAGAATGGAGTGAGAAAGGGCATGGAGCCAGAATGATCCTACAGAATCATCATTCCGGAGTGTCTGTTTCCGGCGCTGCTGGACCACGGGAAGGACAGGGCCCTGCCACAGTCGTCTGTATCCCCAAGTCCCACGTACAGTCGGCCAGTCCTTAGGTGTTAACTGAAAACTGTATGTTTGGGGAGAGAGATAGAGTGAATTTTTAGCATGTTGCTCTATTTATATTCAGCATGCATTAATTGAACCCCTACTGTGTACCAGG
Organism: Rhinolophus sinicus; assembly: GCF_057876585.1. NCBI lineage: Eukaryota > Metazoa > Chordata > Mammalia > Chiroptera > Rhinolophidae > Rhinolophus > Rhinolophus sinicus. Next base: position 54,979,757 of record NC_142515.1, on the reverse strand, counting down.
CATTTGTCCCAGGCACTGAAGAGTCATCAGTGAACAGTGACTCTGCCCTCATAGAGCTCATATTCCAATAGGTCTGAAGTTTATCATGCTACCAGGAGGCATCCAGTTCACCCAGTTAACCAGTGGCAGAACTGAGACAAGAATTTGGACTTACTGGTTCCCATGAAAACTGTGCTTTTCAAACTTTCCCACTGAGGAACCCTCCCAGGGTGTCTGGAGGCAGAGCCCAAAGCAGCCAGATACAAGTGTGACATTTCTTTGACACTCTAATGCTTTCCTTTAAAAAATCATCCAAATGTTAAATTCTCTACGATTTCATAACCATGTTTGTTTTACTATAAAGTAATGGTGTAAGTTACTTAATATATATATTTTAACATTTCCACTGCATTGATCCTGCATCTCTGTGTTTCCCTAGGCACACAAACTTGCACTTGGAGAGGCACAGCAGGGGATCACCCCATCGGGTGATCTTGTGGACGCTTGCCAATTTCTACAGGCCTTGTGACCTCTTTGCTTTTATTTTTTTAAATGAGTTACACCATAAGCAAAGTTCAAAAAGAAACGACACACTGGGAAAAAATATTTGCCAATTACATTACCTTCATCTCCCAAATATAGATCTTACAAATCAATGAGGGAAAAAGACTACCAATTCAATACCATCTACAACCATTTATATAGGAAGGTATACACTTGGCTATTAAACATAACACTATGCTTAACCTAATTCATAACAAGACAAATGCAAATTTATATTATGTTGCAGGCTTGATGTTTAGTTATCGAACTGGCCACAACCCAAAGGCTGGCTCACACTCTATATTGGTGAAAGTGCGCAGAAACAGTCACGCTCACTTTTGGCTGCTGTCGGGCTGCACAATGGTGCAGGCCCATGGAGGGCAATTTGGCAATATTAGAGAGAAAGCACATTCATAAACAAGATTTTCTTATTAGGGCAGCCACTTCATTTTAAGTATCATTTATTTATTCAGCACTGGCTGGAAACTCTATGGGAATAATGAGGGACATGCACAGAGCCTGCCCCAAGGAGATTGTGGCCCTCCTTAGAGGCGTCGGAGATCAAATAAAGTAAAAATCATGATATTTTATCTCTTGCTTGTCAAGAACTACCAAATATCATAGCATCACAGCAACCCTGCAAGGTAAGTATTTTTATTTCCATTTTCCCGTCCAAAAGGCTGAAGCATTGCATAATTTCCCCAAGGCCACATACAGGAACCCCAGAGCTGCATGAAGATGCTGGGATTCCCACAGCTTTCCACCAGGGTCAAGCAGTCTGCCTAAAGGGTGAGGTGGCCCCCAGCAGCACGTGCGGGATGAGTCCCACGCGTGAGCGGGAATGTGAGCCAGTCTCGGGGCAGGTCACTGGAGGGCAGCCTGGGGATTCAGAGAAGGTATTTGCATCCCTCTTACCTGGGGTTGAGGCTTCCCTCTATTACTTGCTATAGGTGTGACCTTGGCTGAGTTGCCACACCTATTTGAGTCCTAGAATATTTCTCCATAAAGTACAGTTGATAATAAGATTTTTGTGGAAATTCATTGAGAGATTTTTTTTTTTTTTTTTTAAGAAACAAAACCTCATAGACACAGACAATCGTTTAGTGGTTACCAGAGATAATGTTTTTAAAGCACTTAGTCTATAACCTGCCATATAGTTTGTACTCAATATATAACGGTGAGGAAGGAGGAAGAGGAGGTGGTGATGATAGGCTTCATGAGAGAGGGAAAACCTGAAAGATGGGTGAAGTTCAAGTTTGTGTGCACACATGTATGCTGGTGTACCAGGAAAGAGAGGCTCTTCTCAGAGCTGAGCCCCTGGTGTTGCTCCAATACAACCACCGAGAATGAAACATTCTGTCACACTAGGCAACGTTTCGGGAAGATCATGGCAGTTGGTCGATGAGGCAAGGCATCCTGGTGTTTCCAACCAGGAAGGACCGAGGTCCTCAGAGCTGGTCTCGTCACATCCCTGCTCTTCACAGAGGGAGACGGTAGAGCATTCGGTGGGAGCAGCATGGTTGCTCCCAGCCAGTGCACAGCCCTCTACTTCACCTCACCCCAGGGCTCGAGTTGGAGGCTCAGGGCAGTCTCAGGCTGGAGAAATAGATTAGCATTTTAGAAACTGGTTTCCCATTTCTCGTTTCTCTCAGGTCTCCAGGAGTCCAACAGTTGAGCTATTTAAAGGGGAAACCACATTATTTTTGCAACAAAGGGGTAAGTATCTTTGTGACTTCCCACAGAGGGTTAAACTCTAATGGGGATTCAAGAGGCTTCTGGCAGAGTCCCTATGGTAGAATCGCACTAAGTCTCTGAACCTCAGTCTCGAGGTGAACTTTTAACTCCCAGAATGATCCCTGAAATTTCTTTTTCCCACCCTGTCTCGGCTGCCAAATTGACTCCCCAAGTCTGCCCTGTGTGTAAAAACACAATAAAACCTTATACAATCAGGAAGGTATTCAAGACTCGTAATAAATAATTGCCTTGTGACTGGTGGATTGGATCCCCCCAACCCCCCATGCACCCTCAATGGGCCTTTTTCTTTAACAGAACAAATAAAAGGAACAGACGCGGGCCCCTCATGTTAACATTGCTGTGGCCTCGCATGGGGCTGAGGGGGTACTGGGGAGGCCTCACTCCCACTTACACGTGCGGACAACGCCCACACCAGCAGGCTGCTCAGGGGACACCACGATGGCTCTGGCCAATGGCCATGCTTTCTTCCTGGGTGTTCCTGGACCCTGCTCCTCCTTGTTGATGAAAGAGCATGTCCACAGGAGACTCCCATGGCCCAGGTAGAATTCCAAGGTCCTGTGACCAGTTGACGCTCCCCTTTCCCCCTCACACCACTTCCGCTGGCTTGCACGACCACACCTCATATCTCTTGTCTCTGTCTCATGTCTCCTCGCTCTCCTGCTTTCCCCTCCTCCTACATCTCCTGCCTTCATTAGACTGGAAGCTCTTCACGGCCGAGGCCCGGGCCTGCTTATGCTCATGTCCTGGCATAGTTCCCGGACACAGTAGGTACCCGTAAATGTTTTTCAGATCGATACATGAAATGAAAAACACAGTGTCTGTTGAAACATAGGAAACTAAAGGCCACCCTACCTGTATACTCTTTTCAAGTGGGAGCCCAGTGTGCTTTGCAGTTTTAGATGCCTCTGCTTCAGTTCTGCAGGTGTTTTCATGATGATCTCGGCCACGCCTGTCTTTTCTGAGTGGAGTACTGTCAGACAGGCCAAGCTACTGCTTACACTGATGTTAACAGCACATGAAGGCTGTGGGGGGGGGACATCTGTTGGCTCCGCCCATCCAGCACCCTCCCCCCCCACCCCCGCTGCTTAGAGCACCTGGGTTTTCCTCTCTGGGACTAGCCCCCTGCCCCTCACATGTAGATCTGCAGGCACCTGATGTCGGGCCAGCCTGGGCCCAGCCTCAGGGCAGCCAATCAGGCCGAGACCTCCCAGGGATCTACGTTCCCTTGCTGATGACCAAAGGGCAGGAACTGGTGACCCTGCAGTAGCACTCAGAGGAGAGTGCCCTTAGGTTTCCGCATGCCCACTCCTGCTTTTTATAGGATCTGGTGCATTAGTGTGTCCCGCCGTTCTGTCTCCTAAGCCCTCGCCTTGCAATAAGTTCCATTTTCTACTTAAGTTGGCTGGTGCTGGTTTCCGTTGCTTAGAACCCAAACACCCTAAGTCAGGTTTTCTCAGCCGCAACACTGGACATTTTGGACTGGCTAGTTTTTTGCTGTGGACCGCCCTCCATATGGCAGATAACCAGTGACTAGGGGGTCCCCTTGATGCTCTGATGAAACCTATGCCTTGCCACCACGTTTCTCAACTGCAGCGCTATTGACATTTGGGTTGGATGATCCTGTGTTGTGAGGCCGTCCTGTGCGTTGTGGAATGTTGCTCAGCCTCCCTGGCCTCGGCCCATTAGATACCAGCTGCAGCCCTCTAGCTATGACAAATGTCTCCAAAGAGCAAAATTATCCCTGGCAGGTAAAACTACTGCCGTAAACTGATTTAGTGGTTGAGAACCAGTGCCCCTGAACAGATTTGGTGGTTGAGTCTGAGTCTGCATGTTTCGGCGAGGCATTGAGTCAGAAGTCAGAGGGTCTGGGATTTATCTCCCCCACCCCTCCTCCACTTGGCCCCGAGCTCCCTGAGCCCTTGGGCCACCTTCCTCCCAGGCCCACACCCAAGCACCAGTGGGAACAAGCTTGAAGAAATCCAAATTGCTGCACAAAGACGACATTGGAAGATCCGTTACCACCTCACAGTGGGTCTTTACTTGTCAAAGAAGTTAAAAGCTGCTTCTTGGCCAGCTGGGTGAACCTGATGATAACCAAAGAAAGTGAATAAATATCCAGACCAGTGGAGTCTGTCTGAAGTATCGACATTTCACTTATCATATTGGGTGGCATTCTACAGACAACAGAGAAATTGTTCTTGCGGAGACAAACCTGTCTTTCTTCCATCAAGTGCTCTTTCTGCTATAATGACCAGCATGGCGGGGGTGGGAGGCGAAACAAGGTGAAATTATAAACCTCAGAGATGGAAGGCTCAGAAGCTGCCCTTTCAGACAAAGCCCAGCTCCAACCCTTTCTCACACTTCACACTGAAACCTCTTTGAGCTTTGATAAAACGCAAACTGATGTTTTGTTCTCCCCTTCTCAGGCAAGTTTTGCTCACCTAGGTGCTTTCTGAGACCACTTAGACATAGGTCCACCAAGGACAGCCTGGCCGGTCCAGTTCCAAACAGGTAATGCTTAAAACCCTGCCCTTTGACCTCCATGATTTACCAGTGCTCAAGTAACAGCTCGGGCTAAAGAAGCAGGGCAGGGGTGGGGGTTGGGGGGGCATAGTGTTCAGTGTGGCCTGGGAGTCTGGAGACTGGAGATGGGTCCCACCTTTACCACTAATAGAGAAGCTGGGGGACACCTTTCCCCCTCCTTGGTGTCAGTTTTCCCATTTACAAACTAGTGTTGGAATAGATCAGTGAGTCTGAAGCTCATTTCAGTTTCTCTTTGTAAATCTCAACCCACCCCCATAAGATGCCCTTGGCCACACTCACGTAGACACCTCATTTCATAAAATGCATGAAAGTTCTTGGAGCCCTCCCCGAGCAGGAAGGCCAGGGTAAGGCCACTAGACCAGATGCCCCTTAAGGAGTCGTCCCGTTTTGACCCTACTTCATGGTAGCCTAAGCCCACAGTTTACATTCTGACGGACAGACAGAACATGAATTCTAAACACATCTTGTGTGTAATCCCAGCTTCTCTCAACAGCTCTTATAATGAGCAAGCTTTATAACATTTCTAAGCCTTATTTTCTTTGTTTATGGAACAGTGAAATGATATTCATCCACAGTTAGTTCTAAGCATTAAATTACATACTGTACGGGACCACCTGACACCCAGAAAATGCTTGATTCATTTTTGCTTTGCTACCACCTCCCTCTCCCTCCCTGGACTCCTGACTGATACTAAGTTCCTCTCTCTTAAAACAAAATCAGAAAAGCAGTTAGTACATCAGATTATTTTGGTATCTGGGCAAGTCCGGTGGAAGGTGCGATTCCATATCAATTGCTTACAGAGAAGAACACTGGGCGTGGCATCCCAAGGGATGAATTGAGATGACAGGAAGCAACTCTTTATAAGCTGTGTGGCTTTGGTTAATTGGACTAACCTCTCTGAGCCCTCCATCTGTAAACGAGGATGATAATGCCTCCCTAAAAACCACCCACTCAGCGAATTCCTGCTTGATGCCAGGCATGGAGCACTTTGTATGTGGCACGTCATGAATGGCAGGTCTATTGTGGGGATGGCATGAAATAACCTACTTGGAAGGGCTTTATAAACAGTGAAACATGAGGCCGACTTTTCATTTTCACCATTATCAGTGGGTCTCAAGAGCTTGTTTTCCATTATGAAAACGGGGGGTGGGGTTCTAACTAGAAGGTCAAGCACACAGAGCAGAAAGTCACAAGACACTGAGTCAAGGGCCATCTCAAAAACAAAAGGTGAGTGCCAGTTGTAAGCTCCCTTCCTGGAGCCTTGGTGAGAAATGCACGGAGGCCAGGAGGCAGTGCAATTTCTCTTCTGCGTGTTTCCCATAACATACATCTCTCTTCACTGCAGGCCCAATTTACCCATTTCTCATTTACTATTCAATTTATTGGATGCTGCAACACAATAGCCAAAATGCTGAGTGAAATGGTAAATCTAGTAATAAAATATCTCAATGATTTATAAATATGGTTCAGGGAGGCTTTGGTAGGTAAGACGGCACATGGCTAGTCTAACAAAATCCCCATGTTTCAGAAACTCTCCCCCAGACACCTACATCCAACACCCAGGCCTTTTTGTCTTTATCGAGCTGAGCGGCCAACTCCAACGTGTGCAAATACAGATTTAACAGGCAAACGTGCAGCCAAACCCAGGACTGTAAGTGTTTGAAAAGGCAGATCTGTTTGATGAGCAAATAATGTGTGATCAATAAAGACTTGTCGAAATGAAATGAACGGAGAGCAGCTGTTTACTGAACATCTAGTCTGGCGTAGAGAGTATGCAGACTGAACGAGAAAAACACAGCACAGGGTGGGGATTGAGGGGGGTCAAGGCTGAACAGTGTGTTTTAGAAAGACAGTGCTGGTGGTATTCTTGACAAATGTGGGCCACCTGGATCGAGAGTGGGGTAGGTCGTACTCAAAGAAGGCCCTGCCTGGAGGCAACTGGTATCTTAATACCAAGGAAAGAAACATAATCAGAAACTGATTAGAGAGCTACACCAGGCTTTGCAAAACTAACACCTTAATTTGCAATAGCCAAAAGGTATCCAGTGATGGATGAATGGATAAACAAAATGCGGTATACCTATACAATAGAATATTATTCAGCGCTAAAAAGAAAAGAAATTCTGACACATGCAACCACATGGAGGAACCTTGAGGACATTATGCTAAGTGAAATAACTTAGTCAAAAAAGGTCACATCTTATATGATTCCACTTATGTGAGGTACTTAGAGTAGTCAAAGTCAGAGACAGAAAGTAGAGTGGTGGTTGCCAAGGGCCGGGGGAGGGGAAATAGGGAGTTTTGTTTAATGGGGACAAAGTTTCAGTTTGGGAAGATGAAAACATTCTGAAGATAGATGGTTGCACAACAATGTGAATATACTTAATGCCATCAAACTATACACTAAAAATGGTTAAAACGGTAAATTTTATGTTATGCGTATTCTACCACAATAGAAACAAATTAACATCTTTTGGTATTTGTCCCATTCTGACTTGGATTTTTGTTGCCAAGGTGTCAAGCTCCACCATTAGATGGTGGGTAACTCATTGTCAAGGGTTGGGTCTTATTTATCTGTGCTCACATCCCCATTGCATCTAATACAATGGTTCTCAAAATGTGATATGTGGACCACTTGGGTCTCCTAGACTCTTTCAGAATGTCCAGAAAGTCAAACATTCATAATGTGACTAAGACATGATTCGCCACTTGCTATGATGGTGTTGATATTTGCACTGATGCCACAAAAGCAATGATGGGTAAAATTGTTAGTGCTTCACCACAAATCAAAGCTGTGGCACGACACTGCACTAGTAGGTCACTTTATTCTGATGCACCCACAATAAAAAATAAGTACTTAAGAATGCCCTTGAGGAAGCAGCACAAATTATTAATTTAAATAAAGTTCAACTTTTGAGCACACATGTTTTTAATATTGTGTGTGATAAAATGGGAAGTCTTTAAAAAGCACTTCTGCTCTAATAACTGCCTCCAGGAAAAGCACTTGTGCTATTGTTTGTTTGCGTGTCTGGCTGAAATACCCACCTTTTTTCATGGACCAGCGTTTCTACTTGAAAGCACAACTGACACACAAATGATTATTCAGATGGGGTAGCTGGCAAACGAGAACTACTCATGGTGTGATTGCCAAAGCTAAAAATCTAAGCTTTCAAAAGAAACAGGATTTTGGACAACTTGGGTCCACCACCATGAACTTGAGAGTTTCCCAATAATTAAAAAATTTTCTGGTGAGAGTAGTGGTGATATAAATTAATACGATTTTTGATGTTGTATAACTAAATGGGTCAATATTTCAAAAGGTTTGTCTGACTCAGTGAACCAATATTTTCCAAATGACTAAGGCATCATACTCCCAAACTGTAAATGGGTAAAGATACATTTAAAGCCCATGAGAGATCAATGGATTTTAATGTAGCCAGGTATCAAAAGTTTGCTCATATAGTTTCATATTCCAAATCACACTTAAATGTTAAGAAACTACGTCTTGTTGAGTTTTGGTGTAGTATCAAAGAAGAATATCCACAATTATCTAAAAAGGTAATGTTTTCCTCTTTTCCAACTATGAATTGTAGTGAGGCAGGATTTTCTCTACATACTTACAAAAATAACAGATTGCAACAAATTGAATACAGAAACAGATATAAGAATCCAGCTATCTTCTATTAAGCCACATATTAAAGAGATTTACAAAGGTGTCCATGCCATTTTTCTCACTAATATTTTTCTGTTTTGGAAAATAGTCATTTTTAATAAAAAATATTTATGTTAATATGCAGTAGGTTTGTTTGGGGTTTTTTTGGTTTGTTTTTTAAATTTTTTATTGGAGAACATTGGGAAAACAATGTGTTTCTCCAGGGCCCATCAGCTCCAAGTTGTTGTCCTTCAATATAGTTGTGGAGGGCACAGCTCAGCTCCAAGTCCATTCACCATTTTCAATCTTTAGTTGCAGGAGGCGCAGCCCACCATCCCATGTGGGAATTGAACTGGCAACCTTGTTGTTGAAAGCTCACCCTCTAACCGAGACACCCAGCTGCCACGCAGTAGGTTTTTACTTACTATCGTTGAATGCATTATTAAATAAGTATTGTTAACATTGCTCAGTATTAATTTTTCATATCAGTAGCTATAACCTGCATAAGTAAAAGCTCTTTGGGCTCCTCAGTAATTTTTAGGAAAGAAAATGTGTCCTGAGATTGGAAAGTTCGAGATCCTCTGATATAACACAAAATCTTTATTATATATTTTAATAAGTAAATGCATGAATGAATGTACAAGTGAATGAATGAGGATGTTACCGGCAAAAAATATGGTTATAAGTGGTGAAAAGGAAAGAGATGGATTAATGTGGAAGACTTCCACAGGGTCAGCTACGGTAGGAGAGTTAGTGGTTCCTGATTTGAGAATTTCACAAGTGGATACAATTTTCAAACTATTTTGGGAACCCACATAGAATTGCTAACTTTTTATTTGGGCAAGTAAGGCCATTCGAAAAAATAACTACAATCTACTTCATCATTATTTCGTAAATTTTAACAGAAAAAAAGGAAAGACATAATCTAGTTATAAAGGGCAGCTTTATATTGAATAAATTGAACTTTTTTGAAAACTCGCCTTCTGGTCCTTGTTTTTCCTGCTTTGCCATGGGACAGTGGACACTGCCCCAAACCAACTTGGTAACCATCAATCAAGGACAGGGTAAGTCAACTTTTTTTGTAAAGGATCAGATAGTAAAGACGTAAGACTTTGCAGGACGTATTCGTACATAAGATCTCTGTTGCAACTACACAACTCTGCCATGGTCACATGAAAGCAGCTGGAGACAGTACATAAATGAGTAAAATAGCTGTGTGTCAATACAGTTTTATTTATAAAAACACAAGGTGGCCAGATTTGGCCCACTGGCCATTGTTTGCTGACCCCTGATCGAGAGAGAGTCCAGGGAGAGGCCATTCCTGCCTGGTCACCATGGACTCTGGAATTACCAAGATGACCAGCATTACCATTTCCCTGAAAAAATGGATCAGAAAAATCTTGAAAAGCAGGCTGTCCCATAGGAGTCCATTGAATCTATGTGAGGTACTGAGATCTCTACCACACGGCACCATAGCTCTAGCACAAAGACATTTTTATCCTGCTCCACACTCCCATATGGGAAATAGGCTCTCAGTTTGGAGTAGAGGTGTATTAAAATGCCCCAATTTCCAGAAAACCCCAATGCATGACTCTCTTCAGAACAAAGCATTTTTAGAAAGGAAATCTCCGTTGCCATTTTCTCCCTTCCAGGATGTCAAGATTTGCCAAGCAGCCCTCTGCCAGCCACGGGCACATCCTCTCCCCAGCTGCCGATCTGCCTGTCAGATTAGGGGCACACACATATGGTGGCAAAGGCAGGGAAGAATGAGCCACATCGTTTCTGACATGTGAGCACCAGAGCTGTGAGCATATGGCCTGGAAGGCTCTCCAGGAATTTCACGGGACATTTCATGCAAGTTGAGACGGAGGCATTCAGGAACCTGGATCCAGAGAGAGAGAAAGAGAAGCTGCAGAAAATATTTTCCTTTGAAACATTTACAACAAATGTGACAAAGAAAAGCTAACATCTCAGTGTAAGGAGCTCATTGGGATCATGTAAGAAAAAGGTGAAAACCCAAAAAGAAAATTGTAAAGTGACATGAACCAATAATTCACATAAGAAGCACAAAATGGCCACTATACTAAAAATGAAATTTAACTTTACTGTTCATAAACAGATGCAAATTACAACATGACACATTGTTACTTGTGTTTTAAAAGAATAATTCTTAATGCTGGTGTGAGGGCAGTGAGGGGTACACTCTTTGTATACTTCTGGTGGGCATATAAACGGGTACACACCAGCCGGAAACCCATCTGGTAATGCCTACACAGAATCATAAATGTGTTTATAATCTTGAACTCAGTAATCCCACTTTAACTTAGTACATGCAGAATATACTAAGATTCTCACCTCCCTTTGACAGAACATCTATGTCTATTGGTAGAATTCATGCTGCCACTAGCTTTTCCCGACAGTTTCACAAGTCACTCATTGTGAGCTACAATCTAAAACGTGAATCCCTCGTTTTCTTCCTCCACAGATGCTGCCACAAACCCATACAACCATGTCTTCCTCCTTAAGCGTGTACAGGTTTGCAGGGTCCCTGAGCAGAACTCAGCATTTATTCTTGGTTGAGTCAGCCCACCGCTCAATCATTTGGATCCTACAGCTGTCATTTAAAACAGCCTCCGCGTCTTCCAGCTTAGTGTCTCTGTGAATGACATCAGTCAGCCTGCCTCCTGCACCATCACCCACATTCACAGGAGGCGGTGTCACAGGACACGGTGGCAGAGCGGAGTGGCAGGCCACTAGACACCTCCATCCACGTTGCTGCTGATCCTTTAAGCGGCAACTGGAGTTCAACCTGTTACAAATTTGCTTAATTTAACTCAGACTGGGACACATTCCTCTGTTTTCTGCACCCAGGGAAGGTAACGTCCAGTGTCCTCAAGTCCAGTAGAAGGACAACTGCAAAGGGCAAAAGGGAGCAGGGCTTCCCTGAGGGAAATGTCCCCCGCTCTGCCTGGCACTGCAACTCTGCCCAGAACCCGCCGTCTTCCTCTCTCCCCAGGGAGAATTGCCTAACGCTCCCTCCAAGGCCTTGCTCAGGGCTCCCTGTGGCCCAATGTTAAGCATGTGTTAGCTCACGCTGGCTGCGAGGTGAGTGGAAAGGGATCTGAAACTGGTGTTCAGAGTCAGGATTAGGCCTCGTTTTACCACTTACTACACACATAACCTTGGACATGTTGCTTTTGATCCTGAAATTCCTCACCTGTAAAATGGACATAATACTCCCTATTTCCCCCGTCCCCAAGGGTGCCTGTAAATCTCAGTGAGACAGAGGAGGTCACCATGTCTGCAAACCAAAGGATTGCACAAGTAGAGACTAACTTGCTAGCATTACTACTACTAATAATAAATTATATTCTTCCTATTTCGGTACAGGGGGAAGGGCAAAGTCTTTTTAGAGTATTCATGGGACATGTGAGGGGTGAAAGGATCCAACTCAAGGGTGCAGCAGCCTGAGACTTCCCTGGAGACTTCATAACAAAAGTGATGAGACATCGGAGAAAGGACCGGGCCAAGATTCCAGGATCCTTGAATGCAGGCCCCTTGAGAGCCAGCCTGGCACCAGCCCCTGTAGATGAGAAAACCTATGCCCCAAAGTGGGGAGGAGATGTGCTGGAGGCCACAGCATGAGTAAATGCAAGATAGGGCCCTGGTCCTCTCTCAGCACCCCCAAACTGCTCTCCCTATCTTTTGCCTTCAACAACGCTCATTTAAGGGAGCCAAAAGGAAGTTCTGGGAGATGAAATTAGAAGCTACAAAAATGCTTATTTCACACACACACACACACACACACACACACACACACACACACAAACAGAGGTGTCACAAAATGTATACACATTTTAAGAAAGGAAAACTGTATTAAAATAGGAATACTCAATATATGCCAACAACAAAAGATGAATACAAGTCACGTTTGACTTCTGCAATTACAAGAGGTGCTCAAAGCGGTTACTGTGAGCATCCAGAAACTTCTGATTACGACGAACTACTGCTGGAGCAACACTGACCAGTGTCCACTTGTACACCTTTTTGGGCATCCCTGGTATGTAAATCCAAGGAAAAAAGCCAGGTTTGAAACCTCCACTTGCAGCTCATTAGTATTCACTCAAGTGACTTGTCACAGAAGGTTACCATTTTGGGGTCTTGGTGGAGAAGTGAAGTCTGTGCTGCATGTGCATCTCCAATGGACTTGCCCCCATCCTGAATCTGCCCGGGAGACCTCGTGTCCACATTCCTGTTCCCAGGTGAGGAAGCTTTGAGACCTCCTTAATTCCCCTCTTTCTCTTATACCACAAGACAAGGATCTTCGACTGTTGCTCTCTGGTGACCTTGAGAGCCTAGAACCATGCCTGGCTCACAGTGGCACTCAGTAATTCCTGCGGCTGCGGGAATGTGTTTGTTGAATGAATGAACGAGTCTCAGGGAGTGAACTGACTTTCCAGGAGCACTGGGTACCAGTTGGCCAGGGCTGGGATGAAAGTGCCTCCCTCTCCCTCCTGTCTCCTGACTCACTTTGTAGAATCATGGGCTAGGCAAGACAAACAGACTTTCACAGAGCACATTTCCCAACAGCCTTTGAAGTCCTTGAATTTCCACGGGCACTTTTCTTGGCAGCCACACTCAACGTTTTCAGTCACTCATCATTCAACAAAGATTTGAGGAGTGCTTATGTTAGATAAAGCAGAAAGTGAGGTAACACAGCATCTCTGACCTCAAAACTCTTTCCCACCTCAGGTTCTGAGATGGAAATCCCACCGGGGTTGGCAACTTGTTCGTAGTTCTAACCAGGCATGCAGCAGCCAATGGTCGCTCTGTCCCTTCTCCAGCTCTGCCTTTCCAGGGAGGATATTTTGATCAAGAAGCTCCTCCTGGCCTGAAATGCCAATCCACACCTAAGGACGAGGGTGCAGCTGTGTCACAACGATTGGAGTTTCTGAGAGGAGGAGGTAGGATCCAAGTGCCACGGTGATGGCAGGCCCTTCAGGGGTTCAGCCTGAACACACAGGATTCCCCAGGACATGGGAGTGTCACCATAGGCCCAGCGAATTCTTCACAACAACAGAACTCGAACCACCATGTCACCGCTTCCCTGGGTCTGGTTGGGAAGCCAAGGGTTAACTCTCAGTGTCCTTCAGACGGAAGGAACTTCAGATGGAAGGCACTTTCTTGTCTTGAACGTGAGGAAACCCGTGCCCAAGTGAGATTAAACAGCGCACGCTAGGTCACAGCTGCAACCGTAGAAGTGACAAGAACTTCGACGTCTGGTCCATTGGTCCTTTGGTCCGTTGTATCAGATGTCACCTGGATATGTAGAAACCTCCAGTTTCAGAGTTCATTTGCTGTATAGTTTCACTCCAAGTTATGTGAGTGACTTCTCTCTCTGGTGTGTGGTTGACAAATTGTGTCCGTCAGTAAGGAAAGGATTGAGTCCATTTGGGGACATTGTTAGGATGGAATATTATGTAGCCAGTAAAACTCATATCTTCAGAGCATATTTCGAGGCATGTGGCAATATTCATGATGTAACGTTAAATGAAAGTAGCAGGAGACCAATTTATATATGCACAATGAACTCCAATATTGTGGCTTTGTACTGTATTTCCTCTAACGGCAGTGATTTTGAGATGCACCACTGACTTAATATTTCAAAGAAAGGAAACATTAAATCAACTGTAAGAATCATACAGATTTCAGAAACATTAAATATGAAAAATGTGCATCCAAGAAGAAAGGAAATGTGACATAAATTTATCACACGTGTGTGTGTGTGTGTGTGTGTGTGTGTGTGTGTGTGTGTGCCTGTGTGTGCTGGTATACACGTAAGACCGACCTGACAAAAAGTACATTAAACGATAATAGTGGTTATCTCTGAGGGGAGATTTTAATTTTAATTTTATTCTTTTCAGCATTTTTCAATTTTGTCTCTCATTTATACATACTAATTTTATGGGAAAATAAAGTTTGCGTGTAGCACATTAAAAGTGAATGTAAGAAAAATGCACGTGGCTTTTTGACTCACCCAAGGATTACAATTTCCATTCCCCATTCTTGACACTTTAGCTCTTCTTTATTTTGTTATGTTTCTCCCCTCTGGTTTCTAAGCACAGTTTAACATTCCATCTTCCATGAACCATTAGCAGGCTCCCATAATGCTTTCCGCACCCCACTGCAGTTTAGTGGTCTGCCCTTGGTTTTCAGCCAAAATCTCTTAGTAAAGTCAGGTCCAGTTTCTTGGTGCGGGTGCTTAAGATCCCACCCTGCTCTGCAAGCAAAGGCCTTTGTATAAAGCACCCCTGGGAAAAACTCTTTAGACTCTAGTGCTAAGAGAATCTGTCCTTTCCTTTGAGAAAATGGTAAGTTGGTTTTTTACCGTAACAATCACAAATATGATCTTGATTCTGTATGATTTCCTTTTTTCCCTACCTGTTAAGAAAACTCAAAGTCAAATTTGAAATTCATCTATGGTAATTTGGTGGGTCCCCACGGTGGGGCTATTTGCACACTTTTTTTTTCCCCTTTAGTTCTGATTCTCAAAATAAAATGTTTTATTTTATTGTTTGTATTCTTTTGTAAGCAGCTGCAAATCATGGGTGGAAAAGGAATAGAATAAGCAAGTACACATACTTATTCTCGGTGAAATATTTCATGACTTCACCTTCCACTTTGCCCTTCCTTGTACTCAAACAAGCAGCAAATATTGTCATTTATGCTTCTAAACTATGTCCCACATTTGTCCACTGTCACCCAAGCCAATGGACAGCGACAGCAGTTACCTGACCGTCCTTTCTGCATCTTCTCTTGTCCCTCCTCTGTTCCATTTACCTGCACACACAACCCCCTCCCCCACAGCGTATCTCTGACCACCTAATAAAAGCAGTCCCCTCCCACTCGTTTCCATCTCATTACCCTATTTTATTTCCCTTGTGGCACTTAGGAAGCCTGAAATCCCTTCATGTGTTTACTTGTTTGTTTGTCTCTCTCCTCTTCCCCATCCTTAAAGGGAAAGCCCCATCTTGTTTCCTGCTGCCTCGTCAGTGCCCAGGACTGCCTGGTACATTGTAAGCCCTCAAAATTTGTTGGAAAATGAAAGCCTGACTCACCTCCAATATCCACCCAGCCATTGGTACTTGTGCAGAGCTGTGACTCTCCACGCCTGTGTTTGCATTTTCAAACAACGAACAAATTGCTATCCAGCTAGCCCCGTCACCTCCCAGCGTGGCGTTCACCTAACCTGTGTGTGTAAGGGGGCTGCCATGATCCTGGGGTGGGGGGGAGAAGACTGCAGGGGTAATGAGAACCCACCCAGGACAATCGTCAGCAGGATGGGGTCACTGCTGAAAGGTCCAGAGAGACCTGTAGCCCCACCAGTTGTCTCAGGGGTTACCCCATCCCTTCAGATTACTTCATTTGCCAAATATTCAAATGCCGTCTTAAAATTCTTAGCCCTAAAGGAGCAATGCTTTCCAAGGAGACCTCACACACTTTGAGAGACTTGTTCATTGAGATGAATTTTCTCTAAAGCAATGGAAACTGCATCTTCCTTTTCTCTGGCGGTGTCCACACTGCAAATCGGATGCATGGGTCCAACTCTTGCCCTCACATTCCCTTTCTACCGAGACACCTGGCTGGCTCCTCAGCCTGCAAGAACCCCTCTGGTCTTCACTGCCTTGGTCCTAGGAAGTTCTCATTGACTCCAGGGAGATATTTATTGGGGTCCTGGGTATGAATTCCCATCCATTTCAAATACAGTTATTCTAGGGACTAGTGATGACCCCTAATTCCTCTTTATAGCACCTTCTTTTAGGGTCACCAATGTAAATCAGGGCCGAGGAATAGCCCCGGGGTAACCCGTGGTTTCAATATGCAAATTACCCTAGTCTCCCCAGAATAGTAACTTCTCTGGGAGACTGCTGGTGCAGTGACAGGCCTGGGGTGAGCAGGTCCTGGAAAAAATCCCCCAACCTTTGTGCCCCAAGAATATTGGCACTTGGAAAAGGACCAGAGAAGCTGCGAAAGGAAGAAAGTGAGGGTATGGAGGAGGCTGGGGAGATGGCACCCCTTTATCCTGGGAGTACTTGAGGCTTGGAGCACTGAGGTCTCAGAGAATTTGGTTTAAAAATCCAGATAGCTTCAGTACCTACAGGGACTCCCAACGCTGTCCTGAGCCCCCAGACACTGCCCAGAACTCCTGGGAATCTGGGAAGAGGCTCCAATCCTGGTTGATTTGGGGGACCTCAAAAAATACTAAGAGGTTAGTCATAAACATCCTCTGTTCCCATTTTACAGCTAAGGAAGCTGAGGCAGAGTGGGATATGCAGCAGCATGAAGACCAGTTCGAGCACTCCATCTTCTATCCACCACATTCCAACGCTGTGCTGAATCCAGGTGTAAGATTTCCATTTCCCTCCCTCTTCCTGCAGGGCCCAGCTGAAATCTATGTCATACACATGTATGAAATATTTAAGCCTCTCCCGAGGAGCCTCGTGTCACTTCTAAATCAATTTATTCTAATCTAATCTTCATCGGCCATGGTTTTCTGGGCCAGCGCCATCAAGGAAACCTCTTGGCAGGTGAGAGAAACTGAAAACACAGAACATTTGTTTTTAATGGTTCCTCCACAGCCAGCCGTTTCCAATATGGCAAAGTCCGCACAAACCATGAAATATGACTGGTCCTTGGAAATGACCCCTGATGCACTCTGAGATCTGTACAGATGGGTGCTCGCCAAACTGCGAGCATAAAGTTGTCAGGAGCCCCTGAAAACTATAACAAGCACCAAGGGGAAGTCAGGAAGGCGAATGTCCCTGGCCAACAGCAGAGGGGAGGCAGGGAGAGATTCTGGCAGGAGCGCAAGTCCCAGCCAGTCACCGTGTTCCTAAGTGGACTTTTAATAGCTTCAGCCATAAAAGGCACAGTTTTCTCCATCTCTGCCTGGGCTTCAACAGTATTCACTTTTTCCTAGCTCCTTTTATTTTGATAGGAATGCTCCAAAATGTAGAAACTTGCCTCACCTTGCTTTTCCATCAGGCTCGGCTGTGGAACTCCAGAAGAAAACTCCAGAAGACGTTGGGCTTCTGTGGCTACAGTGCCCAGAGTGTGATGGGTCAGGGAAGGGGACCATGGAAGGCGCTCCCACTGGATCCAGGATTCTCCATCTGAAGGTTTCCTGCCATCCGAAACTGTCAGCTTCCGGCTTTATTGCCAGCCCCTCCCAGCCAGAATTCCCACCAGGTCCCCATCCCTAGGCCAGCCATGACCAGGGCAGGAGCCATAGCTACAGCTCTGCCCCAGGGGGACTTGACCTTAAACCTGAGAGCAGGGCAGAAATAAGCTGGGACTTCTGAGTCTGACTTTCCACCCTGAGTCAGTCCTGCCCTGAGTCAGTCGCTCCCATAAGCAGTGGGGCTTTCCCTGTAGTTTTAGCACCCTGATTTCCATATCTCTGGGTTCGGGTGTGAGGTCTCACCTTAACCCCAACCTGAACGAGTATCAGTTTCTGACATCCACTGTTGTAGGCTCAGGGACTCTCCCAAACTGTCAGGAACCCGATGCCTCCCGTATCTGGCTGGGAATTTAATGTTCGAGAATGCAGGCTTGAAAAGAATGGAGTGAGACAGAGGAGCTCATATCTCATCTCAGGTACATCCTAGCTGTGTGTCATCAGGAAACCACTTCATGTCTCTGGGCCTTAGTTTGCCTGTCTGGAAAATGGGTATAATAATGGTTGTCCCTACCTGAGAAGTAAATGAGGTTGTTCAGGCCAAGCATTCTGTACACTGCCCGGCAATAGGAAGCCCCCATACATAGTAGCCATTGAAAGTATCCTTGTGGTACTAGATCTGGTTCTCCTCTTCTTTATAAGCATAAAGAGGACATTCTGCCCCTTGTAGTCAGTGACTATTGGCCAACTGGCTATGAGCAAAAGTGGCCTTTGTCACCTCTGTGGATGACATGTAAGAACAGGAATGCTTTCAACACATTCTCCCTTTCATTGGTGAGTCTGGAAGCCACCTGCTGCGATGACAGCATCACAAGCTGATGGGGCCTTCACCAGCCTGGGTCTCTGAAAGAGTCTGTGGAGCAGAGCCCTCCACCAGTCCCTGCAGGGCCTCACAAGTGAGCCAGAAATAAACCTGTCTTGTGTTCAGCCACCAAGACTGGTTACTTCAGTATAACTCAGTGCATCCTGACCAATATACCATCCAGCTTCCCCTGGCCCTAAATCAGCACCAGGCCTATCTACCGCCTTCGTTCTGCATTTTGGACATTTGTGTGGATTTTACATGTCCTGCACCTTCCCTTTCCCCTGTCCTTCTGACAGGGAACCACAGCCCACAGCCTCCCTCACCCCCATTGCCTCCCCTCCCGGGGGCCCACAATGCTGAGGACAGAGCAGCTATGGCCTGGACCAGGGTGAGGGGAGTAGGAGAAGCCAGGGAGGAGGAGAGTCGTCTGGAGCTCCAGATGGCTCTGCCCCCCCCCAAAGCACTCCACTTTGACTCAAAGCCCAGGGCAGCAGAGGTGCCCCACACAGGCTGGCTGCAGCTGCAGCCCCCCTACCTACTCCCCCAGCTCCACAGTCCTAAATCTCTTTCTAAGATGCAGAAAATGTCACTCTAACATCGTGTTTCCTCTGAATCAGCCAGACTTTCATTCTTTTGATGGGATCTGGAGGCTCAAACAGGCAGACTTTTCCACAGGGTTGTAGAAAGTCAGAGCTGGAGGGAACATCCATGCCAGTTCCATTGTGCAGAGTAGAAAACCGAGGACCAGAGAAAAGGTGGGACTTGCCCAGTGGTACAGCAAGGCGGTGACAGCCGTGAGACAGAATCCTACTGCCAGTTTAGAGCACAAAGGTCATCAAATTTGATTCTTCTGCAACCTGATCTCTACTCACATAGTTAAGTAGTCTGGCTGAGGAGGCAGACTTCTACCAATCAGGGATGTCCATTCTCAGAGACCACAGTCTGCTCCTAGACTGAGAGAAAACCCCAAGGGGCTACCTGTGTGACTCTGCCTACCTGGGTACCTAGCAGTATGTGAGCTTTCCATGTGCCCTGAAGGGAGGCCTCATGGTGGGTCCACTGCTCTCAGCTCCCATCAGTCTTCATCCAGGCTCTGACCCCAGTGTGGAGACCCCAAGGATCAAAGAGTCTGAGGCAGGAAGGGGCCTTGAACACAGCGGATGGATGACCACCCCTGGTCATCTCCCCATGACCCTCTTCTGAGGGCTCATCTGCGCCCTGGCAAGAGCCTCACTGTGATGGGCAGGACAGTCCCTGCTACGGCCCAGTCCCAGGCATTCCATCTTGGACTTTGTCTCAATATCTGATAGGACGTCCCCTCTGTTCCAGATCTGCCTTGTGGAGCCATGCTGAACCTCTCTGTCCCATGGCGGCCCTTCCAGCCTGGGAAGTCCTTTGTACATCTTCTTCTCTCTGTTATGAATAGTCCAAGCAATCATGGAACTTGGTGTCCTATCCCCTCACCTCCAGCCAGCCCGCTTGCTATTCCAAGTGTGGTCCAGCAGCCCCGGCATCTCCTGGGACTGTAGAAATGCAGCGTCTCAGTCTCATTCCAGACCTACGGAGCTGGAACCTGCATTTTGACAAGGTCCCAGGCATATCCTGGCTACTTTAAGTTTGGGAAGCTTTGGCCTAGACATACCTAGACCTACACTGCCCATGTACCTCTTAGAATCGAGGACCCAGGACTCAGGTATGCAGGACAGAACTCTCAACCTCTCCTTCTAAGGCTTCTTTACAGCGGCAGGACGCCAACAACACAAAGGTCCTGGGTTCCTGCCGATCCCTGAGTCTCCTTCACAGGAACTGCTCCCAAGCTACATCTCCCCATCCTGGGTAGGAGTGCTGGGTGCCAATTCAGGTACAGAAACGTTTGTTTAGCCAACTGAAACAGCATTGTTCTCTCAGCTGTGTGTGGTCTACTATTTAATAAACTGCTGGCAATTAGGATAACCTGGTGGGCTTTTAAAAAAAACTGTTGCCAAAACCCCATCCCAGAAGAATTAAATGGACTGTCTGAGGAGTGTTGTGGGTGGCTTGTTTCCTCCTATTAGAATATGTTTGTTATGCTCCCCTAAGCAATTCTAACATGCAATCAGGACAGAGAGCCACTGCTTTAACACATGTATTAAACAGTGGATATTTTTGTTTTTGTTTTTGTCATTTTCGGACTCTAAGAGTCCATTGCTATGGGCAACTCACTTCTCACCGTGACTCTGAGCTCATGGAAATGTATCTGTTAGCTACTGGCACAATATTGCTGTGTAACAAACAACCATAAAATCAGAGAGAATGCAATAAGAAGCACTCATGTAATGACATGTGTGAGTCTGCCTGTTTGTGTGCTGCCTAATCTAGGCTGTAGTGACATAGAGGTTCTCTTTAGACTGTGGAGTTGGGTTGGCCCTGCTTCTCTCTGCATGTGTGTGGGTAGGGTGACCATCTCATCCTGGTTTTCCCAAGACTTTCTCAATTTAGCATTGATATTCCCATGTCGCAGCACACGTCCCAGTCCTGGGAAAATTTTGATGGTTGGATAACCTACCTGTGGTCAACTTGAGTAGCTCTGCTCCCTGTTCTCTCATCCTCCTTAGGCCAGAAGGATAACCAGGGCATGTACCTCTCAAGACATTGGCAGATTCAGGACAGCAAGAAGAAAGAAGACAGACCTAAACGAAGACAGCATGTTGTCACTTTATATCACGGGTCAGCTTTGTCAGCCCTGGTGGACAGAAGTCTGTGGTCCTAGTTAAACGTCATCCTATTAGAATTAGCCTCAATGCAGGCTTCTACCCTATTTCTGGATCTTTATTCAGGCATCCGGTACATTGGCCAAAATAGGTTACACGCCTGAGTCCAAAGTTAAGGGGCATGAAAAATGCTCTTCCCTTGATGAGGCGACGGCAGGCACGTGGATGCAGAGAGGGGGCAAACTTAAAGCTAATCATTCCACTTCTCACAGGCAGAGGGATTCTGGCTTCCGAATGCAGATGATCTCATTCCTTCCTGGCTACCAGCTCTCGCCAGGGAGCCCATCTCCATGGCCTGAGACCCTCTCGACTCTAGTCCCCACCCAGCTCCTAAAGCACATATCTGCTCCGGTACTCCATCTCCTCTGTGGCTTTACCCTCTCTCCTCATTTCCCTCCCTTTTCTCTTCTTCTTTCTTCATCAAGAATCTGGAAAGGGAGGGATGATCTCATGTCAGCCCCGCCAGCCATCTTGACTAGAAATCACCTGTGCCAATGAGCTTCAACCTACAAGCTTAGTCTCACTTCAGCCTGGCAGGGTCTCTTGGATCCTGATTCACTATCTAATACATTTCCTGTTGCTTCCAGCTCTGCATCCTGGGGCATATTTTTTGTGTACCCATAACCCAGATGTCAGTTAAGGCCTCCAGGCCCTGAATATCTAGGCACACTTGGGTGGAGGCCCCAACTCCCAGGCCCATGAGCCCACAGATGCCTGCCCTTGGCATTTCCCACTCCCAGCAGCTTCATGTAAACACATGCAAAACAACCTCGTACCCATAAAATTCACACAACGACATGTGAACATGTCATAAGTTGCTGATTGATGAACGCATCATTGGGTGGGGTGGCCTACATCACAAACCTATGGCCGCACTATACCCTGAGCCCTAATCCCTCCATCCACTCCCTTCCTTCCCTCCTCTCCTTCTGTACTCTCCCACAAAGCCCCTCCTTTACCTCCTGCAGGGTCCTTCCATCTCCACTGGGGCCCATGGAGATCTTAGCTTTTGCCTCAAGAGGAAGGTGGGGGGAATGTTCCCCCCATCTCATTATATGTCAATTATTTCTGACTGGGTTTTAGATCCCAGGGCTCTATCTTTCTCCAACCCCCCCAGCAAGCGTCTGGGCTCTGATCCCAGTTAAGTGCAGTAAAACACAAAGAATGAGTAGGGATTCAAGGGAAAAAATTTAAAAGACCTGCGTTGCTTTAAAAATTCTGTGGGCTGACTCACCCCACATACCTCAATGTATGAATGCAGGCTCCACAAAATAGGAGCAAAAGGACTCATGACCTTGCACCTGGCTGGACCCTCTCCAGCCTCGCTCCACCCACATTTTGTCCCCCAACCTGTCAGCCAGGACAGCACCACAGAGTTCAGGGGCCAGCATAGAGCTCAGCACCTACAAACCAGATTCAGGTCCTGGCATTGACACTTGGAGGCCGACTGTGCCTGGACAAGTCTCTCATCCTCCCAAACCCCTGCTTTCTGCTGGGCTGACCCCCAGTGGGTGGGGATGTTGTGGAAAGTGCATCAGAGAAACAGCATAGGCGAGGAGCCACAAACCTGAAAAGCGCCGCCCCAATGCGAGGTGCTGTTGTTTGCTGAGCTCAGGATATGCTACTGATTTCAACACATGCCTCAGTAAGTCCCTAATTAGGAAGGAGATCCACTGTCACGAAAAGCACATGTCTCTTCCCCAAGCCAAATGGAATGGGTTTCTGTATGGGTCCCGCTGATAGACTATGAAGGGTTGCCTCTTTGCATAGCAGAGATGACTGAGCAGGGCAAGCTTTGCCACCCACTCCCCAGGCTCCAGCTGTTGGGACACAAAGCAGATTTGGCAGCAAAGTAGGAGGGCCTGAGCAGCTGGGCTCAGGTCAGGCACTGGGGCTTGAGCTCAGCAGAGAGAGCCAAATGCCCAGCCCAGCTGCCACTGCCTTGTGCTGGGGCAATACACCCGGACCAGACCCTCGCTGCCAGGCTGGCAGCTTCCCCTGTGCAGCTGTGGGGCTGCCATCTTCAGCTTGCCTCTCCCTCCCCTACCTCTGAGTGTCTCTCTTTTTGCCTCTCTGCCTGTGTCTCCTCCCCCTCTCTTTTATTCTGTTCCTTTTTTCTCTTTGTCTGTCCATGTGTATCTGTCTCTGTCTCATCCTACATCTTTCTTTTTTTGCATTTTTCTCTTTCTTTCTGTTTCCTGGCCTCTCCATCTCTCTGTCTCTGGAGTAAAGAATGGCGGAGAGGAGATGAGGCAGGGCCCAGCAGAAATTCCAGACAAAATTCAGTGGCGACCTTATTCCATCTCCTTCAGGAGTCAGACTACGGAGGGGGAGTTGGGATCCTGGGAACAGGTTGAACTTGGAATTGGGAGGAATGTGGGGCCGGGGGTCTCTTCATTCTACGAGGAATGAAGCCAGAGCCCTGCACTGTGCTCCCAGGACGAGGGAACCCAGCAGTCAGCTGTCATGGACTCCACAACGGTCCTCTCGCCAGCAATGTCCTTCAGCCTTTCCCTAGATCCATAGCCTTGGCTGCAGCTGAGGACGAGCAATGAGACAGTTCTGATGGAGCTGCACTCACATGCGGGAAAAGGGTTAAATAAGCTACTGCATAATTTACCCACCGTAGCCAAGTTCCGCCCAAAGGGGAGTGCCAGAACAGTAGGCCCAGCAACCTGTCCAGGGGGAGAGGCAAAGCGGGAGCGGAGCCTGTGACTTAGAGATTTCTAGGCTAAGAAGGAGGGAGGATATTCTAGAGAGTGTGTCAGGGGAGCCTCTGGCATTTGCTCCAGCCTAAGAACAGGGGAAGTGTGGGGACATGGCAAGGATGGGACTGAGCAAGGTGCTTAAAGTCATGCCAGGCATTAAAAGTATCCTCCAGAGGGTCAGGGGGTGGGAGTGGGAGATGAGGGTGAGGGGGATCAAATATATGGTGATGGAAGGAGAACTGACTCTGGGTGGTGAACACACAATGGGATTTATAGATGATGTAATACAGAATTGCACACCTGAAATCTATGTAACTTTACTAACAATTGTCACCCCAATCAATTTAAAAAAAAAAGTATCCTAAGCCAGAGACAATGTGTGGCCCTCGAATGACAGGAGCCATAGAACCATGGTGGGGAAGCACTAGTCCATCTGAAATTGGAGAAGTAATCCTTGCCTCCCCCCACCTTCCGTGGAGAAGGGAAGTGAAGGAAGAGGCCACGTGGGCAGTGCTGTGAGCCTTCAGAAGAGGGAGGGTGTCTGCTTGGCTCTCAGCGTTGGGAAATTTTGTCATGATGTGCTTGCATCGTTTGCAGAGTGGTGGGCCGCAGTCCAGGGCTATACTTGGGTGAAGGAGGCAGTAGCTGTGAGGCCCAGGACAGTATCAACGAAGGATGAAATAAAGGTGGTGCTTTCAGCAATTTGATTTGAGGCCCTCTTTGGGCTCATCAGCCCACCCAGCCATGCTTTCCTTGCCTAGTAATGCACCCTGTGCTTCTCTTTCTCCCTGCTCCAGATGTGCTCTGAGACACGAAGCACAAACGGATATCTGAAGCTGTCATACAAGTGGGGAGACTGAGGGTGAGATGGGAGAAGGTGCTGGCCAAAGTTCACAGAATGTGCTAGAGCTGCATCAGGGCTCTCGGCTCTGGGAGGCATACGTGCATCTGTCTAGTTGAGGGGCGGTGCCACTCCTGGCTTCCCGGGAGGTGGCGTGGCCTGCAGGGGTGTCCTGAGCCTGAGCTGGTGACCTGAACTCATCCACGCCCAGGAGGGGATGGGAATCCAACGGCAGCAGGAGCAGAGCTTCTGTAATCCATCCCTCACGGCTTCAGCAGGCCAGCTTCACTGGCTCTCTCTCTCACTGCCACTTTGGTCTGTGAGGACAGCCCACCATGTCTGCCTTCCCGATGAGGAAACCGAGGCTCATGGAGGGCACAGGTCCTGAGACCCAAACCAGGCTCCAAGCTCTAAAGCTTATGCCTTTTCCCCATCCTGTCAGACGTATGTGGACATTGGTATTTGAACATTGCCATGTGATGTGGGCATGGATAGTTAGTATGTATTTGCTGTACACACACACGTGCATATATGTATATACACATATGCACACACACACATGTGCATACACATTTATTATTATTATTATTATTATTATTATTTATTATTATTATTATTTTTAACCTCCACTGGCTCTCCTTGCCCCGTGTTGCATGGAAAATGATTATACTGGTGCAGTCACCAATCCCTTTCATTTGGATCCAAGCAAATGACAGGACCAGTCTCCATCACTGCCATGGCTAAACCCCAGGGCTCTCCCCGGTGCCTTGAATAAGAGTCAAGATGACCCACTTTCTGTAGCTATTCCCTGTCTCCCTGCTGCTTTGGCTGGGAAACTGTCAGCCTGGTAAATATCACCGGCTTAGCAGGCTGGTTCCGGCTTCCAAGCCTGCCCCTTTTTGGCTGCCCAGCCTGGCTTATGGGACCCAACCCCAGGGTCCTGCCCCTAGTGCCAGGGTTCAGCTGCCCATATGCAGACAGGACCTGTCTTCCCAGCATGCCAGGGTTCATAGAGATGCTTCAGCGCCCAGATACGGACCAAGGGCACTCATACCCTCAACAAGAATTTCCTGGGTGCCTGGACTGTATCAGGCACAAGAGCTCAAATGGGAGCTTAGAAAGATGCAGTCTCTGCCCTTTCGAAGATCCCAGCTTGTAAGGGAGCTGGCCACGAAAACAAGCCCAGAAATAAACATCTGAACAAGCCAAGTGTTCTCTGAGCACAGAGGAGGAAACAATTTCTTCTGCTGGGACGATCAAGAAAGGCTTTCAGAAGTCTCTGGAGTTGAGACTGGAATGTAAATTAGAATATGCCACATGAAGAAGTGAGGAAAGGGCCTTTCAGGTGGATGGCACGGCAAGAGCAAAGGCGCAAAGGTGTGGATGGAGGCAGGAAAAAGCGAAGGCAATGTAAACAGACTGGCTGGAAGGGCAGCTGGAGTCAGATGTTGACTATCCCAGAGC
Source organism: Rhinolophus sinicus (assembly GCF_057876585.1). Lineage (NCBI taxonomy): Eukaryota > Metazoa > Chordata > Mammalia > Chiroptera > Rhinolophidae > Rhinolophus > Rhinolophus sinicus. The sequence continues at coordinate 54,953,478 of NC_142515.1, read as the reverse complement.
AGGGGACACCTTTGTACTCCACACAAGAGTCAGAGGAGACAAAGCAGAGTTTTAAGAGGAAGCACTGCAAGATGCAGACAGCCTACCCACGGGCCCTGCCCTCACCATCGTACAAGCTGATTTCTCCCTCTCAGTGATCTCACTCCCTACGAGAGAAGCCCTGCCCCTCTCCTGTCTCTCCCTGGGATTTTCCTTCCCATCCAGTACGCAGCATTGTTTCCAGACACGAAGTACTATTCAGTGTCAATGATGGTAAGTGCAACCCTCCTTGCAGGAGCATTTGCTGAAGGCAGGAGAAAGGGAGGGACGCCCAGAATCCCCAAAGGCTGCTGCCTCCAGGGTACAAAGCCAGCCTGGCAGATATGATCTCTGTGTTTTTCAGGGGAACAGACCCCAAGGCTGACCTTTGACTTTGGCCTCAAATTTCCTGAAGCCAAGGTTGATGGAGACAGCTGGGCCTTCCTGGACCAAGGGCCAGTCACATCCAAGCCCCACAGGTTATGCAGGGGACAGGTGGCCACCCCTAAGCCTGGAGCCAGAGTGCTGTCTCTGAGCAGGTGACAGTAAAAGCTGTTCCTTTCTGCAAGGCCTCTCTGCCAAGGTGGACATGTGGATGTGGAACTTTGGATGGGAACAGGCTGGGAAGGCAGCCACAGGTAAGCCTCGGTGCGTCCCTGGCTCGGTGGTCCTCACACAGGAGAGCCCTGAAAGTGCTCTGGGTCAAGGCTCTCTGGCCCCTGTCAGGTGGGTGGCCGTAGGCCTGACAGAACTCCCTGGTTCTGAGGCTCCTGTAGGAGCCAGGATGAGCCCAAAGGGGAATCAATTGCTCTCTGACGTCAATTTGATCAAGGTGTAATTTTAGTATAAAGAACCACACACCCACTCAAAGGGATATTTTGACAAGTTGAAATAATTACAACCATCATCATAATTAGGATCAAAGCATTTGAATCATCTCACAAAGCTCCCTCCTTCCCCTTTGCATTCAGCTTCTCTCTCTACCGCCAGCTCCAGGCAACCATGCTCTGCTTTCTACCACTATGGATCAGACTTCTTGTCGCACATAAATGAAATCATATGATATAGTTTCTATGCTTCTGTGTCTGGCTTCTTATGTTCGAGGTTCCATCTTTGAGATCCATCTTATCGTCTGTACCAGTAACTCCGTTTTGTTGTTGGGTAGAATTCCATTGCACAGTCATATGATGTGTTTATCCACTCACCTGTTGATAGACACTTGGATTGTTTATAGTTTTGGGGCATTCTTGAATAAAGACACTATGAACAAGACGTGTGGACACAACATTTTTCTTGGCTAAATCCTGAGGAGTAGAATTTCTGATCACATGGTAAATAGATGTTTAATGTTGTAAGAAACTGCCGAGCTGTTACCCAAAGTAGTTGTACCATTTTACGTCCCCCCAGCAGTGTCTCAGACTTCCCTTTCCTCCACATACTTGCCAACACTTGTTATGATCAGTCTTTTGAATTTCAGCTCCTCTATGGAGTGTGTCTCACTGTTGTTTTCATTTGCATTTCCCTGATGACCAGCGATAAGGGTCTTCTCATGTCCGATTCCAGTCCTGAGGCTGCCACCCTCCGGCTCCTCCCTTGCACAATGCACTTCACTTCTCTGGCTTTTAATTTCTGTGCCTGGAGAAGCTGAGTACCAATCTCTGCCCTGTCCACAGCACCAGGCCTTTGCAAAGATGGCATCAGACAATATATGCATATAGCAGAGTGCACAAAAGTCCTTACAAGGTGTAAAACTCTAAGTTGCCACTTCTCATAGCAAGCATTCAGCTCATTTGTCTTTAATTTTACATTCATCATTTCATTGTGGCAGACCCCTTACCGGTTTCCTGAGTTTAGTCTTCCCTTCATCTCATCCTCCACAGGCAGCCGGGTGTTTTATCTGAAGTACCACCAGAACGTGGCCTTCCTTTGTGCTTAATGCCCTTCACAGATCTTGCCATTGCTATAACACCCATTTCATCCTTTCAATTGATAACACTGATTGAAAACTTACTATGTGTCAGGCACTGTTCCAGTTGCTGGGAATAAACAGAGCAGAGAGTCTCTACCCTTTACTGAATAGAAACCCATTTCCTTATTTTGTAAAGGCAACAGAGGCCCAGCGAGATGACCAGGCTGCCCACAGTCACACAGCAAGCTAGCAGCAGAACAGGGATTAGAACCAGGTCTCTTGTCCCCAGTCCTGAGATCTTATGATACTGTCAGCAACCACGTCTCCTCTGGTTGTTTTCTCAGAGCCACAGTGGTCCCAAGCTAAGAGGAGGCAGCCTGCAAGGATAGCATAGAAATCCACACCCCTTTTGCATGGGGAGCCCAGCAGGAGCTCCACTGGGGCCCCTGAGCCCACTGCCCCTTTCTTCAGAAGCCTTGTCATGAATAATTGCTTCTTGTCAGAGCCCAGACCTGTGACTAGTTGGTAAACGGTGCCGCTTGCTCCTGCCTCCTTTCCCCGAGGCACCTTTTGAGTTCCAGCCTGTAAGATGCTCTGTCTCTAGGAGAAGGAGCAGAGAGGCAATCTCCTTAGGTTGTTTGTGGCTGTCAATCTCCTTTTAAATAGGAGAGCTTTGCACGGTGACATTTAAAAAGGGCTCTGCTATAAATCCCAGCCTGCATTCCCACCCCCTACGAGCTCCCTTGGTTATTCCAGCCTGATACCACAGAATGCTAGAGTCAAGAGTTGGGCCAATGGAGACGGCTGAGTCCAAGAAGGGAAACAGACTTGCCAAAGTTCATGCATCAAGCAAATATGCAAGATGTGATTAGGAACTCAGCTGTCCCACCTCCTAGCTCCTAGCTTTTCTGTATCCCATCCTGAATCTCAAGAAAAATACTGCCGGCACTCTCACTCTCTCCCCAGGACCTCAGATCTCTGCTCAGTACCCTGCCTCTGGGCTATAAAGGAACCTCCTCTAATTGCCACCGCCCCTTCCCATCAGACATGTACCAGTTGACATATATCAGCAGTTCATAGACACTACTCGCTAGGTCAAGCAGAAAGAGATTTAATAAAGGGATTTGAGTGCTTACAATGTCCATGGAAAGGCTGGAAGAAGAGGCTACAGGCTCAGCTTCCAGGAATACCCTGTTTCCCCGAAAATAAGACCTCACCGGACAATCAGCCCTAATGCATCTTTTGGAGCAAGAATTAATATAAGACTCAGTATTGTATTATATTATATTATATTATATTATATTATATTATATTATATTATATTTTACATTATATTACATTATATTACATTATATTATATCATACCATATTATATTATACCCAGTCTTATGTTATAGTAAAATAAGACCTGGTCTTATATTATTTTTTTCTCCGAAAGACGCATTAGAGCTGATTATCCGGCCAGGTCTTATTTTCGGGGAAACACGGTATGTTCCAGAATACCACTGCTGAACTGGCTTGCTGGAGGAGCTGCTCCCTCCACAACTAAGATTGAAAGGACAACAACTTGACTTGGATAAAAAGGCCTGGAAGTACACACTGTTCCCCAATAAAGTCTCATTCCCTTTCTCCAATAAAATCTTAAAAAAAAAAAAAAAGCCTTCATATATTGCCAAATGTCCCCTGTGGGGACAATATCACACGTGATTGAGAACCACTGCTCTAGAACACAGGATAGTTTTAGTTATTCATAGTACTGTCATATAGACTAAACAAGGCAAGAGATGTGACATATGTCCTAGAAGTCACCTCGCCCCTTGAGTAGTAAATAAAGTTCACTCAGAACTTACCTCATATCCTGTGGGAGGGTCAATGTCCTCCCCAAATTTCTTAAATGCTTGGGAGTCAGCATTCACGGTCACCTATGGCTCTAATTTCCTGTTTCTGAAAAATTACCGATGTTGCTACTTTGGTCTTTGCATTTGGGGCAGTCCCTAATGTGAAAGATAAACCCCTTTCCTTTACTTCCCCAAAATGGCAGCCACAGGCAGGCATTGAGTATATCAGGGCTATTCCAGAAGATTCCTGATACCTGCAGCCCAGTCTCACAGATCACTGAATTTGTGTGTTAGCCATCCCCAGCGCGATTCAGAAGTTCTCACGGTCACCATGCTGCTCACCTCTGTCCCGCAGGAGTCATCTGCCAGGTTTCCCTTCTCAGGCTCCTTCAGGATTCTGCATTTAGAACTCTTGCTAGCTGCTCAGGCTCAAGGGCCAGCCTCTCCAACCATAAAATCACCATCACCTCTGCTTTCTGTGGAGGACGAAGCTGCTGGAGAAAACACCCTCCCCACCTTTACCAAGAGCACCTCTCCCACTACAAACATGGAGAAATGATGGCTAACATACAAGCTGGTTTACAACCACGTCAATGAACTTGAAAGCAAAAAGGGAAAATCCTCCCACGCCAGAAACAAAAGACAATTCAAAGCTAGATCAGCGAGCAAATGGCCCACAGAGGAGTAAGAGCGGAATCATATGCTATGTTTTAGGATCCATGAGGGACGAGGAGGTGAGGTATCAGGACCCGTGCACAGAAGAGGCTGGCAGTGACCTTTCTGCTTAGAACCAGGAGCCTGGGAAAGCTGTCCCTTCAGTAAAACGAAAACCAGAAAACCACCACCCACCCTGCACAGAAGCAGGCCAATCTCCCAGGCCACGTGCGAGACAGGGGACAGCCAAGGGACGTCAGAGCTCTAAGGCTGCACAGAAGCCACAGCACTCACCAGGTACAAACCCCCAAGAAAGAGAATTACAACAAAACATGCCCAGGGCCAGGGAAATCCTGACAACTGTGGCAGAGGCGAACACGCAACTGGATGGGAAACAGGACCTTCTAAAGATGAGCTCAGAGTGAAAGCCACAAAGCAGGTGAGGAACGTAGAGCCCAAGATAAGGAGGTCTCCCTGGGTCTAACAGGAGTTCTGGGGGAAGAAGAGAGGCGGGGGAGAGACCTTATTTGAAAAGGTATCAGCTGATGGTCCTCCAGAACTGAAGATATCCTCGTGTGTGAGTTATGCCAAAATGTGGCCTAAGTTCTAAGCAGAATAAATATAAGCACATAGTCACTTTTGGAGAAGGGGATCAACACATCAGAAGCTGTTAAATCAAGCAATCAAGGTAGGAGGATAGTATTTAAAGTGCAAAGAAACTCATAGCAACATACACAAACAAGACATGCAGGGAAGTAAGGTAGAGGAAAGAAACTAACTTCCTTGTTTCTTAAAGTGGGAAGAACTCTTCAGTTATAATTCAAGAAATGAGACCTAAAAGAATAGTGTATATAGTTATGAGGCAACCACTAAAGGAACTAAAAATACTTCATAAACCTTCCAAATTATTAAAGGGAAAACCAATACACAAAGCAAACCACAGAAATACAAACCGTGAAATAAAAGACTTTTAAAGGAAGCATTAAAATCAGAAAGTATAATATAAAATAATATGACAGAACTAAGAACAAATGTACCCTATCATATCATTAAATGTAATGGGATAAACTCAATATACTAGTTATTTTTAAAACTCTCATTTTTGGATCAAAGTGAAATAGCAAATACAGGCTTGTGGAAGACACCTCTGATTCCCCAACTCAAATCTTCTCAGCCTCACCCCTGATTTCAGCCGTGCCAGGGTAGACAGTTCTACAGAGCTTGGGATGATTTCAGGACGGCAGTATCTGAATGCAGCCAGCATGTGCATCTTTTCTGTCTGCCCCTGGGCTCCTTCAGTGCAAGCGGGAGCTCTCTGGGTCCACATGAGTGAAGCTTGAAAGTGCAGGAAAATCAACACCTTCAGGGAAAGGCCCGCCCCATGTTGAATGAAAAAATGTTCAGCCCCATTAAGTCATCGGGAAATGCAAACAAAGTTCCAGATGTAATACCATTTTATTCTCATCTTAGGGGCAAAAATAAGAGCCCAGCAATGCAAAGGGGTGGAGAGAGTATGGATCAAAAAATTCTTTCATATTTTATTGTAGAAATGTAAATTTGTAGCGTCATGTTAGAAATCAACTTGGCATTATCTTATAAAATTGAATATTTCCATAGCAAGTTCATGCCTTGATGTATTCCCTGGAGATTTTCTTGCAAATGTACCTTAAGGGACATTGGTAAATATATTCATGACAACACTCTTTGTAATAGCAAAACCATGGAAACAATCAAAATATCCATAGACGGAATAGTGGCTAAATAAATTGTGACATATTTACACAATGAAATATTATATAGTAGTCAAAATGAATGAACCAGAGCCACTTCAACAATATGGCCATACGTACAAAATATCAAACTGAGTGAGAAAAATAGGTATCAGAGATGATATACTGACTGAGACCTGTTTTATAAAGTTATTAAAAGCAAATGCTAAACAACACAAGTGTTAGAAGAATAGCTATAGATTCAGCAGAACTATATTGAAAATACGGGTGGACAGCTAAAATCATATTTCATGGTGAAAGACTACATGCTTTTCCCTAAGATAAGAAACAAGACAAGGATTCTCGTTCAACATTTCAATTCAACATCATACTGGAGGTTCCAACCAGAACAATTAAGCAAGAAAAAGAAATAAATGGCATCCATATTATAAAGGAAGAAGTAAAATGATCTCTATTTGCAGATGACATGATCATGCAAATAGAAAATCCTAAGGACTTCACTAAAAAGCTTTTAGAATTAATAAATAAGTTCCATAATGTTGCAGGATACAAGATCAATATAAAAATATATCATATTTCTATAAACTAGCAACAAATAATACAGCAACGAAACTAGGAAAAGAATTCCATTTGCAATAGCAATAAAAGAAAACATATGTCCCCACAAAAATTTGTACATGAATGTCCATGTCACTGGTATTCATAACAGTAACAAAGTGGAAGCAACTCAAATGTCCATCATTTCACGAATGGATGAATAAAATGTCATCTATCCATACAATAAAATATTATGTGGCCATGAAAAGAAATGAAGTATGAATACATGTTATAACATGGCTGAATCTTGAAAACATGCTGAGTCAAAGAAGCCGTTACAAAAGGCACATGTTGTATGATTTTATTGAAATGAAATGTTCACTTAGACAAGCCCTTAGAAACAGAAATATTAGTTGTTGCCAGGACATGGAAAGAGGGAAGAACTGGGAGTGACCACTGAAGGGCCTGGGTATTCTTGCTGGGGTGACAAACATATTGTAAAATTAGATCATGTTATCTGCAAATAGAGATCAATTCTAAATATTAAAAAGCATTGTATTGTACAGTTTCAATTGGTGAATGTGTGGTGTGTGAATTATATTTCAGTAAAGCTGTTAAAAAAAACAGGTAAGGAAGCAATAAAATATCTGCACATGACATACAATGATACTTAGGAAGCAGGAGGATGGGATGGGACAGGATAAACAAGGTAGAGACAAGTTATTATAAAAGTTCTAGTTTTTCATTGTGAGGTAGGTTCAAAGATCTTTATTATTAAGAGCAAACAGACAAATATCTAACAAGTAAATACAGAATAGAAGAGGGTCACGCATAGGTCAATAATAAAGTGTATCATAAACCAAGGATGTGATTGATCCACTTCTGAACACCTGTGGTCCAAGCAAAAAAAAGTAAAATAAAGTATCAAGGAAATAGCAATGATAAACATATGGGTACATCTAAACACATGGGTACAGCTAAAATAATGCCTGGAAGAAACTTTACAGCCTCAATTAAGTGACTTTACTAAATAAGAACAAATGAAAATAACTCAATTTAAAAGTCACACAAAGAACAAAATATTAGGTATTAGGAAAGTAGAAGAAAAGATAGGAAGTAATTAGTAACGATGGAAGTATAAATTAATCAGTTATAAGAGACAGAGGAATTAGTGTATTCAAAGCAGGTTTTTTAGAAAATAAAATAATAAATCTAGTTTTCTTGGAAAAGAAAAGGTACCCAGACTAATAAAGGGAAAAATGAGTGAAATCACAAATACACAAAAGTAGATGTGAAAATGGAGACATAATCACAGATACAAAGAAAACATGCCATAGAGATTAATAAGTCAATCCTGCAAATAAATGTGAAAACCTCTGTAAAATGAATCATTTGCTATGGAAAATATAATTTAGACAGTTATAGAATATAATGAAGCCTATTATCGGAAAATAAATTGGGGGAAATGTCAAAGAGCTATTCCTCCACGCCCCCAAATACCAAAAGTTCTCCAGGAAAACATTTAAAACTTTATAACACAGTCTTTGTGTCTGTATTAGCACTTATTTTTAAATTGAACTTTTTATTTTGAGATAATTATAGATTCAAAAGCACTTTTAAGAAATAACACAGAAAGGTTCCCTATGGCCTTCACTCAATTTCTCCCAATGGTGACATCTTGTAAAACTACAGTACAATGTCACAATCAGGATACTTGCATTGATATCATCAAGATACAGAACATTTGCACCAGGAAGTTCCTTCACGTTGCGTATTATGAACAGATCCACTTCCCACTAATCTCCAGTCCCTCTTTAACCTCTAGCAACCACTCACCTGTTCTCCATTTCTATAATTTTGTCATGTCAACAATGTTAAATGAAGGAATCATGCTGTACGTAACCTTTTGCAATTGTGTTTTTTTTACTCAGCATAGCTCCCTGGAGATTCATCTAAATTGTTGCATGCATCCGTCATTTGTTCCTCTATATTTCCAAGTAGTGTTCCATTTTATCAGTACACCAAAGCTTATTTAACCATTTACCCATTAAAAATATCTGAGTTATATCCACTTTGCGCAATTATAAGTAAATCTGCTATAAACGTTTGTGTACAAGTTTTTTGTGGGAATGTGTGTTTCTATTTCTCAGCGATAAACGTCCAAGACTATAATTGTTGGGTGTATGGCCATTGGATGCTGAGTTTTCTAAGAAGTTATCAAGATGCTTACCGCTTTACATTCCCACCAACAATGTGTGAGTGACCCGGTTCGTCTGCATCCTCACTAGTATTTGATGCCATCATCATCTTTCATTTCAGCCTCCTGGTAGGTTTTGGGCAACACCTCATTTTGGTTTAATCTGCATTTCCCTAATGGCTAACGATGTTTAACATCTTTCCATGTGCTTATTTGCAGTCTGTCTATTTTTTTCAGTGAAATGTCTGGTCATGTCTTTTACCCATTTTCTAATTGGATTGGGTTATTTTAGTGTTGATTTTCAGAATTATTCATATACTTTAGATACGAAGCCTTTGTCATATATGTGATTTGCAAATATTTCCTCCCAGTCTTTAGCTTGTCTTTTCATCCATTTACTGGGGTATTTCACACAGAAAAAAAAAATTTAATTTTGATGATGCTCAATGTATTGATTTTTCTTTTTATGAATCACACCCGAGGTGTCAAGACAAGGAACGCTGCCGAGCCCTAGACCCTGAAGGTTTTCTCCCATGTGTTTTTCTGTAAGTTTTATAGTTGCTATTTTACATTTACACCAAGATCCATTTTGAGTTCAGTTTTGTATAAGGTATGAAGCTTAGGTCAAAATTCATATTTTTGCCTGTGGACGATCCAGAACCATTTGTTGAAAGGTTGTTCCTTACTTTATTGAATTGCTTCTGCACCTTTATTAAAAAGCAGTTGGGCATATTTGTGTGGGTCTATTTCTGGGTGCTCTATTCTATTCCATTAATCTATGGGGCTGAGTCCTCTAACAGTATCACACTGTCCTGATTACTATTGCTATATATTAGGTCTTAAAGTCAGGTAGAGTAATTTCTCTCATTTTATTCTTCTTTATCAAGATTGTTTTAGGAATTCTAAGCTGTGCCTTTCCATATAAGTTTTAGAATAATTTATTAGCTCCGGGAGATTTTCTGTAGATTCTTTGGGATTTTTGATGCAGGCAATGATGTCATCTGCAAATAGGGACAATTTTATTTCTTTCTATCCAATCTGCATGTCTTTTCTGTCTTGCTTAATTGTAATGGATAGACCTTTCAATGATGTGTTGAATGAGAGTTATAAAAACATACATCCTTACCTTCTTCCCAATACGAGAGAGAAAGCATTCAAGACTTCTCTGTTAAGAGTGAGTTTATCTGTAGTTGTTTTGTAGATGCTCTTTATCAAGTTAAGGAGTTTTTCCACTATTCCCATTTTACTGAGATTGTTTATCTCAGTAAAGATTTCATTAAATGCTTTGTGTTGATTGATATGATATGATTTTATTCTTTAACCTATTAATATGGTGGCTTATTTTTATTGATGTTCAAATACTGAACCGGCCTTGCATACCTGGAATAAATCCTACTTAGTCATGGTGTATACCTCTTTAGATTTGTTTAGTAACATTTGTTACAAATTCGGGGTCTAAATCAAGGATAGATATTGGTCTATACTTTTATTACTTGTTTTCTTTTTTTGTACTGTGTTTTTCTGGGTAATACTAGCCTGATAAAATGAGTTGGGAAGTGTTTCCTTATCTTCTATCTACTGAGAGAGACTGCAAAATTGATGTTAATTCTTTAAGTGTTTGGTAGGATCACAAGGGAAACCATCTATGCCTGAAGATTTCTTTTTCAGGAGCTTTCAAGTTATAAATTCAATTTTTTTGTAATGTTTATAGAACTATTCAGGTTATCTGTTTCTTCTTGACTGAGTTTTGATAGATTGTGGTTTTAAAGGAATTGGTCCATTCCTTTTAAGTTGTCTGCTTTATTAGTGTAGGTTTGTTCATAGTATTCCCTTATTACTATTTAATGGCTGCAGGATCTGTAGTAATATCCTATTTCATTTTTTATATAGGTGATTTGTGTCTTCTCTTTTTATCTATATTAGTCTCGCTAGAGGTTTATCAATTTTACTGATTCTTTAGAAGAACCAGATTTTTGTTCATTGATTTTTCCCTATTGTCACATTTTCAGTTTCATTGATTTCTGTTATGATCTTTTTATTTTCTTTCTACTGCTTGACTTAGGTTTGTTTCTCTCTTTTTTTCTAGTTACTTGATTTAGGGACTTATATTATTGATTTGAGACCTGTCCTCTTTTATAATATAAGCATATAGTGCTATAAATGTCCCTCTCAGCGTTGCTTTAGCTACATCCCACGTATTTCGATGTGTTGTATTTCCATTTTCTTTCCGTTCTGTGTATTTTTAAATTTCCTTTGATACTTCCCCTTTGACCCACGGGTTATTTAGAAATGTATGATTTAATTCCCCACTGTTTGGAAAATATCCTATTATCTTTCCGTTATTGATTTCAAATAAGATTCCATTATGGTCAGAGAACATATTCTATGATTTCAATTATTTTAAATGTGTTGATATTGTTTTATGTCCCAGGATGTGTTCTATCTTGGTGAATATTCTATGTATGCTTGAAAAAATTGTGTATTCTTCTACTGTTGGGTGGAACATTAGGTATGTCAATTAGATCCTATTGGTTGATTATGCTGTTCTTTTACGTCCTGGCTCATTTTCTATTTAGTAGCACTATAAGTTGCTGGGAGTGGGATGTTGAAGTCCCAACTTTAATTGTGGGTTGGTCTATTTCTCCTTTCAGCTCTATTAGTTTTTTTCCTTCTGTATTTTGAGGCTCGCTTCTTTGGTGCATACACACACCTTTAGGATTGTTATATCTTTCTGGTAGATTGATTCTTTTAATATTAGCTAATGTGCCTCTTTGTCTGTAATTATTTTCATTGCTCTAAAGTCTACTTTATCTGATATTAATATAGCCAGTCCTGCTTTTTTAAAATTAATATTTGTATGGCATAACTTTTTTTTAATATATGAGCATGATGCATATTTTTTTTACTTAGACATTTATCATTTATATCCCTCACACAGTGTCAACCCCCCTCCCCCCATCCACTATCCCTCTGACATCACACACAGCCATTAAATTTCCACTGTCTCTATTCCTAATGCTGTACTCCGCTTCATATATATATATATATATATATATATATATATATATATATATATATATACACAAAATTGTAGCTGACATTCGTTATTATTCAGCTTCAGCTTCAGGTGTACAGTGCAGTGATCAGGCATCTACATCATCCCTGAGGTGGTCTCCCTAACGAGACAAGTGTCCATCAGACACCCTACAAAATCTTTACAACATTATTGATTACGTTCCCCAAATTGACTTTCATATCCCCATGGCAATCTTGTGGTTACCAATTGTGCTTTCTAATCCCCTCACTTTCCCCCTTATCCCCACCCCCCCTCCCATCTAGCAACCCTCAGTTTTTCCTCTATGTCTCTGAGACTGTTTCTGATTAGTTCATTCATTTATTCTTTTCTTTAGATTCCACATATAAGTGAGATCATGTGGTATTTGTCTTTCTCTGTCTGACTTATTTCACTTAACATAATGTTCTCTAGCTCCATCCATGTTGTTGCAAATGGTAAGATTTCTTTCTTCTTTATGGCTGCGTAATACTCCTTGTATAAATGTACCATAGTTTCTTAATCCAGTCATCTACCGATAGGCATTTCAGTTGTTTCCATGTCTTGGCTATTGTGTATAGTATGCATGGCATAACTTTTCAATTCTTCATTTTCATCCTATCTGTAATATGTTTTTGTATTTATGGTGAGTTCCTTTAAGGAAATATATTATTTGATCATGTTTTTTAATCCACTCTGCCAATCTCTGTCACTAATTGGTATATTTAGACCACTTATATTTAAGGTAAATATAAATATATTAGAATTCTTTAAGGGAAGAAGGCTTGCTAGCAAAACTTCTCTTGGTTTTCCTTCATCTGAGAATCTCTCTATATCCTCCATTTATTCCTAAAGGAGGCTTTCTCTGGATATAGAAGCTGCCCATGACAATTTCTTTCTTTTTTTTTTTTTTTCAGTTGAAAATTGTTGTGGCCTCTGGCCTCCATGATTTCAGATGACAAGTTCTCTGTTGTTCAAATTGGTGTTCCCTACAGGTTTTTTGTTTCTTTCTGGATATTTTCAAGAATTTTTCTTTGTCTTTAGTTTTCAGAGTTTAATTATTACTTATCTTGTTATGGATTTGGGGGGCTTCTCCTCTTTGGGATTCATTCTGCTTCTTGAATCTACATTTATTTTTTTAACCAAATGTAGGAAGTTTTCAGTCTTTACTTCTTTAAGTTTTGTTTGTTTGTTTGTTTGTTTTCAGGCTTTATCTCTCTTTTCTGGGATTCCAATGATGTAAATACTAGTTCTTCTGTTATTATTGCCCAAGTCCCTGGGATTCTGTTACTTTTTTTTTCAGTCTCTTTTCTCTCTGTTGGTTAGATTAGGTAAATTCTATTGATCTGTTTTCAAGTTCTCTGATTCTGTCCTCTGTCACCTCCACTCTACTACTGAGCCCATCCAATGAGTTTATCTGTGATTGTATTTAATCTTCTTTAATGTCCATTTAGTTCTTTTTTATAAGTTCTATTTCTTTGCTGAGGTTATCTATTTTTCAATTTGCTTTAAGATAATTCGTAATTGCTTGTTGAAGCATTTTTGTGATGGCTGCTTCAAAATCCTTGTTAGATAACTCCAACAGCTGATCATCTCAGTGGTGACTGTCTATTTTCACTCATAGCGGGCTTTTCCTGGTTCTTGGTATACGAGTGACTTTTTTTAATTGTATCCTGAGCATTGGGGACATTATGTTATGACTCTCTTTATCCTATTAATATTCCTTTTTCAGCAGGCAGCCACCCCTCTTGTCATTGAGATGCAGAAGAGGGATGGCTGGGGGTGTATTTTCAGCTTTCTGCTGGGCCCCACTGCCACCAGGAGGAGGAATGGGGAGGGTTGACTCATACCATGTTGTTCCTACAGGCTGGAGGAGGAAGCTTAGCTATCTCTACCTGCTGGGGCCTGCTGACACGGTAACACCAGGGAAGGGGAGGGAGAGAATGGAAGTGCCAGCTCGCCCAGCCTACCAATACCTCACTCCCCCTCATGATGCTAAATGGGGGTGGAGGCTCAGGTCCTCACCAGGACTCACTGACACTCCCCTGAGGGGGTTATTGGAGCACTGACTGCTTCTACCATGCAGGGAATGGACGCCAGCTTCCTACTCAGCCTGCCAACACTATCTTGACAAGGGAATTAGAGCACTGCCTCCTACTGCTAGGGAGAAAAGGAAGACTACTTCTCCACTTGGCACTGATCCCAGAGAGGGAATCAGAGTGCTGTCTGTTTCAGTGACATTGAGGCGGCCCACGGCTGGGGGTGGAAGCTCAATTTCTGGTTCAGCCCTGCTGAAACCAGCTGTGGGTGGGTGGTTTCTCCAATGGCATTTAGCTGGAGTGAGGCAGGTATGACCAAAAGGGTTTTCTGTTGTTAGGTCAGCCTTTTCCCAGTCCTTTGACCAGGGGTTAACAGTTTTTCTTGGAGCTTTTCTGTGTATGCCTATTGGTGGTTCAGGGTTGGAGGTCTATGTGGCACCCTGACTGGGCTATATGGAAGGCAGCAAGGAAACCCAAGGTCCTCTCTGCCATGTTGCTCCTCAAATCCCCCAAATCCTTCCTCCCACCTTCCAGAGTCTTTCCATGCTTGTTTGTTGTGTTATGGCAACAATATTTCAGTTGTAAGAAGGAGGACCTGGGAGCAATGGGACTACTCTATCTTGGCAGAACTGGAACTCAATAATTTTTTTCAATATGCACTTTTTTTTGGAAGAATAATATACTTATGGAAAAATGTACAAATCATAACTGTCCATCTTGATGATATTTTGAACACTGAATACCTCTGTGTAAATAGCACGTAATTCAAAACACAATAGATGACCATACACTCAGAAGTTCATTTTGTGCCCCTTCTCATCACGACACGCCCCCAAGGGTAAGCTCCCTTTTTATTTCTCACCTGATAGATTTGTTTTGCCTGAGAGACCTCACCCTTTTTCCAATAAGCCATAGCATAGTGGCTGATTACCTATTTTAATCCAGGGTAAATGCTAGATTTCGGCTCTGGTGTGGCTCAGTCTGCCTCCAGTTTGCCCTTGCTCCTTGAGAATAGTTAGTTCTCTGTATGAGTGTTTCCTCTCAGACAATCAAATATGTGGGGCCTTTTCCAGCAACAGCTCTCATTTTCCAAAACCAACTGGGTGTCCAATGATTTAATTCAATTCTCACACTAACTAATTGGAGTTAGTACGACCCCAGAAGTTAAGGGCTCAGTCCCACAGACTAACCCCTACTTCAGCTCAGTCCCACAGACGACCCCTACTTCAGCTCAGTCCCACAGACGACCCCTACTTCAGCTCAGTCCCACAGACGACCCCTACTTCAGCTCAGTCCCACAGACGACCCCTACTTCAGATGCCAGTAGCAAGTCCCGGTGCTTCTGAGCTAACACTTCTAAAATTTTTTATACGCAGAGATCAAAAGAATTAACTGAACAACTATTAGAAAGAGTAGGAGAATCTGGAAAATGGCTGGTTACAAGTTAAAATGCCAGTTTCCTACATATAATCAACAAACACTTAGAAAATATAATGAAATAATAGCTCCCACTTACCAAACAGTAAAAATTAACATATGAAGGAATAAACACAACACACAATTTTGAAGGTCCATGTAAAGAAAACTTAAAAAGGGCATGAAAGAAGTCTTGACAAATGTGACTCTATATCTTTCTAGTTCATCAGAAATGCAATATTGTAAACATGTCAAACCTCCTATAAAATTTATAGAAATTTAACACAATCCCAACAAAACTGACCGTGTGATTATTTCCAATTAGACAATGTGAGTTTTATTTTATATCTTTTACTTTTGAAAGAATAACAAATTTGCAAAAAAGTTAAAAGCACCTTACAAAGAACTCTTATTTTAACCATTTGAAAATAAATTACCAACATTATAGGCTATCACAATGAATACTTCAGTGTGTTTTCTGTGTATTCTTCTAATAACCACAATAGTGACACTACAATAGGAAATTAACATTTTACATTACTACCAACTAATCCTCAGATCCCATTCAAGCTTCACCAGTTGTCCCAATATCTTTTATATAAAAAGATATATGGGGCAGCCTGATGGCTCAGTTGGTTAGAGTGCAAGCTCTCAACAACAAGGTTGTCAGTTCAATTCCCACATGGGATGGTGGGCTGCGCCCCCTGCAACTAAAGACTGAAAATGGCGACTGGACTTGGAGCTGAGCTGTGCCCTCCACAACTAGATTAAAGGACAATGACTTGGAGCTGATGGGCCCTGGAGAAACACACTGTTCCCCAATAAAAATTTAAATAAATAAATAAATAACAATAAAAAGATACTGTTCAGCATAGCATGTTGCATTCAATTGTCATGTTTTGGTAGTCTCTTTCAATATGGTACTATTCCTTAGTCTTTCCCTGACTTTGAGGATCTTGCACTCAAAAAGATTCCAGGCCATGTATGTTTGAAGAATATCCCTCAGTTTCAGTTTGTCTGTTACTTCCTCATAATTATATTTTGATTATACATCTGTCACGTGACTATTCCAGAAGCGATGTTGTTTTCTTGTTGCATCTTATCGCGTGGCACAATTTCAGTTTGTCCCATTACTGATGATACTTACTTTGATCACCTAACGAAAGCAGTCTCTCCAGACTTCTCCACCATAACAACTTTTTTCTTCTTATGAACACAGATTTTGAGGGGAGGTACTTGAATCTGTAAAAATATTCCATCCTCATCAAAGTTTACATGTATTCAATGATTTGTTTATATCCATAGGACTCATGGATTCCTGTTTTATTCAATGGGTTACAATCTGTAACTATTATTATTCAGTTTGGCCTTTGGATGCCCCTTCAACCTCCCTTCTGTGCCCTTTACAAAGACTCCATCATTCTTTGAATATTTTTATATATTTTTTTGGTGTAACAAGAGGCTCTGGCCCTGGAATCAGCTATTTCTTCAAGTGCCCATAATTCCTTTAGTGGTGTGGAAGGCAGACTAATGACACCCAAAGATGTCCATGTCCTAAACCCCAGAACCTGTGAATATGTTACTTTCTAAGGCAAAAGGATTTTGCAGATATGTTTAGGGATAATGAGATGGGGGAGTTTATTCTGAACTACACAGGCGGGCCCTAATGTAATCACAAGAGTCCTTATAAGTGAAAGAGGGAGGCAAGATATATAGTCAAAGAAAAGAGACGTGACGATGAAAGCAGAGGTCAGAGCAATGTAATTGCTGGCTTTGAAGATAGAAGGGGCCATGAGCCAGGGAATGCAGTCAGCCTCTGGAAGCTGGACAAGGCAAGGGAATGGATTCTTTATTAGAGCCTCCAGAATGAACTGATGTCCTCTAGCCCTGCCAACACTTTGGTTCTCAGCCCTGTGAGACCCATTTATAACTTCCATAATTATAGGAAAATAAATGTGTTGTTTAAAGCCACTCAGTGGGCGGTAATTTGTTATAACAGCAATAAGAAACTAATATAAATGGATGTACTCATTGCTCTTGGAGTGTCACTGCTCCCAGGCCCTTTCTGTGAACAGAGCTAACATATACACAATACACACACATTTACATTTATGTTTGCTTCTATAACTCCAGATTTAGAAAGCCATGAGTTTACGATAATACCTTCAATTCCTGTCCAACATCACAAGATCCATTCTAGTTTTCTCCTTCCTATATTTGCACTTTCCTTCTCCAATGGTCAGAAACCGGTTTTCATTATCCTTACAATATTTACTTCTTTGCCATTCCCCGGTATGTAGACCATCCCTTCCTTTGGTCACCACCTCCTCCCTGTGTGGACAGCTTCCTCCATGAGCTTGGTTCTCCATGGCAGGCCATCCCCCTGCACGATGTCCTTCTCACATTCCCGGAGCTAGACAATATGATTGGAAATTACATATGAAAAAGTAAACTTGCAAGAAGCAGCACAAAAATTATGAAAATAAGAGTACTAAGAAGGAATAAATCCAATCATCCCATAAATCTAGTGATTAAGTATTAGATATTAGCACATCAACAGAGAGACGGATCAATGTAAAAAAAAAAAATTCTAATTTTTAGAAAGCCCTCAAATAGTAATTTAGTATATAGTAAATGGGACATTCTAACCAGTGGGAAAATGTAAGTAATTTAATAAATAATGTTGAAACAATTGAAAGGAGAAAATATAAAGTTCCTGGATCCCTAGTTTACTTCTTAACCGAAAGCAAATTCCAGATAGATTAAATTTAATTAAAAAATAAAATAATGAAAGTTTTATTTAAAAGTTACATTGTGCATACAACACAAATGATCTAGATAAATACAATATAAAAAGATAGAGATGTATCTAGCTAGCTTTAGATTTACAGAACATATGGAAAAGAACTAACATTCTTAATAAATTAAGAGCACTTATAAAATAATAAGAAAAAGGCCAACCTCCAATAGTAATATGAATGGCTTATGACCATAATAAAAAATTATGCAAAAAAAATTAAGTAACAAAAATTTAAATAACTAATAAAACAATTTCATCTATCAGCATAGAAAAAAACAAAAATGTTTGATAATACATAAACCGTATTGGTAAGGGTGAGGGTATAAATTGATGCAAGGGTAATTTGAGAATTTTAAATTGTTAAAATTAAATATATACATATATGTCACTTCAGCAACGCTACTTTCCGGAATTTAACCTACTGATAGACAGTGTGCAAAGATAAATATATAAAGACGGTCATTGCACTATTGTTTAAAGACAAAAGAACACTATAAATAATCCAAATATCCACATATAACTATAAAATCTAACACTATGTACAAGGTCATGCTATCTGATGATATAGGCCCAGTGCCGTGAGCCTAAGAAGTCTTCCAAAGACATAAAAAATATTTGAGGCCTGGGAAAAAGTGTTCAACATATAAAAAGAAAACTGCAATCTCAAATCAAAGGTTCAATTATTCATGAAATGTTAACAACAAACAAATCAAGTGCAACTCAACTCATATATAAATGTGACGATGTTTAAATCAAAGCATGAATTATTCATCTATTGATTGATTTCTTGCTCCTCAGTGACAGAGATTTGAGTTTATGGAGTGTATCCCACTCCTCCTCCCTTCAGGGCAGATTCTGTCCATGTGCCTGACCACAGCCCTTCTCTTGCTTTGTTTTTCCATCCATGGGTCCCCTTCGTTTCTTCTTCCCTTGGTAGGAACACTCCTAATATGTTTGGTTTAGCACTCTCCATCAGGCAGTGAGGTTTGTGATTGCCTGTACTTTCACTTTACATAAAAGTTAACAGTCTAGATATCTCATTCGTCTTTCATTTTTACTTAGTCAGTAATACTTCTGTAGACTCTGCCCAAGTGGCTCTGAGTGCGAGATCTCGTTCACTGATTCTAAGTGTTGCATGGCACTTCCTAGGAAATCTCTTCATTTCCCTGGGGGTAGACCCCTGAATACCCTCCCCCATCCCACTCCCACAATCATGTAGCAGTGAACGGCTTCTAGGACCAGTTGGAGCACCAGAGAAGATTCTAGATCACGGGGTAGCTGAACGTTGAATTTCCCTATCACCAGACTGCTCTCTCAATTCACATTGCGTAGAGGGCCATTTTCTCTATCTCTAGTCCAACTTGATGTTGGCCAGTGAATGTGGATGAAGTCATTCCTTGTTCAAACATACATTGCACTGTTGAGGAGTGACATATACCTCTTTGTTCCCTGAGTTTCTCCTTATGTGAATTCCTACTCATAGTCCATTTTTCCTCTTGGATTTCCTACCTTTTTCCCACTTACATGCACGAATTTTGTTGTACATTCTTGATATTGATTACTTGTCAGGTGTTGTTAATTTTGTCTATGGTGACCTTTATTGAATAGAAAGCCTTAATTTTGTTCTTGTCAGACCCATGCATTTCTTCTCTTTATGGTTGTGCTTTCCCAGTTCAAGACATGCTCCCTCGCCTCAAAATACATAAAGATATTTGCCTGGATCTTCATCCATATATTTATATTTTCTCTTTCACATTAAGGTCTGTAATCCATTTTGAATTCACCTTTATGTTGTGAGATTCAATTTTATTTTTCTCCACGTAACGAATAATTTTCTCATAATCATCTAATAAACAAAAATCTCCCCCATGATTTGTAGGCATCTTATCATATACCATCTCTGTATACATGGGTCTATCCCTGAATTGTCGGTTCTGTCCCATTGCTCTGTTCTAACATACCTTCTCTCTTCTTGTCACTATAGCTTTGTGATATGTCTTATCCATGGTACAGTGAATTCCTCCTCTATTTTTTTTCCAGTGTTTAAAATTGACTTGGTTCTTCAATATCTATGCCTTTCCACAGGAATTTTTAAACATGGTTATCAGTTCCTGAAAATTTGTGACGAGTATTTTTTTATTTGGAATTGCACTGAACATACAGATGTATTTGAAGAGCGTTGACAAATCCATGAATATGGTTCTCATATATAATTGTGCACATTTTCACTTACACCCTCTAACAGAGTTTTAAACTTTTTCTCCATAAAGCCCTTGTGCAATATTTTTAGGCCAAATGCTAGATACTTTGGAGTATCTAGAAAATGTTTTATTTCTATTTTGAAAATGATAATATTTTTATACCATATTTTCTTACTGGTGATTGTAGAACAGTGTTTATTTTAGTAAGTTGTGCTATTGAATTTGTGTAAGCACATGCCTACATTGTTTCTGAAAGTATGTTCAAGAAGTTAATAAAAATTGTTGCCTTTGGACAGGAATGCTTGGGGACCAGTTGAAAAAGGGAGACCTGCCTTCAATTGAATAGTCTTTGGGACTATTTGAATTACTCTTTCAATAAAAAATTAGAATAAAATATATCATTCTAAACATACTAGTATATGTAAGTATACAGTTGATGTGTGTGTACTATATCATCTATCTATCTATCATCTATCTATCATCTGTCTATCTATCTATCTATCTATCTATCTATCTATCTATCTATCTATCTATCACCTATCGAGAGAATCCAGAATAAGAAAAGTGAAAGCCTGCTTACCCTGTGGGTTTTCCCCTCATCTATTGACCTCAGCCCTGACCTCATCTATTACCTTCTACATAGTAGTTGCTCACTAAAGATTTCTTGGAAGAATGATTCTGTGAATGGGCAGGCAAAAGCAGTAAATGCTCTCCACTGATATCTGACAATTTTGCTTGTCGGGAAATTTGGCTTTCCTTGAATTAGGTCGTGCATGGGCATTCTCACAGCCCACCCAGAGAAAGTCACCTCCTTCCTTTGATACATGTATGCGTGTTCATGCATGTGAGCCATGCGCTCACACACACACAAGAGCTTGTGTACAGGGCAGACATGAATGAAATTAAAAGGAGAGAAGGGCTTGGGACGACAGCATATCACAGTAAAGCAGAAAAAAATTAAATCAAGTATCAGACATCTCTTTTAAAGGAGTCCCTTGGTCATGTCTGTCAATGTATCATTCAGCTGGCCTTCACACCCCGTTATTTTTCTTCTCCTTTCCTCTCTTCTCCTGCCTTAACACTCAAATTTCTGATAATCTTTTCCCATGCAGTGGTTTAGCTTCTTTTGTTCCTTCCTTTCTTTCCAACTCCTACTAGTATTAGGGTTTTACCTTCTTCTACCAAGCAAGTTACTTTTTGTTAAACGAATAGTTCTCTCCCTAAAAGGAGTTATTATATTAGGTGTTAAGATGATAATTATTCTTTTTCACCCCACCACACTTTTTCTTAAGTTCTACAATCAAAGTTCGAAAACCAAAGAATCTACATGCTATTTTGGCTATCATGCGTTCTAAGTGAGTGACTTTGCGATTCTGGCTTTCCTCTCAAGTGGTGATCCACTGTAATCATTGTAAGAGCTGATGTACAGGTGACTGAGTGTCTACAATAGCTTTTCTCTTGCCTTGCATGGCCTCAGCTATCCAGGGAACCCCTTCACATTCTCTTCTCGACACAGCCAGTGTGCAAGAGAAGGGCAGATCCTGGGCCATGCAGCCAGACGCCCTGAGGTGGAACGCTGACCCCACCGTTTACCATCTATGTAATGTTGGGCAAATTCCTTCACTTTACTGTGCCACAGTGCCCTCGTCTTTGAAGGGAGATAGTACCAATGCCTGCATCACAGAATTGCTGTAAGGAACCAGTGAAATAAGCACAAATACTTAGAAAAGTGCTTGGTATCCAAGCCCAATGAATGGTAACCATGGTGACCTATGTCAGTTCCTCCGACCGGGTGGGGATAATAATAACAGACACTCATCACGTTTGGCAAAGGAGAAACATCAGCCCCACGTCCTGCCTCAATGCTTCGTGCTTTTCTCATTGCCGAGCATCACGTTTAGCCGAAACGCTTGGCCATGTCATGTTGATTTAAGCTCTGACACGACTGTATGATCTTGGATAAGCCTCTTTCTGTCTCTGGGCTTCAGTTTTTCCATCTACAAGATGAACAGTTGGGAGTAGATTATCTCTCAGGGTCCTGCTAGTTTTGACCTTAGATATGTACAACCGAAAGGAATTTTTTAAAAGATCTGTGCTATAGTTCTAAAAAAGATGCTTTTGTACCAGAGCCTCATGACTGAATGGATGACGCTAACGTGTGGCTTTCGGAGGGCTTAACAGATTCTTCTGGAAGAGTTGGCATTGGATGCAGCAGTAAACATTGCAGTGTGTGGTATAGCCCGTGCTTCTCAAATGCGCACACACATCCCCTGGGGATCTCACTCAAATGCAGAGTCAGCAGGTCTGGGATGGGACCTGAGATTCTGCATTTCTAACAAGCTCTCAGGTTTGTGGAAGCCTTTGGTGAATCACACACAGAGACCCAAGGGGTTGAACACATGCTACTTCAGTACTCCAGAGTATTTCAGACTAACGGGAGAAGTGGTGTGGAATGGAGTCATTTCTGCACCTCCAAAGGCAACTGTATTTCCCTGCCCCATGGTGAGTGTTACCTGCCTTGAGCCCCCATCTGTGTCCAGTAATATGCAACCACCTGTGCCACTAATTAAAGTTCCCAGCCAGGGACCTGGCCTCCCATAAATGTGGCATGCTGTTCTTCCAGGCCGCACTGCCCAACAGAGCTTTCTGCGATGGTGGAAGTATTTGGTAGCTGCAGCTTCCACTCTGGTAGCCGCTAAGTATGAATACATGTGGCTGCCGAGCGCGTGAAATGTGGCTGGTGAGACGGAGGAACTGAATTTTAATTTTATTTCATTTTACTTAATATAAATGCAATTAGCCACAGCTGGTCAGTGACTATCCTATCAGAAAGCAGGGCTGCTGGGGGTGCTTCCATATTATGGTTCCTGGAAAGAAATGGACTTTAAAATCTTCAAGTCAGATAGCAACCTCTCCAATTGCTATCTGAAGGGTATCTGGCGAATCACCAAATGCTTGGTACTTTTCTCACTGGTAAAATGGACACAGCTAACTAGCAAGATTCATAGGGGGTGGCCCCAAACTGATAGCTCTTACTATGTGCATCTTGTCACCTCCAAAGAGTGTCAGGTCCCCCCAACCCAAATCTGGGGTCCCACTCTCCATCTTCTGTGACCTCCGTCATGGTACTCAGAATTGTCCTGGCGTCACTCATCAGAAAGGTTCAAAGGGAGAAAACACAGTGGTTCCCCCAAGTTGTGGGACATGAGTGTCTAAAGTCAGAGAGGGGCAGCTGGCTACTTAAGGTCACACAGCCAGTGAGTGGCATGAATGCTAGTCCTTCAAGTACCAGCTATTTTCTCTTTTATGTCGATTCATATTTAAAATTAAGGTGTTACTATTTAAGTACCGACTCTGTGTCAGGCACAGAAACAGATCCTTTATCTAGGTCATCCCTCACCTTTGCAATGGCCCTAACGAATAGATGTGATTAGAATTTTCATCTTCCTAGATGAAGAAACTGAGGTACAGAGGGTACGTAATTTGGCCTAGATCCCACAGCTGTTTAAGGTCAGAATGGGGATTTAAACAGGTCTCTCCAAAGCCCCTCCTCTTTCCGTACTGCTTCTGTGTCATTAAGTGTCCTCAATGTGGTCTCTTTACCTCTCTGGACTCACTCCTCCCAGTATGCGGGCGCGTGCGCGCACACACACACACACACACACACACACACAACCAGCATCCATTAGGCTCACCAACCCTTGTCCTAAATAACAGAAAGAAACCATTCGTTCAAGATCTGGAAGAAATGTGACCGGGAAGGAGGGAAGAAGAAGCATAAAGCCTTGGATGGGGTAACTCGAGTGTTTCAGATCAATGGAGAAGTGGTATGGCCGGAGCATGGTGGGCAAGTGGGAGTGGGACCAATGGAGGTGGACGTAGGCCTCATGTAGGGAGTCTGGACTTCCTTCCAAGTTCAATGGAAAGCCACTGGACAGTTTGAATAGGGAACAATATGATCGGATCTGTCTGTTCAAAGATCACTGTGTCCTGATGTGGGAGAAATCTGGGGCCAGGGCGACCAGTGTGGAAGCCATTGCTAAGAGCCAGCTGAGAGGCAGTGCCAGGGTGAAGGAGAGAAGAGAACCAAAGTATGTGACATTTAAGGAGAGGAACTGATAGGTGTACGGTTGGATTTGAGACGAAGAGAGAGAAAGCAGAATCACAGAAAGCTCCTAGGATTCTTGGACTGAGCAACTGGGTGAAGGTGTTGTCATGTGCCACTGATCCCATTAAGGGTTCCAGTTTTGACCTTGTCGCCAACTCACAGTGTGACCCCCCTCAGGACTAAAGGATACCAAAGGGCCTTCATTGTCCCATGGTCTCTTTGTGTGGTCCCACTGATCTGCATATGTAAATGAACCAGCTAATGCTATCTTAACACCAGGCATCTGTTGTGCTCATTCACTTCCAAGGGGTATTCTCCTGACATCTTCAGGTCACCAGCCTGACCATAACCACTGCATTAAATATAACTTGGGATTTCTGTTCATGATCTCAGTTACGGTGCTTGGGGTAACCTGGACTTGGCAGTTGAGGCTGAATTGGCAGAGAGGGGTCTACTCTAAGGAGCTCCTCGGAATCCTGGACAGCAGAGCCCTCTTCATGAACCCAGGATCCAGGGATGGGCAAGGAGCCAGACATTCCTCATAAGCCCTGAAGCTCAGGAGCCTTCTTCAAGACCAGCAAGGTCCACGCAGCAAACATGGAGAGCTGGGAGAAACTTGGAAAGCTGCTTCCGTGTGTGTGTGTGTGTGTGTGTGTGTGTGTGTGTGTGTGTGTGTGTGTAGGTGGGGAGTGGGAGGTGGGGAGGCAGGAGGGGGATGATGTCATGTAAGCCATGTTCTAACCTGGGAGAGGGTGCTTTGTCGAAAGTATGGGGGTACATTTGGCCATTCAGTTTCCCGTCACTGCCCACTCAGGCAAATGAACCATTTATTAGAGGTTGTCAGAGAGGAATCCTGAGCCTGAGCAACTGAGCTAATTGCAGAGACAGGACTGTGAGGTACTTTGGGCCCCACGCCAGGCAGGTAGTGTTCTTGGCTCAGAATGAGGAGACATTGGAGGAGGGGCACCCAGGGTGGTGTCTACTGCACTGGTCCAGGTGAGCAACGGTGAATGCACGTGACAAGGTAGGGGGAGGAGGGGCGAAGGGAGCAGGTGGCAGAGGAGAACACGGGCAGATGGAGATTGGATGATCAGGTAGAAGCAGGAGAATGGGAGGGAAGGCTGACCCCAAAGGAATTCTTTGCCCTAAGGCCCCGGCTGAGGTCCTGCACTCCCCTGAAGACCTTCCCCCTTCAGGTGGCCCAGGAGCCCTTAAACTCCGCAACCAGTGGCTGTGGGTTTTTTCAGCTCTCTCTCCAGGAGTGGGGTCTAGGGGGATCTAGGGGGATGGGAGACCTCAACAAAGTGCCAGGAAACTGCCAAGGTTGACCTACCAGTGCTCAGAGGATGAGGCAATCAAGTTAACACTTCCTCCCCTACACTGGCCTTTCACAGAAAACAGAGGTGATATTGTACCACATTGTGTGAAATGGAAAATATTTGCCTGCATCCATGGAGACCTGCTTGTCTGGGTCACGGCTGCGGGGAGATCTTGAATACTTTCTGCGAATGCGCTCTGTCAATCCTATGGCAACTCAGATTATTTTCTGTGGGCTCCTGCCTGCTGCACAGGCTGGGTCAGCGCAGTGTGAGAACAGAGCATCATCAGGTTGGCAGAGCACCGAGCAGGGGTCAGGGAACTTAGATGATGCCAATTTCAGGGTTGAAGGAAACCTAGATTGTTCATTTCATCAATGTCCCTGTCAAGCGGCCATTCAGCATCAGCTTACATGCCTCTGGGGACAAGGAGCTCACTACCCCTCAAATAGCTGGCTTGAACTCTTGGATGTTCTTTCTCGGATCAGACAGAAACCCGTCTTTACTGAGGTTCTATCCGTCTAGCTCAGCACTACCCTCTGGTGAGCGCCTTCTCCCCCAGAGTCAAACTGCAGAAATGTGGAGGCAGCTCTCTGCTTCCACCCCCATCACACCTCTGCCCTCAGACCAGAAGCTCAGTTCCTGCAGGCACCTTGCTAGGACAAGCGAGGCAGACTCCTCCCTTGCAGCGGTGAGTGACCTACTCAGTCTCCGTTTCCCTTACAGGGGGCGGTGATGACACACAGCCCTGTCAGTTAGCAGGGGTGTGGGGAGAATCCAATGCGACACCAAGCCAGTGAGCCCTTTGCAGCCAGGGAACCTCTATTAGAAGCTTCAGTGCAGGATGGGACTGCCCAACTTATGCAGAGGGAGGCATAAGAAGTCACTGATGTAGCCACTGATGGCACCAGGGCAGTTTGAAAGCACTGAGAAGTCCTAAGCCCTGAAGAGATGGTGCATCTCCCATACGTCATGTAAAATGAAATTAACTCTAAGCTGGTAAATATGTACAAGCATGCCTGACGTTATGATTTTTCATTTGAAGACTACTTCATTGCTTTCTGTAAAATAATCAAACATTAAATTCTTTCAAAAAATGGCTTTATCAATTTCCTAAATTTGTTTTTTTTGGTTTTGGTGGCCCTGCATTGCTGATGCTCTGTGAAGTTCTAAGTCTCACATCCAGTCAAAGAATTTAAAACCTAGAATCAAAATGTGTACCACATATCTTAGAATTTAGAGCTCAGAACAGAGAGTCTTCTGAGGATCCTTGGGTCTGGGTGAGCCTCACAGGGTCTGTGAATCCACTGAAATCAGATGCAAAGCTGGGAGTTTAGTTCTGGGTGTGCAGAAGTGATTTCTCAGCTTCCGTCAGATTATCAAAGGGTCTGTATTATCAGAAATCCCAGAACCACTGACAGAGATCCACGGAATTGAAGGCATTCCTACTAGATCCGAGGCTCCTAAAAACTAGTGCTATAAATTGGTGCAACCACTTTGGAAAACTGTCAATAGCTCCTGAAACTGCACATACATAGATGTGACCTTTTCACTCCTAGATTCACACCCATCAGAAACATGGACACAGGCACAAAAAGCATGTACAAACATGCTCATAGCAGCTCTATTCATAATAGCCCGAAACTTAAAACTGCCCAAATGCCCATCTGTGATAAATGGATACATACATTGCAGTATCTTCATACAATGACATACCGTACAGTATGAAAATGAACAATTGGCCACTACATACATGATATTGGTGACTGTCATGCATAATATTGAGTGAAAGGAGCCAGACAGAAAGATTGCACAGCGTGCATGATTCCCCTCCTATAAAACGCAAAAGACACAGCACTAACACACACTGTTAGACGTTGGAAGAGTGGTTACCCCCACAGCGGGGAGTAATGGGAAGGGGGCCCAGGGGGCTATTGTTTCTTAATCTGGAAGCTGGTTACTTGAATATGTTCAGTTTGAGAAAAATCCATTGGACTATATCTTTTTGCTATAGGCATTTTTCTGTACATGTCACACTTCAACAAAAAGTTGCAAGAAATTGTGATACCTGCAATGAAATCCAAACTCATCAAACTGGAGGTCTTTAAGAACGTCTCCAAACTGACGTCAGCTTTTCAGCTAAGGGGCTCCCAGAGGCATCCACAGCCCTACTGCTTGAGGTGGAGACTACCTGGCTAAAGGTCCGTCTCTACCATCTGGATGGAGCCCCGTGAATGCTCAGATTCCCTCTTTTCCGTCTGACGAATCTGGAGCCTGTCCCCAAGTAGGTGCCCAGCCATGTCTGCTGAAAAATAATGTGCTGCCAATATAACCCCTTCTCCAGGACATGGGAAAAGCAGGACCTGGGAGTCCTCAGCTGTCCCCACCCCACCCCAGCTGGGAGTCACTGGGCATTTGGCCCCCTCAGGCCCTCAGATTACAGACAGGGGCCCGAAGGAAATCTCACCTGGAAAAGCACTTTGTGCATCCACCGTACACTGGCCTACCCATGGGCAGGTTTATTGGCATTGCTATTATTGTGGCTAATGATAATTATTATTATTATTATAAATAAAAGTAGTGTATTTTGTTCCCCTAACTGTGAGTCCCATTTGGAGCCCAGGGGGAATAGCATGTGGATGACTTCCAATTTTTTCCAATTGGCTTTAGAAAAATTCTGCATGAAGAGATAGAATGGTCTGGGCAGTGATGCAGACATCACACACACAAACATACACACACAAAAAAGGAGTGAGGGGGATGGTGGGGAGGGCTGGGAGCCCTACTAGGCTTTCAATTTTCATGCTGCTGCCCTGCCCAGAAGCCAGCGCCTGATTTCCAAGGGTGGTAAAACCTACACACTCATTAGCAAGGGCCTGCAAGTCTGGCTTTTGGTCTCAGAGTGGGCTATTGTTCTCTGCTCTCTGTGGAAGAGGGAGAGGCCAGTCATCGCTGGGCTCAGAAACTGTACCCCCAGCTCATGGTCCCTGGGGTTCTGGGGCGACTCTTGTCTATTGGAGGATCATTTGTTTTGGTGATGGACAGCAGCGGGAGGGGACAGACCTCAGTCTGGCCTGTGCTGGGAACCAGGGGAAGGGGGGAGGGGAGCTGGAAGTTGCTTGTCTCAGAAGACAGATTGCAGGTCCTGCTTTCCGTCCTGAAAGAGCCAGAGGTGGCTCTGAGTGTGGGGGGCGGGGAAGGGTGATGGGAAGAGAGGGATAAACGGGAGGCCCAGGCTCAGCCCCACACCTCGGCACAGGCCCGCAGACTGAGTGCGGCTGGTTTCTCAGGGTGCCGCCCCCCGCCCGCCCCCCAAAGACACCCTTGGTGTGATCAGAGCAAGGAGTACTCCACACAGGCTTCGGGAGGCCTTCCCGGTGTTGGTTCAGGGGAAATGAAATCTCAGAGCTGAAAGATGGGGAAGGATAACGGGAGGGAAAGCCAGAGAAGGGGAAAAGATGGAGGGAAGGAGGAAGATAAAGTGAAAGGAGGAGGAGAAAAGAAAGGCAAGATGGGGAGAAGGGGACGAAAAGGCTGCACTTCTAGTCACATGGGCTCTATGACTTCAGATAACTCACTCATCCCTCAGAGCTGCTGGAAGGTTCTCCTAGGCCCTATGAGCAGAGGGGTAAAGACACGTACTGAGCTCTCCCACAATTCCATGGCTCCACCTGAGCTTCCCTTCACAAAGCCTTTCCCAACAGCCCAGGCTCAGCCTTCTGTGCTCACATGACCCTCTCTAGGGGTCATGACCCTTCTGACTGTGCCCTGACCCTGCGGAACGCTCATTGACACTCCTGTTCCCCCCACTGGATTTGCTGATGCTGCTGTCTTGTCGTCTTTCACACCCCAGGACCCAGCACCGTAGTGAACGAATGCCGAGCGCCCCAGGTGACAGAGCCAGATCAGAACTCCAGGCCTTCCGCTGTCCAGTGTCCATCACACTGCTCCTCTGTGTCCTCTCGGAGTTATAGAAGAAACACCGATTTTAGAACTGAAAGGGGAAACTGAGGCCCAGACAAGGCCAGAGCCATGTCTGAGCCCACACAGGAGGTCAGCCCTCGTGGAGCAGGCCTCCTGGCTTCCGCCCCTCCCATCAGCGATTTGTAGAGCCGGCTCCCTTTGCTGTCCAAGGAAACTGAGGCACTACCTCTGTTTGGCTGCAGCTGTGTGGTTTCAGAGGATGCAGCTGAAAAGCTGCCACTGGGGCCCCCACTCGGAAGGCTCTTTGTCCACGGTAGCTTTGTACTAGAATGCGGTATCAAAGATTTGACCTGGACTGAACCAGCAGCCGATTCCATCTGCCCATGGTGCCGCACTCCCACCTGAGCTGGGCTTACTCAAGGCAGACAGGCTGGTGGGGAAAACAACAGTGGGTGGGCATGTGATCCAAACGGCTGCACCTATCCGGGCCTGGCATGTGTCCAGAGCTCCATTAGCTGTGTTACTCACTGGCTCTCTTTCAACTCACACAATAGCTCTAGGAGGTGGGCATTATTATCTCTGTTTTAAAGACGAGAACAAATGAAGTTCAGAGAGGGTAAGCAAGGTGCCTGAAATGACACAGCTAGTCACTAGCGAAGTGGGGATGCAAAACCAGGCCTGTCAATTACAAATCCATACTGTCCCCCACGTGACAGAAATCCCCACATTCTGCAAGAGGGACACTGGGTTGCATCATCTGAGCATCACAGATCATATTGCCACAAAGAATCACAGGAGCTTCCTTGTACCCTGATAAGTTTCCTCACCCATTTCACAGAGGAGGAAAGGGTGACAACTCCTTCTGGAGCCAGCGGTCAAAGCTGGGGCGCCGACATGCTTTTCACTGTGGCCCCACCGCTCACCAGCCTCTCCTGCCAGAGGTGTTATCAGTCCTGTTACCTCCAGTCCATGTGGCACCAAGAGAGTGACCTGCCAACCCCGTCCCTCAGGATTCTGTTCTTCCCCAGAAGCTATTGGCCTTCCTCTGGGACAGACAAGTTCTGATGAGTCCCTACCTCTGTCTCCTCCCTCACCCTCCCTTCCCAGAAAACAGCAGAGCTCAGGCATAACCAATAACTATAGCTCCTGTTTATGTAGCTCTTCACATGTGCAAACCACTTACACATGCATCCTCATCTGACCCTCAAAGAACCAGGTGATGAGAGAAGTAATAACCCATTTCACAGGTGAGGCTGCCAAGACCAGAAAGGTTAAGCGATGTGCACAGCTGGTAAGTGGTAAGCGGAGCCGGCTTCCCCGAGCCCGTTCACCCCTCATCTCCTTTCAATCCATTGCCCTGCCCATCACTTTGGGGTTCATAGACCCCACTCTTAACTTCCTTTTCAGGGAGAAGAACCAGGTCAACTCACTTCTTCTACCCCACCCGCAGGCCTCCCCCTACCCCCCCTGCCCCAGAGTTACCCCTGACAGCAGCCATTTCCCAAGGGCCTGTGGGGTATGAACTTCCCAAGAAGGACCTCCCTGAGAGATGCCACTGGTCCCGCCACAGCCCCAGATGTGGCCCCCTAACCCATCCTAGGGCAGATTGTCATCTATGAGCCAGGCGTTGGGTGCTGCCCCAGATCCTCTGTGCCTCATCCTGGTGGGAGCATCACACGTTTCACAACAATCTGATGTTGTTTAGAAAAGAGCCAACTCTTCTGCCAACTGGGAACATTCTCACCGAGCAGCCAGAACAAGGCAGCCAGGCTGGGGGCTGCAGAGACTCTGACCCCACCCCGGAGCTCTCCTTGCATCTTCCAGGAGCTCAGTGTCAGCTTCCACGCCAAGTGATGAGTGGCTCAATTGAAACCCTGCACACCAGGGCCCGGGGAGAACCTGGATGCACAGAGGAGAGCCCAGTCTGGAAGGAAGAAATTCTGCTTCAGACAGCCACAAAACCAGAGAGAATATAAAAGCAAGCCAGGTGCAACGTCCCCCCGGCAGCGCCACGCAGAGTGTATGCCACAAAAACATCCAATCCTCCAGGGTTAGGTGAAGAGAAGAGCAGATTCTGTGGATGACTGGTTTAGGGAAAGAAACCCTGAGTTGAATAAAGCTGAACAAGTGACTGCAGGACTTTTCAGAGCGTTTAAAATGCTAATGTGCTTCACCAATCTCCATGAGAAGGATAACGTACAATATTGTTGCAATGTTCAGTTTTTCAGAGGATTTCAAAACAACAATAATGTCTGTGGAATCCCTTTAGAAAGCACTCTATTATGGGTCTTCTGAGGAGGGAGAAAGCAGGAATAGCTCTGTGGGAAGGTGGTCTTTAAATTAACATTCAATTGATGGTGATGGGACAAGTGAATAAGAGGACAGATATTACCAAATGAGGGTATAGTGTTTGCAAAAATGTGGAGTGGCATTCAAAATGCACAGGTTATGTTCGGGGAGTAAGGGTTCCCCAGACCATATCCGCCTACACGCTGGCATCCCTGAAGCAGCCCCATTTTTTATTTGGTTTGCGTGTCCGGCTTCCCAGTAAGGTTTTATTTAAGCAAAGGGGTCTGCCGCAGAATGGGACATCTGTTATTTTCCTGCCTGTCATCCATTCTCCCTGCTTCTGGTAATAGAGCCTCAATTTTCTTTAGGGAACAAGCCCTCTTCTGCTCTCAGTCCACGTGGTTCGGGACACTCCAAGTCCTAATACAATGCCAGTCAATGTATTACACCTTTACCGCCGTCCTACACCCACCCCTGTGATTGGCTTAGAGGTATGCAGATGACTCAGTGGTCCCATAAGGCTCAAACCAGGCCTTCTGCTGGAATCTTTGGGAAAGAGGCTTTCTTACTGCCTGGGTTCCTAAAATGAGGGAATGCAAGCCCGCAGCTGCTGAAGACCGTCTCTGCCACCTCATAGGAGTAAGCTTGCCTGAAAATGAAACCATCACACAAGCTGGCAGAGCCTAGAAACGAAGCGAAACAGATCTGTCAATATTCTATGGGCCCCTGCTTCCAGCCATGCCTGACGTTGACTGTACCTCTGGGACTTGGACTTTTTAGTTACTTAAAATAATAAATTATCTTGTGTCTGAAGCCAATTTGAGCTAGGATTTTGTCACTTGCAATTGACAATTAACTGCGTCACAATAGTTGAAAGCTGTACAGATTTTTTGCTATTCACCAAATTGTTTGCTTTTAAGCACATTATTGATTCATTTAGCATTCAACGTAAGATGTATTGGGCACATACGAATGCGCATGTAACATGTGCAGGTATGTCTGTTAGGTCCAGCCCTTCAGCTGGGGCACCACACAACTCGTGGGGCTCCCTTTTATGAGGCAGCACCCTAGGGTTACACAGTGTCACTGCCTTGGGCCATGGGGACGTAGGAAGATAAAATCAGCCCACAATCCAGAAGGGCCCATGTCTCACCCACACCCATTGTCCCTACCAGTCTCTGGAATGACAGCCATTTTCCTTCGATCCTTCCTGTCCTTCAAAGCCCAACACTGCTGCAGCCTCCTCCTAGAAACCTTGCCTGATTGCGTCACCACTTTGTGGGTGAGTGTGGAGGAAAATAGAGGGGAAGAAAGGTGCATCAGGGGCAAAGAAATGCCCTGGGAACCTGGAATCTGAGCCCAGCAAATGCAGCCTATTTTTCTTAATCATTTCTCACAGTGGGGCTGAGGTGGGAAGAACAAGTCCTGAGCACTCTCATGAGGTGATTTGCGGAGTGCCTCCTAGTCACCCCAGAGTCCTGACTTGAGTTAGGGAAGGACAGCTGTACTTCCGTCTACCCCTCCAGAGTGACAGAGGAGGCCTCCCTATCATCTGCACCCCCAAACCCTAAGCTCTCACCAATGCTGGAGGCAGTGCCAACAGTGGCCACCCAGACAGGAGCTAATTCGCAGGGCATCGGGCTGTAGTCTTCTCATGTCTGCCTGTTTTCCCATGGTCGGGGGAGGGGAAAACGACCTGTGGGCTGCGGAGACGTCAAAGCTGGCTTGCCGTTCTCCCCCAGGGTTTAGGGCAAGAGGGAGAACACTATTCCAGCCCAGAGGACTCCTTGCTTTCTTTCTCCCTCCAGAGGGAAGCAACATGCCTCCCGTCCAGCTCCTCTTCAAAAGCCTTCCTGACTCCCTGATGTCTGCATTTGCATTGAATCCAATCTTCCACACCCCCTACCTTCACGCCCAGCCCAGCCCTTTCTTCAAACCCCCAACCTAGGTAAATAGTGAATAACTCTCATTAACATTTCATAGATGTTGTGGAAAACATGATACAAAGACAGTCTAAAAAGAAACAAAATGCCCTTCTTGTGTGTTATTTACAGCAGGTCTCTTCTAATCTAATCATCTTTCTCCTCCCCACCCCCATCCTCCCCCCACCCCACTGCACGGCAACTTTACAGGCCTTTTATTAAAATGAACACGTTGTTCCTGCAGCCCAGCTCCCTCCTTCGCAGGCCTGGGCATAAATAATTTATTTGAAAGCTGATTTGGTTGGCTACGCTTCCATAATTGAAGGCCGTCCCCCACAGTTTATTGGCGAGTGCAGGGGCCCAGCCACTCAGCGCCCTGACCCCAGATGGAGCGACTCAAAGGCCCACCGCGGGCCCCTTCAAAGCTGGGGGAGGCCTTGCTCATTGATGCTCACTCTGCCTGCCTCGCCTTGCAGTGGGCCAGCCCTGTGGCCCGCAATCTGTCAGGAGGCTGCCGCCAGCCTCTTCCCCAGCCCAGCATCCTCAGCTGGCTGCAGATCACCCTGCCTTGTGGCCTCCTGCTTCCCACATCACAGCCTGGCCTGGGCACCATCCAGCCTGCCTGGCACCCTCCATGGCCAGCATATGGCCCCAGATGTCTTCCCAGGGGCACATGAATGAGCCCAGGGGCACAGGCCATGCCTGGAGACGCATTTTAAACACTTAAGGAGAGGCTGGAGTAAAGCAATTCAGACCCCGAACTCATGGCCTCCAGTATTAAGTGGGCCCTGTGCCGTCTGATAATGCCCCAGCGCTTTCTCTCTTGGTTCACCCCCTATCCCCCCTGCAAACCACCAGCACCCCGTCTCCTCTCCACTTATGGGAGATTCTTGCTGGTCTTGGGAACCTGTGCACCTTCCCACTGCATCCTGCACTTGACCTGCCTCTGCTCCCAGGTAAGATCATTTCTCCACTTGCCCCCCTGGCCCCAACCCATCTTGCCTTTCTCAGGGACGACACCTCCGCAATCCTACCCTCATTAGCCTGTGTCATTAATTTCCCCCTCTCCTTGACTTTCTATCAGGTATAAAGATACACAATACATGACGGTTAAATAAAGTACAGCCTCAGAGCCATATTACAAAGGTTCACATTCTAGCTCTGCCCTGTGACCTTAGGCGAGTTGCTTAACCTTTCTGTGCTAGTTTCCTCATCTTCAAATAGTAACTACCTTCTAGTGTTGGTGGTGGATTAAGTGAGTTAATATATAGGAGATACTTAGAACAGTGTTTGTCCGTAGAAGCTGTTACATAAATGCTTACTATCAACATTATGTTAAAAATAAAACTTCTCTTTACCCCACCTCCCCCTCCAGCTATCATCCCGATTTTCCTGCTCTTCATTTACAACAGAATTCCCACGAAAAAGTATCTATCTACCCTGTCACCAATTTCTCTCCCCTCATTCTCTCTTGAAGCCACTCCGATCAGGCGTTCCCGCCCCCACCCCAGCTCCAAGGCACTTCTCATGGTCGCCAGTAAACTCCACCTCGCTCAACCCCATGCTGGGTATCAGGACTCACCCCTGAGTCTTCTCCACACAGACCTACACAGGGAGTTGGTCTCCTCCTCAGACATGCTCTTTATTTGGGATACCGCTCACTCCTGCTTCTCCTGCTCCTCTCTGGCTTCCTGTCCCTACGTCCTTGAGCTCTAAGTGTCAGACGTCACAAGGCTCGATGTTATGGCTTCTTCACTTCCTGGGTCAGTACTGTCCAATGAAAATATAATGCGAGCCACAGATGTGATTTTAAATTGCCTAGTAGCTACATTAAAGAAGTCAAAAGGAACAGAGAAATTAATTGTAATACTAGATTTCATCTATTCCAATATAGCCAAAACGTTGTCATTTTAGCATATAAGCAGTTATCAATGGGATATTTTATATTTTTTGTTCTGTTCTTTAAAACCTGGTGTGTATGTAACCTTTTTGGCAAATCTCCCTTCACACCAGTCACGGTTCAGGTGCTCGATAGCCAGGCGTGGCTAATAGCTGCCGCACTGGACAACGCAGCCCTAGGGGGTCTGCTCCATTCTCGTAGCCTCAATGCCTTCGGTGCTACCAGGACCCAGACATTCTTTTCACCAGGCTGAACCTCTCCCTCAAACCCCCGATTCTTGGATCCGCTTGGGTGCCTCAAAGACACTTCAAACATAAAGGGTCCAAAAAGAACCTCTTGGAAGACTCCGGAACCACCCAGACTCCTCCAGTTCTCTCAAAACCCAGGTCCCATCCTTCTCCAAATGCTCTGAGCTCCATCTTAAACTCAGATCCGGGATGGGAGGCTTGGTGTCTTCCTTCTTCCACTACTTTCTTCGCGCTCCCGCCATTAATGCCGGGGTTACTGCCACAGCTTCCTGCCTCATCACCCTGCTTCCACCCTCAGCCCTAGTTCATCCTCCACCTTGAGCCAGAGGATCATTTTCGAGCAGAAGCCGTACGCTGAGATTCCGCCACAGAGACCCCCAGTGGCTTCCCCAGTTCCTTCAGACCAAGAACCAAGGAAAGTCTCACCACTCCCAGCTGGCTCACTCTCCACCTCCCATTCCTCAGACATGGACCTGCCAGGCTTACTCTGCACCCAAGGTCATTGCACTTGTGCTTTGATCTGCCTACAATGCTCTTCCCCCACGCCTCTGCAGAGCTTCCTCCCTCCCTGCCACAGGTCATTGCTCAGATATCATTTTCACCCAGTGTCCTTCCCTGTCCACATTACATAAAACTGCAAACGCAGCCCCCACCCGATACTTTTTACTTCTTACTCCCCTTCTCTGCTCTATTTTCCTTTGTGACATTTAATACCAGCTCACATACTGTGGGCTTTGTTTGCTGTCTCTTTCCCCTATTAAAACATAAGCTCTATGGAGACAGGTCTACTTTGTCACTGCTATTTCCTCTTGCACCAGAATAATCATTGACACATACAATGTGCTTGATAATATTTTTACATAAATAAATGAATAAATGAAGGGATGGAGGGAAAAGTGAGTCAGAGTCCTTTATACCATTGGAAATAAGTTCAGTTATCTTTGCTCCACAGGTAGGGTGCACCTCCATTGCCCCAACGTCTTGGGAGTCCAATCAGTACCTTCAGAAAGGGAGCTGATGATACATCCCCTGCGGTGTCAGTCCCTGCTCTGTCCAGCCCACTCCCCTGCAAGGAATAATAGTAATAATTGTAACCACCAGCGCTGAGATGCTTACTGAGTACAAAGCACTCTCCATGCTTTATCTCATTTGAATCCTCACAGCAAATCTCAGTCATGACCCAGGCCAGTAGCCAGGAGGCGTCTGAGCTGCCCCCCCCCCCCCAATCCTATCCTTTCCCAGAGAGAGGGGTCTGGAGTCACACTGTGATCCCAATGATTAAGCCTTCTGACCAGCCTTTGTCCTTTCCTTGGTTTGCAGCCACATAGAGGGAACAACAAATGCTGCTCTCTTTTCCTACCCAGCTCTCCCAGAATCCCCTCCAGCTTACATGGAATCCCATTTAATCTTTGCTACTCCATGCCTTTCCTGGACAGCTGGCCCTGTCCTTAGCCCTCTGGTTGCTGTTTGGGATCTGGTTTGAACCCCCACCCTTCTCACGTTCATTTCAGAATTAGGACTTGGTTTCCAGACTCATGATGACACACCACCTGTGGAGTGTACGGCACACATCTCCCTGCAAGGAAGGGCTCTGTCCAAGCTGCTGGGAGGCAGGCCTCAGCTGTCCGCCCCCTTAGGGCTGCCTGAGTTTCACAGAGCTGCCTTGCCACCCAAAGTCACGGTCTTCATGGGATGGCTTGTGCTCAGTGACTGATAGAGGCCAAGTGCAGAAGGCTGGCTGGTTGAGCCCATGCAGGGGACTTTGGTGGCCCTCTGAGCCAAGACTGTCATCAAGACTTCATCATAGCTCAACTTCTCCTCTGCCTCCTTCCCTCCCTCCATGACTACTTGTCCCAAGCGTACTCTAATACACACACTGCACAGTGAACCCCTTCTCAGAGCCTGCTCCCTCGGGAACCCCAACTAATCCCCCACCCCCACCCAGATCCAACTCACAAATCTTCCTGGGAAAAAATGATGGGTAGAGGGTCTTTCTCCCTGGTCCCAGTACACAGGCCAGCCACGCTCCGCAATCCACGTAATTGACTCCTAGCTCTGACTCCCTCCTCCTACCAGAGGCCCACATTTGTTGAAGGCTTCAGAAACAATGGCCAGAAAAGACTTAAAACGGTCCCTTTGGCTTTGTCATTATTATTTCAAATTCAGGGACCGTGGTGCCCAAGGCCCTGACCTGTGGGACCAGAACTAAGAGATCCTTATCACTCTGCCCCAGGAACAAGTGGCTCGAGACTGGGCAGCCCCTCTTCCTCTAGCAGACGTCCTTGCTCCCTTTGGCTTTGACAAGAGGTACCACCTGACCCAAACGGTTGCCAACGAGGACCCAGAGCCCATAATGAATTTACATTTCTAATGAGTGTAACCCTCTTGTTGGGGGAAAGGCTTACACTGAGATTGCCAGTGAAAGGTTCTGCTAAGACCAGTATGAGTAAGTATTTGCATCTGGGAGTCTGTTTAGTCTTCTAGAATTTCTTAGGAGACAGCACAAGCCTGTGTTGAGGAAAGAAAAGAGAACAGGAAAAGTTTGGGTGCTCACTGGATGGAGGGTGATTTTCACTAGTCCAACAGTCTGCAGAGTAAGACTACTATTGAGACCAAAGGGCACAGTGAAGGATCAATGAACAGCTGGCCCAGGGGGGCCTCAGTGAGTCAACTTACAAATATTCACTGAGCATCTCCCTGGGGCCAGAGGCTGCTCATGGGGGAGCTGCTGGGGGAAGCGGAGATTGAAGTACCTCAACAAAGAGAAGGGCAGGAGGTTGAGATTTGGGGAACCATGGCCAGCTCCAGAGCAGAAGCAAACACAAATGTGTCCAACACAAACAGGAAGGGAGCTGGGGTCAGGTCAGGAGCTGAGTGAGGCAGACTGTTGGCCTTGAAAGCCCAGGCCCTGGAGACACTACGCTCAGGGATTCAAGGTCCCTGTCACTCTGCCAGAGGGAGAACTGATACAAGCCTGGCAGCTCTGGGCCGGCCAGATACTCTGGGCTTTGGAGATTGGATGAGGTGTGACTGTCCCCAGGACCAGAACGGCATCCTTACAGTGTCACCTTAGGGTGCCCTTGTTTAGTCTCTCCCTCTCATTCACCCCCTACACATAGCAGCCAGTTTGAAAAAAAAAAAAAAAGAAAACATCCAATAGGCTACAGGACCAAATAATGGGCTTGATTCCAGGACCAGGAACCCCTCAAGAGCCAAGATATGCTCCCCCTGGGAGCCCCAGGAACTAGCATTGTTTTCTGGCACTTCAACAGGCATGGTTGGACTTGATTCACCTGCTTCTAGAGTTCTCCTGGGACACAGTGTTTAACTGGTGGACACTAGTATAGTCTATCACAAATACTGAAATATCACTGTTTCAAACAGTTTACTGATCATTCTACATGCGCCCTGAGCAAAGCTGCATGAAAAACTGAAATGTCAAATGTCTTTGTTTTAGCTGCTATTCTGTCAACTCTGCTGGTCTCATAAGCATGAGCCCCATGCCAGTTACCATCTCTGGGAGTCGCGTACAAATGTCTTTGTTTCCTAATAATGAAAGAATGAGTTCATTATCACTTAAACTCCCTCTAGAAGAAATAATATTTTAAAAACGTAAGATCCGTGGGTAGGAGGGATGGTTGTTAAAGGAGTTCTC
Organism: Rhinolophus sinicus; assembly: GCF_057876585.1. Classification (NCBI taxonomy): domain Eukaryota; kingdom Metazoa; phylum Chordata; class Mammalia; order Chiroptera; family Rhinolophidae; genus Rhinolophus; species Rhinolophus sinicus. Next base: position 54,913,725 of record NC_142515.1, on the reverse strand, counting down.
TATGATGATTGCTTCCTTTAATTTGAATAGAACAAATCCAAGGGCATAGTTTCCTGTGGAGTTCCCCACTGGAAATGAAATCCCAGAGATCTCAGGACATCACTCTATTTGTCAAGGCTGCAGACACACACACACACACATGTCTGGAAGAGAGATGATCTCAAGAGTGATGGTGTCTGCCGAGGTTTCTGAGATAAGATGAGGAGACTTCAAGGCTTCCAAAGGGAGGAACCCCAGCTATGGCCTCCCTGGAACCAAGGATTGGAGAGGTCAGTGGTCAAGGGCCCAGGGAGACAGCTGCTCTCTGAAGACCCTTCCCTAATGAGCTATGTATCAGCTATAAAAAGATAACCACAAATCCTGTTTTGCTAGCACAGTCCCAATTTCAGGAAATTTCATTCTCTTTCATCAAAGGAAATATATATATATATATATATATATATATATATATATATATATATATATATATATATATATATATATATAAAACGGTCTGACAATTTAGTTCACAAACTTATCCTAGAAAAAGTGCTACACACCTCATTGCTGAATATCACTACAGTCACCTTCTAAGTACTGCCCTTGGGAAGCTATGCACCAATCAGTGCCTAGTCCACCCTTCAAAACAATTTTGTAACTTTTTCTGGAATGGCCATCAGAGCTGTCATCGTATTACCCTTGATGTCCTGAATGTCATCAAAATGTCTTCCTTTCAATATTTCCTTATCTTCGGGTAAAGAAAGAAGTCAGGGGGGGCCAGATCAGGTGAGTAAGGAGGGTGTTCCAATACAGTTATTTGTTGACTGGCTAAAAACTCGCTCACAGATAGTGCCGTTTGAATGGGTGCATTGTCGTGATGCAAGAGCCATGAATTGTTGGCGAAAATTTCAGGTCGTCTAACTTTTTCATGCAGCTTTTTCAGCACTTCCAAATGGTAAACTTGGTTAACTGTTTGTCCAGTTGGTACAAATCCATAATGAGTAATCCCTCTGGTATCAAAAAAGATTAGCAACATTGTTGCAACAAGTTTGACCTCATATACTGGTGTATATATGCATATACATATATGTGCGTGCATATTATATATATATATATATATATATATATATATATATATATATATATGTGTGTGTGTGTGTGCATATTATATATATATATTATATATATATAATATGTGCGTGTATATTATATATATATGTATGAAATATGATTTGATTTATAGACTACCATTTGCTTTTTCACAAAACAACTAAATGAACATGAATTCACCCATCATGAAAATTCAGCTACCAAGATCCATTTACTTAAGGAAATATCACATGCCATTTGGCGGGGGGTAGGTGTTGTCCAGAGCTGAGCAGATGGCTGATGTGGGTCCTCAGGTGCATGGCAGGGAGAATCATGGCTGTTATCCCACTGCTTCAGGACTGTGCTCTGTTGCCAGGTATGTATGCGGGCAAGGGGTAGGAGAGGAGGCCTGGGTCCCGAGTCACGAGTCCCTCAGGGAACTGCAGTCTTGTGAACCATTTCCATGTGGTGCCTGTGGGGTCAGACAGCCCTACCTTCTAACCCCGTCTCCTCACTCACTAGCTGTGTACATGGATCCCAGGTTCCCCCATCTGTCCATTGAAGACAGTCGTTTTTGACCTTGTGGAGTGGTCGGGTGAAATCTATATGATAGTGACCAAAATATGAAACAGTTAGTGATGGTGAGCAGATGAAGTGTAGAGGTAGGAGTTGACCAATAGAACACAGTGGATCGATGAATGAAATCCAGCCTTGGATTCTCAGACCAGAGCTCCTTATAATGTACCAGGGATTTCAAAGCATTGATCCACACATAGACTATCAGGGATCCCTGAGTGTTACGAGAATTTTGTTTAATTTGATGTTTTCATTTCAAAAATTGGAAAAGATTAGTGAGTCCCTATTGGGGTTGAGTGTGAAGACCATGTTATCACCAACTAACGCCTCGGGAATTCAAACTTGCACTTACATTTGGGTTTACTGTCACGTTTTTGCAAAATGAAGGCCAAATGACTTTATGGGCTGCTGTGCAAACAAAGGTTTAGCAACTGTTCAAATAGAGACAAGTGGGGGGGGGGGACTGAGTCATCAAACAGGGTGGGACACGGGCAGACCACACGCAGACGCTCTGTACTGAAGTAGGCAGAATCATAGTCACCATTTTGCAAGCAGGTGCCGGAGTGAGTGCCATTTTGGTTTGTAGCATCTTGGGAGATAGGAAGGGTACGCAACTGGTAAGTGTCCCGTTAAATGGTATATATTTCATAATTTTTAAGTTATTATATTTTGGGATACTCTATTAAACTGATTGAACCATAAAATCCTAAGTGTGGTTAAAAGTGTATCCATTGTAACACATGCAAAATAACAATATTGATAAAATTTCTATAATAAAAGGCTAATAATATTGATGATCACTCTAGAAATGGCCCAGCATGCTCAAACGTGAAAACAATCTAGTTGATAACAAGCTGGACTTAAAATGGGATCATATCTGTCTATGATTAAACCCAGCATCAGTTATATTATTTTCAGCAAAACACCATCTGTCACATTAAATTAATGCCATTAATTTCAATTTTAATGGTTTTGTAGTTTTGTTTCCATTTAATTTGTAACTGTGTTTTGGTTTTATAGCCCTGTGAGAGCTAAAAGCATGGGAATTTATACTTACTTTTATGTTTGTCTATATTTAAGTAACAATATGATCGAAATATATTTAGTCACCATTGGGGGTCTGCAAACATTTTTCCCCTTTAAAATGCATATATTAGTCAATTTTAAGAATCACTGAGAATGCACCAGAGCACACTGCTAAATGCACAAGAGTACTTTCATTTAAATAGTCCTGCGTGAGGTTGTATTTGGCCCAATGCATTTTGGGATGGTGGTGTGAGGCAAAATCCTCCAGGGATTTAGATCTGAGCTTGTCAAAGTGCTAACCCACTTAGCGAGCATCTCGGATAGCTCAAGGAGCCTACTAGGCCACCAATGTCTTTTTGGTGTCTTTTTGCTATTCCTTTACTAAAACAATTTGGAGCAATTTCATATAATTCTGTGATAAGCCACTGAGTGTCCAGAGATGATAACTTGAATCATAGATGACAAACTTTACATACGGGTACTTTACTGGAAGAGAAGGTCCGCAGCGCTCACCAGTGTCAGGTTCCCACTTCCATCCGTGTTGGAGGGTCAGGACCAACTCCCAAACACTGAAGGCGTGTCTGGCTGTCTGAGCCTGACGCTACATCCACAATAGGCATTTCCTCATTACCTTCTGTCCCCGTGTGCAGGCTGAGGAAACAGAGGCTCAAAAAGGCTGAGTTCCTTACCTGAAGTCCACAGCTGAGTACGTGTCTGAGCAGGGACTTGAACTTGTCTCTATGCGACTCCAGAGCCTGACTCCTCGACACTCCACCCACTGCTTTCCTCTCTCCCTGTGGACATCGGTGAAGGTAGAAGAAAGAAGAGAATGTGGTCCCTGTGCTCGGGAATAGCTAATCTCCTACAGATAGGACTTGTTCTTCTATGTAACAGGACAGGAACGGGAGTCCTTCATCTGAAACCCCAAAGCCAGGGGCAGGAGGTGACAAACACCCCACATCCCAAATGAGAGTTGTCAGAATCTCTCCCCCAGATTGGTTGAGAAGTGTCTGCACTGTCTCCACGCCTCAACTCCTCAGCCCACTTACAGCCGATTTAAAGCAAAGAGAGGGAACTGCGTGAGCATGTGGGGGAATTTTTATGCTTTCTAAAGTGCTATGACTTCACTGTTTCCCGCAGCTCTGTAAGCTATTAGCAGGAGCTCTGGAGAACCTCTGATAGAGGTTAGGGTGCCTGCATTTCCCAGGTGGAGGCTGACTGCGCTGCACAGACCCCAAGCCCAGGCCAGAGCACAGACATTGCAGGGAGCGTTTATCACACATGTCCCAGGTTTGGGGTGGGGAGCACCTCTGTGAGAGGAGAAACTGAGCCTGTCCTCCCAGTGAACTCAGGATGCCAAGTTAATCAGAGGAGGGAAAGGCAAAGGGCAGCTGCAGACCCTGCAGGCTTACCTTTGCCGTGGAAAGAGAATGGGAGCTTCTCCAGGGCTAAAAGGAAGCCACAGAAAATAACCAGTTTCTAGCACTGTGATGGGGACGACCCCAGAGGTAGAGGTGGCACAGGACAGTCAGGGGAACAGCTACCCCCTACAAAATACCCAGTATTAGGGTGCTTGCCTAGACAGAGGCCTTGAAAGCAAGAAAACTCAGGCAGCACAGGTCATCTAGAAAGATAGGACCCCTCTCCTTTGCCCTCCCTCATTTTGCCTGGGCCCTGGAGAAACCCGAAGTAGAAAGGCAGATTTATAATTCCCGAGAGCTGCAATAACAAAATCCAACAGAGTGAGCGGCTTACAAAAACAGAAATTGATTGCCTTTCAGTTCTGGAGGCTAGAAGTTCGAGACCAAGGTGTCAGCAGGGCTACGCTCCCTCTGACGGCTCCTTCCTTGCCTCCTCCAGCTTCTGGTGGTGGCTGGCAATTCTGGGTGTTCTTTGGCTGTCGATGCTTCACTCTAGTCACAGGGCCATCTTCTCTCTGTGTGTCTTCAGGTCATCTTCCTTCTGTGCACGTCTGTCTCTGTGACCAAAGTTCCCCTTTTTATAAGAAAACCAGTCATCGTGGATTAGAGCCCACCCTAGTGACCTCATTTTAACTGGATTACCTCTCTAAAGACTCCATTTTCAAATAACGTCCCACTCTAAGGGAGGAGGTGTTAGGATGTCAACATATCTTTTTCAGGGGACACAATTCAACCTATCATAGTGGACAGGAAGGAAAAGAGATAGAACCACCAACGCATCTGCGGGCCACTACAGATGTGCCAACATGGTCAGGCTTAAGCCGTAGGGAGGGAGAAGCTTTGAACTGGGCTTAGAAGGAGGCTGTACATGGGTTAGACTGGACCTTTTTAATATCTGAGAGTAAAATTTGTTCTGTGCCAGACAATGATTGGGAAGCAGTGGTACATGCCTGAGATGCCGACAAGGGGAAAGGAAGGAATCCAGCCGGGCACGTTTAAAAGCATCGAAGGGAAAAATATAAAGCCATTTCCTGTTCCTACCCCATCGAGTTCGGCCCATTCAATATATGGTTATATATACAAGAGGCAGCTAGGGACTGAGGCAGCACAATATCACATCAAGTGAATTAAATCAACTGTGTGGGGGAAAAAGGAAAATGCACAGAGAGAAAGTACTAAGACAGTCAGGGAGGAAAGGCATAGACAGGTCTGGCTGGGCCTTCCAGGATGAGGCAGATTCTGCCTGGTGGGCAGAGAGCTGGGTGAGGGCAGGACCCGTGTGAACAGAGCACAGGAACCAGACCCTGTGCCAAAGCTGGAGACGGCCTGGATTCCAGCCCAGGAAGGTCTACGACCCTCTTAAAGAACTTTTATGGCCCCCATCCTGGGCAGCGGATGCAGATTTTATGTGTGTCTGCAGGAGGCTAAAACTGTCTTCAAACACAAAATTATAATGATCAGATGTCTGTCTCTGGGATGCGAGTGTTTCCTCAAGCTGAAAGAGTGCGGCAGACAGTGCCAGAAGTGGATTATAAATAACCCACTACCACCTCGCTCCTTCCCACTGCTGAGGCTCTGGCCCCACGTCTCTCTCTCCCACTTGGCAAGATCCCAGAAGGCTTTTAATGAACAGTTTTGCTTTCTCAGCTGCATGCATCCAGGTTTTCCTGGATCGAAAGACGTGCTTTCTCCTCCTCCTCTCTCCTGGCTTGTGAGCAAAATGATGGCTCTTTGGAGTCTCAGGACATGGGAGAGAACAGAAAGGTGTCACTGGCCCATCAGAAAGGAGTGTTTAGAGGGAACTACCCCCTACGAAGAAAAGGTCCAGACCTGAAGTTTTGCAGAGAAGCACTTGGTCAGGCATTCACCTTCATTTCTGAACTCGGTGGCCACCGCAAATCAGTAACGGAGTGTCTCTAAGTGAAGGCTCCCATGCTAAACCCCTGCATTCGGTCGAGATCAGACCCAAGCTACGAGAACAATCTAGCCTCCTTATCCAATGCGATGTTTCAGTTCTGCCTTTCAAGTGGGCTAGGCAGCTTCAGCCAAATTGGACCCGCGATGCTCCCACTACCCTTAATTGCCCCACCCTCCAACACTGTCTCAGGCTTTCCTACAACACTCTTCTTCCACCCAGGTGTCTGCCTGGAAAGCCTAACCCTCCCTCACTCCGAGCCTGGGACTCATGTAGCCTTGCAAGAGCTGCCGCCCTGGGTGAGACCTTGTCTCCCCCGAAGACCCCACCTCCCCTGAAGACCCCGTGCCCTTTATCTGCTCGTCCTTCCTAGGGACACTTTCTACCAGGCATCAGAGGCGTGCTTCCCAAAAGGGGTACTGCTGCAGACGAGTAATGCCTGGTGTAGTGCAGAGGGAAGGGGCTGTTAGGAGTAAATGAGGTAGAGAGCCCTGGATTGCACAGCCCCCTTGGGATCGTAATGGAGCACAACGCATGCTGAAGGCTCTGAAGATTCCTACATAAGGAAACAGCTTAACCCCTTGTGACTCAGATTTTCCCAGGCTCTCTGACCACGGACGCCTTTGTTCCCATGACATCACCAAAAGCTCCCAGGTGTGATGTGTGGTGTATCATGGACCCCACTTTGGGCAGACCCACATGAGAGTGCAGCACAGCTCCCCCTCCCCGGCAGGTCATTGGGGTGGTGTGGGGGTGAATCCATGGCTCAGTCTGCCTGGCCTTCTCCCCGACACCGTGCCCAGCACCTGGTAAATGGGTAACTCCCACTCACCCACACAGCGAGCAGACTCAGGGAGCTGTTCGATTGGGTGCTGAAGGAACAAACAGGCATGTACCCTCTGCCTATGAAGCCCACTCCCCACTACTCTGCCATGCGTCCCCTCCCTTCTCCACGGTCAGGACACTGAATTTCTCCAGAAGACGGCAGCTTTTAATAACCCCAGGAAACCTCCCAGACAGTGACGCATGCTGGGAAAACCAAGAGCTCTGAGCCAGACAATCCAGGTCCTGCTCTCTCACTTTCGGTAGGTGATCTTGGACAAGTGACTTCACCCCTCTGAGCCTCGGTTTCCGTGTCTATAAAAGAAGCATTGTCATGCCAGCTGCATCAGGTCGGCAGGAGGCCTACCTGAGCTACCCTGCAGGTGGGAACGAGCCCCAAGTCTGCATGGCGGGAGGGGAGCCCAAAGCATCTTGCGATTCAGGATGCTGTGCGGTGGCAGACGTGCTGTTGCTGACCACATGGTGTATGTGCATTTGAGTCTTCAATATTCCCCCTTCAAGTCTCACTTGAACTAGAAACTGATTTACTGGCACAGAGCTGATTGGAGCTCTGTTGCAGGGGTCCTGGTGAGTTTCTGGGGAGCTCCTTCTGTGTGCGAAGCCTGCTGGAATGGACCAGATCAGAGTCTCTGTGGCAGACCTCTGAACCCTCACTGACGGAGGTGGCTGCTCCATAGGGCACACGGCCCTGGGACGGAGACCTGGAGAGCACACTGGCTCTGCAGCTCTGCTCTCTGTGGGCCCGGCACAGTCTCCATCTCGAGCCTCTGCCTCTGTCTTTATACACAGAGTTTTCTCTAGGTCTAGCCTTTCTCGCCTACACCCTGGGGGGCTGACTAACTGCCTCAGAGAAGGGATGGAGCTGCAGGAACAGAGAAGCTGTGCATCTCTTTCTGGCGTGGGACTGCAGAGAGCCATCCCCACTGGAAACAGGAAGGGCCGATGGTCCTGATAGAGGATGCAGAGGACACACAGTGAGTAAGAGCAGGTGTTCCCAGCGCCCATGTCTGGGTTCCCTGGGCACGGAGAGTGGGGGAACTGAAGGGAGTGACAGATATCCCTGGAGTTGTCAGCTGGTCCCAGAAAGATGAGTTCTGTATGCCCTCCCCAGGAAGGCAGCGAAACCCACAAATAAGTTTCCTCAGATCAAGAAGAGGAAAGAAAATGAGTGGCTGCAGATAATTTCCAGGCACATAGGGCTTCAGGCAGCTTCACGGTTTTCCATGCCCAAGGGGTATCAGAAGCAACAGATGGGTTCTGTGGGTGCCCAGGAGCCGTGTGGAAGGAGCAAGGATGCTGCCAGTCTGATGGAAGCTGGCAGACTCTACAGCAACGTCTCATCTCAGCAGCACCGTGGGGAACACCCCTGAGGGCCAAAGTGCTCAGACGAGAAGTCCAGGAAGCCAGGTGTCCCTCCCACTCCAGCATCTACATTAGCTCCCAGACCTCACACCTCCTGAGGAAGGGGAGGGCCACAAACGCACAGGGTCCCCTGTGTATTGCTTTGGTGAAATGGGAACCAGAAACAGAAATAGACTTGTTATAGGAAAACTGAGGAAATTGCATTTCTTGCACACCTGAGCTTTTGACCAGACGCTGAACCAGGTGAAGTTTCAGTACCATCAAAGTGCCCATCCGGAAAAACACCTGCTAGGGACTAGGTGGGGGCACAGAGCACGCTGCCCTTCATGTTCTACCTCCAAGGGGCCTGGAAAGGAACAGCAGCGCTCCTTACAGGGCCTTGTACTGAAACCTCACACCACCTTCTGACTCCCTGAGGCCTGGGGCTTGGTCCCCACTGGTCACAGGTCCTTGATGGTACAGATCAAATGAGATGCTATGTAATGTAAAGTTGTTAGTACTGCGCCTGGTACAGATTAAACAAGCTCTTGATAAATGGTGGCTACAGTTTTTACCATGATCACAGAAAATACACCTTTCTGCCTCTCCTTGGCACGCCCCTCACTCTTAATCTCCCCATCCACCCTCTCCAAAAGGGACCACTACAAGTCAGTTTGATTTGCGCTTGGCAGGTAGTTAACATTTCTCCTAGCTGTTATTTTTCACTGAGGACACACGATCATCACAGCCCCCAGCAGGGAAGGAGAGGGGACCCTGAGCAGATTTGGGGGCTAGGGCAGGGCCAGGATAGCCTCTGGTCCCTGGATGTCACCTTGGAGGATGCCAGACCTGAAAGGACCCCCAGAGGAAAAGACATTTACACCCTGGTTCCATGGATGGGGAGGCAGCCCAGAAGAGATGCGGCGTGACCCGGCCACAGTCCAGGCAAAAACAGACTAGGCTGGAAGGCTGCTGCTTTTCCACCCGCTGCTTCTGCCCTAGCTGGATTCATGGAGGAGGAGGGAAGACTGCTGACTCCTCATGCCTAATGATGACATTACTTATTTCCTCAGATCAAGTCCCAAAAGGGTAGTCATGGGAAATCAGGAGAGGTCAAAGCAACCAGATAATTTTCCTACACACTCTCCAGAGAACTGCACCAAGCTAATGGACTCAGCTCAGCCTTTCCCCAGGCCCTGCGGAGTGGCAGCCAGACCCTGCAGCTGCCTGACAGCTTGGAGAACCTGTAGGCCCCATGAGGGTCCATCAGGTGGAGAGGTGAGAGGGACATTGTCCCTGCCTTGTCTGCAGGTTCTGTCATGGAAATTCCAACCCGGAGGGATGTCCTCTGCTTTCACTAACACTGCCTGTGGGCACAGAGGTGGCTACAGCAAAGAAGGAAAGCGGGCCTGTTCTGGAGCCCCCCATGCAGGAGACCCCATTTCTGTAGATGGCTCCAGTTCGGCCACTCTACTTCTGGTCCCTTCTCTGACTTCCCATCCTGTCCACGCACACGTCTTAACCGTCTGATTGCTTCAGGCTCCCTGTAGCCATCTGTATAGTTCAGGGCCACAGTGTCTTGTGCCTGCAGGTGACAGCCTACATGGCCCTCCTCTCTACTCATCCTTTCCTGCACACACCTGCCTTTGCCACGTGGCCAGAAGTCTGCCATCCAGATGACATCTTCCCCTGCACAGTCACAGTCCCTCTAAGGAGTCCTAGCCCCCCAGCTTTGTGGTGGTGATGGAACCCAGATCGGCTTGTTCCAGGCCTGAGGGGGGCCATGTTCTCCCCCAAACCTCCACGCCATTCCCCACCCCCAACAGGTGTTACTGGTTTGGTTTCAGCAGGTCAAGCTCAGGGCGCTGGCCTCTGCCTCCTTCCTTCCTCCACCTGTGATAGATCGTGCTTGGCCTGCGGGGAGCTGGATGATGCAGTAGGAGGGAAAGAGGTGCCTACAGAGCAGCAAGGAAGTGCGTTATAGGTAACAGGGGACCGTTGACTGAAATGCCAGCCCAAGGGATACAGGAAGGCATTGACGTGCAGTGGAACACTATACAATGGTGAGAAGGAGCAAAGGACAACCAGACTCAACCACATAGCTGCAACTCACACTTTCATAGAGAGAGAGAAGCCAGGCCACAGGAGTACCAAGCTCCCTGGGGTGCTGGCCAAGCCCTGATTCTTGATCTCAGTACCGGTTACACGAGTGAATTGACTCTTTGTGAAATTCCGTCAAGCGGGACACTTACTATTCATGACCTGTCAGTACATTACACTTCAACAAAAAAGTTTACAGAAAAGGCAGTGAACCTGCAGCTCGGGGCTCTTCTGGCCTGGCAGATTCCCCACATTGTGCAGGATTTGTTGAGTCCTGAACTTCAGGCACACTTCAAAGGAAAGATGTCCAGGGATGCATGCCTACCCCCTGACAGCCTGCTCCCCGTCCTTCCTTGGCTCTGCTTGTTTGCTGTTCAGTAGCAAACCGAAGTGAGAGCATCCACGACACGAGTCCAAGTTACTCTCACTTATCCTTTAATTAGACCCGGGAGTCTCGCTTAGCTCACCCACAGGCCAGCCCCAAACCTCTGGGCAGGGCTGTTCCTTTGCGTGAGGACAAACGTCACACAACTCAGTTACATTCTAACCATCAAACCAATTGATTAATTAATTAATCACCCAGCATCTTGTGCCCACACTTGTATAAAACAACATCAGTCTGAACCCCTTCCCTTTTACAGGTGGGGAAACTGAGGCCCAAGCAGCTTGCCCAAGGTCCTTTTGTAACTCTTCCATGGGTATGCCCCCAATCCTCAGCCAGCCCTCCTCAAGGACCAGGATATGGGTCTCTCACCCCAGCAGCCTTGCCGGGCCCTGCACACACGTACCCCACAACAATTGGGAATGAGGTTGTTTAGAAGCTTCCTTCTTTTAAGACTTCTTACAGGGCAAGACTTAAATCATAATGGACTCTCATTGTGTAGATTTCAAGCTTGCTGGAGATAGTGGGGGGAAATGACGTTTCTGGGACCTCCAAGAGGGACCACAACATGCTGGCACCTCCATCCTCCTCTCTGCAAAAAGCAGGCACAGATGACATCAGCCGCAGACTCTGGTTTGCATGGCTGCCCAACACTGTGCACTGCTGTCAGAGAGTAGACAGGGCCGTCACCTCCTGCCCTGTGCCCCAGCCCACAGTGGCCTCTGGAGAGGACACCTTTGCAGCAACCTCCCAGGGTCTGGCTGGTGCAATTCTTGGGACAAATGCAGCCTAAATAGAGGTGGTGAGGGGAAGAGAAAGGGAGAAACTTCGCTTGTGGCCCTTCCAAAGCAACTGAGGCCAACATCCTCTCTCCGTTCCGTTCTCACCTCTGCTCATTCATTCACATCTCACCCACTCTTTGCTCTGTCCTATTCATTGATTCACTTGCTCATTCACTGCTTCATGTACCCTTTCACTCCTTGATTGCCTCTCTCCTCACTCTCCTCTCTGCTTCCTTCAATGATTCCATTGACTCATCTCTGCTTCCAGTCCCTCACTCAGTCATTTTCCTCTTCATACTATGGTAGGCGTTACCATGTTCAGATATTTCCAGCTCTCCCTGTCTAGGCAGGCGGAGGATTTTCACTTGGTGGGCCCCTCGGGGTAGACGACTGGCTCTCGCCAATGGGTCACCAGTGGAGTTGAGATGCATCTCCTCTGAACCAGAGCCTTGAATTGCCAGTGTGAGGCCCTCCAGGTTATCTTTTTCAGTCTGTCACAGTGACCGGCAACATTCCAGACAGTGGCTTATCCAAAGAGCCTGCATTCCAGAGTGAAGAGTGCATGGAGCCAAGCTCCCAGCGGCAGCCACAGAGGTGCCCGCTTCCAGAGATCCGCTTCCAGAGAACCTGCAGGAGCAGAGCTGATGGGCAGCTGCCAGTTATGCCTGAACCTACTACCATGTTCCTGTCAGGCCGCACATGCTTCGCTAGGGCCGCTCCCCACAGGTGACCAGTACCCGTAACTAGGGTACTAGAGCTGGGCCCTCCTGCCAAGGTGGGATTCCACTAACTGGCAACTGTGGCTTAGGGGCCCCCTCAGCCGCGCCCACACTTTCCCAGAACTGCGCTGTAGTCAGGCTCCTCCTGCCCGATCTTTCCTTCCCTCTCTCCTCTCACAGGTCTCAGACCTGCCTCATAGCAAAGGGTTCTCCCCGCCTTCTCCTGCTCCCTCCCCCTGTAGCTTTCATAGGCACTTCTAATACAGGCGTATCTAGTCCCGTCCGGGAGCCTTTGTCTCAGAGGCCCTGTACACACGAAGGACATGGAATGCAAGCAAGAGCTAATGCGATGTTGCCTGTTTGTTTGTTGCTGTGACACAGCCTAGCTTTATTCACTCATTCATTCTCTCCTCCAGCCACTCCGCGCGCACTCGCAACAGACACTTGCCCACCTGTCACCTACTCACTGACTCCACTCTCACATCTGCACGCACCTGTCATATGTGCAGCTCTGGATCCTACTGTGTAGATTCCCTTGGAAACCTAGGTTCTTGATAAATGGGAGCCACCTGCCTGCCCCACCCCCAGCCCTTTGTAACACCAACGGACACTGCCAAGGTGGACCCAGTGCCTGTCTCACTGAGACGAGTGCAGGTTATCAATCCCCCTGACAAAAGCTACTCGAGTGAAAACTCAAACAATGTCACCCAGCCCCAGGTAGCGAAGGGGCCTCGCCTCATTCAGGAGACGGAGAAGCAGATGTCAGTGTACACAGCCGAGCCGAGATTTGGAAAAGAGACAGAGCAGGGATTATTGCTGTTACGTCAGCCCCTCGTTCCCCGACCCCTTACTCCATCTAAGTGGTGCACCCGGAAAGCTGGGAGCCAGGGTTTCATGTCCATCCTCATAGGCCTGTGATGTGTGTTTTTATAGGATAAGTAACTGGGAATCCAGCTGCCTCCCCAAGGCTCCTGGGATGTGGATCCCTCCTTTTTCTGCCACTCTTTCCTGGGGTGCTAACAGTCAGATGAATGACTCCTGACTCTTCATGCCCTGTTCCACCCTCCATATGGCCTCCAGAGTGTTCTGCTAAAAGATTCATTCATATCCCATTAAGAGCCTTCCATAGCTCCCCGTCGCCTTACGGAGAAAGCTGAACACTTCGCATGATTGGTCACGGCCCTCCTGAGCCCGACAGCAGCCTGCCCCTGCCAGCCCCTCCCTGCACCACCTCCAAACACATCCTCCATGCACACCCAACGGCCTGGCCGCCTCCCTGTGCCGAGGGAGCCTGGACCTGGTGGCCTTCCGCTCGATTGACTGTTCTCATCCCTTCCCTCTGCCTGAAGCACCTTTCCCGCTGCTTCTCCACTTGACATGGTCCACCTTGTTCCTCAAGACACTGCTCAAGGGTGAGCTCCTTTGTGACTCCTGAATCAGCCACCCTGAAGTGAGTAGGCTGGTCTGACTGCTATGGGGTGTGTTTCGGGCAGGACCAATCCCTTGCTTCTCTCCCTGGCTCCCTCCTAGACAGCGACGTTGAGAAAGAGCTTTGGACTTGATATTGGCCGTGCTTAGATGACATCACAGTCATGTCACCTTGAGAAAGTTACCCTAGCTCTTAGAGTCTCTGTGTCTCCATCTGTGAGGTGAAAATCATAACACTGAGCAGCTGGTAGAACGGTCGTGAGGACTGAGAACGATAAACGGCATGCATTCTTATTTTGTTTCTGTGTTTCAGTATGCGTGTCCGCAGTCACAGGAAATGGCCTGGGAGAATATATACGACGGTGCTCACAGTGGTTGTCTCTGGGCAGGTGAGATTTATGGGGATTATTTCTGCTTTTGTTTTCCTCCGCTGAGTTTTCTGTATATATTTTTTAAATAATAAGCATGAACTGCTTTCATAATGAGAAAAAAATAAAAGATCCATGTTTTGGGGGGGAAAATGAGTAGATGAATGTGCCTGGCATGAGCAGGTTACTGTCTCCAGAGGGTTGTGGGCTCGTCTTCTTGTCTTTCTGCAACCTCAGCAGCTCTCCCCAGGGGCTGGTACCCAGCGGGCATCGATGAACCCATCCAGCCCGACTCCTTCCTTGAGGAGATGGCAAACCTGAATTCCAGAGAGGAAACTGACTCATCCAAAGCCACATGTGAAATGAATCTCTGAGGAGGGGCTGAAACCCAGCCACCCAGCCCCCCAGCCCTGGCTTTTCTCCCAGTGGTAGTGACCAGGCAGAGAAGGGTGACTGACAGGAACCCATCAGCCCCTTTCCTCTTGCATGGCTTGCTCTCCAGGTTGGGTGACCAGGTCCCACCCTGGCCCAGGTTGGGCTGCTTCTAGCTCTAGGACGATTGCAACCCATGCAACTGAATCTGATGTCAAAGGTTTGAAGACCCACCAAGGCATTGGAACATCCGTGGTATAAAGATTAGTACATTAATATGATATACTAAAAGAATTTCTTCAACTTAAAAGTTTATTTTTCCTTCTGATTTGAAAAGAAATTAAAATATTTTTGTGGGCATGTGAAAGTACTGCGGGCTCCAGGCCACATGCCCACTGTGCCCGTTGGAGCCCATTGGAGCAGATGTGGCCCTGCACACATCTCTTAAGCACCCATTACTGAACCCGTACCACTGGGCAGGCCGAGATCCAGCTCAGGCAGTTATGAGAAGCAAGAACTCAGCTCTTGGGTGAAGGCGCCTGGCCCAGTGTGGGTGGCTGGCATGGCCTCTAAACCATGACCAAGAGAATAAAAGGCACTCCACCTCCAAGGCCGAGTTTCATTCCCAGCCTGCCTTCTGGTTCCTCACTAGTGACTGAAGTTTGAGAAGCATGCTTTGTGTGTGGCTCCTGGCCACATCTCTGGCTGTTTCAAAGGGCTTTTTCTCCTGGTCACAGCAGGCAAAGCCAACAGGAAGAATGAACCGCGTTCTCTCTTCAGGCTGTTTCTCTCCCACTCCCCTGCCCTGACCCCAGCCCCCCTGCTCTGCTCTCATTTTCTCACAAATCTCCACGGACCCCAGAGCAGTGCTGGGGGGAGAGGCCCCAGTGTTCTCCCCCACAAAACGCACAACTGGACAACATCAGTGGTTTTAGGCATTTTTCCCTGCACAAAGCATTTTCTTCCAATGAATTTCTATGTGGGAACCCAGTGGATAAAAAGAATACAGAGTTCTGTCCTAGTTGAATCAGGGGCATGCTCGCCAAGGGGCGCCCACAGAACACCAAAGGTCCTAGGGGACACTTTTGGAAAACCGCTGGTCTGGATAATCTCTAGGCCCCAGGGTGAGGAGGGAAGGGCCTGTCTCAGAGCGGGTGGCCATCAGTCCTAGTCCTGGGCCAGGGAGGCCAGGGATGCCAGGGCTGCCTCAGGGATGGGAACAGGAGGCCAGACTGAGATTATGGGGGTGTTGCCCCAGAGGGATGAGCAGGGGGAAGGAATGAGAGTGAGAGTGGGACCTTGTGCAAGGGAACGGAGAGGGTCTGACCCTCTTACACAGGGTCATGTGCACAGCAGCCGTGGACATGGGCGTCATTAACTCAGGCGTCACGGACAGAGCAGTCATGGACATTGACCATGGTCACTGCGGTCAGAGGCACAGGGGTCATAGGACAGCAGTCACGGACACAGGGCCCACGGGCGCCAAGGTCATGGACACAGGTCATCACAGAGGTCATCACAGGGGTCATGGGCAACGCTATTGTGCACACAGCGGTCATGGACACTACACTCACGCACACGGCGGCCACGCACAGCCCATGGGGCATCTCTGCTGAACCCATTAGCCCACTGGCGGCAAGTCCCCACCCCTCCTTGGGAGCTTTCTGGCATGCTAATCCCCGCATAGCTGGGACGTTAAATCATGGCTTCTTCTGTCTGTGGGCTGCCCAGGTACATCTGGCTTCATTTAGTCTCCCCCATTGAACAGAAACATATGGGGGCCCTGGCGCGCCTCTGAGGTGGGAGTCTGTGTATCAGGGCTTCTGGGGTGGGCAGGGCTGCTGGGCTATGAGGAGGGAGCTAAGGCATCCCTTTCAAAAGTGTGTTTTTTGGCACACAGTGTCTATGAGATGTTCATTAGTTTCTATGGAAAAAAGGTTTCCTCGGTCAAGTAAATTTGGCAGACTCTGCGTTGAACAAAAGTAAGCAGAGAATTGTGGGATTTCTCAGAGAGTTTGGTAGGTGACCCTAAGTGGAATAGAGAAAGCACAGTGTTTCCTAGGCATCTTTTGCTGGAGTATCAGGAAGGATTTTTGCTGTGGGGGAACAGGAAATCCAGTTCTAAACAGGTTAAACTCTCCAGGGAGGTATTAGCTCATACAATAGGAAGTCCAGAGGTGGGTACTTCCAGGATTTGGCAGCCAAACAGTGTCATCAAAGCCAGAGCCACTCCCCCCTCCCCCCCATCCTCAGTGCTCTCCCTGGCAGAGTTATCCTCCTGGGTCCAAGATGGCAACTGCAATTCCAGAAGGCCCATGCGGATACTGTAACAGCCAGCGTAGAGGGAGATAGACGCCTTCCTCCCAAACGTCTTTCATGAGCAAGATAAACCTTTCCCACGAATCTTTCAAAAGACCTTTCCTCCACATTTCCTTGGCCAGAACTGTGACACACGCTCCTGCCAAAACCAATGACTGGCTGAGTTAGACCCATGGCTCCCAAACTGTGGGCTGGGACACTGCAGGTTTCCACCGAGAGAATCAGGGTGCTGCGGGATATTTATAATTTTTGAGGGAAACACAGCAATACTGGACACCACATGAACTACTAGTTCACGTTACTTCATATTTTCCACATTAGCTCACGCTGCATTCCTTTGATGATATCATATCTTTGAGAAGTGGTGTTTGGTGGTTGCTATAATAAAAAACAAGCACTGAATGAAAAGCAATGAGGGTGGTTATGTCCAATCTAAATCCACAGTTTGAGAAGCTGTGCAGTACCCAACAGGTGCATACATTCCATTAGTACATAATTGTAGTTATTTAAAAATAAATTAAAATTATTACTTTTTTCCTTCACTTTATGTAAATTCTTTTTACAGTTGGCTAATTAAGTTGCTCCAGCATAAATATTTATTAAGTTGTTTGAGCCTAACCAAGCAGAGCATTAGATGTTTCTTTTAGTATAGGGGCACTATGAGAAAAATTACTGAGACAAAGGGCCCATGAACAGAGAAAGTTTAAGAACTTCTATGTTATACTTATCATGGTTACTCCTGGGGACAGGGGCTGGGGCTGGAGCCTGCCTTGCCTGAAGCCCATGAAAGGGCCTTATAAAGAGCAAACCCTTATAAAGAAAGAAGGAGGGGAATGTATTAGGAAGACACCAAACAATGCCTGCAAAACGAAAGCACCATTCCTGCCCCGTGCAGAGAACTGGTGTTCAGCTGAGCACACGTTCAGAGTTGCTGATGCAAGCAAGCAATTCTGTGCTGTAGGCTTCTTTCGTCCCGGCTGCATTGTCACTGCATGGGACTTGGTGATCCCCCTACCCACAGAATGTCTGTTGTCTGGGAAGGCCCCTGAGGTAGCTGATTGCAACAATTCACAATCCCTATCCTTCTGTTTCACCAGCTCTGCTCTGGCCTTCTCGCTCCTTCTCTCTGCCCACCAGAGACAGATTGAGAGCTCACAGCACCCCCAGACGTGCTCAGACACCAACCCCCATCTTCCCGCCAGGTCTGCATGGGCATCTGTGCTCTGAGAGAGGCTGCATGCCAGCCTGGGCTGCCTGGACTCCCGCCTGGGCTTGTACAGTGTGGGGCGTCCGCCGGGTCTGTCCCGTCTCCCGCATGAGATCCAGCCTGAACGCTATTGACTATCCCCTGCTGGCTGGACCTAGCTCAGCAGGCTATGAGTACTTCAGCACGTCCCTTCCCATTCCCACTGTGCTCCAGCTGCTGGCTGCATTCCTGCCCCAGGATCTTGGCACTTGTCGTGTCCACAGCCTGCGAGGCCCTATCCACCCCGGCTTCCCTCTCATCCTGAAACAGCTCCTATCCCACCCCACGCCCTTCGCTTGCTTTCACATTGCTCTGTTGTATATCACTCCGTGTGAAAGGAGCCTATGTATTCCTTTGGTGCTTTTCCTCTGGCTGCCTGCCCTACTAGAGAGGGAGGAGTCCCTCGTGAAGACGTACCCCAATCTAGAGCACACCCATTCCACTTTCTGGAGCAGTGCCTGGCACCAGACAATACCTCTTCAATATCTGTTCAACGAACGGCCAGGCCTCCCAACAGCCCTAGGATGCCAGCGTCCTGTCCCTATTTCACACACGAGGCAGATAAAGCCCAGGGAGCCAGGCCACAGCCTAGAGAGGCTTGAGCAGGTCTCTTCCTCCTCTCCCCATGTAACCTGGGTGTCCCCTCCCAGCTGTAGCTGACTCCAGTGCCTGGTCACTTGTAGGGAAGTGCAGAAGACAAGCCGAGTAGGCAAGTACTCTGAACTCCTACAGCCATCCTCAGGCAGAGTCCAGTGTGGGGGGCAGAAGACCAGCAGGTCAGGCCTGACTTGACCACTCCCCTTTCTGTGGCCTCAGGAAGACACCCCCTACCCCCACTCTGGGCCTCAGTTTCCCCATCTTGGCAATAACGGTGCTAGTTTAACTTGAGACATCACTGTCTTCTACTCCTGATACCAGCAGCCCAGGCCCAAGAGAACACAGTGGGTTTGCAGCAGGAGGCAAGGAGAGGCACCCCCCCACACCTGCCCCTGACATTCCACTGTCCTTTCTTTTCCCAGGGCCGTTGCTTCACTCTGCCTGGGATCCAAGAAGCAGCCATGCTTTGTTCCTACCCACAAAACTATAGCTCCTTGAGGACAAGCTCGTACATGAGCAGCCCCATTTACAGAGGAGGACCCCCCTTTCCTGAGGTCACATTGCAGAAGGTGGCAGAGCCAGAGTTTGAATCCTGATCAGACAGCCAGCCCCCAGCTCTGACTGCCACCGTCTGCGAGACGTGAGTTTCCCACGCCAGCCCACAGGCTCCTTGCAGCATCCTGGGCGCCATGCAATCCTCTCTGAGCTTCTCTGAATGCCAAATTGCCTGACGTGTGGGCCATTTTCTCTGTAGGTGGTAAGTATCAGACAGAGAGGTTTCCCAGGGAGTTATTTCTAGAGCTTCTCACAAAGGCAGAGCTCTGAAGAGTTTGCTTAAAAAAAAAAAAAAAAAAAATAGTTCTTCTGCGAGGGGCTACAATGGAGGACACACAGCTCATTTATGCCACATTCCTCATCTGAACCCAGAAGGGACAGCCAGCCCCTCCCACAGGTGTCTCTGCCCGTCCCCAGGCCACTAGGCCAAGTGAAGGTCATTTTGGAAACACTATTGACAATGCAGATGGTTGCTGCATCTGCTTTTCTGAATGATCTGGACTTCCTCTGGGGAAGCTGAGCTGTATCTGTTTTTCCTCTCCTTCTCAGGCACGCTGCACTGGGCTGCCGGGCCTGCAGGGGCTGCGGGGAGCTGATTTCCATAGCCACTTTTAGAGCCTGGCCAGGTGGACAAAGGCCCAGTGTGTCCGTGGCCCGGCGAAGGCCCAGTGGCCCTGCTGCGACTTCTGTGTTCTCAACAAGGACACCCCACAATGGACACAGCACTGAGTCATCAATCACATCAGCCATAGGCCCTTCCCCGGCCTGACGAGCCAGCTGGTCACCACAAAGCTTTCCGGGGAAGGAGCCGGGGCTGGAGACCAGAGCCTGGGTCTCTAAGGCTGGCCTGACTACCAAGTGCTGTGTGACCTTACACAAGTGGTTCGAACTCTCTGAGTCTCCAAGATCTTGTGCTGGTTTTACTGGAGGGGAAATAAATGTGCCTTCCTACCTTAAAATAGAGTCATTCCACGGAAATCTGGGAATGGGGAGGTGGGGTCAGGGAAATGAAATTGCCTTTTTCTCAGGGGTTGGGCAATCCTGAAACGTGGCTGGGCTTCAGCATGGGTTTCCCGCCCAGGAAGGGGCTTTTTGTCATGGTGCTGAGTCCTGGAAGAGATGCCAGAGACGACAAAGGGATGGGCAGACATGCAGAAACCCTCCAACAAGGGCCGCGAGGGAGCAGAGCAGCAGGGCCAAGGAAAGACCCGTGAGGCTGGGAGCCTGTCCCCAAAGGACAAACACGAGATAAATGTGCAGCAGCTAAAAGGAGGCAGATGCTCTGTTCCACAGCAGGAAGAAAGAACTTTCTAGCATCTGAGCAGTGTGGAATGGGGGGAGGCGGACTTGGGGTTTGTGCCCCACACCACCCCATCCCCCAATGTGCAGGTGGCAGCTGGACCTGCTAATATACATGAGGTCCTTAGCAAGCGGCCTTCCGTGGAAGCCACTGTGGCCAAGGTCCTGTTGTGGACACTGAGGCTGTCATAGAAGGCTGTAGAGCTGGGACAAGTCACCCTTAGATTTCTCCCCAGGACTCAGAGAGGTTGCCGGTGCTCGCTCAGGCTGGCAGGGCAGTGTCCCCTTTCCAAAGTGCTATGACAGCGCTCAGGACAGGCAAGTGAGCCACAGGTGCCTGGGGCTGAACAGCTCTCCATCCCCACCCCAGAGCCTCACTCCACCCAGGCTCCCAGAAGGCACTCAGCAAGTGCATTTTATGCTCCCACCCAGGTTCTAGACACCAGGTTCTGGCGTGACTGAGGGAGACATGGTCCCCACCCTCAGGAAGCTTCCCCGGCTTGGTGGTGTGAATAGCTACAGGTGCGGCAGGGTCTCTATCCCTGGGGCAGCAAGGCTGGGCAAATGAGGTAACAGTCGTCAGTACCCACCCTGGGCCTGATGAACGCTTTGATGCTATGTGGAGTGGGCAGTGCCAAGGCTGGGAGGCCTCACGCCCTGTCCCCCAGCTGGTAAGTAGAGGAGCAGCCCTTGAGCTCCAGTTTCTCAGACTCTAAAGCCTTCCACTGGCCAGGCTGCCTTGTGTCAGAGACAAAGGCCATGGGCTGGGCAGAGAGGGAACAGGGGCAAGTGGGCACATGCCTCACACATCAGCTGGGGACAAATATTGTCCCCGTCTTTCTCTACAGGGGTCCTCCTGGCCCACCACGTCACCTCTCGAGATGGGAAGGGCACCCTCCCTATCTCTTACCCCGTGCTCAGATGCTCCACACCATCCCGAGGAGCAGGTTGCACTGTGACAACAGGTGTCCCACAAAGAGCAAGGATTTGCATTCTGCCTCTGACACTCATTGAGGTTTACTCAACCTGACCCCCACCTCAGCCTGCGATCCATTAGACCAGGATACACACAGCCACGTGGATGAGCTTCAGAAAGGCTTAACTGAGGGACCAACTGTGGGGACAGAGCCCCAGAAAGTAGTTTACAGGCTCTCGGCCTCACGTGGAGGAGTGCTGGCTCGGGTGGTGAATGGCCGTCGGCTGTGGCCGGTTAGCCGATTGGCCGCTGGTATAACTGCTGCGGCTACGAAGGATTGCCTAGGATTGCCGAGGAGCTGAGCAGAGCCGAGCAGAGCCAAAGAGAGCAGAAGAGGAGAGCCGAGAGAGAGGAACAGAGTTGAGAGAGTGGAGGAGAGTCGTCGGTCGGTCGGTTGGCGGATAAGCAGACGGCAGGTCGGCGTCCGGTGGCCCAGCCTCCAGTGAGACCATAGTGGTATGGCTCCCCTACCTATGGCTCCGTGGGTGTTCCTTTTCGGCCTCACCATATCCTGCGTTCTTGTGTGGGGAGCGGGAGCAGAGACCCCGCAGGCCTCCCCACCTGAAAGATGGCGCGGCGAGAAGGCCTCTGCGCACGACAAATGGCGCAGCGAGCAGGGTCTCCTGCATGACACCAATCATGTCAAGGACAGGCTGAGAACCCAGCACACATTCAGTAGATGCACAATAAATGTCACACACACTCACTGCCCCCTGTCCAATGACAGGGGACTCGCTCCATTTACAGGGACACAATTCCAACATTTTACTCAATTCCGACGTTAGTGACGTCATCTGGCGTAAAATGAGCTTCGCTTCTCCATCTTTTGGTCCTACCTGTGCTCCTTGGAGAGACAATCTCCCCTCCGCACCTCGTGATGACGCAGCAAAGGAGCAACAGCAGGATAGAGCCTGGCTCCCCCTCTGTCAGCACACCCACCACCACCAGGCTAAACACCCCTGGGTCCTGCAGGTCTCCTTCAACACATGTGGCTTCCAGAACCTATACCAGCCTGAACACCATTTGGACTTCCTATCTGCGTGCCCCGCCCCCTCCACCCTGCACTATTCGAGTGAGTGAGGCCCTCAGCCCTGACGCTCGCTCCACACCCAGCCCGCCCAGGGCCAGGAAGAGAGCAGGACCTAGGAGAATGGCAGCAGGGGAAGCTGACAGATTTCACTGCAGCCCCAACTGCTGGGAAAATGGAGTCACCATTTGCTTCTCGAGCCTGCACACGCTCCCGGTGTCCAGAGCCAGGGCCCCCAATTCTCCACACAGCCATCTTTCTGAGAAGCCAGATGCTCTGCTGCCTGCCTGTGCTTCATCAGAATTCAGCAAAAGGGGCATAAATAAATAAAGGAAACTCTGCTTAGCTCTTTCCTCCTAACGATCGCCCAACACGCAGACGCTTAAAGAGACAACATTTTTCCAGAGGAACAATGGGCGAGAGGCGGCCAGACCACGGAAGAATTTTCTGTCAGATATTATTGTTAGTTGCGTTTGTAAAAAAACAAAGCAAAGCAGAGGGGACGTCATTGAGATTTGTATCAGACCCAGGAGGCATCCTGCATTTCAACTTTTGTTTATTTGTTTGTTTTTGTCCGTACAGTCATGTTAGAAATGTGTCTAGCTCGCTTGCAGCTAGCAAAATTCCCCTGTCGGGAAAACAACGTTTCAAAACACGATCTTTTTAATTTCTTTCAGCTGGGCCCCTATCGCTGAATGTTTGGTTAATATGAATTCTTTATTCACGATGTTGCCCTCCCCCATCTCTGTGTGGCTAACCAGCCTGTTGGACATATGGAATTGTTCACGCTCAGAGCAGTTAGCATCGCCCCAGGCAGGACTGGCTTCAGACAAATGTGCCCTTCACCTTTTTGGCAGCGTCCCCCAAACTCCATTATTCCTGCTTGGGCGGAACCCCCATGGTCACAGGATAACCCTCCGGGAACACTGTGCAGAGCCACCAGAGTGTTTTCCCAGGGGGCACAAGGCAAGGAGTCAGGGGCTGGAAGGCTGCTTCTGGCTCCCCACTGTGTGCTGAGTGACCTTGGCAGTCCTCTTCCCCTCTCTGGACTCCTCTGCAGCAGTTGAGGACAGGGGCAGACTGGAAGCAGGAAAAGCATGAAGATGGGCAGATGATCTAGGACGTTTTGGGATGGGGACCTCGGTGATCCAGGACCATCCCTTTGGCAGCCTGCTCACGCCATGGCAGCCAGAGGTTGACACAGGCTGACATGTTCTGTGGGGGTTCCATAAGAGCAGACCTAATTCATCAACCACCCAGACTCACCTCCGTAGATTTTGAAAGCATCTGTCCTGCTCAGCAGAAGACGTTGAGCCAGGGTCTAGCATGAAACAAGCAGAGTCTGCCCTTCGTGGAGGTGGATGGTCCTCGGCTCTAACTGGCCTTTCTCCTCACCTTTCTGGTGCTGATGAGGCCACAGAGGCCCAGAGAGGGTCTGACACCTCACTTCCCTAGGCCGTAGGATTGCCAAATAAAACTCAGGGTGCCCAGTTGAGTTTTAATTTTCGATAAGGAACAAACAAATGTTTTAGTATAAGTAGGTCCCAAATATTGCATGGGACAGATGTATCCTACATGATTTTCATTGTTTATCTGACATGCAAATTTAATGGGAGTCCTGTTTTGCTTTTCCTATATGTGACAACACTATCTGGACACAGAGTCTATGGGCACCAGGACTGGGAACAGAGCCCAGGCCCCACCCCCAGCCTCACTTCTTTCCCCAGTACGTCCTACCACCCTCCCTTATGATGTCTTCTGCCCTCACAACTCTGTGGGGACCAGGGTCCCTACAATAATGGTCAGGGGGCACTGTCCTCATCCTGCCCAGCAGGCAAGTCTTAAAACTCTGGAGCCAGAAGTGGGTTTCAAACACATCCAATGGCTCTCTGTTCATCTTGATGGCCCGGCCAGGCCCTAGCAGAGGTTCTAGCATGCTACAAACATCAAGAAAGGTTTAGTGAATGAGTGAATGAATGAATGAATGAATGAGTAGTAGAGGCACCGTGTAACGATCCCTCTGACTGGTTTTGGGGGATGGAATTTATGGAGCCATGAAGAATGCTCGCATGAGTGGAATTTTTCCGCTCGGAACAGCATCAGGGGACCCCACATCCTGCCTCCCGGGCCTTAGGAGCTGAGCAGCACAGACACGGTGCTGTTCAATTAGAGTCTGATCAAGGGTGAGGTGGGGAGCTCCGCCATGGGCCAGTCCTGTGCCTGAGCCCCCTGCCCACCCCTACCTAGAAGCCTCTCTGCTCTAACCCAGTCACTCCCTTGCAGAATCAATAGAGCCACAGAACAGAGAAGGGTGGGGGAAGGAGAATGTTGTGACTGAGCACTGGCCCATGTCCTAAAGTGCCAGCCAGATGGCCATCTGTGCCGCTTGGCCTCCCAGGCCTGCTGGGGAAGGAAGTAGGAAACCAAAGCCAGATGAGGGTGGAGATGCAGCCAAGTGCCCCCTGCAGCCACCCCCAAGCACATGTCACCTCCTCGCCCAGCAGACGTGCCCATGTGCATGTGTGCCCCCGCGGGGACACACACTCTCCTCGGTCATCTGGCTGGTCAGCGCTGAGAGGTCTGCCCACGATCACAGCCCCCACTGTGGAAGGACAGGGGATGCTCAGAGAACTTTCCGAAGCACCACCTGAGTCCTCGGCAGTGCTCACTGTGGCCAGAGATGAGTTGGGTGTGGGAGAACAGACCTCAAAGATAGGATGGTGTCATGGGCTAGCTCAGAACTCAAGAGTAGGAAGGCCTGGCTCTTTTTGGGAATCACCTGAGCACCCCACAGAAAGCCATTCAGGCCTCAGTTGCAACATCTCTAAAATGGGGATGCCCAACCCCTATTTTGCCAACCTCTTTAGACAGGAAAACTCCTTGTAGACTAGAAAGTTCAGGCAGCACTCGAAATCTCTGCTTTCCATGTGTGCTTTCAGGATTGAAATGAGGGTTTTCTATTTTCATTGGGTATGCTATGTCTCCATACAGCCCAGGGTCTAGTGTTTGTGCAGACAGTCGGGGAAGAAGAGCTCAGATGATGGAGAAGTTGCTACAGGCTGGTCTCATTGTTGCATCAGTCTGTTACCGCAGTTGTTCTGCCTATTAGACCTCTATTAATGTAGCCCCTGACTCACAGAACTTACTGTCAGCTCCAACCATGTGCCTCTTTCCCATTCTCTGCTGCTAGCATTCTAGCCCTTGCCTGGGTGGGCCTGGGGCCACATGGTGCCCCGTTCCCAGGCCGGCAGAAATCATCTCTCTGAGGGCCCCTCCACCAGACCTGGCTGAACCGTATTCCTGAGCCAGGAGGGGATTAGAGGCCCCCACAGAGCCGGAGCTGGGGATTTGGCACAGAAAACCCTTTCCTTTGAGCTGGATAGAAAGGAGAAGGAGCAGAGCCAACAGCCCCAGGGCTTCCTGAAGAAACTTTGCCTCCTGTTTCCTGAGCTTCTGCTGATGGAGTAAACTTCCCTCAGCCCCTAGCTACCCAGATCCTGGAACAAGCTACCCTGAAACCAGGCACCACATGGGGGCATGAGGGCCAGCCTGGGGTGGCAGGGACAAGCCTCCTAGCCCAGGTGTCCCCCCACCTCCCCACCCACCCCCTTACTCTGTAGTCTTTGTCAAGTCCCTTCCCTTCCTGAGGGGGGCCTTAATTTCCTGAGCAGTAGAATGGAGCAAGGGAATAAGTTTGGTCCAGTAAAATTTCAGAGCTGAATGGGAATCAGATTTTAAGTGGAGAAGGGGTGTCGGGCATGGCCATCTCTCCTCTCATTTCTGCTCTCCCTCCAACGCACTCATACTCACTCTCGCATGCCAGCCAGCTTTCGCTGCCCTGCAGTGAACTCTGGGCTGTTGGCCTTAACAGATCCAATAAACTCCACTCATATGTCAAAGGACAGAGAAAAGAACCTGGAGGGGCCCCCAAGGGCCAAGGCCAGAACAATATGAGCAACAAAATAAATAATGAGAATATCAAATTATAACTCATAAAATAAATATCCATCAATCCATATGGTTATAAATAAATAAATGAATAAATAAATGGGGCCAGCTCTTCCTTATGGAAGAATTCCAATTAATAAATGTAGAATGAATGAGGGAAATAAAAAAATTTGCCATTACAACATCACAGTAATAGTTATTGCAGACTAGATGCTAAAATTAATGGGTAGAAGTTTGAGAAGAAACAGAATGTTTGAATTATCTCAAAGTATCTCCCCCAAAATATTTACCAATTACGAAGGGAGACAAAAAAAAACACCAGTAATCTGCAGTGGAGAAACACAGCAGATCCCACCTTAACGAAGAGATCAAGGTCACCATCACCAGTGATACAACATATCGACATCATGTGGCCCCTGATGTGACACACTGAGAAAAGCACATCACTTATATGGTATTCTTGCCAAAAATAAATAACCTCAATCTAATCATGGGGGGAAAAGATCAGACAAACGCAAACTGAGGGCCATCCTGAAAAATAACTGCTCAGTACTCTTCTAAAGGGTCAAGGTCACGAACAGCAAGGGCATCTGAGGCACTGTCACAGACTGGAAGAGACAATGGAGTCATGACCACTAAATGTAACATGGGGTCCTATACTGGCTCCTGGAACAGGAAAGGGACATGAATAAAAATTAAAAAACAAACAAACGAAAAACCCTAGTGAAATGTGAATAAAGTCTGTAGTTTAGTATTTCCGGGTATTAATTTATTGGTCTTAGTACTTGCAAATTATACAAAATGCTAACGTTAGGAAAAGCTAGGAGAAAGGTATGCAGGAACTCTCTGCACTATATTTGCAACGTTTTATTTCAAATAAAACATCTGCTCATATTCCACTCTGAGGGCTCTCGATTGGTGCCAAGCAGTAGACTACAGTGTTTCCCCCCACAGCTCCATCTCTTAATCAATGGTGGGTCCTCAGGTGTTTTACATACACGATTTCATTGCATCTTCATAATGACCCTATGAAGGAGGTATTCATAGCCCCATTTTGCAATTAAGGAAACTGAGGTCCAGGGCCACCAACTACAACGTAGAGGCACCAAGAATCAATCTGAATACAGTCTATCTGAACGCAAAAGCTCTGACAAGTGGGGTCTTTACTCAAACGTAGGAGCTCACAGAGGAGGTTGCAGGCATATGACTGGGCATCAAAGGGAATAACTTTTGGTCCTTCGAAGCATGGCATTCAGATGCTACCTATCCTAACCCTAATCTTAACACAGGGCTGGTTCGAGAGTAGGCTAGTGGTTAAGAACAACCTTCTAGACTGCTTGGGTACAAATCCCAGGTCTGCTACTTATTTATTATATTTTTTCAAAAGGTACCGAATCTCTCTGTGCCTCAGTCTCCTCCTGTGTAAAATGGGGGTAAGATGTAGACTCTATCTATAGCCTGGCTCTGATGGTCAAACACTTAGAACAGTTATACACACCCCGTAAGTGTTAACCATCACTTTTGTCTTCACTCTGCGTATCTGTCCTCCACCACCTGCAAAATGCCACTTTGCTGAGTGGATTTCTCTAAGCTGAACAATGAGTGAAGTCCCAAGCCAAAGCTAAGAGTGCACCGTGGAGTGAGGAGCAGAGAAGAGACTCATTGGCTGTCATTATCAGCCCAAGATCCTAAATTGGGGAATGGCCACGAACCATCTAGAGGTGTTGTAGAACTGGAAAAATGTCAAGGCAGGAAAGGAGCCCCACAATAAGCCAGTCCCTTGTTAACTTGCATGTGGTCCACAGGCAGAGACATCCAACCACCCCAGTGTGACCCACCTAAGGCTAATTTTAAAAGGAGAGAGAAGAAAGTGAAGGGGAGAGGCGGGGAGGGGGAAAAAAGGGAAGGGAGAGGAGGCAGTACAGGCGGGGAGGGGAGCGGAAGGGAAAGAGCAGAAAGGGGAGGAGAGGAAAGGGGAGGGGACAGTATGGGAGGGAATGGAGGGAACGAAAGAGAAGAGGAGAAAAGTGGAAGGGATGGGGAAAGGGGAGAGAAGAAGAGGAAGAGAAGGAAGGAGGAAAAATTCTCACCTGATGATCTCACCAAGGAATCCTAAAATCCCTGAAATTTTGAACATAAACCAATAAGGCTCAGAATGCTACTGAACACCAAACTCTAGGCAATATTTGGTTCCTGCTTGTTCAGTGAAAGCACACTATTTTTTTAAATGCATGGCATAGTTGAAGCCACGCTGAGACGCATCTTTGCTGATGTCAGCCTGAAGACGGAATTGATACGAGCACTAGAAGAATACACCCTGTGGTTCTCCAGAGTGCTGAGTCTGTTAAACACCAGAATTCTCATCAACTTGATCAAAACCAATCAATGACTCTCACTAGGTCTATATGTGGGCACTTTTGTGGTAATCAGGCTGATAAAACTGATTTGAGGACTGTAGAAATCCATAGCATTGCCTAGTTAATGTGTTGGCCTCAGCTACTCTGTTTTGAGGATGTATATCTTGCGTCCAAATGCATGCAGATCCCCTGCCACAAGTGCAAATACCTGGGTGCCAGGAGACAGCCTCCTGGGAGGACACAAGGGACATATCCTGTACTCCTTGTTTTAGGTAGGCTTTGCAACAGACTTAGATGTCACCTACATTTGCCTCTAGCCATTCTTCACATCAGTGGCCTCAGCTATAAAGTAGGAAGTTTAAATGAGGTCAGTGGTTTTTAACCCTGGATGCACATTAGAACTGCCTGAGAAAATTTTTTTTAATACCAGTGGCCCTGCTTGAACCAACTGAGTCAGGATATCTGGAGTGGGTCCCAAGTATTGGTCTGCTTTAAACACATACCAATGAATATTTCCTTCCGGTCATGATAAAGCAACGGATCCCAGGACAGTTCTCCCACTGTATCAGCTTCCTATTGCTGCTGTAACAAGTTACCACAGACTTAGTGGCTTACACAACATAAATGTATTATCTTACAGATCTAGAGGTCAGAAGTCTAAAATGGGTCTCAGTTGGCTAAAATCAAGGTATCAGTAGGGCTACACTCCTCGGAAGGGTGTAGGAAAGAATACACTTATTTGCCTGTTCCAGCTTCTAGAAGCCACCTGCTTTCCTTAGCTCATGTTTCCCTTCTTCCATCTTTAAAGCCAACGACATCAGGCCAAAACCTTCTCACGCTGCCATTTCTCTGGTTCTCTCTCTTCTTCCTCCCTCTTCTATTTTTGAGGATCCTTGCAATTACCTTGGGCCCATCTGAATAATCCAAGGTAACCTCTTATTTAAGTCAGCTGATTAGCAATCTTAATTCCATCTGCAATCTTAATTTCCCTTTGCCATATAACCTGACATATTGATCGGTTCCAGAGATTAGGACATAGACATCTTTAAGGGGCCTTATTCTGCCTTCCATCCCATCTAAAACAATTAGAAAGAAGCATAAAAAATATGTAAACATCTATTTTCAGACATCGGACAATAGGCATCTGTCGTGTGGGAGACCCTGCTCGCTGCGCCATTTGTTGTGCGGGAGACCCTGCTCGCTGCGCCATTTGTCGTGCGCGGAGGCCTTCTCGCCGCGCCATCTTTCAGGCGGGGCGGCCTGCGGGGTCTCTGCTCCTGCTCCCCACACAAGAACGCAGGATATGGTGAGGCCGAAAAGGAACACCCATGGAGCCATAGGTAGGGGAGTCATACCACCACGGTCTCACTGGAGGCTGGGCCCACCGGACGCTGACCTGCCGTCCACCTTTCCGCCAATGGACCGACCGACAACTCTCCTCCACTCTCTCGACTCTGTTCCTCTCTCTCAGCCCTCCTCTTCTGCTCTCCTCGGCCCTCCGTAGTTGCAGCAGTTATACCAGCGGCCAATTGGCTAACCGGCCACAGCCGACGGCCAATCAGCCACAGCCGACGGCCATTCACCACCCGAGCCAGTACCCCTTCACGTGAGGCCGAGAGCCTGTAAACTACTCTCTGGGGCTCTGTCCCCACACATCACAGTACTTTAGTCCCCAGGAAAGGGACACAAATGTGATGAGCCTTGTGAGTCCAAAGGCGTCTACCCAGAGGCACTTCGAGGATTTGGCAAAAATGTATGAGGATCCCAGCAGAGCTTGGAGTCTCCATGAGCGGAGAAAAGAGAGATTAGAGTTTGGGAAGGCTGAGCCTGCTGGATTCTTGGGGGACAGAGAGATGAAGAGGAAGGAGCCATGTAGAGAAAGAGCTCCAGAAGTCTGCACCCTCCAGAAATCCCCCTGAGTCAGACTGAATGCTAAACTGCTCATGTGTAGGGAGATACTCCATGAGGCCAGGGAAAGAATAATTACCAGAGAAGGAACAAGTACTGGGAAACTGCAAGCTAAGCAAATACTGAAGCTCAGCAGTGTTGAGAGACATTTGAGTTTTAACCTAAAAAAAAATGGAGAGACACCCAGGGCATTCAGGAAAAACACCGTAAGGGCACACCTTAGCAGTCGAACTAAGTTAGCCCTAGAGGAAAGGCTGCTCTAGATGCTACAAAACTTACATACAAGTCTCATAAGTACAAGACAATCTGAAAGGAAACACACTGGCTGCCAGAATACAACTCAGTGCACTTTATGGGAGAAAACAAAATCTAACATCTCATGCACGCAATTTCTAACATCTAGTAAAAAATAACCAAACATGCAAAAAATAAATTAAAAAGGCAGAAAAATGTAACCTAGTCAATAGAATAAATCTATAGACTCAAACCCAGGAAGTCACAGAGGTGATGGAATTAGCACAGAAAAACTTTAAAGCAGGTGTTATAAATATTTTTAAGAAAAACAGAAGCATAATAAAGAAAACTGTTTTGTTTTTTTTTTTTAAAAGAACCTGAAACATCTAGAGTCCAAAATTACAACCTCTAAAATAAAAAGTTCATTGGGCAGGCTTTCGAGGAGATTAGACATTCCAGAAAGAAAATATAAGTAAAATTATAGAAAAGTCAAGAGAAAATCTCTTCAGGAGATCCAAGATGGCAGAGTAGATAAACACAGTGCCTGCATCTTTCTGTGAACATATTAAAATTACAACTAAATTATAGAACAGTCAACCTGGAGAACCATCTGAAGTCTAGCTGAACAGAAGTTTTATAACTAAGGATATAAAAAGCCACACTGAGACTGAAAGGAGGGGCAGAGACGCAAAGCAGGCTAACTCCAAACCTCTGTGTGGTGTTTAAGAACCAGACGGGATATCTCAGCTGTGGAGATTTCCCCGAGAGGAACAAAGGACCCCAACCACAAACCAATGTACAGTCCGGAGTACTGGTGCCAAGAAGAGGAGCCCCCATAACACCTGGCTGTGAAAAACAGTGGGGATTCTGACATCCGGGTGGGATAGAAGACTGTGGGAAACCCAGACGTCCTCTTAAACAGCCCGCGCACAGACTCTCTCACTCACAGGCACTTACCTTGACCTCCAGCGAAGGGACAGTAACTTGGGGGGTTTCAGAGATGTACGGGGGCAGACTGAGGTGTGTGGCTTCATAGTGAGGGCTGGGGGACAGTCAGCATTTTCCCTGTGTAGGGCCCTTCTTTTGAACAGCCAGCAGGTGGACGTCATCTTTCCTGTGTTGAGTCCGCCCCCACAGGCCAAATCTGAATCTGATTGGCCTGGTGAGCTCTGCTCACTCCAACCTGCTGACTCACTGGGACCCAACTCACCCAACACCAGAGGCACTTTCTCTGTGAGCAGCCAACCCTGCCCGAATTGCACTCTTTCTTGAAAAACTATCAGAGTCCACAGGCCCCAGGCAGGCAGCAACTGGCAGTGTGCTCTGATACTTTTGCTGAGTAGCTCCAGACTCAGCATTGGCACCAAACCAGAGTCTACATTAATCTGTTGATCACAACTCTTCCCACTATAGTGACTCCCAGAGACCCTGCCTCACCCAATTTGACCCTGCCTCACCACACGACGCTTTATCAGTGGCTGAACCTTAAGGGAACTGGCAGGTGGTACCAGGCCTTGGGGTCTCCTGGCATTTCTCAGAGACACCCCAGGCCCAGTACTAGTGGTAAATGTCATTGGTTGATAGTGTAGCCTCTCCTACATGCCTCCAGGGTTAGCACAGGCAGTGATCTGCAGATCACTTTGTAGCTCCTACCAGGTAGTCTCCAGCTGGTCACAGGCAGTGGCTGACCTGAGCCTACACCAGAGCCCCTCACAAGAAGCCCCAGAAACTACATACTTGGAGGTTGGCTGAGAACACAACAGAGCATTGCCCATAGCCCCACAAGCAGCACACACAAAGGGCGGTCTCAACAGGCACCAGAGCCCACTGGGGTGAATCCCACTCAGTGGGGTGAGCCCCCTGCACAGCAGCCTGTAAGCTATGGATGTGGCCAAACCCCACATCAAATCAGCCTGTGCCAATATTAATCAAGGCTCAACTATAACAGGACGGTACACACAACCCACACCAGGACCCTTCTGGAGCACTCAAAGCCGGTGACCAGAGAGACTATACCACTGGGCTCCACAGGGCACCTACTACATGAGGCCTCCTGGCCAAGACTGGGAGACATAGCAGATCTACCTAATACATAGAAAGAAACAGAGAGGCAACCAAAATGAGGAAACAAAGAAATACATCCCAAATAAAAGAACAGGAGAAAACTCCAGAATAAGAACTAAACAAAATGGAGGCAAGCAACATACCAGAGACAGAGTTCAAAACAATGGTTATAAG
Source organism: Rhinolophus sinicus (assembly GCF_057876585.1). NCBI lineage: Eukaryota > Metazoa > Chordata > Mammalia > Chiroptera > Rhinolophidae > Rhinolophus > Rhinolophus sinicus. Next base: position 54,880,680 of record NC_142515.1, on the reverse strand, counting down.
GATGCTTGAAGAACTTAGTGAGAACTTCAAAGAGATAGCAAGCATAACAAAGGACATAGAAAATCATAAAAAAGAACTAGTCAGAAGTGAAGAATGCAATAACTGAAATAAAGAATGCACTAGAAGGAATCACCAGCAGATTAGATGAAGCAGAGGATCGAATCAGCAATTTGGAAGACAAGGTATCAGAAAACACCCAATCAAACAGCAAAAAGAAAAAAGAGTCCAAAAAAATGAGGACAGTTTAAGAGGCCTCTGGAACGACATCAAGCATAACAACATCTGCATCATAGGGGCACCAGAAGGAGAAGAGAGAAAGCAAGGGATTGAGAACCTATTTGAAGAAATAAGGACTAAAATCTTTCCTAACCTGGAGAAGAAAATAGACATACAAGTCCAGGAAGTGCAGAGAGTCCCAAACAAGATGAACAAGAGGCCAACACCAAGACACATCATAATTAGAATGGCAAAGTTTAAAGACAAAGAGAGACTCCTAAAAACAGCAAGAGAAAGGCAACTAGTAACTTATAAGGGAGCTCCCATAGTATTGTCAGCTGATTTCTCAACAGAAACTTTGCAGGCCAGAAGGGATTGGCACAAAATATTCAAGGACCCACAGCCAAGACTACTCTACCCAGAAAAGCTATTATTTAGAATCAAAGGACAGATAAAGAGCTTTCCAGACAAGAAAAAGCTAAAGGAGTTCATCACCACTAAAAGAGTATTACAAGGAATGTTAGAGAGACTTCTTTTTTTTTTTTTAATTTATTGGGGTGACAATTGTTAGTAAAATTACATAGTTTTCAGGTGTACAATTCTGTATTACATCATCTATAAATCCCATTGTGTGTTCACCACCCAGAGTCAGTTCTCCTTCCATCACCATATATTTGCCCCCCCTTACCCTCATCTCCCACCCCCCACCCCTCTTACCCTCTGGTAACCACTAAACTATTGTCTGTGTCTATGAGTTTTTGTTTCTCATTTGTTTGTCTTGTTCTTTTGTTGTTTTCAGTTTATATACCACATATCAGTGAAATCATATGGTTCTCTGCTTTTTCTGTCTGACTTATTTCGCTTAGCATTATACTCTCAAGATCCATCCATGTTGTCACAAATGTTCCTATATCATCTTTTCTTACCACCGAATAGTATTCCATTGTGTATATACACCACAACTTCTTTATCCATTCATCTATCGAAGGACATTTTGGTTGTTTCCATGTCTTGGCCACCGTAAACAAAGCTGCAATGAATATTGGAGCACACGTGTCTTTATGTATAAATGTTTTCAGATTTTTTGGGTAGATAACCAGGAGAGGGGTTGCTGGGTTATATGGCAATTCTATTCGTAATTTTTTGAGGAACCTCCACACTGCCTTCCATAGCGGCTGCACCAGTCTGCATTCCCACCAACAGCGTATGAGGGTTCTTTTTTCTCCGCAGCCTCTCCAACACTTGTTACTATTTGTCTTATTGATGATAGCCATTCTGACTGGGGTGAGGTGATATCTCATTGTGGTTTTGATTTGCATTTCTCTGATGATTAGTGATGTTGAGCATTTTTTCATATGTCTGTTTGCCATTTGTATGTCCTCTTTGGAGAAATGTCTCTTCAGGTCGACTGCCCATTTTTCAATTGGGTTGTTTGTTTTTTTGTTGTTGAGTTTCATGAGTTCCTTGTATATTTTGGATATTAGCCCCTTATCGGAGGCACTGTTTGCAAAAATCTCCCATTCAGTTGGTGGCCTTTTTATTTTGTCGATGGTTTCTTTTGCTGTGCAGAAGCTTTTAAGTTTCATATAGTCCCACTCATTTATTTTAGTTTTTACTTCCTTTGCCTTTGGAGTCAAATTCATAAAATGCTCTTTGAACCCAAGATCCATAAGTTTAGTACCTATGTTTTCTTCTATGCAGTTTATTGTGTCAGGTCTTATGCTTAAGTCTTTGATCCATTTTGAATTAATTTTGGTACATGGTGACAAATAGCAGTCCAGTTTCATTCTTTTGCACGTGGCCATCCAATTCTCCCCGCACCATTTATTGAAGAGGCTGTCTTTCCTCCATTGTATGTTTTTAGCTTCTTTGTCAAAAAATTATCTGTCCATATTTATGTGGTTTTATTTCTGGGTTCTCAATTCTATTCCATTGGTCTATGTGTCTGTTTTTCTGCCAGTGCTGTTTTGGTTATTGTAGTCCTGTAGTACAAGCTAAAGTCAGGAAGTGTGATACCTCCAGTATTGTTCTTTTTTCTTAAGATTGCTTTGGCTATTCAGGGTCTTTTGTGGTTCCAAACAAATCTGATGATTTTTTGTTCTATTTCTTTAAAAAATGCCATTGGGATTTTGATGGGGATTGCATTAAATCTGTATATTGCTTTGGGTAATATGGCCATTTTAACTATGTTGATTCTTCCAATCCATGAGCACGGAATGTCTTTCCATTTCTTTGTGTCATCTTCAATTTCTTTCAAAAATGTCTTATAGTTTTCAGCATATAGGTCCTTCACATCCTTGGTTAAGTTTATTCCTAGGTATTTTATTCTTTTTGCAGCAATTGCAAAAGGAATTGTTTTTTGTATTTCTTTTTCTAAGATTCCATTGTTAGTATACAGGAATGCAATGGACTTTTGTATGTTGATTTTGTAGCCAGCAATTTTACTGTATTCGTTGATTGTTTCTAATGGCTTTTTGGTGGAGTCTTTAAGGTTTTCTATATATAGCATCATGTCATCTGCAAGGAGTGATAATTTAACTTCTTCATTCCAAATTTGGATGCCTTTTATTTCTTTCTCTTGCCTGATTGCTCTGGCAAGAACTTTCAACGCTATGTTGAAAAGCAGAGGTGACAGGGGACAACCCTGTCATGTTCCTGAACATAGAGCAAAGGGCTGCCATTTTACACCATTAATTATGAGATTAGCTGAGGGCTTGTCATATATGGCCTTTATTATGTTAAGGTGTTTTTCTTCTATACTTATTTTATTAAGTGTTTTAATCATAAATGGATGTTGTATCTTGTCAAATGCTTTTTCTGCATCAATTGATATAATCATATGATTTTTGTCCTTTATTTTGTTTATGTGATGTATCACACTGATGGATTTGCAGATGTTGAACCATCCTTGTGCCCCGGGGATGAACCCCACTTGGCCGTGATGAATAATCTTTTTAATGCATTGTTGTATTCTATTTGCTAGAATTTTGTTTAGGATTTTTGCATCTGTATTCGTCAGAGATATTGGTCTGTAGTTTTCTTTTTGTGTGTGTTGTCCTTACCATATTTTGGTATCAGGGTAATGTTGGCCTCATAAAATGAGTTAGGGAGTACTGTCTCTTCTTCAATTTTTTGGAAGAGTTTGAGCAGGATTGGTATTAGATCCTCTTTGAAGGTTTGGTAGATTCACTAGTGAAGCCATATGGTCCCGGACTTTTGCTTTTGGGAAGGTTTTGGATGACTGATTCAATATCGTTACTGGTGATCGGTCTGTTTAGATTTTCCAGTTCTTCATGGTTCAGCCTTGGAAGGCTATATGTTTCTAAGAACTTGTCCATTTCTTCTAGGTTATTGAATTTGGTGGCATATAGTCTTTCATAGTATTCTTGGATGATCCTTTGTATTTCTGTGATGTCCATAATAACTTCCCCTTTTTTGTTTCTGATTTTGTTAATTAGTGTCTTCTCTCTTTTTATCTTAGTGAGTCTAGCCAAGGGGTTGTCAATTTTGTTAATCTTTTCAAAGAACCATCTCTTTGTCCCATGATTTTTTTTCTATTGTCTTTTTGTTCTCTATTTCATTTAGTTCTGCTCTGATTTTTGTTATTTCCTTTCTTCAGCTGACCTAGGGTTTCACTTGTTCTTCTTTTTCTAGTCCTTTAAGGTGCAACATGAGGTTATTTATTTGGGAGTTTTCTTGTTTTTGAGATAGGCCTGTAATGATACAAATTTCCCTCTTGAAACTGCTTTTGCTGCATCCCAAAAATTTTGGTGGGATGTATTTTCATTGTCATTTGTTTCTACGTATCTTTTGATCTCTCCTCTAATTTCTTCTTTGACCCGGTAGTTCTTTAAAAGTGTGTTGTTTAGTCTCCATGTATTTGTGTTTTTTCCTGCTTATTTTTGCAGTTGATATCCAATTTCAAAGCCTTGTGATCAGAGAATATACTTGGTATGATTTCAATCTTCTTAAATTTGCTGAGGCTGATTTTATGTACCAATATATGGTCTATCCTTGAGAATGTTCCATGTACACTAGAAAAGAATGTATAGTCTGATGTTTTAGGATGAAGTGCTCTATATATGTCAATTATGTCCATTTCAGCTAATGTGTCATTTAGAGCTGTTATTTCGTTATTTATTTTCTGTTTGGATGATCTATCCATAGCTGTCAATGATGTATTTAAGTCCCCTAGTATAGTTGTGTTTTGGTCAATCTCTCCCTTTAGTTCTGTTAGTAGTTGCTTGGTATATTTCAGTGCTCCCTGATTGGGGGCATAAATATTGATGACTGTTATGTCTTCTTGTTGTATAGTCCCCTTTACCATTATGAAATGTCCATCTTTGTCTCTTGTTATCTTTTTCACCCTGAAGTCTGTTTCATCTGATATCATTATGGCTACACCTGATTTTCTCTGGGTACCATTTGCTTGGAATGTCAATTTCCACCCTTTCACTTTGAGTTTATGCTTGTCCTTGTAGCTGAGATGTGTCTCTTGGAGACAGCATATGGTTGGGTTTAGTTTTTTGATCCAATCTGCTACTCTGTGCCTTTTTATTGGTGAGTTCAGTCAATTTACACTTAGGGTGATTATTGATATGTGAGGATTTCCTGTCATTCTATCTTTAGTTTTCTGGTAAGACTGTGTTTCCATTGTTTCTTTGCTTTTTTGTTGTTGTCTATTATTTCTGTGTGGTGGTATTCTATGATGTTTTCCTCTGTTTCTTCTTTTATTACAGTATATATTTCAGTTCTGGATTTTTTTTGAGTGCTTACCCTTAAGTTTATGTAAAAGAAAGTTTGATATTTAGAGTATTCCATTTTCTTCAGCACACTTACTTTCTCCATTCCCATATTCCGGTTCAGGCCTTTACTCTCCCCCTTTTTATGTTTTGGTTGCCACAAATTGTCCCTGTTGATGGTGGTCGAATAGCCTCCTTTGGTATTTCTTGTAGTGCAGATCATGTATTAAAAAATTCCCTCAGCTTCTGTATGTCTGGAAAGGTCTTTATTCCTCCTTCATATCTAAAGGATATCTTTGTTGGATATATTATTCTTGGCTCATTATTTCTCTCTTTCAATAGTTTGCATATTTGGTTCCACTCTCTCCTGGCTTGTAGAGTTTCTGCTGAAAAATCTGATGATAATCTAATGGGCTTTCCTTTGTAGGTTATGGTCTTCTTTTCCCTGGCTGCCTTGAGGATTCTTTCTTTATCGTTGATTTTAGACAACTTCAATACAATGTGCCTTGGAGAGGGCCTGTTGGGATTGAGGTAATTAGGTGTTCTATTTGCTTCTTGGATTCGAGGATCCAGTTCTGTCCACAAGTTTGGGAAGTTCTCATCGACAATTTGTTTGAATATATTCTCTGTTCCCTTCTCTCTTTCTTCCCCTTCTGGTATGCCCATTATTCTTATATTACTCTTTCTGATGGAATCAGAAAGTTCTTGTAGAGTTATTTCATTTCTTTTAAGTCTCAAGTCTCTTTCTTCTTCCATCTGTGTAATTTCCAGGTTTCTATCTTCGATGTCACTGATTCTTTCCTCCATCTGGTCAACTCTATTACCTAAGCTGGTTATTTCATTCTTAATTTCTTCTATCGAGTTCTTAATCTCCAAAAATTCTATTTGGTTCTTTTTTAAAATTTTAATCTCTTTCGTAAAATGCTCATGTTGTTCTTTGACTGTGTTTCTGAGTTCATTAAACTGCCTTTCTGTGTTTTCTTGCATCTTGTTGAGTTTTTTTCAGAACTGTAATCTTGAATTCTCTGTCATTTAAGTCACATATTTCCCTATCTTTAAGTTCCTTTTCTGGAGTCTTTTCACTTTCTTTCTGAGCTGTCTTGTTGCCTTGGTTATTCATGGCAATTTGTGATTTACCATTTCTCTTTCTAGACATCTACAGGAGTGGCTTCTGAAACACGTTGATAGGAATAGGTCTTTCTTTTGTTTTCCAGTACTTGTTGGTAGAATGTTTTATTTTCTCTCCGACTGCCGCTTTTTTTTTCTCTCTCACATGGTTGTGCTATGTTTTCTCTGCACTATTCCAGCTTCTCACACAATGGGGGGATTCCCTGGGAGATGGGCTTCTCCTCTGTTAATAGTTCACCTGGGTCACAGGGCGCAGGGTCCGTGTGTGTATGCGGAGAGCTTTTGATGTTCCAAAGCTCTTCCAGCTCCAGATACAGAGCCCATATGCTTCAGCAGTTCTGTTTACTCCTGCAGGGATCCGCCCAGATAGGTGGGGCCAGGGGTGGGGTGAGTTGTGAGAGGTGGCCCAGAGCAATGGCGGCGACCACCACCACAGCCGGTCTTGCTTCCACAGCTCCCTCCCTTTTGCCGGAACTAGTTGGGCTGTGAATCTGTGTCTGCGGTCCACAGTTCCCAGAACAGCAAATATTCTGTTCTTTTGATATGACACTGCTACTGTTCCACTTCTAGCACCGGGAAGGTGGGGGTGGGGCGAGCTCTGGGAGGGTAGGGAGAGTGCGGCTAGTCTCAGTGCCTAAGGCTTCCGTTCTCTGCTCAGCAGTGAGGGCTTAAACCACCGTTTTCAGCCTTTTTCCCTCCGTCTTTTCTCCGAGGTCTCTACCGTGAGCGTGGGGTTCAGCTGTGTTATATGCTGCCCCTTCAGCCCTGTGGGCCATATGCGGAGCCCTAGCAGTCCGAGTTCTTCCCTTTCCTGCAGCTGCGGTAGTTCTGGGAAGCAGCGAGCTTGGAGCACTGAGCTAGGTCTGCGTCCTGTGCCCGCGCGGCTCCGTCTCCGCACTTCTCCCTTCCCTCCTCCCCCGCTCACAGGATTCGCCCACCTTTAGGTGAATTCAGTAGTGAGCCTCTTCGTCTTGCCTGTCTGCTGTGCAGGGAGTCCTTTGTGGAGTTATTGTTGTTCTATTAGTTGTAAATTCCAGGGGAGCTTTACAGAGGCTCACCTCATGCCGCCATTTTGATGACATTATTCGAGAGACTTCTTTAAGATGGAGAAAAAAGTCAAAATTATTAATAATAAAATGACAAAATCTACCTGTCTATCAACAATTACTTTCAATGTAAATGGATTAAACACTCCACTCAAAAGACATAGGAAGACTGAATGAATAAGAAAAACAAAACCCTTACATAAGCTGCCTACAAGAAAATCACCTCAGATTGAAAGACACACACCAATGGAAAGTAAAGGGATGGAAAAAGATATTTCATGAAAATTGAAACAAACAAACAAATAAAGCTGGGGTAGCATACATATATCAGACAAAATAGACTTTAAAACAAAAGCTATAACAGGAGACAAAGAAGGACTCAGTAATCCCACTTCTGGGTATTTATCTAAAGAAACCCAAATGCTACTTTGAAGGGACATGTACACCCATATGTTCATTGCAGCATTGTTTACAGTGGCCAAGATGTGGAAGCCGTGTGGGTGTCTGTCAGTGGAAGAATGGATAAAGAGGAGATGGTACATATATACAGTGGAATATTGCTCAGCCATGGAAGGAAATCAGTCTTGCCATCTGCGGTGGCATGGAGGGACCTGGAATGTACTGCACTGAATGGAGTATGACAGACAGAGAAAGACAGATTCAACATGATTTCATTTATATATGAAATGTAAACAACAAAATAAATGAAAAAGAACAGAAACAAACTCAAAGATACAGAAAACATTTTGATGGTTGATAGATGGGAGGGGCATTAGGGGTGTGGATAAAAAAAGGGAAGGGACTAAGAAGTGCAAATTAGTTGTTACAAAGTAGTCACAGGGATGTGGGGTATGGGATAAGGAATATAGTCAATAATATTGTAACAACAATGTATGGTGTCATATTGATATTAGATTTGTTGGTGTGATAGATGGGAGGGGTTGGGCGACAGGATGAAAAAGATGAAGGGACTAAGAAGTGCAAACTGCTGGTTACAAAATAGTCATGGGGATAAAGTAAAGCACAGGGAATCTAGTCAGTGATATGGTAATAACTATGTATAGGGCAAGGTGGGTAGTAGACTATCAGGGAGATCATTTCTTAAATTATACAAATGTCTAATCACTATGCTGTACACTTGAAATTCATATAAAGTAATACTGAATGTCAAAAAAAAGGCAACAGAGACTATCCCAATAAAAGCAAAGAAAGGGGAAAAAGCTAATAAATTAAACAGAGCCTCAATGACATGTTAGACCATATTAAGGATCTACCACATGTATAATTTGGAGACCCAGTGAAAAAGAAGAAAATAGAAAATTATTTGAAGAAGTAATAGCTGAAAGTTTTCTGAATTTTATTAAAAATTTAAATTGACATGTCCAAAAAAAATCAACAAACCCCAAGGCAGGATAAATACAAAGAAAATCACTTCAAAATCAAGTTTATGAAAACCAGTGGTAAAGAGAAAATCTTAAAAGTAGTCAGAAAAAAATATTCATCGTGTACAAGAGAACATAACTAAGAAACAACAAAGACTACCCAACTGAATCTATGCAAGCAAGAAGATATTGGAACAATATCTCTACTGTACAGAGAGGAAGGGAAAGTGACTTTCAATCTAGAATTCTATATCAAGTGAAAATATCCTTCAAAAGTAAAGGCAAAATAAAAAATTTTCAGACAAATAAAAGCTGAGAGAATTCATTATCACTACCAGACTTGCGTTATAGAAATTATTAAGTAAAGCTCTTCTGGTTGAAAGAAAATATTCGATGAAAATCAGGTCTATACAAATGACTGAAGAGTACTGGAAATACAAAATATGTGGGTAGATTTTAAAAAGTATGCGTCTTCTCATTTTCTTTAAAAGATAGCTGACTACTTAATATGAAAATAACAAAGCATTGGGTTTTTAAGGTATGTATAAGTAAAATGTGTAACAACAAAAGCACAAAGAACAAGAGAGGGAAAGGAATTCTATGGTAAGTTTCTTACATCTTACATTAAAGTGGTATAATATTCATGGAAAGTAGACTATGGTTAAGTTAAACATACATATTACGAACTCTAGAGCAATTACTAAAAACAAAATGAAGAGGTATAGCTTAATAAGCTTATAGAGAAGAGAGAATGGAATCCTAAAAAGTACCGAATTAATACAAACTAAGGCAGGGGAAAAAGTGGAACAAGGAAGAGATGGGGAAAATAGAAAATAAATAATAGCAAGATGATATATTTGAACCCTATCTATCAATGATTGCTTTCAATGTAAATTCTCTAAATATTCCAATTCAAAGATTGACAAACTAGATAAAAAAGCAAGACCAAACTACATATGTTTACAAGATATCCATTTTAAAAAGACATAGGCAGCTTAAAAATAACGTTTGGAATAAAATATACCACACAAACACTAATTATATGAAAGCTCTATTATGCGAATTATACCTTAATAAAGATATTTTAATTTAAAAAAGAAAGTTATACTACTACATTGATATTAAGTCAAATAGACCTCATAAAAATGAATATATCCAAGGACAAAAAGGAACATTACCTAGTGTTAAATAGTATAAACGATATCATGCCATAAAATCAACAACTTAGAAAAAAATGTACAAATTCCTTGAAATGTACAAACTACCAAAATTAACTCAAGAAGAAACAGAAAGACTAAAAACCCTATATCTATTACATAAATTGAAGTTGTAGTTATAAATCTTCCTACAAAGAATGCATTGGTCTCCAATAGTATCACTGGTAAATTCTATTTTTAAAAATTAGGTAGGAAAAAAAATGCCATATCTATCAATCTCTTTCAGAAAAACCTTCCCAACTAATTTTATGAAGCCAACTTATCCTGATACCAAAACCAGAAAAAAGATGTTAAAATAGAAAACTACAGACCAATATTCTTTATGGGGCAAAAATACTTTTACAATAAGAACAAATTGCATTCAACAATATACAAAAAGGATAATACACCATGATCCAGTGGGATTTATCCTAAGAACTAAAGGTTAGTTTAATATTCCAATATCAGTAAAATCATGATTATCTCAATGGAATAAAAAAAAAAATCTGCCGGCCTAATTCTACATGATTTATGGTAAAAACTCACAGTATAGTAGGAATACGAGGTCTGACTATTAAGTTCACAAACTTGCCACCATGCACTCACATTGACAGCACTGTACAAACAGCTTGGGAAGGTTTCATAACCTTGGTATATCAGTGTCTCACAGCTGTGTTTGTGTCGATGTGTGGCGGTGTCTTGCCGAGTGGCATTCATTATTGTTGTTGCGTGTTTTTGTGTGCCATCGTGAGAATGTCTGAGCTTGATTTAGAGCAACAAACAAACATTAAATGTCTTGTTAAACTTGGCAAGGGTGGAAGTGAAATTAGGGACATGTTAGTCCAAGTTTACAGGGATGAAGAAACGGCAGAGTACACATCAATTAAATGTTTTTCTGAGGGAAGGAACGCGTCAGTGATGAAGAGAGGTCAGAGCAGTCAATAACAAACAGAACTGACAAAAAAAAATTCATCGAATTGTGTGTCAAAATCATCGGCTGACTGTGAGAAGCACAGCAGATCAAGTAAACATCGATAGAGAAATAGAAAAATTTTGACTAAAAAACTTGGCATGAGAAAGGTGTGTGCAAAAATGGTCCCAAAGGAACTCACCGATGAACAAAAGCAAAGGAGAGTCCAAGTTTGCCAAGACCTTTTGGAGAGGCAAGACGATGTTTTGGGCTGTGTTATCACTGGTGATGAAACATGGGTGCACCAATACAACCCTGAAACAAAGCGTCAAAGTGCACAATGGAAGTCAGGCAAAGCTCCAAGACCAAAAGTTTCATCAGTCCAAATCAAGAGTCAAAATGGTGCTGCTAACCTTTTTTTGATATCAGAGAGATTATTCATTATGAATTTGTACCAACTGGACAGACAGTTAACCAAGTTTGATATTTGGAAGTGCTGAAAAGGCTGCGTGAAAAAGTTAGATGACCTGAACTTTTCATCAACAATTCATGGCTCTTGCATCACGACACTGCACCAGCTCATACAGCACTGTCTGTGAGGGAGCTTTTAGCCAGTCAACAAATAACTATATTGGAACAACCTCCCTACTCACCTGATCTGGTCCCCAGTGACTTCTTTCTTTACCTAAAGATAAAGGAAATATTGAAAAGAAGACATTTTGATGACATTCAGGGCATCAAGGGTAATACGATGACAGCTCTGATGGCCATTTCAGAAAAAGAGTTCCAAAATTACTTTGAAGGGTGGACTGGGTGCTGGCCTTGGTGCATAGCTTCCCAAGGGGAGAACTGCGAAGGTGACTGTAGTGATATTCAGCAATGAGGTATGCAGCACTTTTTCTAGGATGAGTTCGCGAACTTAATTGTCAGGCTGTATATACATTCACTTCTGGGCCACCCCTCTTTGCATGAGGCCCGAGACTCTCCCTGAACTGGCTCCCACTCTGCCAAGGATTTTAAACACCCTGAGGCCCAGCAGTCCAACGTCAGCCCTGAAGAAGGCAACCATGGGCACCTAATGGGGCCCTTTTCCAAGTCAGTGGTGGGGTCCTGGAGCAGTTCAGAAGTGGCCCTATGAACCCTGACCCAAGGCTCTAGAGAGGGCAGCTAACTGGGAGTTTCAAAACTCTTTCTGCTGATATTCTGGAATTTCCACCAATTGGAAACTGCCCTGCAGAGCCTCAGAGTGTGGCAGCTCTCAGAAATCTGGAACAATCCTGTTCTTCATTTATAGGCAGAGAAACTGAGGCCCTGACACTTTTTTCCAAAGTCACACAATTAGGAAGCCAGGCCGGAGCTCCAGCCAGAGCCCTGAACCACTGTGCTGAGTAAGCTTCAGGACAGGCAGGACCATGGAAAAGCAGCCACCGCCCAGCCGCCAAACACAAAGAGACCCCAGCACCACCCTGCATTTTCCTTCTGATTTCGAACACGTCCAAATGTACCTAAGGTAGAAATGGTGTAATTAATGCCCTTAGATGTGGATTTGTCACCTGATTTAACAACCACTAACATTGTGCACTGTTTGCTTCATCGTTTTTTCGTTTGCTGAAATATTTTAAAGCACATCACAAATACCGTGACATTTCACACCTACATGCCTCAGACTATGTCTTTTCTAAATAAGAGCTTGTACTTAGTGCATCTCAATGTCATTAAAGTATCTAACAAAGCTTGTCATTTCTTAAAAACAATGCTCAGTCTCGATTTGTCACAGATGCTGCTGGCGTCCCTCCCTGGGAGTCGGCAGCAACTGCAGTGGGCAGCGCCCTTACACACCAGTGCTTCCTATCCAGGCACCTGCATTTCCACCTGAGGGCAGGTTAGCACTGCAGGACCCTGTTTTCCCCTTAAAGGGGCAGACCCAAAGGGTCAGGCAGTTAAATCCTAGCAGCAACTCTCAACCAAGGAGAGGCAGGACTTGGTCAATAGCTACCAAGCTGCCTTGTCCCTTGGAAGGGACTTCTGCGTGTGCTCTATGCAGTCACTAAGGGGGCTCACAATGCAATTGACCCCATGCCCCACAGCAGTAACCTAGCTCGGGCTGCATAGGCTTTCCTCCCTTCCCTGTTTCACTCTGCAGCCTTTACTTTGCTTCCTGAGATGACCTCCTACGTAAACATCTTGCACCCTGATTCTAGTCTCAGCATCTGCTTTTAGGGACCCCAAACTAAAACAATATTCAGATTTTTTCCAGTTGTCTCTCAATCGGCCTGTGTTTTCAATAGATCGAAACGGACAGCCTAAACAAAGTGTTGTGGGCGGGGGGGGGGGGGGGGGGTGTTGCCAGGATTGGTGATAAGGCACTTCTAGTTCTGCCACTAGGCCTGGGCTGCTTGACCAGTGGAACTGGACACCTCTTGGTTTTGCCCTGAGCTTCTCATGCCCCTTTGTACGGGAGCCACCACACCCTGACTCTCCACTCCCAGCCTGAGGTGGACAAGTGAGCCAAGCCTGGACAGACAGACAGTGGCCCCATTCCCACAGACACGGGCATTTGTTCAGAGATGGGCACGTGACCCTGATGAGCCAGGGAGAGTCAGCACCAGGATGTGCCTGAACCCATTGGGGAAGAGAGGTTTGTCTCCTGTTCCTGCTGATCAGGCAGGATGTGAGTCTGGAGCTGCCGGGGGCCCCATTTCCGCCTCCACGTGAGGACACCCAGCCCGAGGATGAAGTCAACAAAGAGGAACGAAAGTGGAGACATGAAGCTGACAATTCCATGCCGCAGCTGGGTCCAGTTATGCCTGACTCCCGCCACGTGACCCAGGATTTCTCGCTCCGAGACAAAAAGTAAGTGCCTATTAGTACAGAGTCAAAGAGTTCTCCCTTTGCTGGGAAACCCTAGTTCCCAACATAGTGGCTCTGCCTGTGTGGGGCTCAGATGTTTACCAAGGTTTTATAGAAAACTGTCTCGAATGGACACAGGACACACGAGAAAGCCTGGCCAAATTCACTCCATCACCATCTCTTCACTCCTTCCAGCCTATCATCCATGCTGTCGATGACATCATCCTGTGTGTATCGACCACTGTGCTTTACGGGAAGCAGAACCTTGACACTGGAGAGTGTTATATTCATTATTTCAACAATTTGTGAATTCCTGAAGCTCCATAACACATAGTAGTTTATACTATGCTGAGGCCCAACATGCAATGAGGCTGGTGAAAGGAGCAAGTCGCTTCCCTAATGAGCGAGCCTAGCCTACCACCTAGCATCCCCCTCCCTTGAAGGGGAAATTACATGCTATGGGATAGGCCAGCCACTTGAGGATTCCAGAAGCCTTAGAATATTCCCCTTAGGAGTGTCATGGGTTTCCTCTGGTAGGAATAGTAGGTAATGCTGGTTGAGCACCCACTTCTGTGCCAGGCGTTATACGGGGCACCCCACATGTACTACCTATGTCTCCTCGAGACAATCCACAGGGAGGGACCACTGTTCTCATCTGACAACTGAGGGAACTCAGGCCTGGAGAGTTAAATGACTTTCCAAGGTCACAAAACATTTGTGATGGAGCTGGTATTCAATTCTAGGTCTAGAAAACGTACTTTTCTCATAACACCTCTATCTTTTCCCACTAACTTTAGTAGGGGTTTAGTAAGTATGTATACGAGGTCTGACAATTAAGTTCCCGAATTTGTTGCAACAATGTTGCTAACCTTTTTTATATCAGAGGGATAGTTTTTTATCAATTGGTACCAAGTGGACACACAGTTAACCAAGTTTACCATTTGGAAGTGCTGAAAAGGCTGCATGAAAAACTTAGATGACCTGAATTTTTCACCAACAGTTCATAGCTCTTGCATCGCAACAATGCAGCAGCTCACACGGCACTGTCTGTGAGGGAGTTTTTACCCAGTAAACAAATAACTGTATTGGAACATCCTCCCTACTCACCTGATCTGGCCCCCAATGACTTCTTTCTTTACCCAAACATAAAGGAAATATTGAAAGGATGACATTTTGATGACATTCAGGACATCAAGGGTAACATGACAACAGCTCTGATGGCCATTCTAGAAAACTAGTTCCAAAATTGCTTTGAAGGGTGACTAGGCACTGGCGTCAGTGCATAGCTTCCCAAGGGGAGTACTTCGAAGGTGACCGTAGTGATATTCAGCAATGAAGTATGTAGCACTTTTTCTAGGATGAGTTCGCGAACTTAATTGTCCAACCTTCGTAGACTTGTGAGCAGGGTTTAAACTGTCTGCACACCAAACCTCTGGCCAGTGAATTGGAAGGTGAGCCCACAAGGATACAATCCAAGTAGACACATGCAACGTGTTTACAAGACCAGGGGTCCCCAAACTGGCCGGGGTTCTTTTCAGAAAACCTGAGCGGGCACTGAGCATCTCGACTTTTTTAACGAGAGTCCTAGGTGATTCTTATGACCAAGCACTGTTGACAGCTATGCCACAGGGACCTAAAAAAGACAGAAATGGCCGTGACACTCATTTTACTCTGCAGGGGAGGGAGCAGCAGTAACTTAGTAACTGAACAAGTGCATGTGGGGACCCAGGAGGATGAGACCCGAAGAGGTGAAGGAATTTTATTCCTGCCCACAAGCCGTGAGCACCACGTTTTCTTTTTCCTCAAATCAAACAATAATTTCGAGCTGTTTTTATCTGTTCCGAGATGGTGGCCAAGACGGTGGGTATATGCTGTTGAGCACTTCACACTATTTGGGGAAATAAGACGTTCACACCTTTTCTTATCCTTTCACTTCTCTACATCATTTCTGCTGCAAAGCAGATAAACAGAGCTTTCAAGGTATCAACTTAAAGCACAGAGAAGAGATGGCCCAGGGACGCCTTAAAAGTCTGCTGCCAACATCCACTGCCCCGTTGGCCAGGGACCCATGAGCACGCGTGTGTCTCTCCCAGAACCAGTGAGGGCACTGGGACAGCCCTCTGCGGGGCAGGTTAGAGCACCGTTTTCCTGGAGCTCTTCACCTGGACACAGGGAAAGGCTTCAGGTCCCTGAGCTGGGTGGGAACCATGGCACCGTGGAAGGTGTAAACCTCTAGTTCCACATCAGAAAAAGGGGATCATAATTCTATTTTCTTATAGTCTTGCGATGGCTCATTGGATGTAGATAATGAATATAAAGTACCAGATTTACCTAAAAATGTTCAGGAGTGTGGAGTGTGCTGCTGTGCTATTCTCTCCTCATCCGAATGCAGATGCTACCTGCAAAGAGCCATTCGGGTTTTGTTGGGGTTTGTTTGTTTGGTTTTTTTTTTGTGTGGTTTTTTTTTGTTGTTTTTTTAACCTGAATCAGGGCACATAATTATCTAGTGTTAGGGCTGGAAGAACCTTCTTGAGATCCCCTATCCAGTCAAACCCCTTTATTCCACAGAGGGGAAAAAATGAGACCCAGAGAGGTTCAAACACTTAGGAAGGTCACACAGGAGTTAGTCCAGAGCCAAGACAAGTCCCGGACCAATCTAGCTCCCCGTTCCCCACCAGCATGCTTGGCAGTTTCTCATACTGCAGACATGGTGAGTCCAACAAGGATTTCAGTGTATTTCTTTTTTAAAGATTGATTTTCATGTTTTTAAGCTTTGTGAAACCAGCAATTTTAATCAATTTTTCAAAATTGCTAATTTCATCCATCCAGGGAACTCACACACAAACAGAAGGGCTGATTGAAATTTAAATGGCGGCTGGCTTGTTAGCTGCAGGCACCAGGCTGGGTATTTTCATATGCAAGTCTGCAACTGTGTCCCAGCCTGGCAGCAAGAGGAAGCAATCTCCCCGAGACACTTGAAGACATTAAGAATTCAGGCAGCCAAAACGAGAAGCAACAACGCGAAATGATAAAACAAAGACAGATCATTATTAGCGCCAATATAATGTGTTCCCGTGTCCTCCAATCTCATTTAGAGCCCTGCCCGTTGTCTATTGAAACTGTAATTAGGCTGATAGGAACCAGAGGATTAAAGTAACTTTCTCCCCCGAATTGGAGGATTTCAAATGAGCGAGATGGGGAGGAGATAAACCTGAGAGGGATTTTAATATTCTGGGCTGCAGCGCCTGGGACAGCACAGCCTGACAAACAATGGCTGGTTCCTGCCCCAGACAGCTTGGGGAGGGATGTCACATGGCTGCCTGCCCCACCTTGGTGATGGTAATTTCTCCTCCCTCCCCAGCCAAATCTACACCTTTGTCCTTGACACCTCCCACTCAGCGACCTGTTCTCTGGTCTGACTCAGAAACTCCTCAATAGTCTGTCCCCTTCTTGCTTCCTGCAACCTCTGCTGGCCCAGGCCACTTCCCAACACACCTGCCCCAGCTATTGAGACAACCTCCTGTGTGGCCTGGACTCTCCAGGAGGGCAGGGGCTCCCAGGTGTCTCACTTCAGCCTCTGGTGCCTTTAGTAAGATTCCAGCTTCCAGCCTGACTCAAGCTGCTCAAGGCCACCCTTCTTATCCCTTCTCTCCTTAAACCCATTCCGGCACCCACTCCCCCACCCACAGAACAAAGGCCCTTCCATCTGTTCCCCAGTTGCCCCGCGTGCCCCAGGCTGTCACTCAGAGGGACCAGTTGCCCACCCTAACAGGCTGCATGTTCCAACCCTCTGGCTGGTGCACACACTGCTCCCCCCTACCACGTCTTTAGTTGGCAGAATTCTACGAGCCCTTCAATATTGCCTTCTCAGAGGTCTTAGCCGGAGCTCCATGGGAGTCTGTCGTTCCCTCCTCAAGGGCTCACAATGCCTTGTTCAGACACATGTCATATCCTTCCTCCAAGCTGTGGCCCTCTGTCATTGACCATGTGGTGACCCTCCAGTGGACTTTAAGCTCTGCAAGGGGATACACCCAACCACGACCATCTCCACATTGATGGAAACGTGCTTGGCCAGAAACATGGAATTAAAATTCATTGTAACACTGATTAGCCTGAAGATATTATGTGGGACCCCAAGGACACTGAGCCTGAGGAACTTTTACTGCAGATCTCATTAACCTATGGGTTTCCTATGTGAGTGTGTGTGTGTGTGTGTGTGTGAGACTATGTATGAGTACGTGCATACGAGGGTGTGTGTGAGCATGTGTGTGTATACATGTGCACGTGTGTGCGTGCACGTGTGGACCCCAGAGTCAGTACACAGTGAGTCCTGATGTGCTAGGCAAGGAGGAATTCTCACTTCCTGGGCAAGGAGTCAACACAAGGGCAGAAGAGCGGTCGCCGGCACCTGGGACCAGAGGAGCAGCTCAGCATCCAAATTCCCCACAATCCTTTGCACAAAACTAAATATTGCGTCACCTGTCCCTTACATTCCTAGTTCTTGGATGCCCCAAGAGTTGATTTGAAAGTGGCAAAAAGCAGCATCTGACAGTCATTCACCAAGTGTCCACTGCGGAATTGGGAAGTGCCAGCCGGGGTGTTAAGCATTCCATCATCCTTCCCTTCCAGGCCTCAGTTTCTCCACCAGCAAAATAAGGAGGAATCTCAAAAGACTAAGGGCCTGTGCAGCTCTGACAGTGACAACTAGTTAATGTCACTTCAGGCTGTGACAACCTCACTCCAACCCCTGGGCTGGCAGGGAAGGCAGGAGCCATCATGAAACAGACTTTGTGGCCCATAACGGGGAGCTCGGGCTTGAGAAGGGCCCACGCGAGACGCTGAATGGCCTCCGCACGTCTGTGTCAGGCGTACAGGGGCTGAGTGTGGGAGCTGGAAGGTGCTTTAGTCCCACTTAACTGAAGTGCAAACAAATTCAGGGAGGTAAGGGCCTGAACTAGCTCATCCCTGGAGACATCTAGGTCAGGCGCCCAGGCCCTTCCCACCTGCCCTCTTCCTTTTGTTTTCCTGCATGAAACTGCTCATTGTTGCGGGGATGGCACAGAGTGAGAGAACTCTTGGTTCACTTTCCTCGTCCTCTCCTCTAAAAGATAGAATTCCTTTGCTCAGAGAAAAAGTATGTGCAAATGTCAGTTTTCTGCCTATGCCTCCTGTATATGCAGGTTAGCAGGTCCATGTGAGGGTGAATGTGTGTGTGTGCGAAGGTAATTTGATGTACGCTGTGTACATGAAAGTAACTGAAGCTATGTGGGTACATGTGTGTGCATGTGGGCACACAAGCAGGTGTATGTGGGCACATCATGTGAGCCGCACCGTGATTGTATATTCATACGTGTAAGTATCGATATGTGTATATAGGTGTGTGGAGTTTGCAGAGTGTACCCATGTAGGTGTATGTGTGTGTGTTGTGCATGTTACACATATATGTTGTGT
Organism: Rhinolophus sinicus; assembly: GCF_057876585.1. NCBI lineage: Eukaryota > Metazoa > Chordata > Mammalia > Chiroptera > Rhinolophidae > Rhinolophus > Rhinolophus sinicus. The sequence continues at coordinate 54,861,759 of NC_142515.1, read as the reverse complement.
TTGGAATTGAGGCAAATAAGAGGTCATACAATGCACATTCTTCCTAAGATGGAAACCACATAGCCTGATACTAACGATAAGGGTCAGTGACCTTTCCCAAGACCTCTGTCAAATTAAATCATCCTCATTTAGGCAATCTTTTGCTTTTCACATGACCCAAAGATCAGACAAGTAGCATCAGATAATGTCACGTGCAGGCTCCCACTTCCTGAGTGGGCTCCTTGGATTCAAGTCACCAAGGAAATCATGATTCAATTTCCTTAGAGTTGTATTAAAGGTAGATTGGCTTAAAGTCAGGCCAACTCAAGGCAGTTTCTTCATCTGTAAACCAAATGGATGGTTCATACCTGGTGGGGCTGTTGGGAGGACAGAGTGGGACAGCAGGTGTGTGAGGCCCAAGTCCAGCATCTGACACATGGTAAGGGCTCAGCCCGCATCAGCTGTGCTTTGTTCTGACAGCTATGGGGACTGTGCTTTGGCCGCCAGACACTATTAATGCCCTCCCCTCTGGTGCTGGACCAAACAGACTTTGGCAGGGTCACCCCCTGCGCAGCGGCCCCTCGTCGTACATGCCCCATTAGTTGCACGGTGCCCCAAAGTACAACAGGAACGTTTCCTATGCCGTCTCCTTTGCTAAATACCGCTGTGACAGCTTCTTGGCAGGAACACGACGCCAAGGTTAACATATGTTAAGAATATGTGCTACAGGCTTCCCACCTCAACATGGAAGCAAGAGGGAACCGCACCTCATCGGGGCCTTTCCTGAGCCGACAGCCTGGAAAGCTGGCTTTGCAGACGCCCCACTCACCTCACCCAGGAGACCCCAGGGAATCTCAACCTGACAAATCTACTTGGTCACCTCATCTGCTCTTCTCACAGCTCAGGACACCCTCCACTGCAGACCTGCCCAGTGATGATCCAACTGCAGCTTACACCCCACCAACAGGGCACTCACCACTGCCAGGAAAAGTCAATTGCCCTTCTAGTACTTTCTCTGGGCCAGGCTCTGAATAGGACATGGAGAACAAAATTGTAAAAAAGATATAGCCATGCCCCCAAAGGGCTTATAACGGAACAGGAAATTCTAACCAATATCATGGTTAGAGTGTGCTTGCCTGCACACTCTCCCTTCAAGGGTCTGGACCCACTTTGTCCCCCAATCCAAGGAAAGGCAATGACCAGACATATGGCAGGCCATGTTCTGTAGCTCTGTGGCCCCTATAAGGGCCTCTCCCTGCTGCATCACAATTTTACCTTCTTTACATCAAATACCTGGGGTGGGGAGCACATCATACCTACACAGTCACAGTGGTGCCTGGCTTCAAAAGCCCCCATCTCCAGGGAACATGCTGGTCTTCCCATAAGGGCAAAACTGGGGACTCCATATCCCTGAAACTGACATCATTTGGTCATTTTGTGGATATGCAACTCAAGGCTCTGAGAGGGCACGTGATTATTTCAAAATCATACAGCTAAGGGGATCCCAACCTTGTTTTTGCCTCTAAGTCAGCAGGAAAAATGGTCCCAGGGTTTAGTCAGTGCAATCAGGCTGGATGTTGGCCCATCCAGGAGACCAGGTTCAAGGGTAGTTTTCACTAGTCATGCTGCTGCTGAGAACATCCTTTTAAGTTGTTTCATTTATGAGTTCCATGTCCCACTTACCATCCCATGAAATTCATCCTTTGCCTAAAAAGTCTGATTTATTGAATCTATGAATATACTAGGTGCCTAGTCTGTGCTCATGGCTTCCGGGAAGAGGAAAGTGGAGATGGAGGGCACAGAGAAGATGTTGTATTAATGTTAAACAATGCAAGCTGCTGCAGCAGAAAAATCTCAGACGCTTCACAGGATCAAGTCTGTTTCTTGCTCATGTTACAGGTCTAATTCAGGAAAGTGGGAAGCTCTGATCCACACAGTCATGCAGGGCACCAGGCTGACAGAGGATCTGTCATCTTGTAGTTGTGCCATCTGGGTCACATGGCATCTGTGGTGCTTCAGAGGAGAGAGTAAGGGATAGAGGAAGACTCCTGCCAGCTCTTAACTGCCTCAGCCAGGAAATGACACATGTCACTTCTGCTCACAATCTAGAACTACTCACGTGGATCCCCTGCCAGCAAGGGAATCTGGAAATATAAGGGATAACATGGATCTCTGGTGAGCGCTCACTGTCTCTGACACAGATTATGGCCCCAGCTCTCCAGGGACTTACAAATTGGTCAGGGAGAGAAAAAAGGATGACTGGGGAAGAGAAACTGGTCTGTGGGTTTGTGTTATACTAGGGTCCAGAGGAAGAAGGTCCATACGGAGGATAAAGATAATCAGGAAAGACTTCCTATGGGAGGTGTACCTAGAAGAGGTATTCATATACCAGGTGGGAATGGATAGAGTCTGTGTGACTGGTATCAGAAGAAAGAAGGTAGAGGCCAAGAAGGGAGGGAATTTGATCAGGGCCATGAAACCAGAGAATAAGGTCCTTGGAAGACAGTCTTGGGACCTGGGGTTGGAAAGGGAGGGGGCAGTTAATATGAAATAGGCATTCAGGGAAGGTGAGTCTTCCTAGGGAAAGATTGGAAGCAAGGCACATGTTAAAGGGCTCTTCTGGGAATCTTGGAGAGAAGAGCTGCAGACAGGATGGCACTGAGCAGGGACCAGACAGGAGAGACATCTTAAATGGAGCCAGGACAATCACCCTGCTAGTGATGGAAACACATCTGAGCTGATAAACTCCTGACCTCCATCCCACACAAGAGTTTCCGGAAAAACTGCAGCATTAATCCAACAGAATGTCTGTTCAACAACTGTGCTGAAAATGAAATGATTTGATTTCAGGAGGTAAAATACATCTTGAAGTTAAATTCTTGGCTCTACTTTAAAATTCTCTTAAGTGGGTTAGAATAGCTGGTTTATCCTTCATGGATGGAGTTGGGCACCTTCTTCCCCTCCTTGCCACTTGAGAGTGTGTAAGGACACACAAGGTGTCCCTCTTGATAGCACGTTTCTCCCCTGCACAGGGGTCAGATGGCGCTAGGCTTGGAGGCAGGAAGGGGAAATGCCTGAGGACCTGGATTCTAGAAGACAGAAAGGAGCAGACTTATCTTCTCTGCAGGGGATTCTCTCGTACCTCAAGTTGGACTTCTGTTCTAGTGTTAGTGACCCTCCTATCCCAGGACCTCGACTATATCCTGAGGTCAGAAGTGGGACAGTAGGGTGAGGGGACATGAAGTCATGACCAGGAATGACCTGGGGGGTGTTTGCTTGGAGGGTATATGGTCTGGCTTCAGTCGTCTGATTGGCTGATTAACATATGCTTGGCGCGGTGGAGTAAAATTCCAACTAACAGTGGGTTCGTGGAATTTACAGGGAGGCGTTTTCTAACAGAAAAACTCACCAATGAAATAGGTCACCTTAGGAAAAGGATTGAGATTCCTATCACTGGAAAGCCCAGACAACCACCAGTTCTTCTGTTGGTGTAAAGAGGGGTCAGACAGGACCAAGGCAAAAGCCCCAGCAATTCGGACCTACTAAGGGACTTGTTTACCATCCCAGTAACTAGAAAAGTTTGCATGTGCTAACCCTTCTCGGTTTGCCCAGGATACCCCCAGGAGTAGCAACGGAAGTCCCACATGCTGGAAAACCTCTAACACCATTTGGTTATTCTAGTTTGTATTCCCCGTAGGTGACAACCACAAAACTCACATTTAATCCCTTAGGATGGGAGAATTCAATGGTTCACCATTGTGACACATCATGTGTCATCATTATTTTTATGAATACTAAGGTTTAAAAAAAGGGTCAAAGTTTGGAAAGATTTTTTTTTATGTAACATAAGAGTCAATTCAAGTTTGTTCATATACTGACTATGTGCATTTTCACATACTTTCTTGTGTGGGAAGGAAAGAAATGAAACTATAGTTAGCAGACCAGGGCACTCTACTGCTATCAACAGCTGAAATGAGTAACAACCCTGATGCACCGACTGTGAATTACTACAGAATATTACTACCTCGGAAAAAAGGGCGGCAAGCACCATTCATGAGGGGGACTTGCCAGAAGGATGGAAACTGAATTGGGTGAAGCCCTTAGATCGAGCCTTTAGTGTAAGACATGCTAAGGAGAGAGGAACAAGTTCCACACCGCCACAAGAATGAAGTCAACCAAATTCCGAACGTGGAACATTCTATGGGATGACTGACCCATATTCTTCATCAAGTCAAAAGCATGAGAAATAAAGGGATGGGGTGGGGATGTGGGACAGAGAGGCTGTTCTAATTACAGCCATGGCAACCAGATCAAAGAGAGGGTTCAGTCTGGACAGGATTCAAAGAAAGTAATTGAAAACAAATACGTTTGTGGGGGTGGGGTACTAGCAGGAACTAGCTGAGTGTGGGCTGGACATTAGAGTGGCATACTCCATACCTTCTGAAATAGGACTTTTTTCAGTCTGGCTGGTGGGAACAGACACTATCACCACCTTCATGCCAACTCCGTGCTCTGGTTGCCTCTCATCCTTTTGGGTGGTTTTTTCACGTGGCCTCAGGTAATTTCCTCACAGGCAGGTGATGATCAGAACGTAACTCTGCCAAGTACTGGAGGGGAACGGTCTGTAGTCCCCTGAGGTCCTCTCTCTTCTCCTCCTCTCTGCAGCTCCCTACCCCGTGCTCTCTAGCTCCTGTGGTCTCCCTACACTCGGCTCCATCTCCGTGAATTAGGAGGGCCACCGGGCTCTTGGGTCCCCTTCCTGTGCTGCAGCCTGGGAGCTCTCTCCAGGCAGGTAGCCTGGGGCGCTCATGTGGCTCCCCTGGTCTGTGTCCCACCTCTCATAGGGCACAGTACTTAGCTTCCTGGTGCCACTGTCTTGAAAACCACGGTTTCATGTATTTTGTCTATTTTGTTGTTGTCGATGATGTTGCAGTTGCTGTTTCAGGCTGAAAGGTCGATCTAGTCCTGTTATTCTATCTGGGCCAAAAGCGAAGTCCTTGCAATAGTGATGACAGGTGGACAGAGCAGGAATGACTGTGTCCATGTCACTGACCAGGACCCACAGCCTCTGAGAAGCTGGTCTGGCCTGCCAGCCCTGACTCGCTATGGACCCCAGCACCAGGCTCCCATTTCAGGGCACGTTCTGCAGGAGCTCACCGTCCTGGCAGGTGTCATGCCCAGCGGGGACTTTCCAGCCAAATGGGGGTCTGCCCTGCAGAGAGGAGGCACTTTCTAGCACTTTCCTTTGGGCTCTGAAGAGCTGGCATTAGCCTGTGCTAGCTGTAAGTTTCCATCAGCATTTTTTTCCCTGTTATCAACACTAAATAAAATAAACATTTGTCTGACTTGAGGTTTTTGGCTTTCATGAACTATTTCCCATATGTCTCTTTGTTTTGCTTCCCTCTGCCCCATTCCCCAACTATCATTGTTACCTCCTTTCTGCCCCCACACCATACCACCATTCCCACTCACCGCCTAACACACACACACACACACACACACACACACACACACACACACACACACACTCAGACTGTGTTCTTTGTTCCAGGGAGCAGTGTCTTTCCTTTTCTGAGTATCTTTCTATTCTGGCATGGGACACCAAATCCTAGTTCCAACTCTGCTCCTGGATGTGTGACCTCGGACGAGTGCAAAACCCTCTAAGCTTTCATTCTCTCTGAGCAATAAATCCCCATCAGGTCATGAAGAAGGACATAGGACCAGAGATGTGGCCCAGGACCCCTTCCTGCTGACCACCAGAGACCGTGTGATGGAGGGAGACCTGGGCAGGGGTCCAAGGCCCTCACTGTGTGGCCCCATACAAGTCCCCAGAGCTCCCTGAGGGGCCTGTTTCTCCTCTGTGAAGCAGAGACAATAATCCTTATGCTGCCAGCATTGTGGGGTGAATGTGAGGGCTCTGCTTCTCTGCCGGGGTGGGGGGTGGGGGGGGCGGGGCTCGCACATCTGACACAAACAGTACATGAGGTTCTGGCTGCCCATGGACACCTATGGCAGGGAGATGGCCCCAGTCAAGCTCAGGGAAGGGAGGGGACTCTCTGGCCTAAACCCTTCCTATTACCAGGCACATATCATCTATGGGCCCAATGTGTCTGACATGAAGAACACAGTTCGTAGCCAAGAACACCGTTTACAGCTGTATTATTATTTTGTCTTTCTGATCATGTTTACTTTAGAAAATTGGAAAGGTACAGTCAATTAAGGAAAATTAAAAACACCCCATACTCCCTTCGTCCAGAGATAACCAAATGCTGCATATAAGTGGACCCATGCAGTTCAAACCTATATTCTTCAAGGATCAACTATATTTTCGACCTGCAGTTAGGAGTCCCTATATGCAGAGGGCTGACAACTCACATGGGGATTTTCAACAGTGTATAGCGGTGACAACCTTAAGCCCTGCATTGCTTAGGGTCAACTGTATACACACACACATACACACGTACACACAGGTACACATATTTTGAAATTATATACAGGGAGAAAACCATATAGATGCATATGGTGGTAAGAATTTCATAAGCCACATAGGCACATATGGAAAAAATGTCATTTTCATTATTTTCCTGTAAGTAAACTTCATTTCTATGTTAAGTCCCATTCTCCTTGACAGCAGAAATGCTAATCTAGTAAATCCTAGGTAAATGCAATCACTTCAAGTTCAAGTTTTCTCCTCAGTAAATGCAGATTTCAGTGCTGTCAGCTCGGATCTCCTCTCCCTCCATCTCACGGTTCCTGAGGCTGCTCTAAGCTGCCTGAAGTTGGTCTGGGGACTTGGGGCAGGGGTAAAGAGAAGGCACCTGATCGGCTCTCCTGTGCTGGTGTCCGGCCCTGGTCATCCCTGAGACCGACCATGTCCCCCTCTGTCCGTCCCCCCCCCACTCATTCCTTCATCATATTCACAAGGTCCCTTCGTTGGCTGCTGCCTCCTCATGTTATTACTCAGCTGATACCCACCTTGCTTGAGGAAACTGGAAAATCCAGCTGCCCTTAGGTGTCACCCTGGGCTGTGGGAGAGACCAAGGAGCTGAACTGCACAGAAAGAAAATACGCTGCTTACTCCTTCACACATCCAAATGGCCAGGTACGGTTCATGCTATTCCTCTCCTCTCTCTAGCTCCCTCTGTCCCTGTCTACTAATTGCTGTAACAAACACTTATTTAGTGCTCACTGGGGTAAGTGTGTCCTTTATGTGCAGTGATTCATTTGATCCCTGCAACTACCCTATTAGATAGATGTTGTTAGTACCCCTCTGTTATAGAAAAGGAAACGGAGCCCCAGAGTTTAGGCATCACGCCTCAAATTACACAGATGGAAAGATGTAGAACCAGGGTTCCCCCCAAACAGGAGGACCCAGAGCTCACACTCTAATCGTGGCCAACCTGCCACCGGTTCCCTGTCCCCTTCGCTCAGACACACACACCACATTTCAGATCCTGCTTTCTCATTTAAGTTTATAGCACTGGAGCAATTGTTCTCAAATGAGGCCCACGGGGACGGTTGGAGCCCGAGAGATTCACCTATTCTCCCCTTGTGGGACCAACCAGCATGGCGTGCCCACATCCTACCAGGGTAGGTAGGAAGTGGGTACTCCATGTGGGTACAGAGCAGCAAATCCAAGCCTTTAGTGAGGAAGCCAGATGTGGACACAAATGAGACATCCCTGGTAAACCGGGCTGGGTGATCATAGCACGTCTCTCACAGAGGCTGGTGTGGAGCTGAGATGAGATAATGCCTGTAAGTGCTCAGAGCCATGCCTGCGTGTGGCATTGAATAAATGTCAGCTATTAACAGTATTTTAAAATGTCACTACCCCACGACCCAGAGCAAAGGAGAAGGGCCACGCTTCCCTGAACAAGCTCAATTGAGAAGTAACTAAAGGAGGGCTTCCTGGGTGCTAACTGCAGGAGAGCAGACGTTCCCATCCACAGGAGAGGCCGAGGGCTCACCCCGCCCCACCATGATGTGAGGGAGGCACAGAGGGCCCTCCACTTATGGTCGGCCCCAGCACCAGAAATCCCGCTGTCACTTGTGGGGTCCTCCTCAGGCCCTGTGAAGGATGTGAATGTTCTCCAGAAGGGTGACACATCAAGGCATCGAAATACAATTATCTTGAGATTTGTAGCGTCTTCCCGACTCTCCCACTGAGATAAAGGGACTCGGGTATCCTGGTTCCCAGTCCAATCACAGAGTCTCCACCCTTGGCTCATGCATTCTTTCCTTCTTCTGTGTAATCCACAAATATCCTGAGAAACTATAAAAATGAATCTGCTGTGGAAATTGCCCTCCAGGGTCTCATGGTCAGGGGAGGTAAAGAACCAACCAGTCCTCTCCCACGGTGCTTCAGTCACTTCCCACCTCATGTCCTAGGATGCTGAGAGTTCATGGGAAGGGAGAGGTCCTTCCCGTGGTTTCCATCCATTCCTCAAATATGGTTTCAGACATGACCTGACTAAGGAAGCAGCTGGAACCAAGGCACAGAGGAAAGAAAACAGGGAAGGGGATGGAGATGGTCAGACTGGGGCAAGAAAGAAAAGTGGAGGAATTCAGTCGCAGGATGGAGGATAGGAAACTAAGAATGCCAGGCAAAGACATTGTCCTATCACATATTCAGGTAAGAAAATGACAGGTTTAGAGAGAGGTTCTGCCTGGGGAGGAACTTCCAAGGGCAGTGGATAAGACACTGAACACTGACACCTCCCCCACCTTCCTGGCTTCATGTGTCTACAGATGACACTGCCGGTCTGGACAGGTGACCAGGAAAGAGGGCCGAGTTCCTACCCCTCCCCAAGGACAATCAGGTCAGCTAGCACACACAGCCCTCATCTCTCACTACACAGCCTCTTATACCCCTGTCAGATCCTACGACACCCACCCACCCTGGCACTTGGACTCTTTTTCTGGGTGCCCGGGAGAGAATAAATTTGTCTCATGTCTGCACTCCTGCAGGAGTGGAGGGCAGAGACAGGTGTGAGCCGAAACGGTGGATGGGACAACCTAGGACACACCCTGTGCTGTCGCGGCAGAAACTGGGCTCTGGAACCGACCTGCCTGGGTTCAAACACAGCCCTGTCACATACAGCTGAGTGACCCTGGCAAGTTCTTCACCTCGCTGCACCTTGTTGTCTCAATCTTAATGGAGACTCATGGCCTGAATTGTGGCCCACACCTTGCAGGGATGTGGTTTCATGTCACTTGAGGACGGGCAGGCAGGTGAGCTTGGCTCATGGGTTTGTCCTCCTGTCCTTATGCGGCATGGACATAGAGAACACATGTGGGAGTGCTCCCTGAAGCTGCAGGCGCCATATAGATTCCCTCCCTGTCGGCAGCTAGCTGGGCCCTGGTACAGAGGCCCTCCAGACCCAGCCCACACTACTTGGAGCAGCAGGTCCTCTGCGTGGATTTGGAAGTGCTAAACATGCACTGTCTTACATCTGGGGCGCAGTAGACAGAGGCCAGTTGCTGGGTTTCTTCCAGCCCCGATGAAGTCCGTCTTCCCACTGCTGCTGAGAAAGGCTCAACACAGAATGTCTGGAGTCTCGCCAGACGCTGAGGCGGAGTCTGCTTGGCACCAGCTCCTGGGAAAGAAAGCTGCAGAGTGTAGCTGATTCCCAGACACAGCAGACTGGGGTCCACTGATGGAGCCAGTCTGTTTTTCTGAGGCTGCAGGCCTGGGGAGGGGTGTGGGGACAGGGGAGAGGGCTCTGTATGTGACACACCCAGGGCTGGGAGAGTCCACCTCAGACCCCCAAGAGCTGAGCCCTCCTGTGAGCTCAAGGCACAAGCAGCTTGCAGGCTGGGCAGGGCTCTGGCCCTGGGGCCTTGGCCAAGGCTGATCTGGGCACAGGGGCTTTGGGGTGGGAAGGAAAGCTACCCCTGCCCAGCTGCAAATCCGAGTCCCACACCACATCTCTGTCCTCAAAGAGAGTTGGACACAGGTCGCTGTCCCCATTTGATACCCGAAAAAGTGGAGGCTCAGAGGGCGGAAGTAGATTGCCGAAGGTCACAGTGACAAGGCAGGACTCAGAGTGCAGCCTCGGCCCCACCCCTCGCTGCCCTCCTCCTTCTCTTGCTGGGTTCACTCTAGTCCTCCGACCTGTTAAGGCCACACCATACCAAGAGCTTTACGTGGTTAGCTGCACGTGGCACATCAAGGAGTAAGCACTCGGAGAAAGGGACTTGGAAAACCTGAGTTCTAAGCCTGATGCTACCACTGAACAGCTGTGTAGCTCTGGGCAAGTTTCTTCCCCTCTCTGATCTGATGCCTCATCTGTTACACGGAAATGATATGTGGGAGCAGCACAGACTAGGGTGGGGCAGAGGGTGAAGGAGCCCAGGTCCAGAACCGTTCTGGCCATGATGACTTGTTCATGCTCCGTGTTCCTAAACAGTCAGGACCCGCCTGGCCAGAGCAGCTGGGACCTAAGCCATGAGAACAGACGCAGAGTTCTCTCCTTCCTCAGTGTGAGATGGTGAGCCCAGCCAGCCACCTTTCTGTACACCAGTTTTGCTGTCGGTAAAGGGGTACAATGATACTCAGAAGGTCATTGTGTGTGTGTAAAACACCCTCAAGAAGGGGAGCTAGTAGCATAAGGAGTACCCCATTTGAGGCACCGTGTTTCCCCCAAAATAAGACCTAGCTGGACCATCAGCTCTAGTGCATCTTTTGGAGCAAAAATTAATATAAGACCTGGTATTATATTATTATATTATATTATGTTATATTATATTATATTATATTATATTATATTATATTATATTATATTATATTATATTATATTATATTATATTATATTAAAGACCCGGTCTTACATTATAGTAAAATAAGACCAGGTCTTACATTAATTTTTGCTCCAAAAGACACATGAGAGCTGATTGTCCGGCTAGGTCTTATTTTCAAGGGAAACAGGGTAGCTGGGTAAGCCTCCCTGGACTTCTTGAGGCTGTGATTATCAGAAACATCTTGTGGCAATGAATTTAATATTTAAAAGGTCGTCCTAGGACGAGGCCGACCCATATCCACCCCATGAGCAGGCAGATAAACATGATCATCTTTAGTTTCCTCAGTTTATAAAACTGAAGACTGAGCCCCACACGCTGGGAGATGACAAAGGAAGCCCCGAGACTAGGATTCCCTTGTCTCAGTTCAGAGAAATGGTTCCGGGGTCGGGCACTGGCTTCATACAAACAGGGAGGAGGACCTTAGGGTACAATGGCCTCGTGCACACAGAAAGGGGCCCAAGGGTGCCCTGGGTTCATGCAGACTAGTTGTAGAGGAGAGGAGCTTTTCTGAGCAGCTTCACCATGAGCTAAGTTGGAGAGAGAACCACCAAATCCCCCATGTCCCACAGACAGGCCCAGTCAAAGCCCTACCCCCACCCCCTGTGGCTCAAGCCCATCTGGCAACCATCTAAATGGGGCATGAGTGTTTACAGGCTGCAGGTCCCGGCCCGGAAGCCTGAGACACCCCTGCTCCCAGAGGCATCCAGTGGCGAGGTCGGGGGGTCCCCAGGGTGGCAGGAGACGGTGAAGAGACCCAGCTGGCCCAGGTCCTCCCTCTTCTCCCTAGGTGGACAGGCCTGTTACTGCCCCCTGAGGTTCCTGGTATTTTGATATTGTGAAGGATGTTGACGGAGGGGAGCAGGAGAGGGCTGGGCAAGAAATAGGAGAACCTGAGGTAGTGGGCGGAGCTAGGCAGCTCATATTAATCACGCTTCTCTATAATGATGAGGAGTAGCGGGAAGCAGGACAGATACCGCACCTGGGAGGCTTTGTGGGAAGGAGACATGGGCATAGCAGAAAGGAGGGAAGCAGGCTTGGGGAGAGCGTGTTGCCCCTCCAGGCCTCTCAGCTGCCGTAGAATAGCTGCACCCAGTTTCTAGGCCCACCTGAAACACTGGTCCAGAGGCCTTCAGTCAAGCATGGAGGCAGCTTTGCCAGCCGGGAATCAAACATAGCCAGCCCTGCTATGAGGTGCCCCATGCCTGGCACACTCGCCCACCCAGATGCTCCAGCCGGTGACCTAGGAGTCTGCCTTTAACACCTCTCCCCCACCCCGCCTACCTGCTACAGCCAAGCCTTCATCAAGCCCTGCTGAGTCTTCCTACCATCCGTCTTTTGTATCCATGCACTTTTCCTGATCCCACTGCTACCGTCCCTGCCAACCCCTCATTATCTCCAACCTGGATGCAGCCCTAACTTCCCCATCACCACTCTTCCCGCTTTACTCTCGAGCCCCTATAATCCATCTATCACTTCTCTTCCAGCCTCCAAGAGGCCTCCACTGCTCTGCCATCAGGGTAAGAACTGCCTTTATTTTCTTTATGCCTGGGTCTTGCGTTGCCCAACATAGTAAGTGCTCAGTAAATATTTGTTGAATGAATGGAAGGAAGAAGTGGAGGGAGAGAGGAACAGCATGATCGTCTTGTCTAAGGGAAGTTAGACAACCAACGGAGCAGAGTAAAAGGGAGGCGGGGGAGGTTGAACTGAGTTTGAGAACAGCCCAAATATTTTGTTTCCCTCATTTTAGCTCAAGTGGTGAGAACCCTGCTGTGCCAGGCTGGGCTTGTCCCTTCTCAGATGCTGGGAACCAAGCATTGTAATGGGCCCCTGAAGTTACCTGCCCCTTCTCTTTCTGTGGCAGCTGTGGGGACAGAGCCCCAGAGAGCAGTTTCCAGGCTGTTGGCCTCATGTGGAAAGGTGCTGGCTCGGGTAGTAGATGGCCGTCAGCTGTGGCTAGTTGACCGTCAGCTGTAACCCTTGAGCCATTGGCCACTAATATAACTGCCATGGCTATGTTGGGGAGTCGAGTCGAGTCAAGGAGAGTCGATCGGTTGACAGAAAAGCGGACAGCAGGTTGCACGTCGTGTGAATCCAGCCTCCAGTGAGACGATAGTGGTATGACTCCCCTACCTATGGCTCCGTGGGTGTTCCTTTTTGGCCTAGCCACATCCTGCGTTCTTATGTGGGGAGCAGGAGCTGAGACCCCACAGGCCGCCCCGCATGACAGCAGCCCTCTCTGCAGAGCAAGCGCGGGCAGGAAGGTGGTCTGCTCAGCCACTTATAGTGACAGGGTGCTCACTACTCATCAGGATGGCCCATGGTAAATAACCTGTCTCCCAGGACTTGGACAATCCCAAAGAGGATCATTAAGAGCATTGGGCAGAACCCAGTGACACACTCAAGCTGACTGGCACACTCAGGTAGAAGGCAGCTCTCCATTCCCCATGTCTCCTCCCTGGGGAATGGGACCTCAGGAACTGCACAGCCACATATTGACACCTGTCCCCGTCCACCCTGGCTGCCTAGCCTGGCCTCCCACCAGTTGGTTAATACTGTTCCTTGAGTTTGGAGCCCAGAACTAAACACAGCTCTCCCAGGAGTCCTGGAGGAAAACTGACGAGAATGAATGTGCCTACATCTATGCCAGAAATGGATGGCATCAACTGCAGATTTAGACGTTCTATAGAGCTGCCACTGGGCATGGGGAAGCAGGGGCTTGTCCCATGCCAGGGCTGAAGAGCTATCTTCTCTGTTCTCCCACCCCACCATCACGCTCCATCCTGAATGGATGGAGAAGAGCTTAGGCTGCAAGCCTCCTCTGATCCCACCTCTTGTCTTCCACGCCTGCAGGCGGTCCCAGCACCTCTTATTCTCTCCCACTGAAACAGCCTCCCAGGGGCGGCGCTGGACCTCACTCCGGATAGGGTGAGTGGTTACTAACATCTTACTGCATCGCCCTTCCATGGGGATTAGAATTGGCAGGATCCAGGATTTAACCAAAGCAGCAAAGCCATGAGGAGAGGATTTCAGTGCTGGCCAGCAGATGGGGGCTAAAGAGAGGACCGGGGAACCTCCCGGCATCTCTGAGACCATTCTCACATTGTCAGTATTACTGATGCAGGCCTAGGCTTTGTCAGCTTTGCCACTTGCTAGCTGTGTGGACACAACACTGAATCGTTCTGACCCAGTTTTCTCATCTGTGCAATGGGGATAATACACTCTCATCAAATTGTAAAAAGCAAATTAAATAATGGAGGTTGGCCGCCTGGCCCAGAGTGGGTGCTCCATAGCCATGTCTTTCCTTCCCTTCTTCCAGGTATCAAGCATCTAGGCCATTTTCCTGGAGGAGTGGGCAGAGAATGGACTGGGGCAGGATGTAGGTAAAGGCATTATACACCATGCACTTGAATGAATCTTGGTTATTTCCTGTAGCCAAAGGTAACTGGACTGTGAAACTGTCCCAGCCCTCTCTCTACCTTTTGCCCAAGGCAGTCTGCAAATCAGAGAAAACATCACAGAGCAAATCAAATGGTTCCCACCACTCCCTACCCCCCAGTCCCTTCCTTCTCATTCCAAGAAATCGTAGGAGACAAGCTCAATAGTCACGTCCTCCTCCAGTTGGCACTGAGTCTAATATTCTATTTATCTATTGCCACTCCAAAATATTAGCAACGTAATTAAAACAAACATTTATTATCATCTCATGTTTCCTGGATTGACTAGGCTCAGCAGGGCAGTTGGCACTGCAGGTCTCAGCTGGGATAGCAGTCAGATGTCACTGGGGGCTGAAGCCTGACTGCTCTGGAAGTCCCGGATATCTTCCCCACCTGGCTAGGCTGTCATCTGGGAGCTCAGCTAACGTTGTCCTCCAGAGCACCTACACGTGGCCTCTCCATGTGGCTTGGCCATCTCATAGCATGGCAACTGGTTTCCCAGGGGGAGCTTCCCAAGAGAGCTTTCCAAGGGAGCCAGACAGAAGACGCAAGACTTCTTATGGCCTGATCTTAGAGGTGTTGGAACGTCACTTCTCCCACATTCAATTGGTCAAGCAGGCCCAAGCCCTGCCCAGATTCAAAGCAAGGGGGATAGCAGTCCACCTCCTGATTGGGAGTAGTGGGGGGGAGGCAAGTTCACGCTGCAGAAGAGCATATAACAGGGAGACGGTGCAACAGCCATCGCTGGAAAATAGTCTCTCACACCCACCAACGTATTCTTCCCAGGTGAAGAAACTTGTGCTAATTGGGGAGGGAAACGAACACTGTCCCAGGAGTCAGACAGGTTTGGGCCTTACTTGCCGCCCCCCTACCCCAGGGCCAGCCAGCTATCACACTGGCAAGTCAGCAGGTCTGTCCCAGCTGGCTTTGAGTATCTCTGTCTGTTTTAGGGGTGGTTGTAAGGATGAAATGAGATCACCTGCTTCTTTAAGCACCTTGTTTATTCATTCATTCAACAACTATTTGCTAAGGGTCTACTTGTACCAGGTCACAGAGGAATCCAACATGGCCAGGGGACCCAGGGTTCGGTGGAAGACACATATTTGCTCAGATGGTTACAAAACACTGTTCAGCACAGTAGATTTGAGGTGAACAGAGTCAATGGGGTGCGGGCAAGGGAGAGGCTGGCTTTGGTTAGGGAAGGAGAAACAGGAGGGCTTCAAACACAGACCTGCACCTCCTCTGAAAGGCCCCATGCAGGTCACTAGGGAGGTAAGGAGGGGCGAGGAAAGGTCCCCCGAACAGAGCAGTGTATGAGAAAGAATGGCACATTTGGCAAACGGCAGGCCACCTGGACAGCTGTCAGGCAGGGAGAGGAGAGGATGGGGCTCGGGGATGCAGCGGGAACTGTGGTGGGTGGGGTGGGGGGGGAGAAGCAGGGGTCTGAAGGCCACGGAAAAGTGTGGACTTTAAACCGGGGGGAATCTTTGAATGACTTTACTATGATCAGATCTATCTTCTAGAAAGACGGAAAGGGTATGTTGTGGAGAACAGATTAAAAGAGGGGACACAAGAAGTAGCTCTACAACGTCATGTATTATTCTATTACTTGGGTACTGGGTTCCACGCCATGTGCCAAGCTCTTTACACTCATTGATCGATTAAATGTCATAACAACTGCATAAACTAGATACTATTCTTTTCCCCATTTTAATGATGAGAACACAGAAAAGGAAACTTTCTTGCCCAAAGTCACCAAACAAGGAAGTGGCAGAGCGGAGAGCTGAGCCCAGGTGGTCTGGCTCCAGGGTCTGGCTGTTTCACCCCAGGGCTTGCTCTGTTTGGTTGTAATCCAGGTGAGAGACAAGGCAGGCCTGCAACAAAGAGGATGGGAGAAGCAGAGCCAGGTGTTCCCTGCTCCCCACTGATTCCCAGGGGTGGCCCAGCGCCTGGCAGTGAGTAGGTGCTCGGTAACTACATGTGAGCACATGAATGCATGAAGAGAAAGGACCCCCAAGCCCACTCTAAATCTCCACATCACAGGAACGAATTATCTTCCTTTCTGGAAGCAACATGACCAGAGTTATCTGGCTGCTCATCTCCGTGGCCGCACCCACCCCTGGCCCAGCACACAGAACAACCGGGACGCTGATTGAGAAATAAGGCGCTGAGCCAGCCTGCAGACTGACAAGCAAAGCTCCTTAGAGACCCATGCAGACAGATGCAGCTTCCTTGTGCGCTGTCTGCCGCAGCATCCGGGGACCCCAGGACCAGACTGCGCCTCTATAACACGCCCTAGCCGCTCCTCATCTACCTCCCCTCCCCTGTTGAGAGCGCTAACTAAAGCACCTAAATGAAGCATGTTTTAGCATTCAGAAAGAGTCCCCTGCTAGAAAGCTGTTTGCAGCCGAGCTGGGAAGGTGTTGCTCTGTAGCACACACAGAGGGTCTGCTGGGAATTTCCTGAGGGGCTGGTGCTGAGAGAAGCAAAACAGACGCTCACGGGGGACAAGTTGCACTTCACAGTTAGTGCTGGTCCAGGGTACAGAAAAAGGCCCCTCACTGGCATAGGGAATTGGAAGCGCCTGACTTGTCATCTCGTTAAATCCTCAGTTGCTGCCCCTCCCATCATGGCTCCAGCAAGGGCTAGGCTCTCTCTAGCTCTGGCTCTCCTAGGCTCCTTCTGCATAAGCGTTAGTGGGGGCCCAATGCATCAGGAACTGGCCCATCATCACCTGTCCTGTGTCCAGGGAGCTTTTGCACACTGCCGCACCCCCTACCCCCTGGCCCTCCTAACAAGGCAGGGCGAGAAACGCAGAATCGCCTCCCTGCAACAGGTGGGGGAGCCCAGGAGGTAAAGCGACTTGGTTCAGTGAATGCATGGCCAAGTCAGGATTTCAAATCCAAGTGCAGTGCTCCATCCGCCTTACCCATTTCCTTCTCATGTGTCTATTTGGGACCTTCGCATGGACCATGTCTTATTATAAACCTCTAGAGAGACACCATTTCTGGCTAAAGAGCTCACAGAGAGCCAGGCTTTGGGCTGGAAAAATGGATGAGGAAGAATTGCAGAAAAGGTCCCAGCAAGGGGAAAGGCATCGGCGTGGTGCCTGTCAGTGAACAGTGAGTGCCAGGGCAGGTCAGAGCTCCCTTCCATTCTGGTGTCAACAGAATGGAGGACCGATGCAGGGACATGGGCGTGACTTTTCATCCTTGGCCAGTCACCTGGACTGGTGACCAGACACTCACAAAACCTGGCGCAGCAGAGGGTCCATTAAAAAGCCCGTGGTTTACTCCTTCTGTCCTGGTGGGAATTTACTGCATGGGTCACTCGTATATTATTTCTTTGAAACAAGTCTGTATCCATAAGCAAAGAAAGTCTAGGAGAGAAGACAGACCTGGATTTTCTAGCTGAGTTCATGAAGCAGAGTGTAAATATTCAAAACTAAAAATGGAAAATTCCAGAATCTCCTGCAAAGATGCATGTCCCTAATCTAAGTCTTTCATATTTTTAACTACACTTGGATAAGATACCACTGAGCAGCATCCATCAGACCTGTAGAGCCCCCATCAGACAGATGTCACCCTGGGACACTGTTGAGCTCCAGGGACCCTGTCCAAAGTCACCTTCTGGGGACACTAAGGGACTAGCAGGAAGCAGTGTGACCACCGGGAGCAGGATAGGAGCTCCTGAGCCGATTTCCTCATGCCTTGCCGTGACCAGCACACATGGCTGTGTGATTCTAGCCAAGTATCTCCATCTCGCGCCCTCATCCCCACTCTGGGCCTCAAAGATTCCTCCAGGCACTAACACTCAGTGATTCTTCTCACACACAGCCCTGGCTGGCCCTAAATCCCCAGAGAGGTTTCCTGGAAAGAGACCCCGGGCTGGGCCCCAGGATGTCAGTTTGGCTCAGAGATCGGGGCAGGGTGTATCTGGGCCTGGACGAGAGAAGAGTCCAAGTGCTGCAGTCTGGTCCAGGGGAGAGCCAGGGGCGGCCATGTGAGCTGAGGCACTGCTTCCCCAAAGCCTGAAAGAACCAAGTGAACACAGCCTTGAGTCTCGAATCTGTAAAATAGAGTTTTGTTTCTTTGTTTTATGAGGTACTATGTGTCAAGCCCCAGCAACGTGTACCCATAGTTCCTGTCCTTTCTGGATTACCCTTTTTTTTTTTTTTTTCACTTGGTGAGCGGGAAGGCTACCGGACAAGCATCAAGGCTGGGGGGAGCCTTCTCGAATCTTCTCAGACATCTACCCCTGGCAGGCTATGGACCATGGGCAGATCATTGGATCCTCACAGCCGACGGGGAGTCCAAGCAAGGATTATCAGCCCCAATGAATAGTCAGAGTTTCTCCAGCTGCTACAAACACTCAAGCAAACCAGCTTTCTCAAAAAAAAAGAGGTCTCGCCTCAGGAACAGTGGGATCCAGGCACTCAGATACCACAGGCTGCTCTCTCTCCATCTCCCCTCTGTGTTGCTCTGAATGTTGACTTTATTCTCCCAGTTCCAGGTTTTGTTGAGGATGAAATACTGACCACAGGCAACTCTGCCTTATGTCTAAACAAATTGGAACAAAAAAAGGATGAAAACCTCTTCTGGGCCAGTTCAAGTAGTAAAATCCCTAGGGCTCTGATTGGCTGGCTTAGAGTACGTGGCCATCACAGAGCCAAGGAGGGGCTGATGATAAGGGACCAGGAGAAGGCGAGGTTAGGGGTCAGGGCAAAGGCAGTAGCCATCATACCCCAGTTGGTGAAGGAGGCTTGCTGAACTCTAAAGAGGGTAAGGAATGAGGAAATACTCTGAGAAGTGGTTGGGCAGCATTTGGCCTGGAGGAAGCTACTGTCTCTTGAGTAGTGGGCCAGTCTGTGTCCCAATTGTCCCCGATATTATATTCCCAAAGTAGTGACAAAAATGAGGGCAACTGATTTTCCCAATGTCATCATCTACAAGGTCCCCCAGAGTCTGAATAGAGCAGCCCAGGGGAGAGGCTGCCCTCAGCTCTGCCCCATCAGGTCTGCAAATGAGTAAAGGAAATGTTTCCGGGCAGACAAGCACACTGTCAAGATCACGCAGGTGAAGGGAATGGCAGGTACAGAAGCATGACACAGCCAGCACTCTCGGGCCAGCTCCTCAGAACTGTCTGAGGGGAGGCATGGCTGGACCCCAGCCCCACCATGGGTCTACACGTCTGTGTTGATGTGTCCTCATCGGGTAGAAGTATGATTGCCACCATCCCGGTGGCTCACTTCTCGTACCATCTAACTGATGTTCACACAAAGTCTTTGCTTCTTGTTCATTCTTTCTCCTGGTTCTCATTGGGTCCCAACTCACCAGAGGTCATGGGGTGCAGTGGAAAAACTAAGGGTCTAGAAACCAAGAACCTTGTTTCTAATCTGCCTCCAATTTACTGTGTGACCTGAGGCAGGAGTCATATGCTCTCTGGGCCCTACCCACTTCCTCTGAAACCAATGGAGGCAGACCAGTCAATGTCAGAGGCCCTTTAGGACCTTTCTGGAAGAACGTTGTGTAGCTGGGCCTGGCACTGCCATGTTCAGCCCTTCTCCATTTCACTTCGTCCCCACCTGTCAACTCAGCCACACTTAATTCCAACCAATTAGCCCTTTACAAGCTGGGCCACCTACAGACCAGCCACAGTCCATGACATCAGCTAAGCAGTGAGGAAAGGGAAAGATAGAGCAACACTCTACTTCACCTCTGCCAAACCTCTGGGCAGGAAGGAGCTCAACTCAGGGCAGCAATAGACAAGTTTGGTTAACAGAAGAGGGTACCTCTCTGCCATTAAGAGTCCTCTCCCAGGGTTTGGTGCATCAAGCAATTCCTAAGGATATGCATCAGAGGGCCAATCGACTTGGAGACATTCTTGCTCTAAAATATCCATTGTACAGATGAGAGCATTGAGCCCAAGGAAGGAAGGTGACTCGCCCAAGATCATGCAGCAAGTCAACATCAGAGCTAAGCTCGATCCTAGGGTTCCCAAGCCTTGGTTTCCACTCTTGGCTGAAAATTGATGTTACCTTTTGGATAGATCATGATATAACCAAAGAGCAAGCCTGCCCATCCCTGAAAACTGCTCCCTCTCCTCTTCTGTCTTGCTCCATCGCACATCGCATTTGCTCTAGTCAGGTGAGCCCCTCCTCCAGTGTCTCTTTCCCTGCTACTTCTCCCACCTGGCTTGCCTTCCCTTGGAATGTCTATTTATGCAGATTCTCCCTACAGGACTCTACTCAACTGTTTGACTTCCAAGGTACCATCCCTGACTTCTCCAGCTCTCAATAATCCTATATTCCTTCTCTCAAAGCCCTTGATTGACTTCGCCTCACACTCAGAATGAAAGTCACAGTTCTTTCTATGGTCCGACCACATGGTCTGGCCCAACTTTTCAGCTCTCCACCACTCTCAGCTTCCTACTTCTGCTCCAGCCACACTGGCCTCTCTACAGTTCCCCAAACCCTTAGAGCATGTTCCCACTCAGGATCTCCTCCCCCCGCTCCCCACTCACCCCCTGCAATGCATTCTGTCCCCAAGTCACCTCTTTACAGAGGCCTTGTCTACCACCCCACTAAATCTGCCATTGTGCCCCTCAATTCTCTATCTTCAGGCTAATTCATTTCCTTCCAAAGCACTTTCTTTCAAAGTGATTGCCTGAAATTATATTAAGTATTTACTTAGCTAGTTAGTTTATGATCTGTTTTTCCCATGAGAATGCAAGTTCCATAAAGGCAGACACTTTGCCATGACCACTGCTGTACCCCTCTCCTAGAACAGTGTCTGGCTATGGGGGCCCTCAACTAATAAATGAATGAATAAATAAATTGTTGTAATAAAACATCTCAGAATTAGGAGCTAGGATGTTCCTAGTATACAAGGTACATCTTTTCTGGGAAGTCTTTGTCTATATAAACAATTTGAGTCATTCAAAATCATTGTGTCAGCACCATTCTGATGACCCACTTTCATGCAATCCCACAAAAGAAATATCATGAAATGAACAATCTGAAGATGAAACTAAGAAAACAATTCAATTTACAATGGTGTCAAAAAGAATAATTAGGACCACATTTAACAAAAGAAATGTAAGACTTAAACTCTGAAAACTGCAAAATATTGTTGAAGCTCTAAATTTATTAAATTTATTAAAGCTCTAAATAAATGGAAAGACCTCACATATTAATGGATCTTTAGACTTACTATTGTTAAGATGGAAACAGTCCCCAAATTGATCTGCAAATTCAATGCAATTCCTATCAAAATCCCAACTGGCTTCTTTGCAAAAATGGGCAAGCTGATCCTAAAATTCATATGGAAATTTGAGGGACCCAAAATCATCTTGAAAAAAAAAGAAAACATTTGGAGGATTCATACTTCCCAATTTCAAAACTTACTTCAAAATTACAGTAATCAAGACAATGTGGTACTGACATAAAGATAAATACATAAATTCATGGAATAGCACTGAGAACCCATAGATAAACCCTCACAGTTACAGTCAATTCATTTTCACCAAGTCTGCCAAAACAATTCAATGAAAAAAAGAATCGTGTTTTTTTTTCCAACAAAATGGTGCAGCACAGCATGCAGAATGAAATTAGATCCCTACCTCACACCATATGCAAAAATTAACTAAATGTGGGCCAAAACCCTAAATGTAAAAGCTAAGACTATAAAACTCATAAGAAAACATAGGGATAATTTTTCCTGATCTTTGATTGGACAATGATTTCTTAGATATGACCCCAAAAGTACAAGTGACAATAGAAAAATTAGACTTCCACAAAATTAAAAACTTTTCTCTTTTAAAGGACACAAGCAAAAAAGTGAAAATACAGCCCACATAATGGGAGAAAATATTCACAAATCATATATTTGATAAGGGACTTGCATCCAGAATACATAAATAATTCTTATAACTCAATAATAAAATGAAAAATAACCCAATAAAAAATGGGCAAAGAATCTGAATAGACATTCCACCAAAGAAGACATACAAATGGCTAACAGGCACATGAAAAAATTCTCAGTATCATTAGCCATTAGGGAAATGCAGATCAAAACCACAACGAGACACCTCTTCACACCCACTAAAATAGCTAGAATCAAATTGTCAGATAATAACAAGTGTGTGAGGATGTAGAAAATTAGAACCTTAATATCCGCCTGGCAAGAATGAAAAATGGTACATTTTCTAAATGGCCACTTTGGAAAAGTGTCTGACAGTTCCTCAAACAATTAAACATGGAGTTACCACATGACCCAGCAATTCCATTCCTAGTTATCTACCCAAGAGAAATGAAAACATTTATTCACACGAAAATTTTTACACAAATGCTCATAGCAACATTATTCTCAAGAGCCAAAAGGCAGAAACAACCAAAGGTCCATCTACGGCTAAACAAAATGTGGTATCCACAACGGAATATTATTCAACCACAAAAACAAATGAAGTACTGATACGTGCCACCACATAATAAACCTGGAAGACATTACACTAAGTGAAAGGTCAGTCACAAAATACCACGTCTTATAGACACTGTTCATATGAAATGTCCAGAACAGGGAACTCTATAGAAACAGAATATAGTTTAACATTGCTTAGTGATGGGGGAGACAGAGAAGATTAGGGGGAGATAGATAAAGCATCCAAGATTTCAGTTTGGGTGATGACAATGTTCTAAAACAATTGTAGTGATGGCTATACAACTATGAATATACTAAAAACCATTGAATTTTACACTTTAAATGGGTGATTGTATGGTACATATGTCAACTTTAATAACACTGCTATTAAAAAAAAGAAAAAAGAAAAGAAACACCATGCTGGCCAACACAGGCTTTCTGCTCAACAGGTTGCCCTCCAGGAATTAGGCCCCAGCCAGGCCCACAGGCATGAATCCTGTAGCTTCCCTGACCTACCTGAGGAGTGAGAAAGAGAGCCCCAAGTGGAGAAAATGGGAGCAGGACCAGCTGTACATCTGCAAACTTTGAGGAAGGCACTGCAAAGCGTGGGGCCTGAGCGGAAGCCAGGATTGTCCAGGTGTAAGGACAGGAGCGGCTCGAGTTCATCAGGCCCTTGATGACAATCTCACGTGGCCAGTCTGATAAACTGCGGGGTTCGTGTGGAGCCCGTGTCGAGAAGACTTGACGAGACAATGTCCAAGCTCCACCAGAAAGAGTGTCATGTCTTAATGCCTGCTAGGGACAGGCAGTGTCAGGCCCTGAACCCTGCCTTTGCCAACGGTGATTCAGTTCACCCCCTCCTGGCAGAGGCAGGAGAAACCAAGCCACTGAGGAGAAAGGAAGGGCCTGGGGCCTAGAGCCTAAGTGGATCAAGTCCTGGCCTCGGAAGCCCTCAGCCACCTGGCGGCATAGACCTCTCCACCCTCACATCGCATCACACCTCTACTCTCACCAATGTTAATAGCCATTGTGTATCATCACCAATGCCTGGACCGGGCCGAGCCGGGACCTGAACCCAGGCACCTGGCTCAAGAGGACATGCTCTTAACCACCATGCTCATCTCAGATAAAGCGGAAGCCTTCACCACCTAACATAAGTCTT
Organism: Rhinolophus sinicus; assembly: GCF_057876585.1. Taxonomy (NCBI): domain Eukaryota; kingdom Metazoa; phylum Chordata; class Mammalia; order Chiroptera; family Rhinolophidae; genus Rhinolophus; species Rhinolophus sinicus. Next base: position 54,837,967 of record NC_142515.1, on the reverse strand, counting down.
TCTCATCAAAACCCACAGTTGCCTTGGGAGAAAAGTTATTCCCATTTCACAGACGACAACACTGAGGCTCCAAGAGGTTGAGTACTTGCCCCAGAACACACCACGGCTAAGCCATGATTCTACACCAGGTCTGTCTGCCTTCAGGGCTCACCCTGCAGTCCCAAGGTGTCTCTAACAAAGAACAATTTATCTTCCCCTGTAATAGTCCCAGCCAAGGCAAACCAACAAAAACAGTGTCTGAAGGAAGGAAAACCATGAGGTTCCTCAAGTTCACCGCCAGGATTCTGAACACCCTTACCCTTCAGCAGGTTCTCACTGAATCCTGCACCCGCAGCCCCTCCAGATATTGCCATGTTACTTTTCCTTCCTTTATAGCTAATGATCTAGGGGGGAAATCATTTACAGCACCATCTCTGCTTCTTCACTGTCCTCTCGTTTCTCATCCCAGTGAGATCTGGCTCTGTCTCCACTCTCCAACCCAAATGTCACCAGTGGGTGACCTTTTCATCCCGTAGCCACTGACTTTGCTCACTGGCTCTTCCTTCTTGAAACTCACTCTTCCCTTGATTCCTTTGGCAAATACTTGTTGTGCTTCATGCCCCATCTCCTTTGTCCTCCTGATTTCAGCACAGTGGAGGACAGTTTTTCACCTGCTGCCAGTGTTTCCCCCCAGTGTGCTGAGGTGACTCTCTACCTCTGCCTCAGGGTGTCCTCTGAAGCCAGACTCCTCACTCAAGTGCAGACACAGCCAAAACGCGAAGGAGTTAATGCCCCCCCACCATGGGCAACCACCAACCAATGGAAGATGGCAGCATGTAGGTGAGTGCCCCATCCTTGGGAGGGAGGATTCTAAGGTATTGTCATGCAGGGTGTGATGTGGGGTCTCTGGTCCCGCTCCCCACATAAGAACGCAGGACATGGTGAGGCCAAAAAGGAACACCCACGGAGGCATAGATAAGGGAGTCACACCACTGTAGTCTCACTGGCCGCTGGGTTGGAGACACAGGAAGCAGGAGCCACATGATCCGCAACCTGCCGTCCACTTGTCTCTGCCAACCAACCTCACTTGCTAGCTGCAATCCGCCTCTGCAATCAGCAATCCACACTCCGCCACGCCACGCCACGCCACACTACCACACCACCACGACACCAGCACCTTCTAGCTTGGCCACGGCAGTTATATCAGTGGCTAATGGCTCACTGGTAACAGCCGATGGCCAACTAGTCACAGCTGATGACCATCTACTACCTGAGCCAGCACCTTTCTATGTGAGGCTGAGAGCCTGGAAACTGCACTCCTGGCTCTGTCCCCACAGGTATGTTCGCAGTTCCTTCTGGGGTCCCATGGGTTTGATGTCCTTGAGCCCAGTTGCCCACAGTGGTCACCGGCTTGGTTATATGCTCTTTATTGGCCTCTCACTCTCGCTCTCACTCTGCTCCCTCACTCCTGCTTTCAGGATCACCTTGTAAATAAACTGCCTGCACCCAAGTCCTCATCTATGCTCTACTCTGACAGGCATAACTCAGTGTCTTCCTTTACCTTCTGACCCTTCATTTTCTGTCTCTTCCTGAACTGCTCCTTTAAGGGTGAACCCTACACTGTTGCTGCCGCCCCGCACCTCCACAAAGCCCCGCCCCGTGTCCCTCTAGCCGGCACATTAGCCACCGACAGTCCCTCCACTCGCCTCTGTCCATGCTGCACCTCCTGCCTTGACGACCTGTTCACCTTGCCACCCACAGAGCAAGCACTGCCCCTCCCCAGCGCCTTTCCCAAACACTCCCCACTGCCAATAACCCCCACTGTGCAGGTGGGCCTGGCTGAGGGTGTCTTACACAAGACCCAGTAAGGGCCCTTCCAATGTGTTCTCTGTTCCCTTTTACAATACTGTAAACTCCCTGAGAGCACAGGCTGTGGCCTTCCATCTGTATATTCCCAGAAGTTGCCGTAGTCCTGGCCCATGGTCCACGTTCAATGAATGTGGATAAAAGAATGGGCATTCGTGTCAATCTCTCTGCTCCTCCCTCCTCCAGCCCCTCCCCCAGCACGATCAGGGCAGGAGTTAGATCCCATGGTATGTGGCTTTCTCTGCATAGAGCTGGCAGCTCTGTTGTCCTCAGCAGGAAGGTGGAAATGGGAGCCATCCTTCTGCAGCTACTCCAATCCCAACGTTGCATTAGCTAACCTTGTAAACATCCCAGGTCTCCTTCAAGGGCAGAGAGCAGGCAGGGAGCCCGAGAAGAACATCTGACTTCTGTCTCAGGTCAGAACATGAGAACAGGGGCTCCCCACGTGCACACCTTTCTGTAGGGTTTTCCAGACAAGCTCTGGTGAAGGCCAATGGCCTTGCCTGACGGTGTCTGCAGCTGGCAATGCCAGGAAGAATGCAGGGATGGCCACAGTCCGCCAAGATGAAACGATCACCCCATCCAGCTCTCGTAGGAAAAATACCAGCTCAGCCAGCACCTGCCCAGAACCTTCTCCATGCCAGGCCCTGTGCGAGATGTGAAGGGGAACAAAGAACTGGACAGAAGCAGGTCCCAATCCCAGGGCAGGAAACCACCTAAAGCCCCGCCGTGCACTTCTGTCACCAAAGTACCAATCTAGAGAAATAACAGTAACTAAGAAGGAGATGAGCTAACATTTATTGGGTGTTTTTTTGTTTGTTTGTGTTTTGTGTATGCCAATATCTGAGCACTTTAAAAATATTAAATTATATGTTTCCCACAGTCACCCTGGGGCGGCAGGCTAGCGCCGGCTCCTATGAGCTCCCAGAGCCAGTTGTTAAATTTGCAGAAATTTTATAGGATGGGTGTTAAATACGGCTACTATTAAAATATTAAACTATGTAAGTTCACAATTAAATAAATTCTATTTTTAAAAAAGGAGTAAATACTCGACACGCATCACTTCCCAATTATCTTACTGCATGTTACTTGTATCCTTGCCCCTGCTGCTAATTGACAGCTACTACATGTGTGTGGTGGGAACTGTGCTGATGGCGCCTGCAAGCGTCTCTTCCCAACCTGCTTTTGGTGACATCACGGAGAAATTGTCGAAGGCTACAAATCAGGGCTTAATTTATGTTTTTGGTTGATTTCCTAGACTTAAGAAAGTGATGGAGACTATAGTACTCATGCAAATGAAACTTAAAGGTGTGCCTGAGTCTGCAGCTGTTACTTTGTGAAGAGACCCCCCCCAAAAAAAAAAAATTATTTCTTTTTCTATATTAAAAATCGATCATCCAATTCAGCGAAGAGATCACTCAGGCCTTTGAATAATGAATGAAATTTGTATATACCTTTCATTGTTTCACTTCCACCTCACTCATTAACATAAACGAAAGGGCCAAACAACTTTCAGGCTGGAACTACGCTGGAGAGCTGGCTGCTAAGCGTCTACCGGCACACACCGCCTCTTAGGTAGGTGCCATCTGTAAGGCCGAGTTAGGAGGGGGCAGAGCAGGACTCGGGAAGTGGAGCTCAGAGTCCACGCTGTAAAGCACTCAGAAGGGGAAGGGGCTCCTAGTTGCCCCAGTTCTCCCAGGCAGCACTGGGCAAGCCCCCAGGGAGAGCCTGCTGCTGGCACATGCTGTCAGATCCCCTACCCCAGACCAGAGGGGCAGGAGCTGCTACCCAGAGGCAGGAGCACAGGACAGATACGGGGATGTGCAGGATATGCCAAGGGCAGTGCGAGTGTGTTGAGAGGCAAAAGGGAAAAGGAACCCGCATTGGGCATCTTTGGGCCTGGCCTGAGATGGCACTTGGTGGAACAAGGCTTGGCTGTGGGTTCAGAAAAGCTGAGTGGGAGGTGGGCTTCCTGAAGCTCCCAGAGCAGAGGTCAAGGGCCTCGGTCACTCTTACGGGGCCTGTGGGCATGAGCAGAGAGATCGCTGCCATGATGCCAACCAGCCTCTGAAACTCTCCCGCCTCCTGTGAGATGGGCCATTTCCGACTCCTGTGATGGGCCCTCACCAAGAAGCTCCCTCCCTCCCAGCAGTCTCATGGCAATGATAGAGAGAGCAGATTCAGGTACATTTTAGGAATAAGCAGAGCTGGCCCAGGCACCTCGTTCTCATGACAGCGATAGGGCCAAACTCCTGCGGCCTCTGAGGTCTATCCCTCTCCACTCAGGTAGCTCTCCAGCCTCTCCCACAAGTGCATCTGACACTGCAACCACACTACACTTCCCATTGTCCCCCATGAACAGGGCTCTTTCCTGCCTCTGCACACTTACACAGCTTGATTCCTCTGCTGAGGGCATCAAGGAAGGCTTCTTGGAGGAGGGGGTGTCCATGCTGTACACTGAGGAGTGAACTAAGGTGTTGGGGAAAGGTATTTAAAATAGTCCATGGCTCCCTCTTCCATATGCACACAGTATTTGTAATGTAAATAGCCCTGTTGTAATGCTGGAAGTGCTGTGATGGAGGGTGCACAGTCTCAGGCACACAATAGGCACTTAGTAAATATGTGCGGGTGCAGAGCTTAGGCAGGCTGTGCAGCTTTGAGACGCACAGTCATAATAGCTATGAGCCGCATGCACTTGCTGATACAAAACTGTTTGACCTACAAAACTAGCAATTTCAGATGTTCCAACCTAATAGCCTCACTGTGACTCTGTAAATGGGGTTAATTGAAGTACCACTCTCCAGGGATTGGTGGGAAGATGAAATGAATTAATACCTGTGCAGTCACCTGGCTAGTGCCTGGAACAGGGCAAGGTAGGTGCTCGCAACAACCCCTCACACTTCCTGGCTCCCACTGTGTGCCAGGCAGGATCCTAAGAGCACCGCCTGATTCACTCATGAGATCCTCCAGCACCTTCAACAAGCCCTATTGTTAGCCCCACTTCTCAGGGGACCTTACCCAGTTGTGGGGTGGCTGGGCAGGTGAGGACCAGAGGAAGGCTCCAATAGCCCAAAGCACGGGCACAGGTGGGCAGGGGGTGCCAGCAGGAAACCACAGTGCATTTGGCCACTGAAGGGGCAGCTCGCCACCTCTGAGGGATCTACTGTTACTGCGTCTGATCAACACAACCTTCTGAGAATGATGACTTCTTCTTTGCTTCCACTTTCCAAATCTCACATAATTCTACTTTTGGCCGACCCTAACTCAGAACCCCACAGAAAGGGAATTCTGGGAAATGCAGGTCCCCTCCTTGGCCAGCCAAGTCAACGGAACCCAACCCAGCACAGATGGTGATTCCAGGAATAACATCACGGAGAGAACTGAGGGGGACTGGTGTGGGCCTGCCCAACACGCTTCCCATGTCCCCTTCTCCTGTTAGCAGAAACCCACTTCCTGGAAAGACCCCATTCCTCAGCATCGCATTCAAGACTGTGCCATCAGGCAGCTGCTCCTCATACCCTTCTCCTGTTGCCCTTCACCCACCTGGCTCCTGCCATCCCCCAAACGCACAATGCCCCTCCCGACATCACAACTTAGCATAGACTGTTCCTTCAGCCTGAAATTCCCTCCCACCATCTTCCCCGCCCCCTGTGTGGGTCCTCTTCATTGCCTACCCACCCCCAATCATCCAGCCTCCGTTTAGTCCTGGCATCTTCTACTTCTCACAAAGCCAAGGGATTCAGGAGAGGTTGATCTCATCTTCCCCAGGGGTGGGTCTTTTTAGTCTAAGCCATTTGATACAGGGGGTTGCCATGGTGACCTCTTGGTCCAGGGCAGTTCTTCTCCAAAATTGCCCCAATCCAATTATAATCCAGCCTAAGAGAGTGATTTCTCCCTCTCCCACTAGACAAGAGCAAAGACACACATAGCCCTCAATGCTGCTGACAGCCATCTTTTGACTGTTGAATGAAACCAATGCAGTGGATGACAGATTACAGAAAGCGAAATAACCCGAGGCCCAGGTGACACCAGCGAGCTGCTAAACCAGCCAGCCCTGAAGCTGGAGCTGCGTCTGTTTGAGATAATATTTGTTTTCCTGTCACTTGTAATTCTGAAAGCATCCTGACAGATACACCTGCTTCTTGACCAGGTACTCTTATTCATGCCCTCCAAGCCCAGCACAAATGCCACTCCTTCTGGGAAGCCTTTCAGGACCTCTGCATGGGATCCCTGCCTTCTGCGCCCACACTGCCCAGAGCATCCATCCAGTCCAGCACTTGGTACAGCCTTCATGCCAGTCCCTGAGGTGTCATCTCCCCCATGAACTGCTGAGCACTTTCAAAACGAATCACCTCACTGAGACTGGAGAAGTGTATCCGTTTAATCTCATTCACTCCACATTCATTCAGCAAACATTTGCTGAGTGCCTCTAAGACAGCGAGTGCCAAGACAGTGTCAGTTTTACATGTACTTGGAGTGGATTCATGGCTGGAGATAGATTAGAGATAGAGATAGAGATAGAGATAGAGATAGAGATAGAGATAGAGATAGAGAGAGATAGAGATAGAGATAGAGATAGAGAGGGAGAAAAGGAGAGAGAGAGAGAGAGAGAGAGAGAGAGAGAGAGAGAGAGAAAGAGAGAGAGAGGCAAGAGTAAGATACCAGCAGAAGTTTGTCTTGAATGACGAGCAGAACGTCACAGGTGGGCAGATGACCTTGGGACTTTAGGCTTTGGCCCTCCTCCTATGTGTCCCCTCCTGGGTGTGTGTGCAGATGAGGGGGCGGGACTGAGAAAGCTTCTGGAAGAGAGCAAAATGTTGAAACTAGGACACCTCTGAGTGGTTGCATCATTTCCCACAACTTCAAACAAAGGGTGTGCTCAAACGAGTTGAGCAGTCATGCATGCATTCTCTCCGCTCGCATTATGAAGTACCTCCTGTGTGTCAGGCACTGCACTTGGCACTTGGATGCATCCATGAACACAGAGTCAATTGACCTTGCTCAGGTTCATGACGTCAGGCAGTCTTTTCTCTGAAATCTGCAGATATTTGTGTTCACCCTCCAACCTCAGACGCAGAGCTAGGTGACAACTGGGGTCCCTTCACATCTCTCAGAGTACACACCTGTCCTCTCCAGATGGGTCCTAGCTGTATGCCAAATCTTTGAACAGAGTCTCTCTGCACCCCCGCCACCCCCGACCCATGGCCTTGCAGCTGTGAGGACTGCCATGCACACAGGACGAGCCCTGGAAATATTTCGTGCCTGTAAGAACAGCAAATGTCCCTTCTGAGCCATGTATCCATCAGCACGCATGTTGCCAGTGTCAAAAACCCAACTTGAATTAGCTGAGGCCAAAAGGGGAATTGACTCACTGACAGAATCCAAAAGAAGATTAAATGATCAGACTGAGAAAAGGCAGGACACAGCCGGACCTCAGAACAATGGGAACCAGAATTGAACAAGAACCTTCCCTTCTATCTCTCACCTCTGCGTCTCTGTGCACTGGGCTTCATTCTCTCTCCCTGCAGGCCAGCTCCTCAACATGGCATGAAGTTTGGAGACTGAGGGCTCCTGGCTTTTACCATCCTACAGCCTGCACTGTGCAGGGAGCATGCAGACACCTTTTCAGTTCCATCTTGAAAAATCCCAGGCAAGGACTCTGATGGGCCCAGTGTGGGTGCCATGCCCACACAGAGAAGTAGAGTCTTCTAAAAACATGGCGGCATTTGTAGAAGTCTAATGTGGGGAGCAAGGAAAACAGAAACTTCTAGAGGATAGAGAATGTTCCCAAATAAAGGGAACAGACACTGGTAGATGACGCAGTAGTTGTCCACTATAGTCTACAAGTGGAATCAGAGCAAAGATTTCTAGGGAGTCACTTGGAAAGGCATTCACCACCCTCCTGGTCTCCTTGTCTATTCAGTATCTGATAACAGAATTAGCTGGTTATGTTTAACACTGCTCTGAACATAGAGTCAAAGGAATTAAGTTTAAAACAGATTTCTGCCTTCTACTAGCTAGGGCAAGTCACGAAACTTCTCCTCTTCCCTGGTGTCCTCATCTGTTAAATGGGTACATGTTTATATAGGTCGTGCACATGAATGCTTCCAGTACAGTGTTGGCCGGTGCCTCATGCATGGTGGTGACAGGCCTTGATCAGAGCATCAGAGCCAGGCCAGCCATGTACTAGATCCCAAAGCTTCCAGTGCACAGTTTAGTTCCATGCACCTACAGGTATCAGCCTCCATAAGGAAATCTGGAAAACCTCTGCTCTGCGCATCTGGGACATTCCCCTTCTTCTAAGCATAATTCATCCTCCAGAAGTTTCTGTTCTCCTTGATCCCACCACTAGACTCCTGCAGATGCTGCCACGCTTTTAGAAGACTCCATTTCCCTGGCCTTGGTGGACTGCTGGTGAGTGGGAGTAAGAAGGGAACGTATCAGCTTCCCCTACACACTGGGCCAGGGTGTGCCCCCGGAGAGGGTCCCCTTGTCCCACAGTGCCCCAGATTGGAATTCTCCCCCCTCGGCGTGGTGGCCTAAAACACAGATGTTCCCATGTCACTGTCCTGCTCAGGGACAGCAATGGCTCCCTTTGCTACCAGCTCTACCCGGACCCCCAGGCCCTCCACAGTCAGGTAGCAGACTCAGCCCTCAGCCCTACTTCCTCACAGCCCCTCCATCACACACTTATGTCCCACCCGACACCCCGATTCCTGATATGTCCTCTCCTCTGCCCTCCACCTCCCCGTCCTGCCATCCCTCAGGCCCCTGAGGGGTCCTCCCCTTCTCAGGAAACTGATCTCTATAGGCTCCAGCTGACCTCTAATCCCCTCACTTCTACCCGCCTGAATTCTGCACATAATTAAAGGCTAGACTGGGTGATGCTTCCTTACAAAGGCGGTGAGAACAACCTTTGAGTTCTCACAACTGGCCACTGGGATACCTGCTCCCCTGACAATTAAAATCGATGCAGGAAAATGAGTTCCTTTGTACTGAATCCTTTTCTCCCACCTTTTTCTCCAATAGTTGGTATGAGCCGACCTCAGCATAAACCCTTGGAGAAGTTAAACAGCTTGATCACAGGTTAGAGGGTAAAATTCAGGATAAGACGATACTATTTGGAAAACAGATGCCAGGTAAAGAGATTTCCCTTGTTTCGAAATGGCCAGTGTGTGGCACCTGTGCCACTGCAGCCTCCTAATCACCTGTGGCAGACATCACCAATGGATATCTTTTCCAGCGAACTTGGACCAAGCCTCAGCATCTATAATATAGCTACCAACCAGGCATGACTAATCGATGGGAGTTGGCAGATGAAGTGAAACCCATTTGCCAGTTACGATAAAATAAAATAAAATATCTGCTCATCGTCTCTCATTCCTGGCACAGAGCTTCAAAAGTTCTTAGGTTTCCTGAATGATACGACTATCTTTTGTTATTCATGACAAGCACCTTTCGGTCATTCCTGAACTTATGCTAATGAGATGATTCTGAGTGGGCCCTTAGATAGTTTCCAGGGAGAGACTGGCCACATCAGAAAGACCAAGCATGTGATTAGAGGGCTGGCACTTTCAGACCCACTCCCCAACCTCCAGGGAGGGGAGAGGGGCTAAACAGTAAGTTCAATCACCTAGCCAATGATTTAATCAATCGTGCCTACCTAATGAAAGCCCAGATAAAAACTGAAACAACAAGGCTCAGCAACAGGGATGTGTTGGGAGGCTGATGAAGCAGGGTTCCTTGAGGAGAAGACGTGGAAGCCTGCAGACCGCCCACCAAAGACCCTGCCTCATAACCCTTCATCTGACTGTTCATTTGTATCCTCTATAATAAAATGATCCTTGTACATATAGCACTCTCCTGAGTTCTGTGAGTCCTTCTAGCAAATTATTGAATTGGGGGAGAGGGTCATGGGAACCCCTGAATCTGAAGTTGACTGAGCAGACGTACAGGTAGCTTGGGGACATCTGAGACTTGCAGCTGGTGTCTGAAGTGGACGCAGGCTGGTGGGACTGAGCCTTTAACCTCTGAGGCCTGTGCTAACTCTGGCTAATTAATATCAAATTGAATTGAATTGTAGGACAGCCACTTGGTGTCAGAGGGTTGGTGCTGGAAAATCCAACTCCGCCCATACCCTGCTCTCAGATTTGTCTAGTAGAGAACCGCTAAAAACAAAGCAGGTACCCACATGTACTAAGAGTGGGACCAGCAACTTGGGCCCCCATGCCAAATCCAGCCCACCCCTGTTTTTGTAAATAAAGTTTTATTGGAACACAGCCATGTTTACTCCTTTACATGTTCTCTAGGGCTGCTGTCTAGTTATGACAGAGACTGCACAGCCTGCTAACCCTACAATATTTACTATCTCACCCTTTAAGGAGCACCAGGAGATGTTATCCAAACCAACATTATAACCTCCAAATCCCTTTCAAGTCCCATGTTTTATTTTGAAGACTCAGGTAAATGCCACGTTCTCTTCTATTTCATATGTCCATGTGTACACATTTCACATAAAAGTGATTTTTAAATTACCATCAGTTAAGTAAATATGCCAGGAAGATTCTCCAAATCTGGGTCAAACCACAGTTTAGGAGGTACCACCCACGTCAACAAGTGCTGTTTGCTTGGTGAGTGAGAGTTATTCTCCATTTTCCATAAAGCTAGTGATTCCAGGATGGGAGACAGAGTGGGAGGCCAGGCTGAGGGTGTTAGGGGTTTGGACACACATCAGGAGCTTCATACTTGAGGTTCTAGAAAAAATTGCAGGAGTGACAAGAAAATCCAAACGGCAGGTTGAAGGACTAGCTCCGATATGCATTTTCTGTGTGCGCACGCACCAGCCAGTAATCCCCTCTGTGCTTCTCCATCAGTCGCCAGGGGCTTCTCAAACTCTGTGCGTCTTCACCTCCAAGTGTGGGTTCAGGCAGGGCCTCTGTTCAGTTCCATGGCTCCTTGGGATGTTACCACTTATTTGTCCTCAATGAAAACCATTTGCAAACCATGTTCGGTGGGAGCAAGGGTTTCCACAAACTTCAAGAACTACTGGAATGGAACGTACTGTCCAAGTAAGTGGGATCCAGGTCCACGCCAACCTTAACCGTGATATTTCCTCTCACCGGCTTTGTAGTTTGAGAAAAGAGATCTGCTGATAAAATAAGGTTTAAAAATCACAGATCCAAATGACTCACTCAAACTCAAAGACTCATGGAGACAGACAGGTAATATAAATAAGCAAAGCCTGCGAGCCATGGGGCAATAGGGAAGAGTAAGTCTAAAATGAGTAGGTGCCCCTGAGATCTAGTCGTGCGAGACAACAAATTTAGTGTGCTCAAGTCTTCCCCTTACCCAGTAAATGTGGAATTTTATGTGCATATTTTCCAAAGATTAAGACATGTACGGCTCAAACAGATTCGTATCTGTGAACCAGATGCGGCTGGACAGTCACTCTGAAACTCCTGGCTCGAGCACTGCTTTTGAGAAAACCCAGCCGGGAAGGATTGCTACTTTCTTGAATTCATTCATAGGACAGTATGGGGCAGCAGGAAGACCCACCAAAAAGACAAGCGTTGCAGTCCTGGCACTGGCCTTTCCTAGCCGTAGGGGCTCATATAAGGTCCTGGATCCCCTTAGCAGGCTTCTGCACAAATGTGATGATAATAGGACTTCCCGGGCAAGTGGCAGGAAGGGAAGAACAGAGGACACTGCAAGGGAAAGCACCTCCTGGCACCAGGTGGCACAAGGTGGGCACACCACAAGGGGTGTGTTTGCCGTTTTCCTTTGCTGGGTGGAGAAGAGGTGTTCAGTGGGAATGGAGCAAGGGCCTGGGGGAGCTCTGCAGAACAGCCCCGGGTGCTACCAGTCCAGAAAGCCACATCCCCACTACTAAGAGAGATGAGAAATGACCACCTTCCATCTCTGCTCCTCAGGGCACAGATGAGATTCGAGGGCCGCATGTGAAAGGAGCCGGCTCCGGGGCCTGCGGCTGTCTGGCAGGATCATTAATAAGATAGATGCTCCTAATGGCTCCAAGAGGATCACGGAGCTACTCATGATCAGGGGTTGAAATCGCTAATTATTCGTTTCTCTGCAGCTGTCACTCGCTGCACCCACCCCAGCAACGGGCCCCCAACAGCAGTCCTTTCTCCTGCGGCCAACAGAGGGTCGTGAGCACGCACGGCTGCCCTCGGGGCTCGGGGCAAAGTCTTCTTCCTGCATTAAATACTTATTAAAGTTGATTAGAACTCAATGCGCCATAAAATCTCTTTCAAGTTAGTGAAATGCCTTGGGCTACAGATTCACTACACCCCCCCCCCCCCCCAATTCTATCCAAAAGGAACTCCCAAGCACTCAGAGAGTACTGGAAAAATGAGATGAGGGTTGAGAAGAGGGAGTGTGGCATTCCAGGTTGGGAGGAGGGGAGGTGGTTTAGAACAATGATGGGAGAAGATAGCAATGCCTGGAATTAGGGGCATCCAGGACAAAAAAGGGAGTGTGGATTCAGGCGGGGTGGGAAGTCTGCTGGGTGCACATATTTTTAGGAATGATATTACCCTGGACCTAAAAATATGAGACATGGCTTTCTTTAAAAGTCATCTAGGCCCTATTTACATTTCAGAGCAAACAGCATATTGTTTTCATCAGGGGGAAATAAGCACTCATGTTTACCTTATGTTTCCTTCAAAATATTTGCATTTCAAAGCCTTCTGAGCTTTAAGTTTCAGAGCTGTTCAAAATGTGGCACCTGGGCTTCTCCCAGATGGGCCGTGTTACAGCAGAAATCCATACCACCCAGCCAGGATGGTACCCAATAGAAGGGCAGCGCCCCCTTTAAGGCCCATGATGCATCCCAGAGGTTGTAGCAGCTGGGACCAAAGCTGGTGGCCAGATGAGAGATGGGAGAGTCACGCAGCCCAGGCACAAAGCTTCTGTGTGGGTTCCACAAGTCTTCCTCTTAGGGGTTTTTTCCATCCACTTTATAGATGGTGGATGAGGGAGAAGACTGTGCCGTTCTGCACAGAGCCCTGGGAGCCTGTCCTGGAGAAGGAGGAAACAGGCAGCCAGGGAGCTGTGGGGAGACGTTACAAGTGAGGCTGGGACCGAATGGGCAGAATGTAATCCCAGTACCAGAGCAATGCACCCAATGGCTTCAACACAGAACTACTTGCCCCAAAACTTTTATTCATTCAACAAAAAAGTATTGAGGACCTGCTATGTGCTGGTCCTCAGGTTAGGGACTGGAGCCAAAAAGAACAAAACCAGTCAGGGCTCACATTTATTAGACACTTTCTCTGTGCCAGGCACTGCTCTTGACGGCACGTTAGAATTAACTAGGGAGCTTTTAAAATCTCAGTGCCTAAGCCACACTCCAGACCAGTTAGACCCAAGTCTCTGCAGGTTGGTCCCAGACACCGTTAATTTTTAAAACTGCGCATGTGATTCCAGAGGAACAGAGCCAGGATTTGAACCTAGGTATCAGCCTCCAGACGCCATACTCGTAACAGCAATGTGCTAGTACTTCCTGGTGCCAATCACTGTCCTCACACAGCTCCTGCTCTGGAGAGAAGACAATAGCCAGGTGACCCCAGTGTCAGCAGCAGCAGTACCTGGGATCATGGGGAAGGCCCCTGGACATGGATGGTCCAGTCACTGGCTATTCCCAACTCATCTTCATATGCTTCCCACTACAGAGACTGAAAAGCTAGAGACTTTCTGTCCCAGTCTGCCATCTCAAGGCCAATGAGATGCTGTGGGAAGTTGGTTTTGGTACTGCTAGGAAGGGTTTTTCTCCAAGGTAACAGGACAGGTGTGTGAGGAGTGCTCCTTTCACCTTTTCAACACATCCTCATCCTCTGCCTGGAATTTTATCATGTGAGGGAATGATATTTGGAGCTGCTGGAGCCACCTTATGACGATGAGGAGAAGGCAGAGAGAATTACAGAGATAATTATCAAGGCTGTAGAAGCAAGCATGCAACAGCCCTCCCTCCAGATTTCTTGTTAAGGAGATAAGGCTTCCTTGCTCTCAGGTATTCAATTATTTGTACTTGCATCAATCAGAATGAGATTTGACTGTAATTAACAGAAACCCCCCAAATAACAGTGGTTCATGCAAGATAGAAGCTTATTTCTCTTTCATATAAAAGAAGTCTGATTTAAACTATACTACAAGCTACAATAATCAAAATAGTATGGTACAGGCATAAAAATAGATATATAAATCAATGGAATAGAATAGAGAGCCCAGAAATAAATCCTCCCTTGTATGTTCAATTAATCTGTGACAAAGGCAGCGAGGATATGCAATAGGGTAATCACAGTCTCGTCAATAAGTGGTGCTGGGAAAGCTGGACAGATATAAGCAAAAAATAAAATAAAATTAGACCACTTTCTTGTAACACATACAAGAATATATTCAAAATGGATTAAAGACTTAAATGTAAGACCTGAAACCATAAAACTCCTAGAAGAAAACATAGGCAGTAAACGTTTTCCTACCAGTTTTAGCAATATCTTTTTGGACATGTCACCTCGGGCAAGAGCAACAAAAGAAAAAATAAACAAATGGGACTACATCAAACTAAAACATTTTTGCACAGCAAAGGAAACAAAAAAATGGAAAGACAACCTTCTGAATGGGAGAAGATATTTGCAAATGATGCATCCAATAAGGGGTTAATATCCAAAATACATAAGGAACTCATATAACAATACCGAAAAAACAAACACTCCAATTAAAGTATGAGCAGAGGACCTGAAAAGACATTTCTCCAAAGAGGACATACAGATAGCCAATAGACATATAAAAAGATGCTCAACATCACTAATCATCAGAGAAATGCAAATTAAAACCATAGTGAAATATCACTGCATACCTGTCAGAATGGCGATCATCAAAAAAATCAACAAGCGCTGGTGAGGAGGTGGAGAAAGGGAACCAGCATGCACTGTTGGTAGGATTGTAAATTGGTGCAGCCACTATGGAAAACAGTATGGAGATTCCTCAAAAAAATTAAAAACAGAGCTGCCATCTGACCCAGCAATTCCACTTTTGGGTCCAAAGAAATCCAAAACACTAATTTGAAAAGACATATGCATCTTTATGTTCATTGCAACATTATTTACAATAGCCAAGATATGGAAGCAACTTAGGTATCCATTGATTGATGAATGGAGAAAGAAGATGGGGTACATATATACAATGGAATATTACTCAGCCATAAACAAGAACGAAATCTTGCCCTTTATGACAACATGCATGGACCTAGAGAGTAGTATGCTAAATGAAATAAGTCAGACAGAGAAAGGCAAATACTGTATGATCTCACTTATATGTGAAATCTAGAAAAACAGAAAACAAATGAATAAACAAACCAGAAACAGACCCATTGATATAGGGAACAAGCTGATGTTTGTTAAAGAGGAGGGGATGAGGAATGGGTGAAGTCTTTTATAATTAATTAGATTTTTAAAGAAATGAAACAACAAAAGAACAAGACAAACAAATGAGAAACAAAAACTCATAGACACAGACAATAGTTTAGTGTTTACCAGAGGGTAAGGGGGGAGTGGTAGATGAGGGGTAAAGGAGATCAAATATATGTTGATGGAAGGAGAACTGACTCTGGGTGGTGAACAAATTATGGGATTTATAGATGATGTAATACAGAATTGTACACCTGAAATCTATGTAATTTTACTAACAACTGTCACCCCAATAAACTTTAATTTTAAAAAATGAAATAAAGAAAGGCCTAGAAAGTATAGCAAACCTGATGACAGAGAGAGAGAGAGAGAGAGAGAGAGAGAGAGAGAGAGAGAGAGAGAGAGAGAGAGAGACTTAACATAATTAATCTAGAGTGAGCGGGAACCTTTAACGTCAGAGAGCTAAGCATCTTTTCTCTCGCTGATCTCTACTCACATGGATCAAAGATGGCTGCCCAAGCTGTAAGCATCATGTTTGCATTCCAGCCAGCAGGTGGAGTTAATCCAGGTGGGTGACTGGCACTTGAGTGAGGAGCGACTCAAAGATGACTTCTCTGATGAAGAAGGAAAAAAGACAGGAGCAAGCCTGACCAAAGGAAAGGAGAAAAGGGTTCCAGACAGGAGCAACAGCTTGGGCAAAGGCCTGGAACGCTTGGTACATTTGAAGAACTGAAAGAAATCCTGTCACTAGAGACTAAAAGCGAGATAGGGGAGAGGTGAGGTAGGCGGGGTAGCAAGGGACCAAGCTGTGCAGGACAGTTGTAGCACATGGAGGAGCCTGCGTTTAATCTAAGAGTAACAGAGACCCACCGGAATGTGACATGACCAGGGCTGCAATTTGGAAAAGTGATTCTAGTTGCAGGGTGGAGGATGCACTGAATTGATGCAGGGCAAGTCTACAGGCAGGGAGACCCACCGGTGTCTCCAGGAGGCTGATAAACAGGTGATATTGCCTTGAAGCAGCACAGTGGCAGGTCCTGTCTCACACCGGAAGGCTGATGAGGGATGGTTTCCAGCAGTGCTACTCAGAAGGCTTGTCTGCATGAGAGTCCAAGCTTGCACCAGAACCTAAATCAATGCACTGCTCCCTTCACTGAAAAAGTCTTGCTATAAAAATTTTACATGTGTGTATATAATCAGCTGCATTAAATATGTACTTAGTGTTGTATTTGCTTTACACTCTGATGCAAGCTCTACCTTTTTTGTGGACTGGTAACAGTTTGCAGACCAGAAGTAATCTGTGGACCACACTTTGAACATGACTGATTTCAAGGCTAGAGGACCCTGAATGCTTCATGCAAGGCTGCCTTCTTGGACCAGGGAAAAGGGTGGTTGCTCTGTGTCTGCGCAAGCCTTTCTATTTCTTAATTGTTCCACTGTCCAACGCCAACCCACCGCATTCCTCCAGAAGTGACCTGTGGCCCTTAGCAGAGGGACGGCTGCTGATCAGCTTGTCTAGGAGAGGCAAATTCCCAGGTAACCAGCCTGTGAAAAGAGGCTGGCCTCCAGATAGACACCTAGGAGCGGAATTGCTGGATCATAAGGTAGTTCCATTTTCAGATATTTGAGATACCTCCACACTGTTTTCCATAGTGGCTGTACCAATCTGCAATCCCACCAACAGTCAACTACAATTTTATATTTATACAGTTACAAGAAGCGGAGTCCAGCATTAGGACTAGAGACAGTAGAACTGTAATGGCTGTGTGCGATGTCAGAGGGGTAGTGGATGGGGGAAGGGGGTTGTCACTGTGTGAGGGATATAAACGATAAATATCTATTGCATTGTTTTATGTACCTGAAACTAATAAAATAAAAAAATAGAAAAATAAATAAATTGAAAGGAAAAAAAAAGAGGCTGGCCTCGAGTTCCTCATCACCCACCTGGAGTCCCGAGAACTTACAAAGCCTCGAAGCCAAGCTCTTTCCAGGAACAATATCATTGCCTTGGAGAAGGCAGAGGAGAACACTTCCCCCAGCTCACTCCCTGAAGAGAGGCCAAGGTGAGGTGTGGAATTAACTCCTGGAGAGTTTCTCAGTTCTCAGGCCATTCTAACAGGAAAGAACGAAGGGACCCTATGAAGACAGCCAGCAAACAAGAGCTCCCCTCAGCACAAGAGGGGCTTTTCCCAGCCCAAGGCTGAGCCACTTTGAGCACCACCCGTCCAGCCTAGCCTGAGACTGTCCCTCACTGAGCTGCCTCCTGCCCTCTGAGAGCTCTTCGCAGGAAGCCTCTATGCTCATCATCTCAGCTTCCCCAGCGCCCCTCACCTCGCCTGGTGCAGAGTATGGCCAGAAGTATCTCTCTCGCATGCTAAGCACTCTTGAAGCAACTTCACACATATTAACTCATTTCATACTGACCCCCAAGAAGCACTTGTTGAATCAATTTATCGATTCACCTCATGCATCAGGCTGACAGGTTTTGCCCTGGCCTTGTAACAGCGTGGTCCACACACCCTTGCGGTGAGGGCCAGTGTACCGGGGTGGGCTGCAAGGAATGCAGGTCCTGATTTGGGCTCAAAAATAAAGGCAGCCATTTGTTCAGGTAGAGGTTCAACCCAATGTCAGCACAGACTTTGCTGGAATATCCCAGTGGCCAATTTATCAGTCACAAGGCAACTGAGAGAAGGGTTCCAGATTGTCTAAGCAGGACTCCAGGGAGAAGTGGGATCTGGAGACCCCCCTGGAGTGTTCAGGGACAGATTCTCAGAGCAGGCTCTTCCAAGAGCAGCCAGCCTTACCTGCTCATTGCACAGATGGCAAATCGGAGGCCAAGAGGGGGCGGTAGCTCAAAGTGACAAGTAGGACCCACGGTGATGGCAGGGCTGAAGCTGGGCATTGTCCCCAGTGCACTGCATGTCTTCATGCATTGGCTTCTCTCCCAGTGCTCTCCACAGGGAAGAGGCTGGTGTCGTTCTGCTGAACACACAGGGTACATGTTAGACCAAGGGGACACCAACCCTCACTGAGGCCCTTTGGTAGCACTGACCAAGGAGGAGCCTGGAGCGTCCATAATCCTTCTCCTAAATGCCACCCGGAGAAATCAGGTTGGTGTCCGGGAAGCAAGCCAAGGGACATCGAGGACCAGGCCCGCCACTCTCCCAGGTGGCTAGCCCCTCAGCCAGAGCCGGAGTACCGATACCCTGACCTGGCCTCTCAGCCCCTCGGCTAGAGAGGAAAACCAGTTCCGGGCAGTTCCACCCTGGCTAGTCGAGCCCCGCCCTTTACCCAGCCCCTCCTCTCCGGCTTCATGATTAATGTAAAGGAGCGGGGACTCGGGACTCCAGAGGGTGGGTAGCCAGTGGCAGGCCAGAGAGGCAGTGAATGAAATTCTTTGTTTAAGAAAGGCATAAGCCGCCCGTCTGCAAGCCCGGGAGAAGCATGTCATTTTGCTGGAAATGCGATTTTCCCTAACAAGTACAGAATTCTACATGACATGTTGAAAAGTGTATCTCTTTGAGAAGCTGCTCTGTATCTCAGAGGCATCGCCAGGACAGAACCATGTAATGTGGCAGTTGCCATAGCAACGCCTCGTTTTCCATAGACAGGAAAATCAGAGTGGCTAAGTCGATTGAGAGGCCCCAAATAATGTCTTGAGAGCAGGCTGAGAAGTGGCTCAGGCTTTCACGGTGCCTGGGGTGCTATTTGGGGTCTCAGACCACTTTAGATATTCTTCATGGAGAATCTCCAGCATACTGCTGAGCAGCTCCTCCTCTCTGTCACAGGCTTGGTGGTTACAGAGTAAGATTTGCCCAAGGCCACCAGGCAAGACACTGATAGCGCCAGGGTACTCAGCTCCTGCCTCCTCGGGCAGGTAATGCTCACCGCTGAGGTGACATTGGCCTCCATCATCCCTCCTACCCTCCTGGTTCTGCTTCTCTCCCCAGTTGTCCCGAGGACAGACACCGCTCCTTGGCATCAGCTGCGTTAGATGACAATGTGTCCCCAGCAGGTATCTGCACAAACATAGTCCACTCTTGTATGTCCCTGGACATACATGCTCCCAGTATGAGCTCTCCAAGCACAGGGACAGGGCCACAAATTGTGCTCCATCTATGGGTCGTATGTCTATAGGCACTAATGGTCGTGTATACCTGAACACACACTGGGGAGCCCTTCAGCTCAGGGGCAATGGCTCTATCATCCCAGAGCCTGGCACAGTGTCTTGCAAGGGGTGGGTATGACACCTTGAACCCAATACACACACACACACACACACAAACACACACACCCCACATGCTGCAGCCAAGACTCTGCCCTAGCCCACCAGATTTATGCCCGAACTTGGCCAGGCACCAACATAAAGCAGGGTAGCCCATCTCCCTCCCTCAGCACAGCGCTTTGAGCTTCTCCAGGGGTGGGGGCAGGAGGCCCAGAAGGAGTCAGCCCAACTTGGAGGCCACGGATGAATCACCTTCATCCCACAGGGATTCCTGAATCAACACAGCTTGGCCTGTGGTCCTCTCCACTCTCCAACCCCAAGAGTGTCACCTGGATTTCAGGACTCCCTCACATCCCTGTATCCCCAAAAATAAGACCTAGCCAGACAATCAGCTCTAATGTGTCTTTTGGAACAAAAATTAATGTAAGACCCAGTCTTATTTTACTATAATATAAAACCCGGCTTTTAATATAATATAATATAATATAATATAATATAATATAATATAATAAAGTACCGGGTCTTATACTAATTTTTGCTCCAAAAGACGCATTAGAGCTGATTGTCTGGCTAGGTCTTATTTTCAGGGAAACACGGTAGCTGTTGGTTGTGTACTTTACCCTCTTCCCTCCCAGGAGGTGGCTGGCAGCTAGCATTGGGCAAAAACAAGAAAAGCATTCATCCTGTTCTTTCATCTGCAGACACAGTTAGCAGGGGGGACTGGGAGTTATGGGGGGAGAGGCACATGCCCCCCTCAACTTCCCAGAGGAAAAATTTTATAAAACTGTCAGAGATGTAATAGAACTGTCAGAAGTACAGGAAATCAGCTACGCAGATTACAAAAACAGATGTCAGGGACCTATTGGTTTCATGACAGTGTAAAAATCACAATTTTTCTGTCAAGATAGAAAATAGAAACAGAGAAAAACCAGGAGCACTTTAGTATGCACCAGCTGAGAGTGGCAAGCCTGACCCACAGTGGTGGGGAAGGACCCCCAGGAGCAGGGACCCCTGTCCCAAGCCCCAGAAACACATCCTCACTACCCTCAGTCCCCTCTGTCTGAGAGAGTAGAACTGCACCCCTGCCCGCTGCCATGGTCAATTACTGTAGGGTACCCCCACCTCCAACTGGTGGCTGTCCTCCAATGACAGGCCTTTCAGGTTTTGGAGAATCCCAGAAAGTGACCGGGTCACAGGTCGGCCTGGCTGCTCGGCAGTGGAAGAACCAGCCACTAACACAGGCCTCCTTACTTTTCCCTCTGGAGGGCATGAGAAAGCCTGCGAGGGCCCCTGGGGAGAGCAGGGGTGGGGGTGGGGGTTGGGGAGGGAGGGTCAGGCCGAGGGAGCAGGGTCTTGAGGGGAACCCCAGTGCTATAACAGTGGCCCACATATCCCTGGTCTCCCAGCTGCCATGCCGTGCGTGGGGGCTGTAGGGTCCTCTTTTCTCCAAGGAGCTTGCCATTCTAAGCCAGCCAGTCCATAGCTGGGATTTCCTGGGGTTGCAACTGGAGCCTGGGTGGAAGCCTTGTCCTATCAGTTAGAGCTGAGAGGAGGTGACAGATTTCTATTGTCCATCGGCACATAGTGTAGAAACACTTCAGATGATTAGCAGAAAGTGCTGAAACTCACTTCACAGTCAGACAGACCTGGGTTCAAATTCCAGACCCAGAGTCCATGTGCCCTTCGCCAAAGCACTTAGCAGCTCCAAGCCCCGACTGCCATGAATATTCCTGGAGACAAGCACACTTACCTTTTGGATCTACTAGGAGGGTTTTATGAGACAGCAAATGCACATTGCGGTCCTCAGGAGGTGCTTGCTCCATGCCTAAACCATTCCACAGCAATCCACACAGCCCTGTCTCTGCACACCACATTGCAGTTGAAAACCATTTTACATGTAGAACTTTCCTGAGCATGTGTCCCCTCTTCTATAAAATGAAAATGACAGTTCCATCCTCCCGCTTTCCCCTGAAATCAGAACGAATCCCTTCAGTTCCTGAAGCACTTCCCACTTGGGTTAGTCTGGTCCTTCCGGAAAGTAGACACAGAGATGTGATTCAATGGACAGGGGATTTATTAGAGAACAGCCCTTGTGAGAGAAAATGGGGAGGGAGCCAGAAAAAGATGGCAAGCTGTCAGCTCACAGGGCAGGTCTGACCATGAGCACAGGAGAGAAGGAGGGCATGATCCAGAGCTCATGCTCTGTGAGCAGAGCATGTCCCTGGTCTCCTGTCACACACACAGCTATGGAGGTTGGAACGCATGGGGCCCAGGATGGGAGGTGTGCAAGGCACCTCATCACCACTCTCCCAGCACTGCATCCCCCATGCTGTCCTTCTGCCTCCAACACTCTCCTCCACTCTTGGCCTGACTAACCCCAGCTTGTCCAGGAAGGTCCCTTCCTCCAGGTAACCTTCTCTGATCTCTGACCCCCTACCCCTCCTGGCATTACTGCCATGTGCTGTAATTGCATGAGGAATCCTCGTCCCCCAATTACACTGAGACCTGCTCACAATGGTGCCACTCTCCCTGCCTTCCCTGGGCCAGGGACTGTGCCAGAGCTCTTGAATATTATCGAATGAGGAGAGATGAATGACCCAGGGTCTGGCAAAAGTATTTGAATTGGAGAATGCTAATTCCAGAACCTCTCACCTATCCCATTGTGAAACCCCCTGCTCAGGCGAGCATGCAAATTCTTAGTAACAGGAAAGGCACCGGCATCAACCAGTCAGAATGGCAATAGATTTCTGTGGGTATCTGCCTGAGCCCTAATCCAGGATGTTGGGGCCCACGTACCTGTGTGCCGGGAAATGGGTACTCAGGACTCTCCTGGATGCTGGCTTAGGAAAGACAGCCTCCAGGAAGCAGGTGTCCCCCCCAGTGAGCTGAGAGGCACTTAGAGTCACCAAGCATCATCCTAAATGGGACATCTGGTTCATCTACTTGACATTCCTCCTGCTGTGCCAAGGGTGAGTGCACTACCAGCTAGCTGAGATGTCAATCCCCCTAGCCTCTTGATGGCCAGTACAGGCCCTGGGGCATCCAGAGACTCTGAGCTGCTCTCTCCTGACTAAAAGGAGCCTGGCCTGTTGACCTGGGTATGCTACACAAACTTTATCCTTCTCGATGCGTGCCATACAAAAAGGTCAGGAAGCACCATTTCTAACCCAACCCCATTATACAGATGAGAAAACTAAGGCCCAAGAAGAGAAAGGGCACCTACTCAGAGACTGGAAGAGGCTTCTGGGTTCTCATCCCAGGATAGCTCAGCTCCGCTCCCACCAACCTTAGCCCCTCGTCAGCTCCAGACCCATCTGGGACTTTATGCCCCAAAGCAGTTGCCCTCCTTCCACCAAGGCCTGGAGATCCCGGAGTCCCTCCTGACGGCCTCCACAAAGAATGAGCTCATCTCTCTGGCAGCTGTCTCCACCTCTCTGATTTTCAACTCGTTGGGGAAGGCATCATGCCGGAGTAGAATGTTGAGCTAATAAATATGTATGCAGGATTTTTATTACTTAATAGTCGTAAGGTTAATCGTCGTGGTGAACGCCTATATTTAATGTGTCAATGGAGCTGCAAAATGCCAAACTGAATAGCTTTAACACACATTAGTTCTACTTGTGAATCTACAAATAGGAACCTTGTCAGAAAAGTATTCAAACCAAGATCAGTATTGATTTTGGTCCTCAGGAAAGGCACTGGACTGTGACAGTTTAAAATGATAAATGTCTAGAGAATTATTTGCCCGTATTGATAAAAAGAAGCAGATATAAAGCTGACAGTCTCGGAGGCGTCGCCGTTGAGTGAGGGCAGCGCATCTAACATTGTTACGGCTCTGAGCTAATCTCCCCTTGGATATGGAGAAGGTCCTCATCTGATCTGGCCCTGCCCTAAGACTCGCCTTGTAATTGCAAAGGAGGGGCTCTGGGAGCTTGTTCAGTCCGCTCCTGGTTCCTGCCCTGACCACCCCCACCATATTTTTAGAAGGAAGCATTCTGCAGGGACCCAAGTGCCTTTGTTCCATCCCTATCCTCCTGCTCATCAACCTTCTGTAGCTCAGAAAGCAAAACGGAAGTCCTCAGCCGAGCTTCAGTGGCACCACCTCCCTCCCCACCTCATCACGGACGCTCCCCCCACCCCCCAGGACCTCTGTGTCAGCAAGACTGGTGGGTCGCAACTCTTAGGAACTCCCTTGCAAGGCTCCGCACGCACTATTTTTCTCCCCGAGAATAGGCCCCCTACTATTTTCGCTGTCTGCAGCGGACACTTTCCTCAGGATAACTCAACCCCCATGTTCTCTTCATTCTCTACTCCAAAGCCACCTGGACCTGAGCAAGAGGGGGGACTCCCCAAAATGGTCTCCTTGACCAGACTCCAATCAGGCTCTTCTGAATCCTCTTCCCAGCTAGACCTTGACTTTGGGGCAGCTGTGTTCATCTCTGCATTGTCCAATTTCAGCAAGGATCCTGGTAAGTCAGTTTATCCAGAACTCCCACTTTTGATAGCTTATCATGCTATGTGATTGGGTTCCTCACCTTCCGCCCACCCCAGGTGAAGTCTGATCACCCTGGCCTGTCTTCAGCAAGAATCCTGTGAGGCCACTTTAGCCAGAATCCCCTGACCCTGGATCCCCACCCTGCTCCTTGGCTATAAATCCCCATTTTTTCTTGTTGTGTTTGGCTTTGAGCCTGATCTCTCTCTGCTACTACAAAACCCCATTGTAGTAGCCACACCCCCTGAATAAAGTCATCTGAATAAAGTCTGCCTTACCTTCTTTAATAAATGTAACGAGTCAATTTTTCTTTAACGCTGGATACCCAAGCTGAAAGGGCAGCCTTCTCACTCTCAATCTCCTTACCCTGTTGTATTTTGCTTCTGAGCCTGTTTTACCACCTGGCAGATGAGTTATATGTTGGTTAATTTTTGTCTGTCTCCTCCAACCACAGTGTAAAGACAGACGCTGTTTATTTTGTTCATTATTGTGGAACAGCTTCTGCCACATGGAAGGTGCAAGATAAGTATTTACTGAGACTTCTAAATACCCTCCAGTTTAACAATTATCTATTCTTCTCTTCTCTAAAAATTGATTCAGGACCTTTCCAGTTCTCTCACCACCCACTCCTCTGCTCAAAAACTTTCCATGGCTCCCTGTGGCCTAAGGACCAGGTTTGAACATCTCAGCCCTAACTGCAAAACCATGCCCCATCCGGGGCCACTCCCCAAGCCCCACCTCTCCCCCTGTCTTCTAAATCTCAGACTGCATTTCCACTTCCTGCCTTCTCCCAGGACTTGCCTGCCCTCTCTCTGCGCTGCACTCCAGGACTGAAGCTTCTGGTGGATATCCGCTTGGTCCAAGTGTGGCTTCATGCTGTTTCGACATCATGGATGTCTCATTGTTATGCATCCAAGGACCTGTCCTATTCTGTCCCCACCCCAGGGCCTGGGCCAGCACAGCAGAATCCAGCCCATGTCTATGCTCTGCATGTTTCATGGGGACTTTAGTCATGAGCCCAGTCACAGACCCTGGTTCACATGTTTATATCCAAAGATGTGCCTGGGTACTTTTTTAAAATGCCAACTCATGGAGTCTTTCCCTCCTGAATTTTCTTCTTTCCTTTCCCTGCCTCTGGTCTCTGTGCATCCTTGCCTCACAAGAGGATTACTGTACGACAGAAAGTAGAAGGTGCCTGCAGCATGCCCTGGCTTTTGTTCCTAAAAGTGTAAACCCAGAAGAAGAACGTGAAGGATTTGCAGGAAAAGATGGCGAACCAAGTTCTCAACAAGAAGCCAGAGATCTTGGAAGAATCATGAATGAAGAAGGATTTCTCCCCAAACCAAAGGAGATTTCTCCAAGCTGGAAAGAGGGTAGCAATGAGAGATGTCCCCATGGAGAGGGGACCTGCCCACTGCTTCCTGGCACTGCTCCCAGGGAACAAACCCAGAACGATGGCTCTGTGTGGCCTCATGGGGATCAAGATTGTGGGCAGCCCCAGAAAGGAGCCTGCGCCCAACACAAGGCTGGGAGGTGGCAGAAAGCAGGCTGCATCCTGAAGGGGCCACTCAGGCAGGGTGAGTGGCAGGTTCTGGGGGTCTGGGGGGTGATGACAAGAGAGTCCTCCTTCTGATGTCTGCGAATGCTGGAGCTGCCTGAGGGCAGGCACTGTGTTCCTTCCTCTCTGTCACCTCACACCTGCCCAGGTAGGTCCCCGACAAGAATGGGTGGCATTCTGGCACATCCAGGGGGACTGGCTCCCTTTCAGTTTGGGAGCTATTTCATGCCCACTTCCCATCAAAAAGAGATTGTGAACGTTCGTCATCAGTGGGTTCCCAGGAAGAGCAGTGGGATGAAGACACAGAGCCAGGGGCCACGCACTATGCCAGCGGGGGCAGCAAGCAGGCCTGGCATCACCATACTCACCCCAGGGCCCTTGAGACTAGGGCAGCAGGGGGCACAAGAAGCTGTAGTGGGCCTTCTCCCACTAGAGCAACGGGCCCCAGTATAACTCCACAAGCTCGTGTCTACTTCCTAAAACTGCTCCCTCACGCCTTTGGAAAGATCTTGACATTACTTGGGGACGGGGTCCCAGAACAGGCCTTGAGAGATCCCAGAGTCAGACCATTCACAGTACAGTTATGGTGCTGAGGCCCAGCGAGGGCAAGCTGCTTAGCAGACCCGAGACCGCGAGCTAAGTCACTTGCTCCCCAGGAAATTACTCTTTATAGCACCCCCAGTACCTCACAGGAGTGTGCTTGTTTCTCCATTGGACTATCAGACCTCCAAATCCCCAGTGCCCTTATGCAAGAACTGCCAAGGGGCACACAGCTTCAGCTCAGCTGATGACACCTGCACAGGGCATTCGAGACCTGGGTTCTAGCACCGCCTCTGGCACTTCCCCTTTCCAGGCCTCCAGGACCTCAGAGGACTATTTTCTCCAAGAAGGCAAGGTCATAGACTAGGTCAAAGCGAATGTGTGTGGGTGCTGTGTGCAGAGTGGAAAGATGGGGAAGGGGCACTGTAAGAAAGCAGTCCAGAAGCCCACCCCCCTGCTTTCAACCAAGCAGCTCTGCTTTCACATGTCTTCCATCTGAGGCCTCTGCTTAGTCACCCGGAAAAGGGATTCCGCTGCTAAATATATGTGATTCTCCCTCATCCTCACCTCCACCTCCACCCCCAACAAGGCAGATTCTTTAAGAGGCTAGAAGGTGGCTCAGTGGGAGGAGCCCCACAACCTTGAACCAGGGATGCCCTCAGCCTCCAAACACCCACTGACCTAAGGCAAAGCTGTGAGAAGACCTTTGGGTAACTGGCACTCGTTACAGGGGACACGTGAGCTCTAGGGAGGCTGCTGAGCACTTTACAAGAGGTGATAGTGCCACCTGGAAATAATGGTACCATCATTCCTTCTTTAAATGGCTCCATCCAGAGCCTTTGGCCTGGTCAGAAACAGCCCCAGCTGCAGGGTGTGTCGGGAGCTACTGCCAAGAACAGGCTGGGTGGAGCCCGGCCAAGACCAGAGAGCGCAATCTGGCCAGGCAGGGGCACGAGGGAAACGGGCGTTTCCATGGTCCTGGAGGACCAGGCTAGCAAACCCAGCCGGCCTTTCCTCAGCCTTCCCAAGGCCTGGCATGAAATAGAGTGGAGGTCCAGACAGACAGCAGTTTCAAAGACCCCACGGCCGGGAACACAGGGAACCCCAGAGCCTGAAATGCCCAACAAATGAGGTAGAGGAGATGGTGAGTCTTCCCATCCTGAGAGCTGAGCCCCCACTGCCGAGGAAGATCAGAAACAAATGGCCAGGATTCTCAAGTAGCTGAGAGCAGGAAGTGAACAGCAGAGACCGCAGCCGGGTGCTCGGACGGCTCAGGTCGGTGATGGACACGAGCAGGAGGTGACAGAGCAGAGGCTCAGAGGCAGGGACCTGGCCGCCCTGTTGGTAGCTGACAGTCAAGGGTGTGTGTGTGGGCGGGGGAGGGGGGGCTGGAAGAGATCAGCCCTGCTGGGTCAAGACGGGGAAAGCAGATCTCCTGGCAGCAGCCCCTCGGCCAGGAACGTTCCTGATGAAGCCAAACCACCCATGGGACCGGGAAGCAGGCTTTGGTCAGCTGGCCCCCAGCCCGGGTCAGCGCTTTTCAAGGGTTGGACTTGCTCCATCTGTGTCCGACCCTTAGCACCCTCACACTGTCTCAAGCCTCACTCTCTATGAGCACAGACCCTCTTTCCCCTCCCTACGCCTGCTGTGGAACCCTAGGGAAGGAAAATGGAGTCACAAAGGAAGGGCTTTGTTCATAGCCACACAGCCCGTCTGGCGGAGAGCTAAGGACACAGTTGAAAGAGAAGAGTCCTGGGCATTCTTTTTCTAGTATCAGAAAACCATGGCCCATCAAATGTGTGGACAGAGGACCTGGAAGTCCCCAAACAGTCTAGGGCAAGGCCCCTCCCTTTAGGGAAGCTGAGCACTCCTTCTAGAAACGAGAAAGTCCTCTTGGGGCTGCAGGCCTGCTCTTCTCCCTTGAGGCTCCTTTTCTGTGTCTTTCCGTCCCTTCCCTTTCAAGTCAGAGCAGGCTCAGCCCCAAACAGTTCCCAGACATGGGTCCATGCCCTCATTCCCTGCTCGTAATTACCCTATGATAGATGCTGGTGTTGCTGCTAAAGGTATCTGCGTGCAGGTTTTATGGTCATTTTCCAACAGCCCAGACCTTTTAAACTCTCTTGTGGGAGCAGGTTAAGATGATTATGCAGATGGATGGACCCTGGTGCAATATTATGTCAGCAATGGAGATGTAGGGGCTGCAGGCAGGGCGCGGTTACCACCGAGAGGAGGCTGCTGGCTGCCAGTGCGAGACAGAGGGGCCCTGAGCAAGGACCCCGGGCTCCTAGAGCACCACACACACTCACACACACACACACACACACACACACACACACACACACTCACTCCTCCTCAGTCTCTCTAGTTAGTTGTCTGGCTACAGGCAGACTCTGTTCCCATGGAAACGTGAAATGTCAGCCACGTCTGTTGGGACACCAGACAGGCCCAGGTATGCAGAGAGGAGAGGCCGTCAGGACCCAGGGAAGACCCACTCCCAAGCTTGCTTGATGGAAATGGGACGAACTTAGTCACATTAGAGGGGGACCCCCAAGGACAGCCCGCAGAGTGGCCCAAAAGGACCAGCAAGCTCTGGGCAAGCCCCAGATAAGAATGATGTCAACACACAGAGCTGTTGATGCTATGGTCTCAGGTACCTTATAGAAATGGCTACATGTTTGGCTCTGTGCTTCTCTACAAAGCAAAGAAGAAGGCATCATAGAAATCAAACTCATTTCCACGAGATAAAAAGAAACTCCCCTTTCGCGGCCCTCCTATTCCCGATTCTGAGGGTGAGAGAAATATCTCTTCTCAACAATTTCCTTGGCAGAACCTCTCCTGCAAGAAGCACGATAACTAGCTTCTTAGGGCTGATTCTCCTAACACTGCATCTTCAGCACAAGCCAATGGCGTAATGCCAAAGTGGAGCTCGAGGAGGCAGTTCTACCGGGAACAGGACAGGCAGCAAGGTGGGGAACGGCTGACTCATGAAGGTCAAGCGCAGACACTCCCGGGGGATGGGTAGATAGCACAACTTTCTGCAGTCCTCCAGAAATAGAATTCCTTCCTCTTCAGATGGCAGAGAGCTGACGACTGTTGCCTCTGAGAGAAGCCAGCAGGGCAAATACCCTGTGTGCCCCTGCAGGGTGGGCCACATACTCGGACACCCGCCAAGCAGAACGCAGGAATACCTTGTTCAAAGAACCTGGTAACAATAGGGGTCCAAAGCAGCAATGACTATGAACAGGGGAAGGATGTACAGGCCCGGCTGCCTGTTACTTACCCAGGTTTTGGTCTTGGTCACTCATCCTAAGACAACCACGAATGGGGTAGAGGCTGCCGCCATGCTGACAGCTATGTCAGGGCTGGCTTGGGACCAGGTGGAGCCTGGGTCTGAGCACCCACAGCAGTGGGAGCTGGGGGACAGGGATGGGGGACAAGGATGGTATTGGCACTACCTTTCCCATAAGGATTCCATTCTGTGTCTGAGTAAAGGGGCTCAAGCCACAATCTGTAGCTTCCAAAGCCAGAAACTGGAAGCAGTTAAGAGAAATGGACTCTCTGTTGGTGCAGAGAGCAGGGAGCCTAACACCGTCTCACATCACCATCTACTATGATTAGAAGTTCTTACCAGCTGCTCATCCACTAGTGTCAGTTGTTTTCCTCAGTAACTTACATTCGTCCTGCCTGTTCCTCACAACAAGCCTACAAGGGACATATAATTACCCCCATTTTATAGGTAGGGATACTGAGGCTTGGACAAACAGTGTGACTTCCCCAGGGTACCCCAAGGAGAAAGGGGTCAGACCTAGTACATCAGCCAGCAGAGGTGCCTGACAGACCAAAAGAATCTGCATCAGAGGGTCCAGGCTTTGGAACCAAACACATCTGAGCTTGGATCCCGGTACAGCTGCTTCTTTACCTGTGTGACCTGAGCAAAGTGATTTAACCGCTCTGAGCCTCTGGCTCTTCATCTGTAAGTTGGTGTTAATTATGCCTGTCTCCAAGAGTCATTGTCAAGACTAATGAGGTTGTGTAGGAAGTGCACGCAGACCACAGTAGTACCCGTTAACGGGGAGACAGGCTCCCCCTCTGGGAGGGTAAGGGCCGGCCTGTCTGCTGTGCCACTGGATCTGCAGGGTCTCAAAAGGCCTGGCATGGAATAAACAGTTGTGGAATGAACATGGGTGTTTTCCCTGCTGAAAAGCAGCATATGTTCATAGAACACATGAGAAATGAAAACAGGCATTTTTAAAATGTCATGCCTAAGTCCCACCTCTGAAAAATAATCGATGTTCTGCCTTTTCTTTTATGAATTCCTCCCCTCCCGGCCAAGATTCTTGCCACTCGTATTTCATCCCCAAGACTCCCAGACAAACTGAGCCAGCAACAGTCCTGATGTTTGCTCAGGCCTCCTCGCGTGGGAGCCCATCTGAGTTAGGACAAAGGGAGCTGCCTTCCGCTCCACCCTGCTGGGTCTCTACTTCCCACCATCCCTCAGCCCTGCTACAATCGAAATGGAAGACTTCTTTCACTGGTGGCCACTGAAGCGATGGGGGCTTTACAGCTGCCACATCTCATGAAAAAAGTGACCAGCCAGACCCTTATAAAGAGGAGCCTTGTGGAGAAGGAGGGGTGCTTAACCAGACCACCCCTAGATGCTTCTGAGATGTGCTCCTGGCCCCAAGCATGACCTATGAGGCATTTGTGACCTGGTCCCCGCCTGTCCCTCACTCCTTCCCATCACCTCCTCCATGCTCCAGTCACGCCAAACATCCACGCGGGTCCCCAAACAGTCAGCCCCCACTGTCATGTTTTATTCCCTCAACATAAAGTATTTTCCCATCTGAGTGGTGAACTCCTATTCATCCTTCAAGGTCCCACTCAGGTGCCACTTCTTCCAAGCCAGGAAGCTTTCTATAAGCCCCCAAAGTTGGTGAGGTGGTCCTATTCTGTGTTCCCACACCCCTGGGCTTGCCTCCACCACTGTCTGACCTCCTTATTATCACAGCCTGATCACCACTCAGACCAGGGGCTTTAGATGGTGACATTAGATGGTGACAGTGTGACAGTCTGCCACCTCTCGGTAAGTCCAGTGGGGAGCTGTCTGGCCCCAATTCTTGATGATCCACCTCAAAAACATGTCTATCCCTCCCAATATCTAGAATAGCGCCTAAGAGAGAGCCTTCCTGACTGTCAAGGCTGGGAAGGGAGGGAGGACATTAAGAAGGGAAGGACATTATGCTGCTTGGTACTTTCCCATGAGAACAGGTTGGCTGCTCAGGTCCACAGAGGTGATGGGGGAGCACCAACGTGCCATACCAAGAAAGCTGTTGCCAAGCAGGGCCAGCCAGCACCCCAACACCAGTCGCCCTCCCCTCCTCACACTCTCCTCCATCTAAGAGCACTCCAGTGGGGCTGGGAAGGGCAGAGGCCTTTGGCCTTGGGGGAGCAGAATCATGGCGAGAGGATGCTTCCTCCAAGCCAAGCAGAAGGAAGGCCTGCAGGAGAGGAGGCCTTCTTAAAGACAGGCACGCCTATAGGACGAGCAGACTGGCCCCACATACCTGCTGGACGCTGGCTGAGTGCAGGAGTGTGAAGATGGGGCGGGGGGGAGTTCTTTGGAGGGCTTAAACGATGTCCCATGGAATGTGCGGTGAAAGTGAACACAGGAAGTGGTGCCTTCAGTGTCTGGAGGTTTCTCCAGGAAAAAAGACTTGCCACCGAGACTAGTACTTGTGAAGGGAGAAGGGACCAGGGCTTAGAGACCGATCACCAACCCCATGCTAGTTTTCCCAAGCCCTGAGAACACAGGAAAGGGCCTTGGGGCTCCACAAACATGACCACAAAGGTTAAAGGACAGGGCAGGAATCGTGGGCTGCTCAGGTGCCCAGGTGGCTGCCAATCAGATAAGGCCACACCTGCCCAGTGGGAGATGGAAGTGTGTACCTCCGGTGGCAGGATAGGAGGCTCAGCTGACCCTTCTTAGAGGCGCTCTAGGGCAGACGGGGGCCAGCGTGAAGCTGGGCACTGCCCCCGAGGAACTCTGGCTCACCTTTTATCCAGAGACCACCGCTATGGAGGGGACTGCCTCGGGGAGGTGGTGACGTGGAACCTGATGGAGCCAGAACAAAATCAGTCCATTTCGCTGATGGGAGATGAGTGAAGCAAGAAGGTGTCCACACTTCCTGTCCAGGAGACACAGAAGAGGAGGGAAGAGTTTCAGATGAGCTAGTCGTTCTTCCTTCCCTGCCAAGGAGAGAGCTTTGACACAGCTGCAAGGCTGATGTTTCAGACCAGACCAAACCGGAGGAGAGTCTAACAATCAGAAGTGGTCAGAACTGATGACCATGGCATTGTAAGCGACAAAGGGAGAGATTCAGCAGCGTGAGAGGGACAGGAGTAAAGGAAAACCCTGCCATAATTCCAGCAGCCCCCTGAACGGGGTCCTTCACTAAACTAGTCACAGAAGGAAGAAAAGGAGGGAGGTGAAAGGGGTGTGGAAAGGAGAGGAAGGAGGAAAGGAGAAGGGAAGGTAGACGTGGCCTCGGAAACCCCGGCTGGGACACAGGTACTCGAGCGTCCCCATCGCCCTCTTCCAGCTATGCCAAGCTGAGCCTCGCAGCCACTGGACAAGAGCTCCTGTGACGTGCAGTAAGTGGGTCGTCAGTCCCAGCGAAGGGCCTGGGCTGTGCTCTCACCCCAGCTGAACATCAGATTCAGCTGGGGAGTCTTTTTAAAAATATCCACCCCAGACCCCACTGCAGATCAGCAGACCCCAGCTGGGGAGGGGGCTGGAAACGGATTCTTTTAAAAGCTTCCAGGGTGATTCTCATGTGCAGCCAGGGGTGAGTGCCAATGGACAAGGTAATTCTGAACGGGTGGTCTTTGCACCCGCAGAGCAGCGTCAACTAGGAACTGGTATAAATGCAGATTCTTGGGCCCAGCCCCTTATCCACAAGTCAGACATAGTGAAGTGGGGCCCAGCAATCTGTACTGACAAATGCTCCAGGTGATTTTGACCCAGGTCAAAGTTTGAGACCCACTGAGCTAGATAGAGTATATCTGAAAAGAGAGGGTGACAGAGGAGGAAGATGAAGCATGGGCCATGGGGTAAGGAGAACTAATATCGCATCCAGGCTGTGCCCCCTGCTCCCCAGCTCTTCAGCTCCCAGGAGACCTGCCTGCAAGCGGGAGCACAGGCGTCGTGTGCTAGAGGGGCTCGTTACTGCACAAAATGCTGAGCTCCCGTGGGCGCCATCTATTTACTCACTCTGGTTTCCCAGGCACACGGGGAGTGAGGGGAGCTCCTTGTGCTCCCATTAACCAGCCCTGATTAAATCAGCTGACTCCTCAAAGGGCAGCGCTACACAAATGGAAACTAATAATAATAATTTACTAATTGTCTCTAAGCTGGAGTCACCCTAATGGTCAGTGGACAAAAGAGAGCGATTAAACGTCTCCCAAATTCTGTGAGCTGAGGCTGAGCCCCTCCCTCAGCAAGGCGGGCTGCAGGAGGAGAGTACAGGTGGCAGGGGTGCTGTGCTGAGGCTCAGAGATGCTTAGCAGAGGCAAGAGGACACAACGAGAGCGCTTAAGGACCTGAGGCAGGAAACGCATCCCCAGCTCACACAGAAGCTCACCCTGTAATGGCTGAACTCCCTAGCTTCATAGTTTATCTCTTCTGCATCACCTCCTCCAGGAAGCCTTCCCAGGCTGCTGTGTGGCCCTGGGCTGAGTACACTGGTGTGAAGCTACACACCTGGAATGATTCGCCCCTATGCACCACTGAGGCTTAACTCTGTTCTACAGGTGAGGATCTGGGGGTTCAGGCAGGTGCAGTAACTTGGCCAAGGTCACACAGTACACTGGAGAGGACAGGATTAAAACCCAGGTCTGCACACGCAGGGCTTTTCCCAGATGCAGAGCCAGAGGAGCCCACAGGGAAAGTCGCTGCTCTTTCTAAGCACTTTCTCCCCAGGTGTCATCTTTTCAACAACTTTTAAGGAAATAAGTTGACAGGAGAGTTGTGACTGTGGTGAAAAGTCATTAAAGAAAACAGTGTAAAAACAAGCCTGTAAGACACACAGAGCAGGCAGGCAGAGGGGCGGGTCCTTTTGAATGTTCTCTCCCCCAAGCAATAAACAGGCTCTGGCCCTCCCCGCCTGGACTGGCCCCCAGGCTCCCTCCTGCCATGTCTAAAGCGGCTTCTCTTTCCTACGAGCCCCCTAATTTCCTATTACCAGCTCCCAGACCCACTTATATGAGACGTGACAGCTCCCCGTCTAGACTGCAGACTCCTAAAGTCTTAATTGCTCTTTCATCAGAGGAGAAGGACTGCTTCTTCGTCAAGCAGCCAACCGCTCAGCGAGCCCTCGTCAAGCCCCTACCGGGTACCAGGCCGTGCGGGGGACTCAGCAGCGTCTGAGGAGTTGATGGATCATCTGGGGTCAGAGGAGGACAGTTCAGACGCTGCCTGGGCTGGGCCTCAGGCCAGATGCTAAGCTGCCAACAAAAGCAAGACCCAAGCCATCTGGGTGCTCCACCAGCCCCCAAGAGGGAAGGCAGGGAGAGAAACCTGGGCTGCCAGTGGCCTCTCCATGCTGCCTTTCAACAACCTGGTCCCAAGGCACCACGGCCTCCACGTGCTGCAGACAGATGCTTCAGCCACGCTCCCCTCCACACGCACTGTCCTCCCTCTTTGATTGAGCTCTTACTACGGACATGCGGGCACTGTGCTTCATGAAGGGAGAGTGGACGTGAGGCACGTGGTCTTTGAGCAGGTAGAGTTTACCCGCTGAAGTTACAGGGCCGGGCCCACCTGTCCTCACTCACATTCCTGCCCTGCCCTAATGATGGGCAAATTTAAGGGTAGGTGTTAGCAGGTGATAATGCCCCGTGGGACCAGCCCCCACTCGTCTGCTGTCTCCCTGACGTCTCCCTGTGAGGGGGCTCTGGCCTCTCCGGCCTCTGAGCCCACCTGGATGGTCCTCTAACGGGAGTCTCTTCCAAGTGCCGTTGCTGCCTTTTCTCCCACCAGGTCCCTCAGACACTATTTGGTGGTCACCATCAGGCTCCCTGAGCTGTAGCTACAGACAAGTGATGTTTCTATGTCTCCTGGGGAAAACTAAGGCAGGGGGTCCATGGGGACCTTTGATACCTGTCCCCAAAGAACAGTTCCTTGGGGCTCAGTGGAACCACAACCTCTCCTTAGAATTCAGGGCAGAAGAGAAGAGCCCTCTTTTGTCATCATTCTGGAAAGAATGGCTCCCTTGGGGCAAGGCTCTGGGTTGTCACAAACAGGATTGTCAAACCGAGAACCATTTATTCATCTCACAATCGCCTAAGTGCCTCTGGTTTCTAAAAAATATCATGGATTGTGCACAACATGCCAACCCTGTCACTTGCTTCTGCCTTGAATCCCCACCACCACCCTCTGGGGAAGCTGGGCTCAGAGAAGAGACTGGTTCAAGTCACTCAGCAAGTCGGGGCACCCCGGAATCCAGCCCCACCTGACTCCAGGTCCAGGCCCCTGGACACCCTGCTCACAGCAGCTGCCTCTGCCACTTCTCCCCTGCTTCTCTAGGCAGGGGAAGGCATTAGCCTTGCTGCAGGCACCCGGGGGACCTTGTTGTGGATTAACTACCTGAGGCCGAGCCTCGCTCTCTACCAGTCACCACTGCGGCAGGCAGCAGCTGCAGTCAGGATGAAATAGAGCTGCAGAAAAACCAGCAGAGCCATGGCCATAAACCATCTCTCTGCCAGGAATCTCCTGATGCCTCTCACAGGAGGCGGGGGATGACAGTCTGAGGATATGGCAGCTAAAATGGAAGAGGGGAGGGGGAAGGGTCCCTTCTAGGTCCACACTGAACCCTGGGAGGTTAGAACGGGGGAGGGGAAAAAGGACATTCTGCTAGGGAGAGGCCAGGTGTCCTTCTGTAGACTGCAGGGGAGGGGCAGGGGCAAAGATGCCCGGTCCAGTCTGCATGGGGACCATATTTCCCCCATGACATTGGCCATATTTCTGTAGGAGAGCCCCATGGTGGCCTCATAATGGAAAAGTTAGGGCTCTGCTGGGCTGATATGTCCATCAAACCTGCCCCTGAGGGGAGACATCGTGCCTTCCAGAGCAGAGAACAATGGACACCCAGCTGAGAGTGTGTGTGTGGACATGTGCGCCTTCTCCCAGACACCACCAAAGGAAGAGATCAATTTAGAGAATTAGAGGCCAGCCCCACTTTGCATGGCTTCTAGGAGGCATGTACGGTAAATAAGGATGCAAGAAAGAAATGTTGCATCATTCAATTAATTTTAGCCTTGAATCGCAGCGGCTGGGGGGGGCAGGGTTGCGGGGGGAGTGTAATCAATACCAAGCATTCAGCTTGCTAACATGAGGCACATTTCATACAAAGCTGGACATTTTTCTCCTTGTCATACAGAATTATCTTAATTATTGTTTCAAGGAACAGCCTTATATAGCATCATCTAGTAGTCCGGGAGGCGGCTCAGAAACTCGTCACCGAAATAATTTATGATTTTTCTTTCTAACATCTTGGTCTTGTTTGATATGCTTGCCATTTCTCCCTGACAGGGAGGTCGATTAAATCACATTTATATTGTAAACGTATGCATTGCTTTTTACCCAAGGCGCTGGATGAAGAGATACAGGGGCCCCAAGGGAGGGAGAAGCCAATCCACTTTCATATTGCAAATTTCTGCTGTTCGGAGGAAATGAATGGTTGCCAGGGAGAACTGGGAATTACTTGAGGATGCAAAATGTTATTTTAGAATCCTTTTGAGAGGGTTTTTTTTTTCCTCCCCCACCTCCTCCAGCATTTTCACTTCTCCAGCTGCTGATGGAGGCCAGGACCAGTCTCTATGCAAACGCCAAAGGAATGCACCTCACTGCCATTCTTCAGGGGATAGGCCTGAGCCAAATTTCGTGCTGGCAGACCTGAAGCGGGCTGCCTCTTGGCCTCAAACGAGGGTGGGGGACACAGAGAAAAAAGGAGCTATTCACATTTTCCAAAGCATTTCATCATCCCATCCGGGGCTAGATGGGGCCACTCTGGAAACTGGTAGTTGGATGGGTGTGCGGGGGGGGGGGGGGGGGGGGGGGGGGGTGTAAATAACAGAAAGTGTTGAAAATGAAGAGGGGAAAGGTCATTAGCAGGGACCAGGAAGAAGTGGCGCTACACCATCATTAACCTAACCGAACTAATTAGGAAACATTCAGGTTTTATAAATTATGCAAGACGCTCAATTTATACTTTTTCAAATTCCTACCATAACATAGATAATGAGGGAACATTTACAGTAACAGCATAACCTAATCAAGAAACCCTTTCATTAGCATGAAATCTTCCAACACGGTGTTTGCGAGCACAACAAACGGAATTATAGATGCCAGGGGAGGCCAGGGGGAAGGCTGGATTCGGGGAGGGCAAGAAGGGGGATGCTGATTTCACATTCAGCAAGGCCTGTGGCTCTAAGAAACCTTTCCTTCCCACCCCCAGCAGGAAACAGAACTTTCGCAGGGCTCAGTCTTGCAAAAGGGCCAGAGAGACCTGGAAGGTCCCTGTGACTTCCCGGCTCGTCCCGGGATGTGAGTCAGCCCATGGATGATTTATATCTGCCTCTTCTGTCTTGACCCTCTAATGCTGGAAGGCTGATAATCAGGTGCAGACCAGCCCTTTCTACAGGTGGAAATACCCCCCACCCCCCCACCCCTCCCGGAGCTCCTGAGTCAGGCTCCTGCTGAACTTGCTGTCTTCTGTAATTAGTGGATAAATGCCTTACATTCCATTCATAGAGGTGACTTTGCCTGGTAGTTCTGAGCTCACTGCTAGTGGATAGAAGACAAGGAGGGCAGTCCAGGTGCCACTGCAGAATCCCAGGGCTCAAAGGGATTCCCACCACGTTATCCAAGATCAGTGGAGTCACTTGAATGCCTCCAGTAAGAACTCACTGCCTCCTGGGGAAGTCACTTCCATGCTAAAATGTTACAAAGCCTTCCAAAGGTTCTCCTAGAGAAGCAGTCAAAAGTGGAGGCTTCCGGGAACCTCTACAACCACTGGCCTTCCGGGTAGTAGATTGGATGGTGGCTCCTGTATCAGTCAGCTCCGGCTGCCGTAACAAAATACTACAGACTGGGTGGCTTAAACAACAGATCTTTATTCTTCAGTTAGGAGACTGGGAAGTCTGAGATCAAGGTGCCAGCAAGGTTGGTATCATTCTGAGGCCTCTTCTTGTGGCTCATGGGTACCTGCCATCTCCTGTGTGCTCACATAACCTCTTCTTTGTGTGCATAGAGAGAGAGGGACAGAGGCAGAGAGAGACAGAGAGAGAGAGACAGAGAGAGAGAGAGAACGTGCTCTTCTATGGGCACTAATCCCCTCATGAGGGCCCCACCCTCATGACCTCACCTTCCAAAGTTCCATCTCCAAGTACCATCATGATGGAGGTTAGGACTTCAACATATGAATTTTGGGGAGACAGCACACGCATTCGATCCATAATACCTCCCAAATGGTATGTCCACTCAGAACTTGTGAATATGACCTTATTTGGAATAAGGGTCTTTACAGATGTAATTAAATTAATGGTCTTGAGATGATATCCCTCTGAATTATCAGGATGAGCCTAAATGCAAACCAAGACCCAGACGGGCAGACAAGGAGATGAAGTGATGTGTCTACAAGACACGGAGCACCAAGAATTGCTGGCGGCCACCAGAAGCTGGAAGAGACAAGGAAGGACTCTCCCTTAGAGCCTTTGGAGGGGATGTGGCCCTGTCTCCTTGATTTTGCACTTCTGGCTTCCAGAACTCTGAGAGAATAAGTTTGTGCTGTTTTCAGTCACCAAGTTGGTGGTAAATTCTTATAGCAGCTGTAGTAAACTAATACACTCACTAAGTGCATTGATCGGGATGCTCCAGAGAACCAAGAGGGTGGATATATGTATGCCAAGGGATTTATTATAAGGAATTGGCTCATGTAATTATGGAGGCTGAAAAGTCCCATGAGCTGCCATCCACAAGCTGGAGACTCAGGAAAGCCACTGTGCATAGTTCTAGTCTGAATCTGAAGGCCTGAGAACCAGGAGAGAGATAGTGTAAGTTCTAGTCCAAGACCAAAGGCCTGAGAACCAGAGAGCCCATGGTGGAAGTCCCTAGTCCAAGGGCAAAAAGAGAGACTTGTGCCATCCTCCATCTTTTTCTTCTCTGAGGCCCGTTCACACTGGGAGGGCAATCTACTTTATTCAGTCTACTGATTCAAATACTAGTGTCTTCCAGAAACACCCTCACAGACATACCCAGAAATAATGTTCAACCAAATATCTGGGTGCCCTATGACTCAGTCAAGTTGTCACATAAAATGAACCATCACACTAAGTCTCAATGTCTACCATTTGCAATGGCGACAGTAACAGTTCCCTGTACATAGTAAGTGCTCAATAAACGTGAGCAA
The DNA here is from genome assembly GCF_057876585.1 of Rhinolophus sinicus. NCBI lineage: Eukaryota > Metazoa > Chordata > Mammalia > Chiroptera > Rhinolophidae > Rhinolophus > Rhinolophus sinicus. Next base: position 54,798,417 of record NC_142515.1, on the reverse strand, counting down.
CTAGTATTAGAACCAGTGGTCCTGGTTCTAACTCTCCAGTACCACAGAGAACAGCCTGTTCCCCTCCCACCTTCAGAAACCAGAAGATGGGGTGTTTTACGCTCACAGGTAGGACCCCTCATTCGTTCTGCTGCTTCTTACACAACACATTCTGATAGTGAGACACTATTCCAACTTTTGGGCAAACCAACACACAAGCCATGAGCTGAAAAGACAGAGTCCCTACTGTCATGGAGTTTTCAGACTAGCTTGCTCCCTACTTCTACCTACCCTCCCAGCCAGGGCTCTATTGTGTGGGAAAGGGCCCAGTGGGGACAAACCCTGTCCTCGTTATGAGTTCCCCAAGACCTAAGGGCGTGGTATGAGTCCAAGCCCAGAGCCCCCTGGTTCTGTCTTTCATCAAAGTCTAGCTTCCACAGCACTGCAACCTACCCAGGCAGTGGGGCTATTTCCAATTCCGTCATGGAGATTACCTTTGTTATAGCCATTCAGAGCGTGAGCTTCAATTACCCAACCTCTGGTTCTCTGGTTCAGGGAAACCCACATCAGCATCAGGGAACATTCTCTCCCACATCATTACCCAGGTTTCTATATTCCCTCCAGGAATGTGTAAGCTGCAGACTATAAATTCTTCCAGGAGGAGCCCAGGGACAATGGTGTCCTGCTTTACCTTCATAGCTGAGTGGGAGGGATGGTTCTTGGGCTTCTCTCCCAACTGGTAAGTTTTACCACTGACTAAGAAAAGAGAAGGAGGCAAAGTGTTTCCAGAATTACTTCCAAATGTTCCTCTGAAAGCCGTAGGCTGACCCTGGTTGCCAGTGAACTATTCATAGGGTAACAATTTCATAGATCTTGGTCGATGGGCATGAATCTCGGTTTGGGGGGGAGGGTGATGATGGCCTCCATTTTGGCAAGTTCTCACCCAGCCGTTCCCAGACATCTACCTGTTTGTCACCAGGATGGCACATCTGATAATAAGCTAGAGGTTTCTTATCCAGAGGTTTGGGGCTGAGATAGCTGCTTCTAAAAGCAGTCTATGGAAGAAGAGCCCCTGAGATCCACAGCCAGCCCCAATTCCCACAGGCCCACAGAGCTAGTTAGCGGGAAGAGGCCTCTCCATTTTATAGGTGAGGAAACTGAGGTCCCCAAAGGTTGGAGAAGGAAAGAGTTTAGAATGAACAGATACCATGTTTCCCTGAAAAAAAGACCAGGTTTTATGTTAAGTTGTGCTCCAAAAGACGCATTAGGGCTTATGTTCAGGGGATGTCCTCCTGAAAAATCATGCTAGGGCTTCTGTTCTGGTTGGGTCTTATTTGCGGGGAAACACAGTTGTTGGACTGGATTATGTTTGAGGCTGGATAGAACCACTCAAATGCTGTGGCTATGCAATGGGGTCAGCAGGACGCAATGGGCATCTCCATCTTATGGCAGAGCAGATAGGGACCTGCACAGAGGATGCTCAGCACAGCTCCTGGCCAGGCAGTGTAGAAATAGGTATTTGGTCCATTGCTCTTGCACACGCACACCCAGTAGCCGCCTCTTTATCCACCTGGCTAGGTTGAGCTCCAAAGGAGAAAAGAATAGTTAAGCATCCACATCTGGAAGTCATGTCTTAGCCGTCTCATGACCTTAAATTCAAGGGGAAATACATGTTTCAGTTGCACCATTTTTGTACCTAAGTCTCCATGAGAGTAAGAGGTGAGGACGTACGGTGGGAGGGAGCACAAAGAAGGAGAGAGCAGGGCAGCGCCAATGCATGGGGAGAGGCAGGAATACCTTACAGAAAGAGACTGCTCCCCGCAGCACCATATTACATACAATTTCCCTTTGGTCTCAGTTCCCTGTGAGGCTCCCCTGGGGTGCAAATCTTGTTTCTGAAGCTCCAAGGAAGGCTTGTATCCTTCAACAAAACTTCTTCAAGAGGCTCTTGAGCAGGCCTCTATTCTTAGCAAGTAAATGAACCCAAATGAAATTGTCTGTGACCATCTCCCCAAACCACCCTCCCCGGGGCACAGGTTTCACCTTTCTTCCTCCCAGGTGCACATGACACCTACACTCCAAGATGCAGCCCTCGCCAGCAGTGCCTGTGCCCTGGTTACAGAAGCGCCAGGGCCATTCATTGCAATGCTTGATTGACAGTAACAACCAACTCGGATCAAAGTCACCTGATGGGGAGATGCTAGTTACTGCATCCTGTTGGACATGCTCTGTACTATTGAATTTTTGTTACAGGCCAGGGCCACGAAGGTAAACAACACTGAAGATGGAACAGAGGAGCAAGCAGAGTTTATTGAGGACCAGAAGAGACACCAGACAGGTGAGTCAAGGAGGCTTCCTAGCGGGGATGCCACAGAACTGAACCTTGATGGGATGTCCGCTTGTAGGAAGGGTGAGGGAGACGCTGGGAAGCGCATTGGGGGCAATGGGAACGGCATAGTGCAAGGGTGCAGGGTATAGGATAACGACGTAGGTCATTTGGAGAATGCTGGTGTATCCTACCGACCTCAGCCTGTCTCATCAGCTATCAGCCGCGGCCACTAATAATACCTCTGGGGGACATGGGTGATAGGGGACATGGAGAAAACACAGACGTATTTCCTTTCAAATTTCCTGCTTTGCTCCTATCAATTAAAGGCCAGTGATGTCACCAAATGTTATTATTGTATGAGGAGATATCCTGGAGATGGGGCTTTCTCCAAATGTCACAGATGAGGTGCATGTGGCCCAGAAAGGTGAAGAAACTTACCTGAGGTCACCCAGCAAGATAATGAAACAGCCGTGACAAGGATCCCTTTCTGCTGACCCAGAGCCCTGGCATCTTCCACTGTACCCTTCTCAGGGCTGCCAGCTGTGAATCTTTTCATTCGCTCCCTAGGAAGGACTCTATGGCAAGGTCTTCCAGGGCCTAGCCTTTCATTATTTTAATGCTGTTTACATATGAGAGAGAGACAAGATACATGAGGTGGTCAGAAGGTACGAAAGGGCACCCAGTCAAATGTAAAGCCCCTGGGAGCCTTTCTGGCCCCCCTCTACCTCTCCACCAAACCCCTCTGATTGTTAGGAAGATAACTGAGGCCGCCACCTGACTCCCAGCGAAGGGGCTGAGGTTGGGTCCGGGAATAGGTGGCCTCTCCTGGCAGCGGTGGAGGGGCTGAAGGCAGCCAACTTTAGAAATGCAATTTCACAGGGGAGTTGAAGATGCCACGGGGGAGGGGCCAAGGAGCAGAGAGGAAGGAGGGTTGTGTGTGGAGAGCTCCTGAGGGCTGTGGGCAGGCGTCCACAGCCACGCACGGGCACCCTGCAGCCTGCAGGAACGTGAACGCTCTCTGTTGGTTTCTACAAAAAGTTCCTTCTTAGGAGACCAGGTTTTCCCTCTTGTAAGTCTCCCTGCCTTTAAGCTCACTTCCCCCAGGAAGCCTTCCTTCACCACCAAGGCTGAGCTATAAACCCCCTCCTCTCCTACAGTCCAATATCATTACTCTATCTCAGCCCTTATGGTTTGGTGCTGGGATTGTGTGTGTGTGTGTGTGTGTGTGTGTGTGTGGACATGTGTTTGTGTACATGTGTGTGCATTGTGTGTGTGTGTTTGCTGTGTGTGTGTGTGTGATTGGACATGTGTTTGTGTACATGTGTATGCATTGTGGGTGTGTGTTTGCTGTGTGCGTGTGTGATTTGACGTGTTTGTGTACATGTGTATGCATTGTGTGTGTTTTTGCTGTGTATGTGTGTTTGCTGTGTGTGTATGATTGGACATGTGCTTGTGTACATGTGTATGCATTGTGAGTGTGTGTGTGTTTGAACATGTGTTTGTGTACATGTGTAGGCATTGTGTGTGTACGTGTGTGTTTGGACATGTGTTTGTGTACATGTGTAGGCATTGTGTGTACGTGTGTGTGTTTGCTGTGTGTGCGTGAGTGATTTGACGTGTTTGTGTACATGTGTATGCATTGTGTGTGTACGTGTGTGTGTCTTTGGACATGTGTTTGTGTACATGTGTATGCATTGCATGTGTATGTGTGTGTGTCTTTGGACATGTGTTTGTGTACGTGTGTATGCATTATGTGTGTACGCGTGTGTGTGTGTTGGCTCCCCACTAGACATAGACTGCTTGAGGGCAAGCACCATGTCAATGGCATTTCTGTTTCATCAGGGCCTGGCACACAGTAAAATCTCAATACATGAAGGTTGAATGAGTGAAGCAATGAACTGAATGAATGAACTAACATGTGAACTACCTTCTGGACACACCTTGGAGGACAGAGGCCTGCTTTATGGACTGTCTGTCCACCCCCACCAGGAGCTAGCCTCCGCGAGGCAGGGATTCGGTCTAGACTGAGCGCCACTGGGGGCCCAGGGTCTAGAGCAGGCCTCTCAACCCCAGCACCACTGATGTTTGGGGCCAAATAATTCTTTGCTGTGGGGACCATCCTGTGCACAGTAGGATGTAGATGTTTAGCAACATCTCTGGTTTCTACCCACAAGATGTCAATAGCAGCCGCCTCCTCCCCGTTGTGACAATCAAAAATGTCTTCAGACCTTGTCAAATGTCCCCTGGAGCGCAAAATAGCCCCAGTTGAGAAACATGGGCCAAGAGGGATGCTTGGCACTGAGTCAGCATTAACTAATATTGTTAATAAACTAGCTGACTTTTCAAAGCCTTGCAGCTGTCTCTGGCTTACCCAGGTTGACTGCCAGCCCTGGGGCATTGGCACCTGGGTTAGGGCTAAAAATGCCAGAAGAGTGTGAGGGCAGGACTTCCAGTGCCCCGTCTGCAGGATGAGTGGCCAGCACTGCAGGAGGACAGGCTGTGGACTCGCTGCTTTCTCCCTGCAGGCAGGAGCCATATTTAACATCCTGCCATCCCAGATGTGAGATATTAATGATGTCACTTCCTACCCCATCTGCTCAGAACCTACCTATACACTTAACAGAGATGGGATTCCAGTTCCTGAACAGAGAATACCATGCCTCATGGCTCCTCTGGGGAGCCCATGTATCCAGCCCTGCCTGAGGTAGCACCCAGCTCCTGCGTGAGCTCAGTTAAACTAGGCCAAATCTCTTGGCTTTCTTCCAAAATGGCCCCCCTCTGAGACCAATGTAGAAATGTCATCTCACGAAGAGGTTACCAAATTTTCCAACCGCCACAGTGGGTGGTAAGGGAAGTGACCGGGAGGTTCTTCACTAGTGGGAGAATTGCTAGTGTGTGTGTGTGTGTGTGTGTGTGTGTGTGTGTGTGTGTGTGTATGTCCCATTGATCTTCCCAAAGGGTTTATGGGGCTAAAACCAGAGGCTGGTGAAGGCTGCCAGGACAGTGTGCCAGGGGTCTTGCAGAAGGTGGGGGCAGGGAGACAGTTATGAGTTGGCCAGGGCAGACAAGTGCAGGTATACATGGTCAGAGGAAGATGGGCACATGGCGGGAATGGGACCACCCACCAAAAAGAGAAGCCCATAGGGCTGAGGGACTTTCTCATGCCGTCCCTACACCAATTGGCATCAGCATGCTGGGTACTCTTACTGGAACCAAGAATATAAGAACAGCAATGGTAATCATTACAGGGCTGAGACAAAGAGGACATTTGAGGACTCATTCCACCGAATCCTGTTTTGTTTTGGTTTCGGTTTTGTTTTCCACGAGCTGCGTTGTTAGCTTCTCCGGGCAGGGACCAAGCGCCTATGTTTTGGTATCCTCTGCAATGCCTTGCATATAGCACAGAGAGCCGTATTGTTGTGCATTTGTGCCCGATGGGTGAGACACCTGACACACATTGACTTAAGAAAGTGGACTTCCAGATAAAATACTTGGGCCCCTTTAGTTCTCTGGCTTCAAACCAGATCTGCCTGCTGGTTGTCTAGAGACAAGGACATAGAGGCAGCTCTGACCATTCTTCCACTCAACAAATAAGCCTGAGAACACCAGGGCCACCCCAAGCCCCAACATACTAGCCCATGCCCCTGTAGGGTACTGCGGATATATGGTAATAAGATAGATGGGTCTCTTTCCTTTGTAGAGCTAAATAAGACCCAGAGTCCTGGGGACACAGACACCATTTAGATGAGAGGGTGGATGCAAAAAAGGTCCAGGAAGGCACTGGTCAGGCTAGTGACTAGAAATCCTCATGCCCAGAATTGGTATATATGCCCATCCCTCTCACTATGCAAACCACCTGCAGAGCCACCTCCAGCCTCTGGTGGACTGACTTGCCCACATTTCTGGCTGCCATGACTAAGCCATGTGTTCACCCAACCAGAAGTTCCCTGCCATAGCACTAGGGGTTCACCAGTGACCATAATCACCCACAGAGCCGTGGGTCCCTGAGATGGCTTTAGTTGTGGAAGCCCCACCACCGCTTTATCCCCTACATAAACAATCAGAATAGACCTGTAATAAATGAAGAGGAACAATCAGTAATTTTAAAACTATCTTACAAAGAAAACCTCAGGCCCTGATAGTTTCACTGCTGTATTCTACCAAACATTCAAAGAACTAATACCTATTCTTCATAAACTTTCCCAAGAGATAGAAGAGGTGGGAACACCTCTCAGCCCATTTTATGAAGCCAGGATTACCCTGATACAAAAAAACAAAGATAATACAAGAAAACTATAGACCGATATCTCTTATGAATATGGACAAAATAATCCTCAACAAAATACTAGCAAACTGAATCCAGCAACATATAAAAGCATATACCCTGAAACATATAAGAAGAGTTATACACCATGACCAAGTGAGATTCATCCCAGGGATACAAAACTGGTTTCACATTTGAAAATCAATGAATTATCTTATCAATAGAATAAAAAAACAACAATCGCACAATTATTTCAGTAGATGCAGAAAAAGCATTTGACAAGATCCAGCAGCTTTTCATGATACAACAGTCAACAAACTAGAAATAAAAGGAAACTGCTTCAACCTCATAAAGGGCACCTATGAAAAATTCACAGTTAACGTCATACTTAACAGTGAAAGACTGGATACCTTCCTCCTAAGATCAGGAACAAGACAAAGATGGCCACTCCCACCACTGCTGTTCAACATTATACTGGAGGTTCCAGCCAAGGCAATTAGACAAGAAAAAAGAAATAAAAGGCATCTAGATTGAAAAGACAGGAGTAAAACTATCTCTATTTGCAGATGACATGATCTCATAAATAAAAAATCCTAAAGAATTCACTACAAAGCTATTAAAACTAATAAACAAGTTCATCAAGGATACAAGATCAATATTCAAAAATCAATTATTTCTATATTTGCAATGAACAATCCGAAACTGAAATTACAAAAACAATTCTATTCACAATAGCACCAAAAGAATAAAATACTTAGAAATAAATTTAACAAAAGAAGTAAAAAACCTACACTCTGAAAACTATAAATATTATTGAAAGAAATTAAGGCTAAATGGTTTTAAAACTCCCATGTTCTTAATTTTGTTGAGATGGCAATATTCTCCGAACTGATCTACGGAATCAATGTAATCCCAATCAGAATCCCAGCTGAATTCTTTGTAGAAATTGACAAGCGGATTCTAAAATGCATATAGAATTGCATGAGACCCAGAATAGCTAAATAATCTGGAAAAAAAAAGTTGGAGAACTCAAACTTCTCAATTTCAAATCTTACTACAAAGCAACAGTAACCAAGACAGTATGGTATTGGCATAAGGATATACAACATAACCAACAGAATGGCGAGTCAAGAAATAAGCTCATATGTCTATGATCAATTGATTTTCAACAAGGATGCCAAGACTACTCAATGGGGAAAAGAATAGTGTTTTCAACAAATTATGTTGGGACAAGGGGTTGACTATATGCAAAAGAATGAAGTTGAAACCCTACCTCACACCACATACAAAAATTGGAAATGGATGAAAGACCTATATGTAAGAGCAAAAACTACAAAACTCTTAGAAGAAAACATAGGGGTAAATCTTCATAACCTTGGATTTCGCAAAAGGTCCTCAAATATGACACCAAAATCACAGCAACAAAAGAAATACAGAAAAATTGGACTTCATCAGAATTAAAAACTTTTGTGCTTCGAAGGACATCATCAAGAAAGTGAAAAGACAACCACACAATGGGAGGAAATATTTCCAAATCTTATATCTGATAAGGGTTTGTATCTAGAATATACAAAGATGTCTTACAACTCAGTAATTTAAAAATATATAACCCAATTAAAAAATGGGCAAAGGATCTGAATAGGAATTTCTCCAAAGAAGATATACAAATGGCTTATTGGCCAATTGGCACATGAAAAAAATGCTCAATATCATTAGTCATCAGAGAAATGCAAATCAAAACCACAATGAGCTACCACCTCACACCCACTAGGGTGGCTAAAATCAAAGTCAGATAACAAGTGTTGGCAAGGATGTGGGATAATTAGAATCCTCATACACTGCTGGTGAGAGTACAAAATGGGGCAGCCATTTTCAAGAACAGTCTGGCAGTTCCTGAAAAACTTAAACATAGAGTTACTTTAGGACCTAACAGTTCCACTCCTAGGTATATACACAAGAGAAATGAAAATATATCCCCACAGAAAATGCACACAAATGTATAACAGCATTATTCATAATAGTCAAAACGTGGCTAGAACTCAAATGTCCATCAACAGATGAATGGCTGTTCAGCCACAAATTGGGATGAAGCACTGACACACATTACAACATGGTTGAACCCTGAAAACATTACGCTAAGTGAAAGAACACAGTCACAAAAAAACCACATAGTGTACGATTCCATTTATACGAAAGTCCAAAGTAGTCAAATCTATCAAAACAGAAAGTAGCTTAGTGGTTTCTTAGGGCTGGGAGTAAAGGATGGGAGAGCAGGAGCGTGATAGCTGAAGTGTACAGGCTTCTTTTTGAGTTGACGAAAATGTTCTAAAATTGACCACGGGGATGGTTGTGCATATTTGTCCAAAACTATTGAAGTTTGCACTTTAAATGGGTAAATTGTGTGGTATGTGAATTATAGCTCAATAAATTGTTTTTTTTTTCTTTTTTAATCTTAAAATTAAAATTAAAAAACTATGCGTCCTCAAAACATTAGATTGGTTAGAAATTTAGAAAAAATATCCTCTATCTCAACTCTCTCCTTTTACAAATGGAGAAACTCTGGCCCAGAAATAGGTGTTAATTGAACCCAGGTCACACAGCACCTGGGTGACAGGGCCAGAACTAGAACTGTTACCCAACTGCCACAATCTGAGGCAGCACTGAGCCTCTGACTCAAGTTTTCCTTCAGCAAGATGGGGGCTCCCTCTCCTCCCTTATTTCCCCAACCCTAGCCTTAGTGGTAAAAGGAGAGAGGATATGCACAAAGGTTCAGGAATGCCAGGGGAGATGGCTCGTTGTTCCCTGCATCATGGTTTGGGGTGTCATTCGTATCTCCAGTATGGCCAATAGCCCTGTCAGCCTGGACCTCTGTCCCAGCCCTGCTGCTCCCTGGGCTCAGAGCCCAGGGCCAGTTAGGAGGGAGCCTGGCTCTCTCCATCAGCAGCTCACAGATTTTCTGGGCTCCTGCTTCTGGAGAGGGGCTGTGATGGATTGGTGACGTCTGGAAACACTTTACAACCAGTAACACATCATGCTTAATTCCTCTTGCATTCATTCATGAAACATTAATCCGTGGACTCATTCAGGGTATAAGGTGAGAGAACTATGTACACTCAGTCCCCCCAAATCACTTGGGCTGTTGAGTCTCATTCTGGAATAGCTGAGACACTCTTTTCTAAAATCCCCCTAGGAATTCTTTGTCAGGAAATGGCGATGTGATTGGAAACACGTTAGTGTCTCAGTTTCCCACTGGGGACAGAGAAGAAGAGAGAGGTTTAGGGCCCCTGGGTGGGGGAGGGGGCCCAATGTTGGCTGCAGTGAGTCAGCCATGGCCTGGGAAGCCTGCATTTCCTGGGGAGTTGCAGGACCAGTGACCGGACACTAGCGTGTGTTCAAGTCACAGTGTTAGCTACATGGCCCATTGGTTTCTGCTGTATGATACCCAGGCCACCAAGACCTGACTGCCCTGCTCTGGGGCCTACAAGGGCCCCCATTATCTACAGGGCCCCGTCCAGGCTCCTCCAAGAGCCCTGTACCAGGTGACGGCAGGCCGTGGGCAGCCTGAGCAAATGATTTCCCGTCGTAGGGCCCCAGTTCCCTCCTTCTTAAAACTTAAAGACAGACTTAGTTGAAAGCAGGAACCAGGCAAGTAACATAAATGAGTGGAGTAGAGGGGACTGGGGGAAACTGGAAAATGCAGGCTGTATCTACAAGATTTTGAAAATTTACATAAGTAATAATAATAATTAACACTCTATGGACCCAACAAGGTATCTGCAACATGCATTATCCAGCCCAGGACCACCAGCTGATGACCCCCATGCTAGACTTTTCCCAAGTTCCCTTATAACTGTGATACCCCACAGTCTTTAAAATAATCTATCACTTGTCTTTGTCAGTCTGACTTATTTTATTTAGCATAATATCTCCTAGGTCCATCTATATTGTTGCAAATGGTTAAGATTTAATTTTTTATGGCAGAGTAATAGTAATATTCCATTGTATAAATATACCACAATTTCTTTATCCAATTGTCTATTGCAGGGCATTTTGGTTGTTTCTATAGCTTGGCTACTGTGAATAGCGCTACGGTAAACATAGGGGTGCATACATTTGTTCGAATTAGTGTTTTGCATTTCTTTGGATAAATACCTAGCAGTGGAATTGCTGGGTCAGACCATATGATCTCACTTGTGTGGGATCTAAAGAACAGAATAAACAAACAAATCAGAAATAGACTCATAGACACAGAGAACAAACTGATGGTTGCTAGACGGGTGGGGGGTTGGGAGGACGGGTGAAAAAGGTGAAGGCGTTAGGAAGCACAAATTGGTGGTTACCAGGTATCACCGGGGTGTAAAGTGAAGTATGGGGAATATAGTTACAATGTAGTAAAACTGTGTAAATAGTGTCCGATGGGGGCTGCACTTGGGGTCAGGGGGCAGGGTCACGTCTATAAGTTGTATGGATGCCTGACCACTGCACTGTACACCTGAAACTAACATAAATAGTATAGAATGTCAACTATAACTAACTAACTAAATAAATAAATATATATATGTATATATATATATATATATATATATATATATATATATATATATAGTCATGGTTGTACAGTACAGCACAGGGAATATAGTTAATGGTACTGTGACGGCTACCTACGGTGTCAGATGAGTAGTAGACCTGTTGGGGTGATCACTTTGTGAGGGGTGTAGATGTCTAAGCATTATGTTGTTTTGTACACCTGACACTAATAATAACCTATCACAAGCCTTCTCCCACTCCCCGCGTCCTCCCCCACGCACTGCCTCACTCCCACTGTGTCACAGGCTGACTCGTTCACCATCACCCTCCACGCTAAGCTTGCCGCCAATCTGTGCTTTTGCACGCTGTACACACCCTTCTCTCGAGAGCCTCCCTCCAAACCTCCCCATCCTTCCAGTCCCTGGTCAAGCCTGACCTCGTCCCGCTGACCTCTCAAGGCCAGAGGAGCCTGGCTCTCACTTGAGGTACACAGCTGTCACTGCAGACGTTGCCATAGGATGGGTTCGTGATCGCAGCCTCCGATAGCACTTGTGTGGACTGTCGCGACGTCACGAGAGGGACTGCATGCTGGGGCGTACACCAAGATGGCATTGAGGCCCAAGGCTGTGCTTATCCCTGCACCACGGAAGAGGAAGGGGCACCAAGCTCGCACCAGGCAGCTGTCCCCGTGTGAGACACACGTCTGTGTGATCATCACATGAGCCCTTCTCACCCTCACAACAATCCAACAGCGTCTCTTCTTTGACCCCCATTTTGCTTATGAGAAAACTCAGGTCCTAAGGGAACCTAATAAAGAGAAAAAGGCATCTTGGTTGAATCAATATTTACCTGTATTTTGGCAAAACAAAATGGCCATAATCTCCTCTTCCCCACGAGAGTAGGGACAGGGATAGGGACGAAAGAACAGAAATACTCACTGGGCCAACCAAAGTCATCAATATCCTATTTAAAAGGAAAATAGGGTTAACAAATGATGACACGTGAGAAAGGGAGTGGGAACAACAGCCTCCAACGCTCCTTAGCAATCCCTTCTCCCCACAACATCAAAACATTTTGGCATCTTAAAGATTAAGGCAGGAGACAGCCCCTGGCCTCTAATTGCTCTCAGTCAAAGACTATAGCTAACATGTTATTAAATATGTAAATAATAAGAAAGCCAGAAGAGAATTAATATTTCATATATAATGAGTTAAGATGAATTCTCCTGTGTCTAATTTTCTGTTTTTAAATACATAATGCACTGTGGAGTCCAAAGTGATTCACGGTATTTTATGTTGGTTAAAGACGTTCGGGGTTTCTCTGAAGCAGCTTCCTAAATGATTAACCTGCACGTTATTATTACAAATAAGATTTGTTTTTTAAAAAATTAATTACGTGGTTAATCATAATAAAAAGCATGGAGTTCTTTACTGGTGGGCCAGTTTTAAATGGGGAAAGGAACCGAGGGAGGGATTGCAAACCCTAATGCTTACGGGGGCCTGACAAGTAAGTGAATGAAGCAGGCTGGAAGGCGATAGAGAGAGGTGGGGACTGCAGCAAAAACTGTGAGAGTCCAAGCCCCACTAGAGGGACAGCCAGGTGTCCCAAGCCTGACGTTCAGATTTTTATGTGAAATTCACTGATATATAAAGTTGCTTCCTAAATCCAATATTTTCAACATCATGCATTTGAAAGAAGATTAACCAGGGGCTACTAGGTGGCAACCTCTAAACTGAGACAGGTGGCTTGAGGGAAAAGGCCACCAAATGCAGGCCCTTCGATCCCTGTTGTAGTGGAACCAGTTTGCTTTCACCTTGACTAGATGATAAATTGTTGAATATGAAATCTGATTATATTCAGGCTTGGGGGGTAGGAGGATTTGGCAACTGTGAAAAATTGTGAATTCTTCAATCTACCAGTTCTACTTCAGTCCTACTCCTAAATTTTATCCTAAAGAAATAATTAGAAATTGGCCAGAATTTTCACTAGCATGATGTCCTTCACAGTCCTGTTTAAAATAGAACAAGAAGGAGAAGGAGAAGGGGAGGAAGAGGAAGAAGGAGAAGAAGAAGAAAATGAAATCAACCTTAACATCCAACACTCTTGCACAATTACTGAATTATATTATGGTGTATCTAAAAACATTACAGCTGTGCAGTCTTCGACAAGTACAAATAGGTATTCAAAAACAAATTTTTAAAAAAGCATGGATGAAATATACTTATAGTATAATCATAATATTGTTTGTTTGTTTTTTAATGGACATACATTTATCTGTCCAATGAAAAGGTGGGAAGGAGATATACCAAGTAATCAGCAATTATCTCTAAGTGGGTGATGCAATTGCTAGATGAATTCCATCTTTTGCTTTTTGCTTGTCTATGTTTTGTAAATGGTTTCAAATAACTTTCAGTGTTTCTACATAAAACCAATAAACAAAATAAACATGGTATGACACGGTGCAATGTGGAGAAAACACTGGACTGTGCAAGTTTACCGTTCTTCACTATGTTGAGTCTGTGTGGGCCGATGACGGCTTTCCTCTCTTGAATCTTACACTCAGCTAAGCAATGAATGATGGTGCTACATAATTTCTACGGTCTCTGTATGATTTGAGACTACACCCAAGGGACTTGGAGGGCATGGCAGCTCCCTTATGTATTCACAAGCATTGACTAACTGCCAGATGGGTGCCAAAGCTTGTGCCAGGCTCTGAGCACGACACTGTCCTCCAAGAACACCCAAGTGAGAGGAAGAGAGGTACAGGTAAGCAGCACTCACCTCTACCACACCACATCAGGTTTACACACAGGATCCTACAGAAGCACAGGGATGGGACACCTACTTCAGGGAGTAGTCAGAAATGTCCTAAAAGAAATGATACCTGAGCTGAATCATAAAAGATAAATAGGAATTAGCCATCCAGACAAGGTGGAGACACAGAAAGGTATCCCAGGGAACACAGTGTGTACAAAGGTGTAGAGGTGAGCATGGGTGCTGGGTTGGGGGATAAGAGGTAGGACCTACATCATAAAGGTGCTCTGTTCCCTGCTTAAGGGTTTGGATTTTAAACTGGGGTGAAGGGAACACTGAAGGCTTTAGCAGTGAAGGAATTCGCGTGGCCCGATTTTTAGAAATGCCCATGGCAGTAGGAAGACGGATTAGAGGGAACAGGCACCAGAGAGGCTGTTGTAATCATGCAGGTTGGAAATGATGGCAGTGGTGATGGAGAGGGGAGGCTTTGGGACCTACTGTGTGGGTAAAGCAGAGGGACGGAGCAATGAGGACGCCCACGTTTTAGGCTTTGACAGCTAATGAATGGGTATGCTCTTCACTAAAACAGCAACTATTGGAGAAAAAGTAAATCTGGGTGAAAGGCCCATGTTTAGTTGTAAGAGGTTATGGAACATCCAAGTGGATGTGTCAACTAGGCAAATGGATGAATGTATCTGGAATTCAAGAAGGGTCTACATTTGGAATTCATCAAAAGATTACCTATAGTAGAAGCCAAAGTAGGGATGAGGTGACCCAAGAAGAGAAAGAAGCAAGCTGTGCGTGGAACCCTGGAAACCATAGGCACAGAGGGGTCAAAGGGAGAAAAATGAAGACGGTTCCATGAAGGAGGCTGAGAAGGAGGATTCTGAGAGGCATGGGGGAGAGTTTGGCAGCACAGAAGCCCAAGAGGAAGAACATTCTAGAAGACAGAAAGTGACCAGTAGTGTCAAATGCTTCTGCAAGGTCACAAAACATGGAGCCAATGGTGGCATGGGGGAGGAAGTGGCGTTCATGGGGGAGTGGAGACAATTCTCTCAAGAAGAGTGAAAGTGTGTGGAATGGGATAGTTGTATAGGTGTACGAAGCAGGCAATAACGCACGTGGAAGCAACCGGCACGTGTTGTGCTCTTTGCAGGGCCAGGCACAGAGCAGGGCTTCAGGAAAGGCTGACTGACTTCCTCCCTCTGTGAAGTTCCCTATGTAGAACCACACTCTCCTATTTCCTGAAACCGTGCCACTGAATGGGGACGATGGGTGCAGTAATTCCATCAGAATGCAGTCAGGGGTCACAGAAGGAGACGGAGCCATGCTGCCAGTTTTCCAGCAGCCTGAGTAAATGACCTCATCTGGCCCTCAGGACACATTTCCCAGTCTGTCCTAGAGCACTCGCAGCTGGAAAGAGCTTTGGAAAGGGATCCCACCCACAAAAACAGTGAAGGGTTTTCCATATGTGGGAGGTAAGTCAAGGAAGGTAGGGGACAGTAGCATGAGGCCAGTGGGCACCAAACCCCTCTCTCCTGCCCTCAGCACTCTCTGCCTCTGCTTCTGAACTTGTTCTACCTGCCCGAGCATCATCGTTCTTGCAAACCACTATCTTCCTTGGCATCCTGTGTAGGTGGTGTCAGAACGAGACCTCCAAGGTATCTGAGACAGCTGCTGTGCCAGACTCCTCCCACTCTGCCATAATGGCCCATCAGCCTCTGCTAGGACAGGTCGCCTGTGGAGCAGTGGAAAGAGCTCTGGACCTGGAGTTTCCTAAGCCTGAGATACACCATAGCTCACGCAGTAGCTAGTAATGCTACTCATCAAATATTTCCAGCTCTCCACCCTCTGGACACATACTAGGATTGTCCATCTGGCCCCTGTGTTTGGATGGGGCCATGTGACAAGTTTGATCCAATGAGTTGTGAGCAAAAGTGAGGCGTGCAACTTCCAGGCCAAGCACTTAATCTGCTATGAGACCCACCAGACGCCTTTCTTCCCCTTTGCCATGGGGACAAGTAATGCATTAGATGGATGGACAGCCTAGGTCCCAGAGTGAGGGTCATGAGAAGTAGAGCCCCCTGCCGACCCCAGATGGAAATGTAACATGAGCAAGAACTAAACCTTTGTTCTCTTGAGTCACTGGGGCTTGTCACAGCAGCAAAACCTAGCCTGTCCTGACTGATACAGCCTGGCTCCAGGACAACCTTGGACACGCGGCCTCACCCCTCTGAGTCCAGCATCCTCGCTGGCAAAACTGGGAAGTAGCAATCAGTTGCGCTGAGAGATCAGTGAGGATTACATGAGCACGCAGACATGAGCAGCAGACCCTCACACACAATAAGTGCATGTCAAAGGGACTCAGGGCCTCCTGTGACAGAACTCAGAGCCTCTGGATCGTGCCCATCCCAGGATCCATGGAATCCTGACAGCTACACAATTTGTCCTCAGGCTTCCCCTTGGCCCTCCCAGAACATGTTTGCACCTTCTTCCTTACAAGAGCCATTCAGAGGTTTGAGAAATGTGTGTGTGTGTGGGGGGGGGGGGAATGGGAGAAGAAGGGGGAGGGGAGTGTGAAAGGGAGGGGAGGGGAGAGGAGACGAGAGAGCTGGAAGCTACTGTCTGTCACGCTATCACATGCCGGAGTTCATGCCAGGAAATTCACACTCCTTATCAATAACCCTCCTTCCAGGTGTGTGAGGCAAGTATGACTATCCCCACAAGTGTGATTGGAAAGAAGAAGGGAGGTGTCCTTGTTTACACTCTGTTTGCCCTCACGCACCCCATCCATTTCTCAGTTCTCCGCCTCCCTGCCCTGCTCTGGCCTGGGAGGCAGTCCCCATTGACGGCACCTTTGCTGGCTGGCGGGAGTCTGGAAAGGAGAGGAGAGGGGTTGGGTGTTTCTTCCCCACTCCCTTCCTGCCAAGGCCACTTCCCCAGCACAGCTGCAGGCCCCCCTTCTCTGTGTGCCCTGCCCCTGAGCCTTGGGGACAGTCATGATGTCCTGCTGTGGCTGGTCACTGAGAGATTGTCAACATCTCTGGGGTGTTCCCCTAATGCTGCCCACACAGTGCGGTTTGCTCTTCATTGAAACCATCTATGGTGAATTCTGTTTCCTGCCAGAGCCCTGCATGCACACCCAGGCCTCCGATGCCAGGCCCTTCCTTTCCTGTTACCCTACCCCAACCCTGCCTCACCTCTCAGGGCCCCTGCCCTCCTCTTCTCAGCACACACCTCCCTGAACCCCCCTTTCTGCACATGACACCATATGGAGGTCCATCATCTCCACCCCATTTCCCAGGCATGTCAACCTGGGAATGGGGTGACCAGAAACAGCCCAGGGGTGCAGCCTCTGCTCCTCTGCTCTGTGAGCCCCTGCGAGGCTGCGCCTTCTGGATCCTTCACTGGCCCAGGCTGGCAAGTTGCAGTGGGGACTTCCTCCTCCCTGGCTGACCTCACTGCTCCAGGACGCCCGGATCCTGGCCAGGCAGTGGCGGGCTGAGTAAGACCCAGGAATACAACTTTTTGGGATCGGTCAGAGCCAAGACAGCCCAGGGCCAGAGAAAGCCAGGCGTTTTCCATTTGGGGCTTCTTTTGTGTTGTTCTGGTTTCTGTTACGGCAAGATCTTTGTCATCCTTAAACTAACAACCGGTGTGAAACAACAGCCCTCAGTGACCATCAATTATCACAGGCCCGTCACCTCTGAAAACATCAGCCAGGCCACAGCACCCGCCCCTGCCACCTGCACCCTGCAGCTGAGCAAACACAGAGTGACCAGAACTCTCCAGGGTCAGCCAGTGGTGGATTCGTCTTTGTTCCCCTCCATGGCTGACCCCTAAACCAAGGGCACAGAAAGCTGACCTTCTTGTGGGAAAGGCCATGAACACCCTCAAGAAAGCAGGTCTCTGAGCGGCGCTGGGAGTAAAGGAAACAGGTACCCCAGGAAGAGATTTCTGGGGCAGGCCTATCTATCATCTATGGGTTCTTGAGCAAGTCCGTCTACTTCTAAGCCTCAAACGCATTCCCGTTTCACTGATAAGGAAGCGAGTCCTGACTCTAGCCTGGTGTAAGATACAGGTACATTCAAGGTAATAATGCAAATATTTCTAGAATGCCTCCTGTGTGCCCAGCCCTGGGCTGAACTCGTTGATGCTACCATTTAATTCCTCTGCCACCCCATGAGGTTTGATGTAGTGAAACCCCCACTGGACAGAGGAAGCCAAGGGTCGGTGTGGTTAAGAAACTTGTCCAAGGTCACTCGGCTAGTAAAAACTAAGCTGAAATTTGAACCCTAGTCTCTCTGGTTCTAGAGCTCTCATTCTTTATTTTTTTTCCTTTATTATTATTATGTTTTAATCTTGGATCTCTATGGCTTTACTTTTTCCTTTTTTCTTTTTTTTTTTTTTTTTTTTTACTATGGAAATTTTCAAATATACACAAAAGTAAAGAGTGTAATACAATGCACCTCCGTGGTCCAATCACCCAGCTTCAACAACAGCCAACATTCTGCTGTTTCTGTTTCACCTATCCCTATCCCCCCAACTTTTGTTTTTCATTTAGAGAATTTTCAAACGAATGCCAGGCATGGGATTTCAGCAGTAAATACCTGAGTGCAGACCTGCAGAGCCGTTTTTGTCATCACCCCGTGATCACCTTGATTGCACCTCGCAACAGGCCATGAACCATCCCAAGGCGCAGCCTCCTTGAAAGGCAGGGAAGAAAGGACAGGGGCCAAGTCAGACCTGGGCTCAAATCCCAGCCTTGTCAGTGTGTCTCTGTGGACCTTTTGATATGTCACACCTCTCTAAGCATCCAACTCTTCTGTAAAAGGGAGCTCATGGGTGGAATTTCAGTGAGTTGTCTAAACGAGATAATGAATGTTGGTGTCCCAGTACAGGGATGGACTCAGTACACTGGGTTCCCCTTCCCAGGCCCAATATATTCATTTTCTAGGGCTACCATAAGAAAGTACCACAAATTGGGTGCCTTATTCTCTCACCATTCTGGAGACTAAAAGTTCAAAATGAAGGTGTTGGCAGGGTCGTGCTCTCACTGAAGGATCTTTTCCAGGCCTCTCTCCCAGCTTCTGGTGCTTGCTGGTAATCCTTGGCCATCTTTGGCTTATGGAAGCATGGTTTCAAACTCTGCATCCACCCTCACATGGCCTCTCCTTCCACGTGTGTGTCTGTGCTCAAATTTCTCTTTTCTTAGAAGGATACCAGTCATTGGATTAGAGCCCACGCTGCTCTGGTGTGCCCTCATCTTAACTTGGTCACATCTGCAAAGACCCTATTTCCAAATAAGGTCACATTCCCAGGTTCCGGATGCCCATGAGCTGAGGTGGCAGGGACACAATTCAGCTGAGCACACCCGAGCTGCTGCCTGCTGCTTGGGCCAGAGTGAGGCTTTCCAGCAGGTCCAGGGACATCCCCTGATGCTTACCTGAGGCTAAGCAAGCCGACTTGAGGGGAGGAAGAAGATGCTCCCTGACACCGTCTGTCCTGTGCCAAACATCCTAGTTCCTAGTGGCTCAGAAAGCAAGCAACGAGCCCTGGCACTTTGCAGAAGGAAATCCGTCCTGAGGGGTGTCACCTGCCACGTGCCTCCTGCTGCACTCAGAACAAAATCCCACTTCCTGGCCCTGCCACCCTTGCTGAGCTCACCCCCGCCCTCCCTTCTGTTCCTGCCACTACCCACCAACCTTCCTTGGACACTTGGATGCACGAAGCCTGTCTGCCTCTTCATCCTCATCTGAGCCCTTTGTCTCGGTGACCCTTTGCTGGGTAACTCCCGTCACCTCGGGGCCCCAGTTTCACCATCACCCCTCACCCCGAAGCCTTCCTGACCCCAGATGGAGAGCCCCTCACAGTATTCTCTCATTTAGCACCCTGTTCTTCCCCTCCAAAGCACAAAGATCAATATACATTTATATTATTGTGTGATGACTTGTGTCCTGACGTGTTCCCCTACAGTAAGCCTCATGCGAGCAGTACCAGACATATTTCATCTGCCTCTGCATCCCTAGGATTTAGCCTGGTGTCTGGAACATAGCAGACACTCAATAAATCCATGTTGACTAAATCAATACTGAAGTTACCTCTTCAAAACTGTCTCACTGTGCAAAGGAGAGTTCAGACCAAAGAGAGAGGGCTTCTGCTCCTCACGACAAGATAGGTCTCCCACCAGGAGGCACGTAAACACCCTCTGGTTAGGAAATTCTTCCCCTGTGGCCCCCATACATGGCTCAGAGCTTGACCCCCATGTCGCACAGGAGCCCACGAAACCTCTGCCCAGCTCCTCCTTTCCCTCACGTGGTGCTGGCTCCCGCACCCCTCCACGTGGATCTCCCTGTTCCCGGCAAGGTGGCCCCATTGCCTCCCACGCCTCCTCATCCATCAGGCGCCGGCCTCAGCTCCTCTCCTCTGCTCTGTTTCATACAAATCCCTCCTCAGGTCCTACCTCTGAGGCTAACGCCTCAAAGGGCGGCATCCCTTCCAGGGACTCCAGGATGGGGACGCTCAGCCTCAGCCGCCACGCCTGGTCGGGCTGGCCCTCGTCTCGGGCTGGCCTCCCACTACTGATGTGTGGAATGTGTGGCTGGGAGCCCTGGACTCAAAACACGAAGCCAGCCATAGAGTTGGCCTGGGGCCCATGCAGTGGAGACATGGGGCCGTATCACAGTGTGACCCACCCAGTGCCCACAGGACACAGGACAGCTGCACGCTCCCCCACACTGGTGCTCACCCTATGGAGGCAGCTTATTTGGCTGCCACATGACATAAGGGCTCACGTGATCCTACCACCAGCTAGATCCCCAAAGAGAAAACAGCGAGCACAAAAGCACCTCTCCCTGCGAACAGGCTCTCCCTTCTGATACAGATTAGACCAGCACAGTTCTATGTTCATGAGGGAAAGCTGTGTGCTCTTGACCAAGAAGAACCTAAAGGTGCGATCACCGAAACTCAAGGCACCGGAGGAACATGCCTGTGTGGAAACAATAAGCTGGAAGATCAGATCCTGCCGTCTGCCTGCAGGCAAGTGAGGGACCTTCCTGACTCGAAAATTGTCCGGGCCAAGCTTCCCAGCAGGTCAGGCTGAGAGGCAGCCTGGTCAGGCCTGGGCAGCGTTAGCTCCAGGAGGAGGGGCACAGGTCAGAGGAACAGGTAACCGCTCAGTTCCACCTGTGCCGCCTCCTCTGGGAAGGGTCCCCACCTCCTGTAGCCAACGGTCCCACTCCTCCATGCTGTGAAGGCAGCCACAGTGCTTCTCTCTTCCGGCAAATGCAGTTCACTGCCGAATGTTAAGAATCTGAAAATCCAAGGCAACAACAACGGGATCAAGACTTCGGCCAGGGTGTAAACAAACAGAACCAGACCGTGCGTCCTGGACTGCACTGCTTCCCCCGTCCCTGGTGCCAGCATTTCCCGGGCAGCTCTCCTGCCCTGAGTATGCCATGGGCAGCACTGGAAAACCTGGGCTGTGTGGGGAAAAACACAGCCCGCTCCAGCTGTACCCCACGGGGCAGATGTGGACTCCTTTCAGGCAGGCGTCATGGAAATGTCAACCCGCCAGCTGCGTCCCTCCTGCTCTCCCCATGAGGCATGTCCTTTCTTCCCAATGCCGCCTGTCTGAAATGGAAGGCCAGCCCTGGAACTTCTCAATCAGAGAATTCCCGCTGCTTGGGTTTTGTTTTATTTTTTCCTCCTCTCACTCTCCCTCTCCAACATTAGTAATAACTGGCTCGGATGCCTGCATGAGTCAGCCTCGCTGGAGGCCCAATTAGCTCGCCCACACACACCCTGAACCCCGGGTATCAGGCAGCAAGCAGCTCTCCTAGTGAGCCAGGAGCCTGGCTCCCCCCTCAGCCCCTCTGCAACCACGCACATGTACCCCATTCCCATCACCTCCTGCCACTGCCTGCATCTAAGCCTCATCACCTCTCTTGACTTGCTCCCACTTTCTAACAGGCTCCCTGCCTCTGATACCATATCCTGCAGATCTATTCCCTCCCCAGCTGCTTGCAGCATGACTGTGTAAAACCATGTCATGTCACAACCACGTCACAAAAATTCACGTCACAACCATGCTCAAAAACCTCCTGTGGATCCCCATTACCCAAAAATATAAAATTCACTCTCACTGAACTTATATGTTAGGGCTTCTCTCATTTGACCTCTTCCTCTCCAGAGCTGTTCACCCATCAGCGTACTGTCCCCCCACCTATCCCTCAACCTCGGGCCCTGCACCTTTGTTATCGCTTGTCTCCCCACTTCTAATACACTGTCTTAATCAGTTATTCCAGCCCCTCCCTCAAGTCCTGGTTCCCATCCTCCCTACCCTTAAAGCCACAACCCCAAGCTACAACCATCCACCACTGGCTCATTCAATAACCACGCCTTCCCTCCAGAACTTCTATTGCTTCTCCCTCCCTCTGCACCTGGCAGGTTCCACCTGTATTTTCATATAACTATTTTTTTTGTAGGCTTGCTTGTCTTCTCAACAACATTGTAATTTTTCAGAATTAACCTAAGTGCTCAACAATGGGGGACTGGTTAAATAACTTACAGAGTATCCATATGACGGACAACAAAGTAACTTAAAAATAAGTGATGGGAGAAAAAATTGATATGAAAAGATATTGGTTATTAACATGGGGAAAAGGGGTTATAAAACAGGATGCACCCTACGAATCCATTTTTGTTTCAAATACATGCTTCAAAAAGAATCCAAAAGTTCTACAACAAAATGCTGGACAGTGTTTTGTTTTTTGTTTTTTGTTTTTCTTTTAATCTGGGTAGTGGGATTGAGTAATTTTCACTTCTTCTGCTTACTTGCATTTTCAATAGTCACTATGAATAATTGTATAATAAAAAGCAATAAGGTATATTTTAAAGATTGGTTGGTTAAATATTTTAAAGCACTCTGGAACTAGGCAGGCTAGTTCTTTGGTGTCTTTTGTGTTCATCACAGACCAGGCATGCAGAGAACACCCACTGTGTGGGGGGCGGGGGGGGGAAATTAAGGATCACGAGGATCTAGACCATTCTGTGTTCATGGGTCCCAACCCCTTCCTTCCACAGAAGAGGAAGCTGCCATTGAGAGATTCTCTGGGCCCTTTGTAGACGCTTCACTCCTGGTCCCAAATCCACTGCTCAGTAATCACCTCGTGGCTTTGGAAGAGCTACCTTCCTGCCCTAACTCCCTTTGGTTTCTTCCTCTGTAGAGTAGAGAGAGAATAATACAGTCCATTTTAAGGACTAAAAGGAGCAGCACAAGCGAAATACAGACAGTGCACAGAAAATGTGCACTAGCTGTTTCCTGCTCATGTAGCCCTTGCAAGCCTGTAAATAGGCTCTATGGTCACCTCCAGTTTACACTTCCAGAAATTAAGAGGCTTAGAGAAATAAACACACACAACAACAAACCTGCTCCAGGCACTGGATCTAGGTGATGGAGGAGGCAGAATTCAAACTTAGGTCTGTTCACGCCATAGCCCACACTTCCACCACTAATCACTATGATAATTGAGGGGAGGGGCCTGTGACTTGAATGTCGCACAGCTAGTTCCAGCAGAGCTGGGATTAAACCCATCTACTTCAGAAAGTCACCAACCTTCATACATCTTTTAAAGTGTTAATAAAACAATCAAGGTCATCCTTTTCATGGAAAACTGGTCTTTCAAAACCGTGGTCACAGGAAGCCTGACTCTGGGTTTTCCAGGAATGGGTTTGAACTGGGTCAGATCCCAAGGGCTGAGTCTGGTGGCCAAGCCTGTGAGTACCATGCCTCAAACAGGGGCCAAGGAACTACTGCTCCTTTGGGAACTACAGAACCAGTGAACAAGCAGTAACAGGAATGGACATGAGATGACTGCAAGGGGCGGACAAGGTCCCCAGGACAGCTTGTTCCTCAGCGGGTATGCACACAGTTCAGAGGTCCACGCAGCTTGCAAGAAGTAAGGAGCCCTACAGGTCAAAGGGGCTTGCTTGCTGGCTGCCTTTTGCACCTTTCGGCTAGTGGAGGAGCTGCGTCTGCACTCAAGGGTGCACCAACAGCCACCATGAGAGGGAGAAGACATTCTTATCCCGCCACATTAGTACGTCTGCCCTCAGTTTCTTCCTGCATCCGCCAGAGCCAGTCAGGTTAGTTAATACTTTGGCAATTTCAGGGCAAGAGACAGAGAAAATCCAATACTCCTGAGATCTCCTGGATTAGAAACTGTGAAGCAGAGAAACATGTGCTGTACCCCCTCAGTCACTTCTCAGGACACAGCACTGCTCCCCCTGCCCCCCCATCCTTGCAGTTTTTCCTCAGCTCACAGGGGTTCCCAGCCCAGGGGTTCCCGGCCCAGGGCCTTGGCCCACTCTTGAAGCTTTATCTCTCACCATTAAATGTCAGCCTGCCAAATAAATTTCAAATATCAGCAAGCAACTAGGAGACAAATGGGTACGTGTGGTCATGTTTTCCTTAAATATTGTGCTATAAGCCAGGGTGCTGTACTAGGTGCAGGAAGAAACCGCCCCTTTATCAGACTTTATTGAGCACCTGACATGTACAAGACACTGGCAGCAGCCATTCTTTTCCTGCCTCAGAAACCAAACCAGGAAGAAGTCAAATGCCCACCCTCCCCTGACCCATCAGACTTGAAACGTCTTGGAGCTAAGCTTCAGTTGTAAGAACAACGAGCTGCCTACAGGGGTGTGAATTGCCCCCCCTCCAATAGCACTGAAGATTTCCACTTATTAAAATAAAGGCTGTGCTTTAAGAAATGAGCTTCAGTAACCGAGATGCACGTAATGCATCCTGATACTCGCAGCGTCCTTGCATCTCTTTCTGATGAGCAGGTCACTATATTGTCATCCTTCCCTGTGCCTCCCAGGCAGATAGGAATCTCCCTCTGGGCTGATCATGTCTGTCCATCCTTACACTGACCGGCCCCAGAGTGACTCTGTCTCCCTTCATTGTCAGACAGGTTTTCTGACACCTCTTTAAAGAACCAAAATACATAATAATAATCCTTGCCATCTTCTGGTTATTCAATTCATTCATTCATTCATTCATTCATTCAACAAAGACCCTCTGAGCACCTACTCTGTGCCTGGGCCTGGGTTAGAGACTTTGCATAAGAGGTCAGAAATGAGTAAAGCCTATCCTTACTCCCCTCCAGCCATGTTTGCTGACCTGGGGCAAACCCATTTCACCTCGCAGACCCCCACGTTTTTCCTCCACTGAAGTGGGGAATTAGGGCAGGAACAGTCTTTAGAAACGATCTAATTCAAGAGTTAGCAACATATAGCCCTCTGGTCAAATCCAGCCCTCCATCTGTTTTTGTGCAGCCTGGGAACTAAGAACGGTTTTCACATTTTTAAATGGTTGGGGAGAAAAAAAGAATGCTTTGTGACACAAGAAAATTATACGACATTCAAATTCCAGTGCTCATAAATAAAGTTTTGTTGGCACACAGCCACGCTCTTCCATTTACCTCTCGTCCATGGCTGCCTGGCTGCCTCACTGCAACAGCGGGATTGGGAGCTGCAAGCAAAACCGCACAAGCCACAAAGCCGAAATCATTTTCTTCACAGGAAAAATGTGCTGACCCCTGCTCTAGTCTGCGTGACATGATTTATCCAACTCCACCTCCTTCCAAAACACCAATTCACCCCAGAGGACCCAAGGCTGCCCTCAGAAACCAGGCAGCAAGCTGCAAGTCGGGGCTGCACACAGACGGGCCCTAGAACTTGGGACTGTAGTCCTCTCCCAAGGAGTCAAGTCTGTTTGTTTAGTGACCCCTCTCCCCAAGTCTGCCAGGAGACTCTGCTTTCCAGACCTCCTTCAGAGAGACCTGGCTGCTCTCCCGCTGGGCCCGTTAGGGCCCTAGGACATGCAGCTGATCTCTGGGTTACGCTGGGTCATCGGGCAGTTTGGTTTACATGCTCCTTGGAGAGCTGTCTGGGCATGGTCGCCATTCCTACCACCACAACTCCCACTCCAGGGGGGCAATCTCCTGCTGCCCTGTTTTCATCCCATTAAAGCTTTATATCATCAAGAAAAGTAAACAAGACCGACAACATCAAGAAAAACACAGGTCCTCTTAACGTCTAGGTGGCCCCCCCTACATGGCCTTCAGACTCCCTCTGTGGACCTGGGGATGGCAGCCCTCTTCCAAGTGGCACCACAGCCAGGGGACAGGAGGCAGGGGTGTACTGTGTCATGTTCCTGGATCCTAGAGACACTTGCCTCCCTGCTGAGGGCCCTCCGCCTCTCCTTCTGTGCTTTCCTTCTTAATGTGTGTTCCCACATCTGACAACTCCAGCACCCTCCTCATGTCACCTGAGATGACCCTCTGCCTTCCTCCCATGTGCCACACCCATTCTCTCTGGAATAAAATTGCAGCCAGAGAGACGTAAGTTAAAGGTTAGAAAGGGCTTCCCAGCTCATGACCTCAGGAATGCCCCAAGGGGGTTATTTTATAATCTCATTAACAAAAAAAGAAGTCCACCTACCCCCCAAAATACTAGGCCCAGAGTTGGAAGGGGGTTGGCATGTGAAATCACTGGAAGTACACGGGAACAAAGTCTCATGCTTTTAGCCACTTACAGAATAGACAGAAATTAAATAAACAAAGCAAGGGACAAGGCCATTTCATGGAGGGATGAGTTCTGTAAAGGAAACAGACAGGTGAATGTGACTGCAAGGTGGAGATTGCATTTGAATTGCTCGTCAGAGATGGCCTTGCAGCAGAGAAGGAGCCAGCTTGGAGGACATCTGGGGAAACACTTGCAGGCAGAGGGAGCAGCAAGTGCAAAAGCCCTGAGATGATGTAGTTACTCTATTTGGGACTCTCCTTACAAGCCAGGGCCCATCACCTTACACAGGACCTAAAATGTCAGATATTGGCTTTGTCAGCCTCCTGTATAGCTAACACATGGCTCGTGTAGGCTCCTCAATCAGATACACTGACTGCAGACTTTGAGTCAGAAGTGAGTGACACAAAGAAGCAGGGGCTGTGCGAGCTGCAGACTGCAAGGGTGTCCCCAGTGCAGTAGTCATATTCAGCCTCTGGGTGAAGCCGTAGCTATGGCTGTAGTGTTAGTGTCCACATCGTGCCATTACCATTGGTGTGGATTGCCATGGTGTCTGCCCAGCAGCATCTCAGAGGTGCTCTGCAGCACGGTTTGGAAAATTATTTCCAGCTGCATAGCCTCCATGCTTGGTTTTTTGGCTCTCCAGGAGATTCAGTGAACTGCATAATATTGTTTTATTAAATTCCTTTTCTGCTTACAATCCTGAAGTGACTTTCTGTTGCTTGCTACTCAGAAAACCCTGATTGATACAGGTAAGTACGGCAGAGACAGTCAGTGCCCCACAAATATCCATGTTCTCCCCTCCATCACCCAGCCTCCTTGCATTTATATTGGGGCCCTGTGACTAGTTCTAGCCCACAGACTATGAGCACAAGTGACAAGTGCCACTTCCAAATGAATTTCCTACCATGGCTACTTTGGAAGCACATATTGAGACAGCCGCATCATTATAAGAAGTTACATGAAGCCTGGACCCCTGAGTCACTAGGTGGAGAAGAGACCTGCCAGCCCTTCTCAGATAGTGCATTAAGAAGAAACAAACACACAGAGGTTTACTTCTTCTTTAAAGAAACCACTGAGATTACAGGGTTTATTTGTTACTGCAGAGCAGTCCAGTCTATCATAACTATTACAGCAGGTTTGAGAATCAGTTAGAAAACAAAACAAAACGAAACAAAACAAAAACCAAACAGGCATGTAGCATAGTGAATAATGGGGAGAAGAGAATGGGGGGAGAATGGCATGAAATAATATTGAAGTTATTAATAATATGGAAAAATTTTCACGATTTTATTCGAAGTGTAATGAAAAGCGACTGGGAGGTTCTAAGCAGAAACAGACGTAGCCAAAACACCAAGGCAGATTTTCACAGCATATAGACACAAGGAGCTTGAAGGGGTTCTCAAAAGGCAGCTAATCAACCCTCAGCCACTGTCACACATCCACCCACTTAGATGCTTGTAAGGAGTTACCTGGCCTCTTCTTGAACAATCCCGTGACAGGAAGTGTACTTCCTTCTAGGACTTCTCATTTTATTTTAGGATTGCTCTGAATTTTCCATTTTCCTGCAGCCTCTCTCTACTGGTGAACCCAACAAGCCTGAACACATTGCTCAACCCTCAGAGGGCCCTCACTGAGCTTGCTCCCTGGTTATGCTCTGCTGAACACAAAGCCCTTAGACACTGGCCTCCCAAAATCTGTCTCTAGCACAACTGGATTCTGAAAGCCGAGTAGAGTATAAATCCAGGATCTCGGCACATAAAATTAGCCCAGCATGACAGTATGACATGCCAGTGGTAGGTTCACAGAATCTGTTATGTTCTCATCACCCTCCTCGTAAGTCCCCTGGAGTGAGCACAGGGGACATTCGAATCTTTGGGCCTGGCTCCTTCTGCCTGCCCTGGCCTACATCCCTAGCCTAACCTTCAGCTCCATGAGCTGATGCAACAGGAATTTATTTACCAGCTCATTATCCCTATGAATCATGTCCAGCTGAGTTGGGGCTTAACAAGGAGCTGAGGAGTGGTCCTTCAAGGAGCTATGCCCAGGAGGTTTGGGAAGGGGATGGGTCAGAACAGGCAGGGCCTCACGGCACCAAGAGCCAAGAGGGCAGATGGGAGCAGTGGATGGGAGGGAGCTCCTACCTGCCCTGGAGTTTATTCTGACTCCAGCAGTGCTAGGGCTTTTCCAAACTCTGGATTTATTCCAACATAGAGCCCCAGATGGAAGATTTGGCTAGCAACCATTCTTGACTTCCAAGTCCCAAAATGTACCCGGGGAACTCGAAAGGGTAGAGAAGCAGGACCAACATCTTTCTGACTTCTGTCCCATCGGGAGGGCGTCTGCCCCATGGTCCCTTCTCCACCGAGTCCCTAGGGCGGATGATTTTACACTCTAATGTTATTAAAATGCAACTAATGATATTAGCTTATTCAAACTTCTCTTACAACCAGTTTGTTTGTTTTTTATCACTGCACATAAGTTTATCCATCTCCATTTAAGAGAAAAGGGTTTAAGACTCTAAAAGGTGAAGAGACTGGACCAAGATTGACGTACAGTAAGTGCTGCAGCCCAGGACCTAAAATGCTTAACTCTATGCCCACACTTAACTCGAACCTCAATACCTGTCCGTGCTTTCTGATCACCTTCTGAAATGCAGAATGGTGCGGTAGCTGCCCAAGTTTACTCATGGAAACAGCTCATACAAGCAGGAAGGGATTTAATACAAGAAATAGGTGCTGTGGTGGATTGTTTACAAAACTGGCCATGACTGTCCTCCTCCCTGTATCCATGTGGTGTAACTTTGAACTTGAGCTAGTCTTGTAGCTTAGTTTGATCAATAGAATATGGCAGAAGTTATGTTGCTCCACGTTCAAGCCTAACCTTCAAGAAAACTTGCATTCTCCCACCTGCTCTCTTGGAACCCTGCACAGGCACCAGGTGTACAAGAATGAGAGACCCTGTGGAGTACAGACAAGTCACCCCTGTTAAGGCCATTCGAGACCAACCAGCCTCTAGGCCACCTTGCCGCTGACTTCAGACGTGTGAGTGAGTCCAACCGAAACCAGAAGAGCTGCACAGCTGAGCCTCGCTCAAATTCTGATCCACAACATTGTGAGCTAAATATATAATTATTGCCTTTAAATGACTAACTTCTGGGGTGACTTGTTATTCAGCAAAAACCAACTGATACAGTACCTACTCTACTTTGGAACAGCTAAAAATACATGAAGGTCATGGGATATTTAAAGACTGAAGGTTCTCTGCAAGCTTTCAGGGAGAAAGAAGTTGCAAGATGTGCAGGAATTGCTGCAGTGTTTACAGACGCCACCAACGTCATTGACTCACAAGGAAATTCTGAGATCGTTTTAAAATCTCTCGTCTGCCCAAGCCCACCAATCTACCCACCACAGCTGGATGACACCGATATGGCTTCTGTTTCTTTCCCACCTTCTGAATCTCAGGCAATTGCCTGTCACGGAAAGACTCTAACCCGAAAACTGTGTGACAAAGATTCTTAGAAATGTAGTTCTCAGGCTTCCAGCCCCAGGTATAGAAAGGAGAGCATGGAATCACAAGAGTGAGGCTGAGTCATCACCCAAAGAATGTACAGGTTCAGACTGCTTCTGCAGCTGCTTAATATCAGGAAGGACTTTCTGTTTCCAGGTAACTCCCTCCCCATTGGCACTAGTGCTACCTTTGGGATCATGCAGGCATTGTTAGCTCACTTCATTCTCATTTAAAGTTTAAGGTCTGCAATGAAGGAATGGCTGAATGTTTAGGTACCCAAAAGTGCAGAGGGTCTGGATAAGTCTCCAGAAATAAGGACAATCTTTACAGCTTCCCCAGCTACCACTCTGCTGGCTCCATCCTACTTTGGGTTGGAAGCAGCTGACAAAATCTAGTTCTCCCCACTGAAGAGATGGAAAAACTGATCCAGGAGCAATGGCAAAGCATAGGGATGGCCAGGTAAGAGACAAGAGCTCGGGACCCTGGATTTGGGTTTCCTCTTTCTGCCCCCAAGTCATTAAGTCATGCTGGGGTCTAATCATAACAGCCCAGGTTTAAGACAAACTACTTGAGGGTAGAGGAGGTTTCCCTAGAGGAGGAAAACCAGTTCCTCCGAGAATTTGAATTTATGAGAATTCTGGACTTGAAAGCGCCTGCGGAATCTGTGCTCTCGCAGGAATAGTCTCTTCCCGGCCTTTCCTCAGGGTCAAGCCCTCAGTGTTGCTTTGATCCTGACCATCTTGGAACAATCCCATCTACAACTATGGATTCGGTCTCCATGGAAGCACTGATGGCTCCCAGATCTAAATCTCCAGACCCATACATCCAGCCGCCTTCTTGTTATCAGTACCAGGATTCCCCACAGGGTCCACCACTCAGCATGACTCATGCTCAGGTCTTTTCCTCAAAACCAGCACCAATCCACCAGTTCCGCGGGTGGCCTCAGCAAGTCACTCGAGGCAAGAATTCCCCTCTCTCTGGGTGATTTTCCATAACCAACTCCCTCCCCGCCTGGTCTCTTGGCCTCCAGGCTTCTGCCTTTCCAAACTGTGAGCCCCACAGCTGCCAGAGGGAGCTTCCTAACCACACGCCTGCCGCGATGCTCTCCAGATTGAAACACTGTTTTAGCTCCGTGTCTCCCATAGGATAGCATCCCAGCTCCTCGGTCTGGTCCCGCCGAGATCCTCAATGCCATCCACTCTCACATGATCCGCCGGCCACACTGAGCTGCCGGGGATGCCCAACGCGGCAGGCGCCGTCACGCCCTCAGTCTGCAGCACCCTGGCTCCGCACCCCATCATCTGAGCTCCGTGCTCTTCCTGTGGCCCTCACACGACCGCGTTCTGGCCATTCCCCTCTGTAGTTATCACTTCACGTGTCAGTTTACCCACAAGATTGGAAACCCCGTGGAGGCTGAGGCGATACCACCAGCACCATCTTTATACCCCAATCTCCATTGGGGGTGGGAATGATTGTTAAGCCGACCCATGAGCTCACCCAGATGCTGTCAAATTCATGGCAGAGAAGGTGCGTTCAATCCATCATAATGTAACAACAGTAACAATGACTAAATGTTTTTCGCACTTGCTATGGGCCAGAAAGGTAGCAAGCTTGTATTCGCTCGTTTAATGCTCACCACAATCTCATGAGGTGTTACAACATTTTTCTGACGTGTGGAGAGGAAACTGAGATTTAGAGAGGGTAAATAACACGGCCAAATCATTCAGTGAGCGTGCGGTGAAGTCAGACCCTAGTGCTCCCTTTGGGATCACACTGGCATTATTCGCTCATTTCATCCTCATTTAAATCCATCTGCAGGCTCTAACCATGGGTGAGTCCCTATGGAGATAAGATTTCACCTATCTGCCTGCTCTCCTCTAGGCTTAAGAATAGAAGGAAGGGACAGAGGGCCTGGATGTGCTGGCAAAATATTGTGCATTACGATCGCCTCTCCCTCTCCCTCACCGAGCTAGTACAGTACTCACAGCAACAAAGAAAGGAATGGCAGGAAGAATTCACAGTCAGGGGGTCCACACCCTCGACCACCAGACATATGGCCTCTTTAGTGTACCCCCTCCATGGTAAAATCAGCTGCATCACAACGGGGTAAGTGACAGAAATCCGTTTCATCCTCAGTCAGGTCGTTAACCAGTACATCTTACTCTATAAATATTTTGGGGAAGCGCTTAGCTACTTAAATAAACATTCTTGCTGCAGGACTTATCAGAGACTTTAACATGCTAATGTGCCTTGAGCATAAGATATGCAGTGTTTCCCAAACTCAGTTGACCACTTCATTTCCTCAGGCACATGCCAGGACTAGCGACCCATGGAACACATGTTGGCCAACATCGATTCATGTGTCCCATCCCTCCAGAGGCCTGGCTGCACTTGTCTTCATGAGATAAGTCAGATTCTTTCCAATGGATTTTCTTCCCTACTGAAGTTAACTCAGGTCAGTTTCCATTACTTGCAACAATAGACCTTGCCTGAGACATGCCCTCATCTGCCTTCAGAAAGGCCAAACCTCTGGAGCCTGCTGGTTTATACGCTCGGGGGTGGAACACAAGAGAAAGGTTTGGGGAGGTCCAACCTGTCAGATGTAGCTGTGGCAGGCTTCGCTGAGACCCACCACTGAGACATAATCTCAAAAAAAGCATGCTAAAGTGCTCATAGCTCTTTTTCTGTTTTCGATTTCCTCCCTGATGAGAAATTTGGCATTTTTAGATAATAGAACTGTGACTTATGTTTTTGGATTCCTGTGGCTGAGTTCATGTCCTTTTGACTTTTTGATCATGTTTCTCTGTTACAAAGAGTTCCCCTTTCTCTGGGATGAGAAGGGCTTCACGTCCTTCTCGCCACTCACCCCAACTCACACATACACACACGAGCACCCTGCTCCTGCTTTATTTCCCCCAAATCTATTCTCTAGGCTGATGAGGGGTTGATGGTTATCTTTGGGGGCCGGGGAATGCTCCCTCCTGTCCTCTAATAGGACCAGGAGCCCTGGCTTTCAGAGCACCCCCCTTGTCCTCACCATCCCCTGCCCCAGGTGAGCTGAAGTCCTGTTCTGTTAGCGAACAAGGCCTATTTGGAATGTGAGTGGAGGTGTGTTGGCTGCTGTCATAAGGGCTGCTCAGAAGTTTAACTAGGAGGGTAGCAAGGTGGACAGAATTGGACTAGGTTTCTCTAACCCTTCTCCTGCAATCTGTCCTCACTGCCTCGGCCATACCACATGGCCATGCTAGGAGAAAAGAGACTTAGAGACACAGCCAGATCTGGTCACCCACCCTGGGGAAGGATACTGCCCCCCAGAGCCTGGGAAGTGAAGGCCACTCATTCCCACACTCCCCACACCATGGGCAGGAATCCGTCCATGTCCCACTTCTTGCCATGACTCACCACCACGTATGAAATCCTCCTGCTCCTTAAACCCCGTGCCACCTGGCTACAGCACCACTCTCCCCACGCCCCCCCCCCCCCATATTCTAGCTGAGTCATCCACCAGAATTCCAGTCCATGCCCAAGATCACTGAAGACTTTGGCCCTGGAGCCACAGCCCTCACCTCCACCCACTTCTCAGCCTAGTGACCTCAGTTTCCACGTGGATGTCCCATCCGACACCTCTGATGCTCAGTTCCTTAGCTTCATCTATGATGACCTTCTCCTTCTCTCCACTCCAGCCACCCACGTCTTTGGCCACGCTCTGGACCTTGTCATCACCTTCAACTGCTACTTTGAAGTCATAGATGCAGTCCAGCCCGTTCTTTCTGTTTCACAATTTCTTTTATTGTGGTAAAATACACACACCATAAAATGTGCCATCTTAACCCCTTTGAAGTGCACAGCTAGTGGTATTAAATACATTCACATTGTTGGGCAACCATCACCACCATTCCTCTCCAGAACGCTTTTCATTTTGCAAAACTGAAACTCTGTCCCCATTAAACAATAACTTCCCGTTCCCTTCTCCTACCAGCCCAGGGAAACCGTCAGAGTATGCGTGTATGATTTTTACTACTCTAAGTAGTTCATGTAAGTGAAATCACACAGTATTTGTCATTTTTGTGACTGGCTTATTTCACTGAACATAATGTCCTCAACATTCATTCATGATATAGAATGTGTACAAATTTTCTACATTTTAAAGGTTAAGTAATATTCCAGTGTATTTATAGAACACATTTTGCTTATCCATTCTTCTTTTTATAGACGCTTGGGTTGCTCACGTTTTAGCTATTGTGAGCAATGCTGCTAAGAACATGGGTGAACTCATATCTCTTTGAGACCCTATTTTTAACTCTTTTCAGTAGATACCCAGAAGTGGAATTGCTGGATCACATGATAATTCTGTTTTTAATTATTGGAGGAAATATCATTTTGTTTTCCACAGTGGCTTCACTATTGTACATTCCTACCGAGAGTGCTCAAGGGTTCCCATTTCTTCACAACCCCAGTGACACTTGTTATTTTCTGTTTTTGTTTGTTTGTTTGCTTTTTTAAATAATAGCCATCTGATGCGTGTGAGGTGGTATCTCATTGGGAGTTTGATTTGGGGTCCCCGAGTGATTGTTGATGTTGAGCATCATTTCATATGCTTTTCGGCTATTTATAGATCTCATTGAAGAAACGTCTATTGAAGATTTTTTCCTATTTTTGAATAGGGTTTTGGGGGTTTTGTTGTTGTTGAGTTTTAGTAGTTGTCTTTATATTCTGGATATTAATCCCTTACCAGATACATGATTTACAAGTAGTTTCTCCCACTCTGGGCCTCTGCCTTTTTCTCTATTGCTAGTGTCCTTTGAGGCACAAAGGGTTTTTTTTCATTTTCATGAAGCCCAGAAAATGTCTTGTCTAGTTTTTGTTTTGTTGCCTGTACCTTTGGTGTCCTATCCACGAAGTAACTGTCAAATCCAACATGATAAAGGATGAAGCTCTTACGCTATGTTTCCTTCTAAGAGTTTTACCGTTCTATGTTTTACATCTAAGGTTTTTTGACATTTTGAGTTAACTTTTGTATATGTTGTTAGGTAAGGGTCTTATTTTATTCTTTTGCATGTGGATATCCAGTTTTCCCAACACTATTTGTTGAAAAGGTTGTCCTTTCCCCCATTAGATGGTCTTTACATCCTTGTTGAAAGTTATCTCACTATATAGGCAAGAGTTTCCTTCTGGGCTCTCTGTTCTATTCCACTGGTCTATAAATCTGTCTTCATGCCAGCACCACCCTGTTTTGATTACTGTAGCTTTGCAGTAAGTTTTGAAGTCAGAAAGTGTAGATCTTCCAGCTTTGTTCTTCTTTTTCAAGATTGTTTCACCTACTTGGTGTCCCTTGAGATTCCATGTGAATTTTAGGATGGATTATTCTATTTCTGCAAAATTTTATATTATATATATATCAAAATCCCATTGCCTTGAATCTGTAGATCACTTTGGGTAGTGTGAACATCTTAATATTAACCCTTCTAATCCATGAACACAATATGTCTTTCCACGCAAGTTTTCATTCTACAAATCTATTTTTTTTAATTGGGGAATATTGGGGAACAGTGTGTTTTTCCAGAACCCATCAGCTCCATGTCAAGTCATTGTTTTCAGTCTAGTTGTGGAGGGTGCAGCTCACACTGGTGCATGTGGGAATCGAACCGGAGACCTTGGTGTTATGAGCACTGCGCTCTAACCACTGAGTGAACCGGCCGCCCCATTCTACAAATCTTTCATCTCCTTGGTTACATTAATTCGTTAAGTATTTTGATGATATTATAAATGGAATTGTTTTCTTAATTTCCTTTTCTGATTGCTCATCGCTAGTGTGTAGAACTACAACTGATCTTTGTGTATTGACTTTGTTGAATGTGTTTATTGCTTCTAACAATGTTTTTGTGGAATCTTTAGTGTTTTCTACATATAAGTCATCAACTGTGAACAGATGGTCTTCCTTCTTTTTTTTCTTGCCTAATTGTGGTAGCTAAAACTTCTAGTACAATGTTAAAGAAAAGTGGTGAAAGTGGCATCTTTGCCTTGTTCCTGATCTTAGAGAAAATGCTTTCAGTCTTTCACTACTGAGTATATGTTCACTGTGTTTTCATGTATGGCTTTTATTGTTGAGGTAGATTCCCTCTACCCCTAGTTTAGTTTGCTGAGTGTTTTTATCATGAAAGTGTGCTGAATTTTGTCAAATGCTTTTTCTGCAGAGATAGTCAAGTGGATGGTTTTTTCCCTTCATTCTGTTAATGCGGTATATTACATTGATCCATCCTTGCATTACAGGAATAAATCTCACTTAGTCATGGTGTATAGTCTTTTTAATATGCTGCTGAATTTGGTTTGCGAGTATTTGGTTGAGGGTTTTTGCACCAATGTTCAGAAGGAGACCAGCCCATTGCTTAATGAGCATCTCAAATTCTTCTGCATCTCTCACTCACAAACCCTCCAGGGAGATTTTCAACCTCAGAGAGACCTATCTTCTCTTGCTCCGTGTACTTTCTCCCAAACTAGACCCCTCTTGGCCTTATACCTTTGTCTACCCAGTTGAAGCCCCATGGTTCATTATTTTAGCCATTCTCTTGTCAATTCTGTTTCCTTTTTGCCTCTTCTTCTTCCTAATAAAAATCAAATCCCATATATATTTTATTCTCTGATTTTGTTCACTCTCACACTGAGGACACTGAGCCTAGTCAGAAAAAAGGTCATATACAACCATGATTGTGGGTGTCACTGCAAATTTGTGGGCTCCAACTTTGAGTGAGCCTCATTTTCTAGCTCTAGTCATTTCTCTCTCTGAAAATATTTCAAAATTTATATGTACTCTCTATAAATCCCACCAGGAGCCCTCTTGTGTAAGCAGAAGACCTCATTTCCTGCCTCACTTGAAAAATCAGAGTCATCAGACACTCCTCTTCCAGGCTCCATTCATCCCCACGTGACCCCGCCCTTGCCTTCTTCCTCCTTCTCCCAATAAGAGAGGTGCCCCCTCCTGCCCAAAACTGTTCCCATCCCCATGCTCTGGATTCCAACACTGCTGGCCTTCACATACACATAAAAACATTTCTTGGTGATCCCCGTGGCAGCCAGACTTCAACGATGCCTCGGAAGTCATCACTGCCAATGAATCAGACCTCCTGACATTCAGACCTTTGTAAGCCCCTGCCACACTAAATTAGTCCTGGCCACATGCAACTAGGAGAATGCAATGCAAGTAATTCTTACATAACTTCTAAGGCTAGGTCGCAAAAACCCTGCAACTTCTGCCTTGGGCTCTTGGAACACTTGATCTTGGGAACCCTGAGCAATCACATAAGAAGTCTACTACCCTGAGACCAGCACATTGTCAGGAAGCCCAGGTGAGCTATGTGAAGAGGCCACATAGAGAATGAGTGATGCTAGCTGGGTCCCAGCTGTTCCAGCCATCCCAACCAAGGTGCTAGACATGTGAGTGAAGGAGTCATCTTACACGTAGAGAAGGAATGAGGCCCCAGACAGCCCCAGCCATCTCCTGTTGTTGAAGCCACCCCAACAGAGGTTTAGACATCATGGAGTGGAGACAAAGTGTCCCTGCTCTACCCTGTCAGAATTCTAGACACAAAGAATCGTGTGCATTCTAAAAGGGTGGTGGTTTGATGCCTCTAAATTTTGCAGTGATTTTTTTACACAGCAATAGATAACTGGAACAGTCTTCTCCAGCTCCTGTAGCTTCTACCACGCCTTTCTACTGGCTTCCCATTACTAGGGAAATATGTACAATTTTCCTCCATTTAAATAATAATAAGAAGGAGGAAGAGAAGAAGGGGAAAGAACAAGGATGGAGAAAGAGAAGACAACAACAAGCTATCCTCTCTTCCTATCAAGCCAAGCTTCTCTCTCTTCTTTTCATAGCCAGGCTTTTTGTAAGTATTTACTGCATCCAATCTGCATATTCCATTCTCTCCTAAAAGTTGCATTCTCACACACATGAATTGACTCACCTTCACCTAGGTCACCATTGCCTTATGAATACATCAATTGCATGTCTCCAAGTCTTTAAATCCTTAATCTCTTGGGAGTATGCTACACTATGGGCCACTACCTCTTTCTTGAAATGTTCTCCTTGCCTGGCACAATTAGTGCTACTGTCTTCTAGCTTTCACTCCAAGACTGACTGCACATTCTTAGTTTCCACCATAACCTCCATATCTTTTGCTCACGCTCTTTGTTATTTTTGTGTGGCAACATACAGATGTAATGTTTTCACCCTTCAAAAGGCGTGAATGTGTATACAGTGAAAAGTTTCCTTTCTCACACCTGTCTCTCAACTATAAGATTCCCCAGCCCAGATAACCAATGTTATCAGTTTCTCATATATTCTACCACAGACGTATTATATATGAACATGAATATATGCACGCTTATCTACCAATTCCTACACACATGCACACATTTTCCCTCACAAGAATGGCAGGATTCTATACACACTGAAGAATCCTGACATACCATTGACATACAAACTTATATTAGTTTCAGGGGTACAACATAGTGATTAGACTTTTATATCACTTGTAAAGTGATCACCTCAATAAGTCTAGTACCCATCTGACACCACATATAGTTATTACAATCTTATTGACTATATTCTCTATGCTGTGCTTTATATCCCATGACTATTTTGTAACTACCCGTTTTTACTTCTTAATACCTTCACCTTTTTTTAACCCAGCCCTCCAAATCCCCTCCCATCTGGCAAGATTCAGTTTTATTCTCTATATCTATGAGTTTGTTTCTGTTGTTTATTAGCTTATTTTGTTTTTTAGATCCCATATATAAGTAAAATCATATGGCATTTGTCTTTTTTTGTCTGATTTATTTCAATTAGCATAATACACTTTAGGTCCAGCCTTCTCAAAAAATTTACAATAGAACGACCATATGACCCTGCAATTGCACTTCTGGGTATTTATCTGAAGAAACACAAAACACTAATTCAAAAAAACGTACGCATCCTTATGTTTGTTACAGCATATTTGTAATAGCCAAAGATGGAAGCAACCTAAGTGTCCATCAATGGATGAATGGATAAAGAAGATGTGGTACATCTATACAATGGAATATTACTCGGCCATTAAGAAAGAAGGAAATCTTACCATTTGCAACAACATGGATGGACCTCTGTAGAGGGCATTGTGCTTAGTGAAATAAGTCAGAGAAAGACAAACACTTGTATAGTATACTTTTGTATGCATGTATCTGGTTTATTTTTCGTCCCTCTTTTGATACCATTTGGGTTGCTTTTTATCTTTTTCTATTACAAATAATTTTACAATAACTAATTTCATATGCATAATTGTTCACGTATGAGACTCTTTCCATAGGATAAATTATTAGAAGTAGTTAGGTCAAAAGCATTTGTAATGTCAGAAGATATTACCAAATGTACCCCATTGAGCTGTACCATTCCCCTCACATCAGCAACGCATGAGCGTCTGTTTCCCCATCCAGTGTGCTCCCAAACATTTTGATCGTGGCCAAGCTGAGAGATGAAACAATATCTTAATGAAACTGTAATTATATTTCTCCTATTATGAATAAGAAGGCATCTTTTCTTAGGTTTAGGTAACTCTACACCTTGTTTTTCTTTCTTTAGTGTTGTTGATCTGATTCACATTGATTCATCAAAATTCTTTATATAATAAGGAAATAAGTTCTTTGTCAGTGGACTTGCAAATACTTTCCAAGTCTGTCTTTTGACTTTGTGTATGTTGGGTTTTGCCATGCAGAGTATTTTTTTTTTAACAGTTAAAATGATCAGTTTTGTTGAGCATCTTTTCATATGTCTATTGGCCATCTGTATGTCCTCTCTGGAGAAATGTCTGTTCAGGTCCTCTGTCCATTTTGTAATTGGATTGTTTGGGTTTTTTTTGCTGTTGAGTTGTATGAGTTCCTTATATATTTTGGATATTATCCCCTATCAGAGGTGTTGTTTATAGATGATGTATAGCAGAATTGTACACTTGAAACTTGTGTAACTTTACTAATCACTGTCACCCCAATAAACTTTAATTTAAAAAATTATCAGTTCTATCTTTTAAGGCTTCTTTGTTGTGTGTCATACTTACAAAGTTTCAAAGTTCTCCCATGTTTCTGGTACATTTATAGTTTCATTTTGTTACATTTACATCTTTGTTTCATATGTAATTGATTCTACTATGTATGAGGTAGCTAACTTTTTCCCCAGATGGTTCTCCAACCCAATTTATTGAATAATGCATTTTCTCACTCAGTATGAAATACCATATTTATGTTAGACTAAATTCTAGGGTACAATTTCTGAAATTATATTTTGATCCTCTGAATTGTCCAGTACCATATTGTTTCATGTAATATAGATTTGAAGTACAGTTTAATTTCTGATAGGGCTAGACCTCCCTCTTTATTATTCTTTTTTAGCAATTTTGTGGCTATTCTTGCTGTCAAGAAATGAGAAGAGTCTGAGTGAGTTTTTATTCTACTCACAAGCCAGTAAGTTAGCCTGCCCTGTTTCCTGGGTGCTGGCAGAAGACACAAGACTTCTGGGTCAGAGACAAATGAATTTATTACTTACAACAAAGCAACAGCCAGAGTATCAGCATTTCCAGGAACCCTACTTCCATGAACCCCAGTTTCCAGAGGAGGACATGAAAAAATCCAGGTCATGCCAGGCAATGGGTTGTTTGTTTGTTTGTTTGATTGTTTGTTTGTTTGTTTGTTTGTTTCAGAAGAAGAACCTTGAGTTTCAGAAA
The DNA here is from genome assembly GCF_057876585.1 of Rhinolophus sinicus. Taxonomy (NCBI): domain Eukaryota; kingdom Metazoa; phylum Chordata; class Mammalia; order Chiroptera; family Rhinolophidae; genus Rhinolophus; species Rhinolophus sinicus. The sequence continues at coordinate 54,757,715 of NC_142515.1, read as the reverse complement.
CCCAAATCTTTTGTACTGGGCAATAAGCCTGCCTGGGGTTTGTCCCCAAGAGAGAGATTATCTTTATTTTACGGGACAGTAAACAAACTTGACTTTTCTCCAGAAGGAGATACTATCTCTACCTTGCAAATGTGTTCACTATTAAAAACATCCCATCCCTGAAAACACAGTTTGGAGCAAAGGTAGTCACTGTTTCTGCTCATCCAGAAATATAAGAGGCCCATGGAGAAGTGTCTTCCAACTTGCTTATTTATCCACATGAACTTGAGAGTCCATTTGTCTAACAACAACAAAGGCTTCGCTTTTATGGATAATCATATTAAATTCCAAATTATCTGAGGGAGAATGGACAGTTTTATGATGTTAGTTTTCCTATCCAAGAATATTATTCAAATGCTTTTTTTTTTTTTTTGTCTTTTGGAAGCATTTTCATGCTTTCTCCACTTAGATTTTGCACATTTATTGTTACATTGATTCCTAGGCTTTTTATCTTTTTGTTGCTATTGTAAATGTTTTCTATTCCCATTTTGTCTCTAACAGGTTGTCATTAATTCCTGCTATTTAAATGAGTAGTTTTCCTCCAGCGTCCCTCCTCTACTGTCTCTTCTTACACAGAGATTTCCCTGATGATCTCATTCTTTCCCAAAACTTCAATGAGCATCTGTCGGCGGATGCCTCCCATATTGTCATCTTAGGCCTTAGTCTCTCTCAGGAGCTCCTGACACGTATGTGGTGAACACCCCAGGGGCACGTTGCACTCAGCCAGCTTTGAAATTAAACTCCTCATTCTTCTCCCCAAACCATCTCTTCCTCTGTGCTCCAGCCTCAGTGATGGAACTTCCACTCACCCAAGTGCCTGCCAGCACCCTCTTTTCCAATCAGTCACCAAATGCTGTCTATTCTTCCTTCTCAATCCTCTTTAACCTGTGCCCTTACCTTCATCCTCTCTGCCATAGCCTGAGCTCCCCGCTAATGACTGGGGAGCCCCTAAGTGACCACTTGGCCTTACATCTCCTCTCTGTTACCTATTCCTACCCTGCTGCAGGAGTGGCCCATAGTTTGGATCATGCCCTCTCCAAGAGGTTCCAGAATGAAACAGACCACCCCTCTCCAGCCTCCCCAGCATGGCATTTCTTGGTGACCTGGCCCCTACCCCGCTCTTGAGCTTCAGGTCTTGCATTCCTCCACTATCCTGCACCCATGCGTTTGCATATCGCTGTGCCCTCCACTGGCTGTCACCTGGAATAACTCAACCTACCACGGCTCTCCTTACCTGCCTAACTCCTACCCCTCCCTAATTATTCAATTCCGACAATAGCTCCTCCAGAAGGTTTCCCCAGCACCCTCATCTACATGAGATGCTTTCTTTTTTCTTTTGTTTTTTCCTTTATTTTATTTATATATTTTTTTAATTTATTGGGGTGACAATTGTTAGTAAAATTATATAGATTTCAGGTGTACAATTCTGTGTTACATCATCTATAAATCCCATTGTGTGTTCCCCACCCAGAGTCAGTTCTCCTTCCATCACCATATATTCGATCCCCTTTACCCTCATCTCCCACCCCCCCCACCCCCCTTAACCTCTGGTAACCACTAAACTATTGTCTGTGTCTATGAGTTTTTGTTTCTCATTTGTTTGTCTTGTTCTTTTGCTGTTTTTGGTCTATTTTTCAATTATAGTTGACATACAGTATTATATTAGTTTCAGGTGTACAACACAGTGATGAGACATTTATATACCTCACAAAGTGATCACCCCAATAAATCCAACACCCATCTGACACAATACACAGTTATTACAAAACTACTGACTATATCGTCTATGCTATACTCTACCTCCCCATGGCTATTTTGTAACTACCAATTTATACCTCTTAATCCCATCCCTGCCTGCACCCGTCCTCCCAATCCCACCTCCCAATCCAGCAACCATCAAAATGTTCTCTGTATCTATGAGCTTGTTTCTGGTTTATTTGTTCCTTTATCCTGTTTTCTAAAGTCCACATATAAGGGAAGTCATAAGACATTTTTTTTCCTATCTGATTTACTCACACAGTAGCCTCTAGGTCCATACATGTTGTTGCAGATGACAAAATTTCATTCTTGTTTATGGCTGAGTAATGTTCTATTATATATATGTGTGTGTGTGTGTGTGTGTGTGTGTGTGTGTGTGTGTGTGTGTGTGTGTAATCACCTCTTGGTTATCCATTCATCCATTGATGGACACCTGGGTTGCCTCCATATCTTGGCCATTGTAAATAATGCTGCAATAAATATATGGATGCACATGTCCCTTTGATGTAGTGTTTTGAGTTTGTTTGGATAAATATCTAGAAGTGGGATTACTGGGTCTTCTTTTGTCTCTTGTTATAGCCTTTGTTTTAAAGTTTATTTTGTCTAATATAAGTCTTGCTACTCTAGGTTTTTTATTTGTTGCCATTTTCATGAAATATCTTTTTCCTATCCCTTTACTTTCAGACTGTGTGTATCTTTCGATCTGAAGTGAGTCTCTTGAAGACAGCATATGTAAGAGTTTTGTTTTCTTATCCATTCAGCCACCCTATGTCTTTTAATTGAAACGTTTACTCCATTTACCTTTAAAGTAATTGTTGATACATATGTAGTTATTGCCATTTTATCATTTATATTTTTTATCTTTTTTCTTTCCTTCTTCTTAAAGAAATCTCTTTAACATTTCTTATAATACTGGTTGGGTGGTGCTGAACTCCTTTAGCTTTATCTTGTCTGGGAAGCTATTTATCTGTCCTTTGATTCTAAATGGTAGCTTTGCTGGGTAGAGTAATCTTGGTTGTAGGTCCTTACTTTTCATCACTTTGAACATTTCCTGCCAATCCCTTCTGGCCTGCAAAGTTTCTGTTGAAAATCAGCTGAGAATCTTATGGGAGCTCCCTTATGTGTAACTAACTGCTTTTCTCTTGCTATTTTTAAGATTCTCTCTTTGTCTTTAACCTTTGGCATTTTAATTATGATGTGTTCATCTTGTTTGGGACTCTCTGCACTTCCTGGGCTTTTATGGCTATTTCCTTCACCAGGTTAGGGAAGTTTTCCATCATTATTTTTTCAAATAGGTTTCCAATTCCTTGCTGTTTCTCTTCTCCTTCTGGTATCCCAGTCTCAAGGTGGCTTCCTCTATATGTCCTTAGTTGTAGGACTTCTGTTCAGCTAAACTTCAGGCAATTCTAAATGATGGTTATTCTGTAGTTTAGTTGTAATTTTGATGTTATCTGCTCCTCTTGACCAGAAATTCCCCTGCATGAGATGCTTTCATTCATTTCTTCATTTCAGGGTATTTATTTGGTTCCCACTTGCTAAGTTCTCAGATAGATTCCACAGAGACCAGGATGCATTGAGTACAAGTCACTGCTCTTTAGGGACTCACTCTCTAAGTTCTTCTTATTCAAGATGCGGTCTGGGACCAGCAGCACCAGCACACCAGGGAGCTTGTTAGAAATGCAGACACTCGGACTCCGCTCCGGACCTACCAAATCAAACCTGCAATTGGACAACAGCCCCATATGATTCATGTACACAATAAAGCTTGAGATGCGCGATCTAGGGGACAATGTGAACAGAGAAATGCAACAAATGAAATGAGTGCAACGTTAACAGAATGCACAAGGTATTCTGAGGACATGGTGAGAGACAACTAACTAAATATGAGGGGGAGGAGAGAGGAGCAGGATAGGATCGCTTAGGACAGAAAAGCTGAGTTGAAGTTGGGTGGGGGAAGGGAAACTTCCAGGCAGAAGACAGTTTGAGCAAAAAAGAAAAAGGCAAAAAAGAAAAAGCGTGTGTGCTGCATTGGGGATGCAGGAACTACCGGCTGCTGAGTGCAAGAACCATGACACAGAATCATGAGAGAGAAAGCACTCCAGCTTCACTTCCTAACACCACCCTAGACCCATAGCCCATCCTTTCAAACAACCACAGGAGACAAGCAGGTAGCACTTCCTTGATAGTCAGCCCAGGGAGCTTGAGCATTTGGTTAAGTGCCTGCCCACTAACACGGTTTGCATTGCAAAGGCAGAAGTGATGCTGGAATTGAGAATGAGGCACCTACAGCCAGGAACCTGGTTAGGGATCACAGTTTTGCAGGCCAGGGGTGACACCAAGCAAAAGCACAGCAGAGGTGACCAGGGTAGAGAAGAGAGTGCAGATTCCAGAAAGATTTGGGAAGTCAAACTGGTAGGGCTGAATGTGGGGAGGATGCAAAGAGAGGAGCAGTGTAATTCTCAGGACCCAGACTGGTGCTGGTAAAGGAAAAAACAACGAAGGGAGGGGACAATAGAAAGAAGAACCAGCCGTGGAACAAAGTTAATGAGGTCCAGTATTTATGGAGCACTCTTTCTATGTTGGGCACCAAAATCAGCATTTTGCATGGATTGCCTCCATTAATCTTCATCTGGCAATTCTCAAAGCAATTACTGTCATTACCCTCAGTTTACAGAGGAGAAAATAGGCACAGAGAGGTTAAATGACTTGCCGAGGGTCACATAGCAAGACATAGGGATGCTGGGATCTGAGCTCAGGCCAAGATCCTTTTGTCACCCCACTTGGTGGACTGGTTTCAGGTATGTTGGGAATTAAGGGCTTACAGACTTCCAGCGGGGAAGAATAAGTGGGAGAGAGGTTCAGGTGAGCCACTGGGCAGATGTCAGCCCACAGGGCTTACCAGAGCTCTTGTGTGAATGAGATGAGGCCAGAGTGGGAAGGGAGGTAGGGGGAGAGGAGGGTCGGTGGGCAGTGGGGGTGGGGGGGCTGAGCAACCACAAAGCTTCCCACTGCCTCTTGGGTTGCCATTTGTTGATTTAGCCAGAACCCAACATCTGATGGATACTCTAAGAACCTTCAGAAACTAGTCTCTCCATTTGGTAGCCAGGCCTCCCACCAGGGCAGAGGTGGGGGAGAGCAAGAGAGCCATATCAGAAAAGGGAGACAGATGGCGTCAGGGGGCACGAAGTACACATTAGTCTTTTGGAGGCCCTGCCCTACCTCCCACCCCAGGAGCTCCACAATAGGGGCACCCTGCCCCCAGCCACCCCTCCCCGGTTATGTTGACAGCAAACCCTCTCTGCATTTTCTGATTAGGTCATAGCATCACTCCCAGGTCAGCATCTTCTCAGCTGTAAGATGGACGCAATGACACCCTCCCCTCAGATCTCTCCGTAGGACCCAGGGGTCCGTACATGAAGAAGGTACTGTGCAGATTGCAGAGTATTCCCACATCACTGCCAACACCGCCCAACACCTCACAGTGGGTAGTGTCTCCTCACTGTGGGTAGCAGGGCTGGAGCTAGTTAGGGGAATCACGGCCCTCCCGCTCCCAGCTCGGGCTCCAAAGGCAGGGCGGGGGGCCAGGTAAGACTCCTGGCTAGCTGACAAGGGCTCCCCAGGGCGCTCCTGACCCTCACCTGGGCTGGCAGCCTCCAATGTCCATGGAAGGGTGAGGGGCACAGCTGGTGGGGCAGTTAAGCATAGCCTAAAGGGGCCCAGGCTTAGTCCAGCCATTATGGCCAGCTGGAAATAGGCCTCAAATTGCCAGAGCTTCTGATTTTGCAAGAGAAGGCAGACATCCAAATCTTTATGTGGAATCTCCAGGTTTTTAAATGTAGACAACTAATTCATAAAGAGCATAAACACCGGGGTGGCCAGCCGAGCCTACATCATGTCTAGGACTGGAATTCGACCTTTTTTCACCGCAGCTTTTGGCAAGGACGACGGCACCTGGCCGCGTCCGGGCACGCCCGTGTGTGTTTCTACATGTGAGCGTGTCAGCAGGGTACGGCTTCAGAAGCCCACAATGATTTGTGTGCCTATGTGAACACACATAGACATGCTGTCGGTGCTTGGTCATCGCATGTGCATCTGTGAACATGTATGAGTCAACACAGGCATAGAATGTGTGACAGCACGTGACCGTGAGGTCATGTGTCAGTGTGAGTGTGCACGTGTGTTGATGCACATGCATGTGGGCTCCAATGTGGGCCCGTGTTTGCACGTAGGAGTCTGCGCCAGCCCATGGCAGGGCAGTTTCTTGCGACTGGCACAGAGGGGAAGCAGCCACAGGGACAGGTGTGCAGTCTGTTGTGGCGGGGGCAGCAGAGGCCCCGTAATGCCTGTCCTGCTGGAGGACGTGGCCGTGGCCTCCTGCACACCAGGGTCTCGAATCCCCTGGCCTGTGAGCACCACTCACCACTCGGCATGGAGCAGAGGGGAAGGGAGGGGCGAAGAGGCAGCTGCGTCCCAGCCTCTGCAGGAAGGAGGAGCACGAAGGCAGCCACAGCCATTAGTCACCAGATGTCACCTTCTGCTGCCAAGGCGGCAGCCAGCATAGACAATAGCTTCGGGTCCAGGGGCGGGCACGGCAGGGCCCTGGCCAACCCCAAAGCCGGCCTCTGCTGACACCTACAGCTCTGCTCCCACACAAGCCTGCCCCTCTCCGCTTGGCGACGCCAGGCTGCCGGCTGCCTATCCCCTTGGCTCTGTACCTTACAGCCACCACCTTCTCCACATTCCCTCCCCTGATCAGCTTAACGTCTCATTTTTCAGGAGGCAGGGCAGGTGTCACCTCCTCCAGAAAGCATTTCCTGGCCTGCTCCTCTCTGGTTCTCATAACGCCTCAGCAGCCGCACCCTCCTTCCCTCCATGTGGATACCTTTCTTGGAGCCGCTGTGGTCCTCCCAGACTGGGGGGCTCTTTGAGGTCAGCAGGGACTGTCCCTTCTTACACTGTGTCTGGTACAGTGCCTGGTGCTCAGGACTGAGTTCCTGCAATGTGATTGGTGTCCTCTAGTTCGCAGGGGCATCGGGAAAGATGTTGAAAGTCATTGCCACCCACATATGGGTGCACTTGACCTCATCCAGAGGACAAAGCCCTTCCCCCCCAGAAATCCAACTTTAGAAATGGAATTCAGGCTCTAAAACGAAAAAGGAGAACTTTTTTGTCTAAGGGGCCAAACCCATGATTGACAGTTCCACCTCAAGTGTATATGTTTACAAAATGAGGCCTGGGGGCCGCTTCCCCTGGGTTCCTGTCCCTGGCTTGCTGTGTGACTATGAGCCAGTCCTTATTTTATCTCGGCTCCGGCTCCTCACCTGTAGAAGGAGGAAACTGAGCTGGGTGGTGAGTGGGACCATCTTTCTACCTGTACCAGGAGGGTCCATGCTCAGCTGGACTCCAGTCACGGCTCCTACAGCCGGCACACACCTGCTTCCATCCACCTAGACTGCCCTGGGCAGTGGGCCTCTGGGCCCCGGAGTGGGGAGGGACAGCGTAGGCTGCCTTCTTTGAAAAGGCGGCGGAAATGAGAGTAGCTGTAAAGCATGAGGTCCCCAGTCCCTCCTGACCCCCACATCCCAGCATGCTCAGAAACCTTCTGAACTGGAATTGGCTTCTGCAACTGAGGTACAGAGCATGAAAGATGAAAGGACAAGGGAAAGAACTGAGCTACTTAAATGCTGTGCAGACACACTCCAGAGAGGCAGGGTCTCGGTCTGTGACTGAAGCACTCCCTGAGTAGCTCCACTGTCGAGATCTGGGGTGTGGTGCGCTTCTCAAAGTGGCCTGTGTGCCCTTCTCAACGCTGGGGGCCTCCAGAGCTCCTTCTGCCCCCCAGCCCTCAGACCTCTCCAGAGAGGACTGCCCTGGTCCTGGAGAGAGCGGACACTTCCTGAATCCCCAAGAGACTTGGCCGCCACTGTATTTTGTGGGTGTTTTTTTTATTTTTCCTTTTGAAAATAATGTTTACTTTCTTATTTTATTATAAAAGTAATGCACATTGTTTAAAACATTTTGTAGAAGAATAGGAAAAATATTGTAATTACCCTTTATCCCATCATCACTAAAACCTGTTGTCTTGCATACATTTTTCAGGCCTTTTCCTCTGTATCATATACATTATCTGTTTATGTAGATATATTTTTTTCACAAAAATGGGAACATATGGCACTTTGTGTTATATGAAAATATGAAAAGGAAAAAAGAGGTTTCAGTTTGAACATCTCCTCATATCCTTAACTCTCCTACATCACTGTTTTTGATGCCTGTATAGTATTGTATTAGGCTCCTTATTGTATTGTAACAAGGATAGACCAATATAATAAGGATAAACCATTGAATAAACCAATCATCTATCAGTGGAAGCAAAAGAGATATTTTAAATGGCAACTGCCAAGACTCATGAGCACTTCCATCAAGGAAGATATTCAACCCGAGATGGAGGGTGAGGAAGGGGCTTCGCACAGAGTTCTCCTCACCTTTTCCTGAGGTTCTCAGGCTCCTCATCAGCAAGGGGGTGGTGCTGCCCTGGGTGTGCCCTGCGGGCGCTCGCAGCTCAGCTGTTTCCTGGGAGAGGCTTGTTGGCCATAAACAGGAAGTCATGGCAGGAGGGAGAGGAGAACCAGGTCTCTGAACTCAGGGCCCAACGGCGCCCCGCGGTGCCACACAGCCTCGGTGCCTGGCCCCGCTGCCATGTAAACATATAAAACACAGCGTTCACATGAGCCACTTCCCTCCAACTCACCAAGGGGGGCCCAGTTAGGAACCTTGAGAGAAAACACTGAAAAAAGAGAAAAACTCTGCCTATCCTTCAAGAACTCTGCATCCAGCCAGTGCCGCAAAGAGGAAGTGTGACATGGAGACTGAGACTGGGTATAATCCAAAGTCTCTCTGCCTGGTCTGAGCTGCACTGTGAAATGTTCAGCCAGAATGTCTAGTTCTGCGACCTTGGGCAAGTCATTTCCCCTCTCAGAGCCTCCACGTCTCTAAGGGTAACACAGAGATGCAGTAGCTCCTCAGGGTTGTCGTGAGGACATGCACACGAGAGGGTCCCTGTATATCAGCCTCCGACTCCATCCTGCATCTTAAAAGCCAGTTGGGGATTCAGCCCTGCCCTCACAGCATTTCAGACTAGGGAGCAACAATAAATAGACAAATGATTATAAATGTGGTGTATGCTATGAAGAAGCATCAAGTACCTCGAGAACTGAAATCACCTCATCTAGTTAGAGGGTGATCAGGGAAGAATTCTCTGAGGAGCAGTCATTTCCATGAGAGGTAAGCATTAGAAAGATTATACAGAAGAAAAGTCTAGGGAAGGAAACAGCCTTCAGGTCACGCACGTGCCATGACCCCGGACTGACCACAGGCCAGCAGGGCTGGAGTGTCAAGAGTCAGGGAAAAGGTTAAAGAGGAGGCTTGAGGAAGCAGGCAGGGGCCAGTGGATGGGGTGTTGGAGGCCCTGGAGCTCAATTCCAATAGCGTGTATGAGGCAGGCGTGTTTGAGCAGCAACAAAGAGGCCACCAATGTGACGGAACGGAGTGAGCAAAGGTGACCACAAGGTCAGAAACAGTCTGAAGCTAGATCATTCAAGAGCTTGAGGGTCTTGTAAGGATTTGGGCTTTTGAATGAAATGGGAGCCATTGGGCTGGGGGAATTTGAGAAGAATGGTGTGGTCTGAGAAATTTCTAAACGAACACTCCAGGCATTCCACTTCCAACATAGGGAAATAAGGTTTTAACAGATCAACCCTTCCACAGAAAGCACCTATAAACTCTGAATATAATACAGAAAACAACTATTAGAAGGCTCTGGAAAATGGTCAAAAACAGGCAGACTTTGGAAGGATGTTGAAACTTTGAAAAAGGGGCCAGCACGTGGTAAGTTTCCCACTTTTATGGTTCTATACAGAAGGCAGGCTGCAGTTGTAGCAGAGTGCAGACAGCTCAAAGTCCAACAGAAAAACACTGTTTTTCGGACCTAAAGAACCTGAGGACAGAACCTAGGACAATCAGAGTTACTAGAAAGGGAAGCGAAAATCCTGGAAAGTATCAGAAAAGGCTCAAATTCAGTAAATAAATTCTGACAACTCTCTGCTCAACTCTTTACACACACACACACACACACACACACACACACACACACACGGCTCAAGCCATCCTTCAGCCAAGGCTGAAAGAACTGAGCTGTGACATGGGACGTTGCCCACGGTGGGCAACACAGCATTTGTAGTTTGAGTCTAACCAAGTGATTGCCTGCAGCATCCTTTGGAAAAATAGAACAAATTCCAGAAACGCTACATCACATTCCCAATGTCCAGAATATAATCCAAAATCAACACATAAAAAAATCAGAAAAATATGACCGACCCTCAAGGAAGAAGATAATCCAGAATCCAACCCTGAGATGACCTCAAAGTTGGAATTATCCGGTAAGTACTGTAAAGAAGCTATTGCAACTATGCTCATCAAGGTAAAAGAAAATACACTTTTAGTGAATGAAGGGATAGGAAATCTCTAAAGAGAAAAATATGAAAAGAACCAGGTTGAATTCTAGAACTAAAAAATTCAATACCTGAAACGTTTTAAAACTTCACAGTATGGGCTTAAAACAGGATGGAGATGACAGTCAGTGAGTTTAAGTAGATTAACAGAAATCATTTAATCTAAAGAAGTGAGAGAGGGAGGGATAAAGCAAGAGAAAGAGAGAGAGAGAGAGAGAGAGAGAGAGAGAGAGAATTTTAAAAAATAAACAGTCTTAGGAATCTGTGGGATAATATCAAAGGTCTAACATATGCATATTGGAGTCCTAGAAGGAAAGGAGAAGAATAGAGCAAAAATTGTTTGAAAATATAATGACAAAAAAACCCCATCTCACTTTCCAAACCCAATGAAATACACACATTTACATGGACACTCATATTCAAACTGCTAATAATCAAAGATAAAGAGAAAACCTTGCAAGCAGCCAGAGGAAAAATGACATTACATAGAGGAATAAAAATTCCAATCACCACAGACTCCTCATCAGAAATGGTAGAGGCCATAAGAACCAAAATCACATCATTAAAGAGCTGAAGGGCAAAAATCTGTCAACCCAGGTTTCTATATCCAGTGAAGATATTCTTCAATAAGGAAGACAAACTAAAGACATTTTTTGTTCAAAATAAAATTTAGAGAATTTGCTGCCAGAAGACCTGAACCGTAAGAATATGAAAGTAAGTTGTTCAAGTTGAAGGGAAATAACACCAGAAGGACACTTAGACATTCGGAAAAGAATGAATGACATCAGAGGGTAAATATCTGGGTAAATATACAAAATTAGAAAAGTATCTTCCTCATAATTTATTATGCATATGACCATTTAAACCAAAAATAATCACATTGTTTATGAGGTTTATAATGTATGTAGTTTAGTACTTATGAAAACTATAGCATACAGGGTGGGGAACGGCAAATGTGTGCAAGAGTTTCATATGTTACATAAAGCAGTACAATATTAACTCTAAATTGACCGTGAAAAGTTAAGGATGTGTATTCTGATCCCTAGGAGGAAAAACAACACTCTTAAAAATGCAAAGCGGTATAGCTAAAAGGCCAAATAATTACATTAAAATCGAATTCTCAACAGTCACCCTGGCTCCCGTGTGGACTGTAGGGTCGAAGGGTAAGAGCACGGACCCAGTTAGGATGTCCTTGATGTAACCCAGGTGAGTAATATGTGGGCTTGGACTAGGATGGGAGCAGTGGCGATGGTGAGAGCATTGGATTCTGGGTATATTCTGAAGGGAGAGCCAAAAGGAATCGTGAATAGATTGGATGTGCATGTAGGAGAAAGAGCCAAGGATGGCCCGATGGCCTGTGACCTAAGCTATATAGATGGAGTTTGCCATTTACTGCGAATACAATGAAGGCTTTTCTCCTGCCTGCCCTCCCCACTTCTCTGTGGTATTTGAGACCTGTGGCAGCCCCTGTGCTTGGAAGCGAGCAGGGCTGGAGGCCACGTGAGGAAGGAGAAGACAGAATCACACGCCACCCACCATAGCCCTCTTGTCAGAGTAGGGATGACAGAGCATGTGTGCCTTTTGGCAAGGTTCACGCCAGATCAAAAAAACAGCCTTATGGCTTCTTCCCGCTTCCAGAGCCCCATCTCCAAGTGTTGCTTTTCAGTTGGGAAGTAATTGAGAAATAATTGCTAATATTTCGCAGAGAAGGCAGAAGGCTCAGCCCCAGCCTCTGGAAATAAATTAAAGATGAGAACAAGGTTTAGAAACAGAGAACAGCCCTGCTTCTCATTAGCAACTGCAAGTAAGATTATGGAAAAATGTTTCTGCCATGTGGCTGGTGTCTGCTTGGAAAACATTAAACCAGTTTGGGGACCAAGTGGTGACCCTGGACCAGGACTCAGGAATCTGGGTCTAGGGTAGGGCTTTAGGGTCAACTTGCGCAAAGTCACAGAGTAGATTTGCTGCAACCTGTCTGAGCCTCAGTTTCCAAGTGTGTTCGATGCAAAAAGGCTGTAGGACTCAGCACTGGAGCTGGACAACCTTTCCTCGTCTGTGTGAGAAATGTTTGCAGTCAGACAGTCTGGGTGCCAGCCACTCAGATAACACAGACTCATATCGCTGGGGGTGGGGGTGGGGTTCAGCAGAGAGTACTCACACAGATACCTGTACCTTGCTGTGGCCTAACCCCATGTACCCTGGCTCCATCTCAAGTAGCAACAGCTGATACTCACTGATTGATGGGCACTGTTCTAAATGATCTCTCTGTGTACATTCATTTAATCCTCCCAAGAACCCTACAAGGTAGGTACCACTATTATCCCCATTTTACAGAGGAAGAAAGTAAGGCACAAAGAAGCCAACCAACTTGGCCAAAGCCACAGAGCAAGCAAGTTGCAGAGCCAAAATAGTGAGCCCAGTCTGATTTTAAAGCCTCTGCTCTTAACCACCATGCTACCTGCCTTTCAAGGTTTGTGGGTCTCTTGACTCAGCCCCCAGATTTCCAGAACTGTAGAGGTTTGGGCAATTAGCCAACGAAAGGATCCCAGGCTTGGATGTCCCACAGGCCTGCATGTCAATCCTGACTCTACCACTGACAGCTGCACAACCCGGAGCCTATTTTGCTTCTGTGTATGTCTTTAAATTGATAATAGATTTGGAACAGATTTGCTCTAAGGAAGAAAGCAGATCTGGATGGAAGATACCAGGCCCTTGCTGAGGGTCAAGTCCTCTCTGTCATGCAGGGTGTCATGCGGGGTCTCTGGTCCCACTCCCCACATAAGGACGCAGGACATGGTGAGGCCAAAAAGGAGCACCCACGGAGCCATAGGTAGGGGAGTCATACCACTATATTCTCGCTGGCGGCTGGGTTGGAGACACAGGAAGCAAGACCCACTGTCATGCAGGGTGTCATGCAGGGTCTCTGCTCCCGCTCCCCATACAAGAACGCAGGATATGGTGAGGCCAAAAAGGAACACGCAAGGAGCCATAGATAGGGAAGTCATACTAGTATATTCTCGCTGGCGGCACTATACTCTCACTGGAGGCTGGATCCACACTGTCCGCAAACCGCCATCCACGCTTGCCAGCCCAGCCGCCATCTTCTTGCTAGCCCCCATTATTTCTCTCTTCTCCTTCTCTCTCTGCTAGCGTAGCCACAGCAGTTACATTAGTGGCCAATGGCTCACTGGTTACAGCTGACAGCCAACTAGCCACAGCTGATGGCCATGCAATCACAGTTGGCCATTTACTACCTGAGCCAACACCTTTCTATGTGAGGCCGAGAGCCTGGAAACTTCTTTCTGGGGCTCTGCCCCCACACCCACACTAGCTGCAATCCACGGTGCTAACTGCAATCCACTCTTGCTAGCTCAGCCACCATCTTCTTGCTAGCCCCCGTTTTCTGCTAGTGTAGCCAGGGCTGTTATATTAGTGGCCAATGGCTCACTGGTTACAGCTGATGGCCAACTAGCCACAGCTGATGACCATCTACTACCCGAGCCAGTACCTTTCCATGTGAGGCCGAGAGCCTGGAAACTGCTCTCTGGGACTCTGTCCCCAAACCATCTCTGGCTGAGGGACCCTCAGGGTTCCTTGAAATATTCTCTCCCATCAGGCTTCTCTGTCCTTCTCCTGACTCTTTGCTGAGAAGCCTTCCTGTACCCCCACTGCCCTCGCCCGTGCATCAGTGCTCCTTCCTGGGTGTCTGCGGCTCCAAGTCTTGCCACATGCATGGCCTTTCTTTGCCATCCAGAAATGCAGCACCCATGGCTACTTGGTCTTTGGAGGGTTCTCCCTTCCCCCATTGCCACTAAAAGTGGTATTTGAGGAAGACCAAATGCTGTCACCTGGCCTTCAAAGCCCTCCCTACCCTCGCTCTCTGGAGAAGCTGACCTCGTTTCTGTAACCTCCCAGGGCTCCATTTTCCCTACACACAAGAGCCTTTGTGGAAATTGTGCTCCCCCAGCCCCTCACCCAGGGGCCAGGAGAAGGGGATGGATTCTGAAGTAGAAGGATATTCTGGCCAGAGCTGCACAGAGGACAGACCATGAAAGAGAGTCCTGAGGCCAAGGCAAGGGGTCAAGTTACTGGAGAGATAATCTGATTATATCTGGTCAAATGAGGAGGGGATGGAATGGGAAGGTGTGCCTTGAAAACCGGAGAAAGAGACAAACCAGGGTGCTAAGCCAGAAGTGGGGGTAGAGAAACAAGAGGCCAGGACAGAACACAGAGGGAACAAACAGTCCTGGGTTCCAATCCCAGCTCCACCCTGTACCTCCACCTGCCAGCTCGGTGACGCTACACAGGTCACCTAACCTCTCTGAGGCCATGTCCTATTCTTAAGTCAGGCCCGCCCACCCAGCGCCCCAGACTTGTTGAGGTGATTCTAAGAGGAAGCAGAGGGAAAACAGGCCAGGGGGTGTGCTTTCCAAGTGTCCTTCCCCGCGTCCCCTCTCCAAGCACAGAACCAGGCAAAGTGGCCCCCACCCCACCCTGGAGGCTGGCAAGTACTCCCACAGCACAGCCTGCAGCTGGCCTGTCAACCTGAAAGGGAATCTGCCCCCAGGGAGCCTCCTAATTTAATCAGCCTCACAAATCAGCTCGATGGGCTTAATTGATCTTTTTCACTCCTAATATTGTCGCTGTCACTTTCTGAGCTTGCCTCCTCCAGCCACACCAGGCATGGTGCTCAGCCAGCTGGAGAGGGGGAAGAAACACCAGGAGATAAAGAAACACTAGGAATGCATAGCGGAGAAGCCTGTGGGAGGGAGCTGATGTGCAGGAAGGTTAGAAAGGGAGTTGGGAAGGTCAGGACTGACACCTGAGCCAGACCTCAAGGACTAGACAGGGTCCACAGTGGCCGGCAGCCCTCATGGGAGAACAGAGCAGAAGGGCTCCTAGTGAGTCATCTGCCTGGGGCCTCAGTTTCCTCACCTGGAAAGATCACAGCGCTACTCTGTCCTTCACAATTTATTCATTCTATTCTACAAGTGCGCATGAAGGGCCTGCTGTATCCCAGGCACGGTACTAGGCATCGGGAACGATGGCAAGCAAATACAAACCTGTTCAGGCCCGCATGGGACACTTTCGACAGGCTGTCCTCCCCTGGGTGGCTCCTTCCCCCCATGGAGCATATAGATGAGAGGGGGAGACTGACGTTGATCGAATAAGCACATGAACCAATGTCAACTGGCAACAGTGATACGTGCTAGCAAAGGAGGTGCATGGTGTCATGTGGGCAGATAACCGGGGGGCACTCCCTGAGGAAGCAGTGCTTGAGTCGAGATGCAAAGAATGAAATGAATTATCTAAATGAAAAGAAAGGAGGAGCATTCCAGGAGAAAGCCCCGGGTCTTTGACTAAAAGCTGGAAGCGCTGACAGCTGACCACTGTGGCTAGAGGTGGAGCATGAGGGGGTGTGGGCAAGACGAGGCGAGACCAGGCGCTCCCAACCAGGGGCTTCCCACGTTGTTGGCAAAGCCATAAGGAATACAGTTTGCATGGTGACCCGGAACCAGAACACACACATGGGCAAACACAAATAATTACCTGCATACATCAGTTTTCAAAGATTGGTGAAACCAAGTTTTTTCTCTTGTCATACTAAATGAGATCCACTCCGAGAGTTCCTGTTCTATTTCTATGCTAGCCTGTTCTACTTCTTTGATTTAAGAAAATGCAGGTCACCAACTACTACATTGATCTCCCAGCCCCCTAATGGGTCATGGCCACGGGTTAAGAGGCACTGTGCTTGGCAAGTCCTTGGGGGCTGCATTCAGGAGATGTATCTTTACCCCACAAGCAATGGGACGCCCAGTTCTCTTCAGCGGGGAAATCTAATGAGACTTGCATTTTGAAAAGGTCACCCTGGCTGCTGCATGGGAGTGGATTGGAGGGGGCAGGCGTGGAAGCAGCAAGACCAGAGAGGAGGCTGCTTCAACAGCCAGGCGAGAGGCGGGGGCGGCTTGACGTTGACAGTTTTGCAAAGCAAATGAGGTAATAGGATGAAACATTTTGTGACAATTGAAAAAAGGTTTTATGACAAGTTGCACGATGAAACTGCAAGATCTCCAAATCTGAATCCAGGCAATGTGGGTACAAATACCAGCTGCATTGCTTCCCAGTCACACCATTCTGGGGGAGTCACTTTGTCCCAATGGGTCTGTTTCCTAACTGTAAGGAAAATGGATCCTAAGAGTCTCTACCCCCAAAAAACTGTGGCCAGGTTTAGACACAGTGGTATATATTCTCAGCCAAATGCCTGCCCTTTCGCAAGAACTCAATAAATCAGTTATAAATATGAAAGGAACCGTTAATACGTACATACGTATTCAGTACGCATTCAGCGCCAGACATGGGGGAGACATGGAAATAAAGTCACATAGCCCCCTGCCCTGTGGGAACTCCTGGTCCAAGAGGAATTCCTAGAGCCAAAATCAGTCTGGGTTGAAACATTTTGAATCTGTGACTGAGCTGCCCAACTCACCTGGTCGAGCCCTCCCACTTACACGTGAGCAACTGAGACCCAGGCCAGCTAACGGTAATTTTTAAACAGGTTGGACCTTTACACGAATCTATTTCCCGAGCTCAGGTCACTTCTGCAGGGAACTGTGGCAGTCCTGGTACATCTGTATGTCCGTGTGGTACCTCTTAATATACAGCTCCCCACTCTCCCCTCTCTCTCAGAAACTTCCTTGGGGCAGATTATGGAGAGGCCAGAACAATAGCAGGCCATGCAACCAGGAGCTGGCACAGCTGGGCAGGCTGTCTGCTCCCTGCAAGTCAAGCTTAAGCAGGCAGATGGGGCCGGTGGCTGGGACCAACCTGCGGTTGAGCACCACCCCCTCCCTTCACATCTCTGAGTCTCGGTTAAATGACCACGGGCAGGTGGGTACAGGTAGAGGTACCGTCCACCTTTGGGCTGGGCTCTGGGCACCTGGCAGGCATGCAGAGAGAAGGTGCATCCTCACCCCAGCACCCTGCTCAGCAGCTAAGACCCACTGACCCCAATTTCTGAGCCATGTGGCCACTGACCATCAGGGGACTCTGAGAGCCGGCCAGTTTTTCATCCAACAGGCTACTTTCTCTGCTCTTCGGACCGCTGCCTGCGAGTTGGGGAGTGACATGGGTTTGTGCGGCTGGCTCTGTCTTTCCCTGTCCTACTGTCTTCATTCCCCATATCCATGAGTTAATATTCCTGCTGTGTCTCTGCCTCCTTGGGTCTCTGGATGCATCTCTCTGGCCTGACTCTCTCCGTCTCTCAAAGTCTGGGCAGATCTCTCAGCCTCTGTCTCTCATGGGGTGTTTCTCTCTCCGTCTCGGGCTTACATCTCCGTGGAGGTTTGGGAACCCTCCTCTCATGTGTCCCCACTGGCTCTCTGTGTGTCTTGGATTGCCCTTCACTCTCCTTTTTGTGTTTGTTTGTCTGTGTTTATCTCTTTCTTCAGCTTTGTGAGGCCCAGCGTGTCTGTTACCCACCTGGGGCAGGGGAGTGGAGGTATCTCTCTCTGGGCCTCTGTGAAAGGCTGTCCTTGTAATGAGCCAATCAGACTGCAAAAGTCACCTCCCCCCTTGCCATCCTGCCCTCCAGCCCCCCACCAACACACACACACACACAGACACATCTGCTTCCCTAAGCTTTGTGCCAGCAAAATGCCCTGGAGACTTTGACTCTGCTAGGCACGTCTCCTCTCCACATTTCTCGCAGTCAAAGTGCTGACTCTATGCCCTCAACCAGGCCTCGAATGCTGCTTCCACACTCCTCAGCTGTGTGACCTTGGGCAAGCCACTTAACCTCTCTGTGCCACATACCCCCAGAGGTGCCCTACATAACATCATGCTGCCTTCTCAACTGACCCCTCCTGTAGAAGATAATTAGGATTAATTACTCTTTGAAGGCCTCCCCATTAAAGAAGGAAAACCCAAATTTGCTGGTGTGTATTCTCCTCCACCCCCGAGAGGAATCTCTGCCTTGGGGTGATAAGGGCAGAGCTCCCGTATCAGGTATGGAATCGGCTGCTTTATCCGGAGAAGAGCTGGGCTGTCTTTTAGCTCCTTGCTAGACAAGAGGGAGGAAGACTTGTTCCTTAAGTGGCTGCTGCTCCTTGAAAAATAAAACTAAATCCAGCCCTAGATAGCACACTGACGGTGGGAATATCTTATTTGATCACCTCGATTCAGTGCCTTACTGAGGACAGGAGGAAAATGGGAGAAGCCCTATCTGATGGTTTGTGTCTAAGGAGAGGTAAACATCAGCTGGTAATAGGCCTTCACTTGTTTACAGACATCCTCACTGACATGCTCAGCCTCCAGAAGAGGCCACAGGGGATGATAGGCATGGACTGCGTGGGCAGGATTTCTGGACGAGGGGGCCTGGACCATGTCATCAGCAGAGATGCAGCAGGCGTCTACAAATCCTATGCTCTGAACCAGGGTCTGTGCTAAGGCCACAGACAGATAAGCTCCCTGCCTCCAACCATGATAGGGAAAGCTTTTAGAGTACAGCTTCACTCATACCAGACATTTGACTAGGATGCTTCATTAGGGCTCACAACCTCCAATGAGGTAGAAGCTAGTAGTTGCTCCCATTTTACAGATGGGGAAGGTGAAGCACAGGACGGGTGAGTAACTGGCCCAGAGCCACCTAGTCACCCAGTTAGACTTGAATCCAGGGAGTTTGGTTCCAGAGTCTATGCTCTTCTCTACTGTGTAGTATATATAGGCCAGAAGGTGGAGCAGATAAGAGAGCTAGTAAATTCACTGTGTGTGGTGCATGTACCCATCAGTACTTCTCGGGGACACAGGGAGGTCCCCATTCTCCTTGTGTTTTGGTTCTCCTAATATGGTTTTTGTTAATGTCAAAACAGGGTTATCAGCCAGCCCCGTGGCTCAGGCGGTTGGAGCTCCGTGCTCCTAATGCCAAGGGCGGCTGGTTTGATTCTCACATGGGCCAGTGGGCTCTCAACCACAAGGTTCCCGGTTCAATTCCTCGATTCCCACAAGGGATGGTGGGCTGTGCCCCCTGCAACTAGCAACAGTAACAGCAACTGGACCTGGAGCTGAGCTGCGCCCTCCACAACTAAGATTGAAAGGACAACAACTTGACTTGGAAAATGTCCTGGAAGTACACACTGTTCCCCAATAGTCCTGTTCCCTTTCCCCAATAAAATCTTAAAAGAATAGGGTTATCAACTGTGGATGATTTTAAATGTTTACATTTCACAAATTAATGCTTTTCATCCTTAAGATACAATGCAATAAAAATTATACTCTTTTCAAGGTAGTTGCTTTATTTACAAAAATAATGTGATTTCAGAGTGAACCACCAGCAACGTGGGCTGGTGATGAGACAAAAGATGTAAGTTGTAGATGGTCATTTCTCTCTGAGTGTCACCTTGAGGCTACAAGCCTAACCTCTCTAGGCTATAACAACTAAGCCTAATCTAGGAGGAATTGCCCAATGTTACTAGCTTTGAAGACGGGAAAAGGAGGCCTTGAGCCAAGGAATGGATTTCTGATCTACAGAAGTGTAAGATAGTAAATGTGTTGTTTTAAACAACAACAACAAAAAAAAGAGTCTAACTTTCATGAGTCTGAGACCCTCCTGCCCCCTTTCTCCCACTCCCTTGGGAGGTACTAAATCCCTACAAAGAACAGAAGTAGTATAGGAAGAAGATGTGATCAGTTCTCTCCAGGGGTAGGGATTGGGGATCAGAGGTGATGACCAGTGAGCAGGGTTCTACAAGATGAGTAGGAGTTCGTTACGTCGATAAAAGGGTGGGGAAAGCATTTCATGCAGAGAGAAAAGACCCGGAGTTAGTGAACAGTCTCTGTAGGGACATTATTCATGGTTCAGGGTTACCTGGATTGAAGTACAGAGGAAAATTGTGTGTGACCTGGAAGATCAAGTTGTAAAGGTAGGTAGAGACCAGATCACATAAGGCCTTAGAGGTAAGGCCTTCTCTGCAGGAAAGAGGGGGGAAAAAAGGGAAGAGCCTGGAGTTCACTCTCTTGGAGGAAGTTTCAAATCCCCTGGCAACGTTTAGTCTGGAGACAGAAGACTTGGGGGAAGGCCAGAGTATGACAATATCTACAGGACAACTTCCCCATGTTTGGGAAGTCTCTTTTATTTCCACCCCAATACACAGGGCTTAGGACATACATGGAAGTTAGAAAGTGACTGGTACAGTTTAGAGCTAAAGATGACAATCAAAGTTGTCCAAGAAAGGAATGCGCCACTGAGGCGGCATTGACCTCCGCACCACTGGAGGTCTTTAAGCTGAAGCCAAAGGGCTACCTGGCAGAGATGTTGACAGGAGATTCAAACATCAGGTAAGAGCTGGCCTGGTTAATTTGGTTTTTCTTTCAGCCTTGAAAATCACAGATACTATTTTGTCTGATATTAGAATAGATTCAAGACGTTGCCTTTGGGGGGAAAATAGTAATCAAAATGTAAATACCATGGGAATAATAGATTTGGCCTAATTATCAGCGATTACTCAGAGTTTGTCATTATTTCTATACAATATATCCCAAAGTTCCAGAAAACAAATCAAAGAAAGTACCACAGCCGATGCCATTAATAGAAGCAAAGCACTTCAAGACAAGAATTTAATTTACTGGGTGAGTTCTTGAGGCACGTTTTTGTTGATGAATGTTTATAAAAGTGGGTTAGGCTGGACCTGGTAATGATTGCGAAAAATTTTAATGCTGTCCCCCTCATTAATTTACTTTTAATGAATGACTTGGTAAAGCATAACCATTTGTACGTAATGATTTCATTAATGGCTATGGCATATGCAACCGTTTTTCACACATTTGAATGTCACTTGAATAAAATGATACCTTAAATTATACAGTATAATGAAGTATGTTTGTTGAAACATGACAAGCTTCTGCCTCTTGGTACTCAAGCTTCAAGAATTCGTTGCGTTTGGAAGAGCAACAGTTTAACGGGATTCGAGTGATGGATTTCTTCTTGCATATCTGAGGTTTCTCAAAAAACGAGTCTCTGGACTTGTGCCCTGAGAACTCTGTACAGGAAAACTTGGAGCCAGAGAACGCAGTGTGCCTTTCGTAGCCCTTACCCCACTCTCCTCACCTCAGCCTTTGGGATTTGCTTAAACACGAGCCTATGCTCCTCCTCCAAGCAGAGGCCCAGCCATATTATTCCATATTGAGAGGGCGCCTGTGGGCAAGACCAAGTCAGGGGCTGTGCCAGGCCAGAGGCGGCGGGCCAGGGGCAGGCTAGAGGAGGGGCGGGGCCTGGATAGGGGGCGGAGTCTCGGTCATTGCCTCCTAAGGGAAGAAGCATCTTGACAAGCTACCTTATTTGGATCATTCTTTGCAGAGCTAGTTGTCTGGCTCTCACCTGCTTCCTCTAAAGACTTCCCAGCATTGGTCTCAAGGGCTGCCATGCCAACATGCTTCCCTAAGCTTTGTTGAAACTGGTTTGGGAGAACAGAGAGGCCACGTCATTTAAAATGAGTCCCCTTGATTATTCCTTAGCTGAGTCTGTGTATGTTTCCACAGGGTGCTTATCCAGTTGGTAACTATTTAGTTAGTTAGTTAGCTAGTACAGGGACCAAGCCACTCGTGTTCACTAGTGAATCCCCACCCTGGAACGTTCATAAGTGATCAGAAAATATTCTTGGCAGAGAGAGAGAGAGAGAGAGAGAGAGAGAGAGAAGGAGGGAGGGAGGGAGGGAGGGAGGGAGGGAGGGAGGGAGAGAGAGAGAGAGAGAGAGAGAGAGAGAGAGAGAGAGAGAGAGAGAGAAAGGAAGGAAGGGGAAAGAAAGGAAAGGAATGAGAGGGAAAGAGGGAGGAGGAGGGGAAGGAAGGGAGGAGAAACACTAATTGAATTACATTTGAAGCACAAAGCAAAGCAAGCCACTGGTCCGAAAAAGAAGTGTTGGGATCAATGTCATTGGCGCTGCAGAGCAGCCACTTCCCTTCCTGCCACCCACCCACCCCTCCCAGCAGGGCCCATGCGCCTGCCCAGGTCTCATCACCCTGCTTCCCTCGGTGACTTATTTCCTCTTGTCATGAGTGTGGTCCTGGAAATGAATCAGGTGTTTGGACAACAATGAAAGCACTATTCCTCTGCAGGTGTACGATGGTATGTGGTTTTCAAAGCGTTTTCCTATCTTTGATCTCCTCAAATTCTTGCCGGTCCAGTCTATCTCACAGGGTTGTTTCATTCATTATTCCCATTTTTTTTCCAGAGGAAGCAGACTCCATAGAATTAAATGTGGGCTCAAGGTCGCAGAGCCAGGAAATGGCTGAGCTAAGAAGACTTCAACTCAGGTCCTGGATTATGCAGCTGAATAGCTTTTAATGTTTCTCAGCCACTTAATAGGTTACCTCTCCCAAGGGTGTTTGCATTTTAAAAGAGAACTGAAAAGAGAGGGAAATGTATAATCCAGATGAATGAATTGTGAATAGTACCATGTCCAGTACAAACACGTGTGCACAGGAAACACTGTCACTGGGGCCAGAGGGATGGGATGGTCCAGAAGATTCTCAATACACAGGCTTTGGGGGTCAAACAGCTCTGGGTTCAAATCGCTTCCATTCCATTTACTAACCCAGTGATCTTCAACATGCAGTTTCCGCGTCTGTGAAATGGGGACCATAATCCCATCTCAAAATGTTGATTCGAGAGTGGCAGGCATATGAACTGGTGCACGGTGGGTGGTTAGAAGAGGTTAGCAATGGTACATGGAGGGCCCCAAACTCAGGGCCTCGGCAGGAACCAGGGTGCTGAGCAGGAGCTGGTCTTCACTCCCAGTTCCTCAGGGGAAGGCAAGGAGGAGACGGGATGGGGGGCTCAGGCCAGCTGCTCCAGGCCCATCTCTGCCCCGCGCTGGGCTGGACTCACCTACCCGTGTGCTAATTACTCGGTCTTTAGGATCAAGCCCGGATAGGAAGGGCCAAGGTACCTCCAGCTACATTGCAGCCCTCATCTCCTCTGAGTCTTCCCCCACCTCCTCAAAAAAGATTTATGGAAAGATTAAGGGGCCTTTTTTTCAATATCTATTAATATTCATGGCAGTCTTCACAGCCATCTGCTTTTAACGATTTTGTTTGCAAAGACCTGAGATTAAAATATGGCCTGCTAGTGCTCTGAAGCATCTGAACTGAAGGCGATAAAACAAAGGCCTTTTCAGGAGCTCTGAGCTGGCCTGTCACTCTACCTGCAGCCGGGGAGACTAATGACTAGTGGGAGGGAGGGGTGGTGGAGAGGGTGCCCAGAGCTGGCCGAGACTAGATGGTGGGGGGAGCAGCTCTGTCCCTAGGCCTGGCAGGGTTAATTGGGGAGTAGAGGGATGACGAGCCCAGTGCCCTCCACACCACCTAGCACAGGGGCCCTGGGGACGAGGGGGCCTAGCTAGGGCAGGTGGAAGACGCTGGCTACAGCACAGGAGATGCAGGGCTTTGAGGCCTCCAAAACCCTGGGATCAGTACCCCAACACAGGACTGTCAGCACTGGGAATGTCCAGGGTCCAAAGAGGACAGGGAGGGGGGGCCCTCACTGCTATGCTGTGATCCAAACCCACCTCTTCTATGCACCAGTGTCATGCAATCTAAAGCCCAGGGTCTCTGTCCAGATTTCCAAAGTCAGTCATTGCAATACAGTTTTGCCTTGGGAGGAACTCTCATTTGCCCTCCGATATTTTGGTGTGCCCTTGGCTACGCTGGTGTCCTGTATTGGCCTCATCTGGGAGAGGAGTTTTCAGTGAGCTCCTCGGAGATGGCTGGGGGACAAGGGAGAGACAGTGGGTCGTGAGCCAACGTGTGACCAGGCAGATGGTGCCCTGCACAACTCCAGTGGACACCTTCCGAGCCTCTGCATCTGTCCTGAGCAGCCTCCAGGCTTCCCACCCTGAGCAGTTCCAGATCTCTCTGCTCTCTATATCCAGGCTCTGCCTCAAGCTCTCCTGACGGAAGGCACCTGCTGTTTAGGAACGTTTGAGAAACAGCAGAATTCCAGTCACTTCTCTCCTTAGACTTCTCCTCTCCTCCCTGGCTCCCTTTGATTCCAGGTTCCACACTTCCAAAACATCCCTGAGGGGCAAATGACTGGTTCTTGGGCAGGCAGACAGACAAAGGTGGTGGGAGTCACAGGCCTGCCCCAGCCTCCTGTCCCTGCCAACAGGGTCACCTCTTAGTGTAAGTGTCAAGCTTCCTGTCTCTGGCTCCCACCCTCCGAGTATAGAAAGTTGCTTTGTCTACTTGCCTGCTTTTGTGGGCCAAGACCAGACCCACACGTACCAGAAACAGCCGCTAGCTGCTCCTCAGCCCCTAGTTCTCCTCAAGGAGAATTTTACAGCAGGATCTCTCCCAGGGATCACATCAAGCCAAAGGAAAAAGATTCTGTTTTAAATCTCACAGGTTTAGGGAATCCTTCTTTTCATTCCCACTCCCGTCAAGCTGCTTATGATTTGAAAGCCGGGCAGCCTTTTTAAAATGCAGCAGACTACCTGCCATACCTCCCCATGGCCTACGAACATAAATGCTGTCTCCTGCCAGGCTTTTAAGGCCCCAGTGAGGGAGACAGGTGGCTGGCCAAGGTGCATGTGGGGGCAGAGCCCCAGAAAGAAGTTTCCAGGCTCTCGGCCTCACATAGACAGGTGCTGGCTCAGGTAGTAAATAGCCATCAATGTGATTGGATGGCCATCAGCTGTGGCTAGTTGGCTGTCAGCTATAACCAGTGAGCCATTGGCCACTAATATAACTGCTGTGGCTATGCTAGGAGAGAGAGGAGAGAGAGGAGAGAATGGAGGCTAGCAAGAAGATGGCGGCTGGGCTGGCAAGCGTGGATGGCGGTTTGCAGACAGTGTGGATCCAGCCTCCAGTGAGAGTATAGTGCCGCCAGAGAGAATATAGTGGTATGACTCCCCTACCTATGGCTCCGTGGGTGTTCCTTTTTGGCCTCACCATATCCTGCGTTCTTGTATGGGGAGCGGGAGCAGAGACCCCGCAGGCCTCCCTGCACGACAAATGGCGCAGCGAGCAGGGTATGGTGCCAGCCAAAGCTCTCCGAAGGATGGTGGATCAGTTTGTGCGTATGAACACTCAGTCTCAGGAAGACCGGGAGGAGCAGCTGCCGGGGAGCTGGACCCCCGTGGAGGGGTGGGAGGACGTGGACGGTTCTCCCACCAGCACAGGAAAAGCCATGCAGCTGCTGCAGAGATGGAGCCCCGTGGAGAGGTGGAAAGATGTGGACGGTTCCCCAACCAGCACAGGCCGGAGAAAGCGAAGGTCGTTGCGGCCCTGTGGGCCGGGAGGTTCCTGCTCAGGCAGCCCGGATGCGGGACTTATAGTCCCAGGAGGTAACGCTTGCTGAGTCCTCCGTGGGAGATAGGGTGAGGTCGCGGTCGTCCTTCACCCCAGGACAGCCCTGGCGAATGACTATGGACTATGGGGAATTGATTTCCATCCCTAATTTAATGGACCGCTTGACTGTTTGTTTGGGAACTGTTGTTAGTGGAACTGGGGGATATTTGCTTTTGTCTCTTGACTGGCCACCATTGAGAATATGTAAGCACCTTGATTGTGAGTCGCTATCGTTCCAGCAGGGTACCCCGAGAGGCCCAGAGAGAGTAGCAGTGCCCTGAGAGCCCTGGCTGTGTCCAGGAAGTGTGGCTGTGCCCACAGAGAGTGGCAGTGCCCTGAGAGGCCTGGCTGTGTCCAGGAAGTGTGGCTGTGCCCACAGAGAGTGGCAGTGCCCTGAGAGCCCTGGCTGTGTCCAGGAAGTGTGGCTGTGCCCTGAAGATGCCCTGGCTGTGCCCAGGAAGTCGGGCTGTTCCCAGAGAGAGTGGCAGTGCCCTGAGAACCCTGGCTGAGTCCAGGAAGTCTGGCTGTGCCCTGAAGATGCCCTGGCTGTGCCCAGGAAGTCGGGCTGTATCCCAGAGAGAGTGGCAGTGCCCTGAGAGCCCTGGCTGTGCCCAGGAAGTCGGGCTGTTCCCAGAGAGAGTGGCAGTGCGCTGAGAAATCCTAGCTGTGCCCAGGGAAACTAGTGGTACCCTAAGAAGTCCAGGAAGTCTGGCCGTGCCCAGAAGTACTGGTGGTGCCCTGAGAAACCCTGGCTGTGTCCAGGAAGACAGGTGGTACCCTAAGAAGTCCAAGAAGTCTGGCCGTGCCCAGAAGCACTGGTGGTGCCCTGAGAAACCCTGGCTGTGTCCGGGAAAACTAGTGGTACCCTAAGAAGCCCAGGAAGTCTGGCTGTGCCCAGAAGTACTGGTGGTGCCCTGAGAAACCCTGGCTATGCCCAGAGAGCCTGGCTGTGTCCAGGATATTGCATTCACCTCCAGGCTCCTCGCACAGGTCCCCTCGCGGAAGACACTTGTCGCGTAGATTGTGAGGCGAGAGCCTGTAGGGGTGGAGTGTGGGGGCAGAGCCCCAGAAAGAAGTTTCCAGGCTCTCGGCCTCACATAGAAAGGTGTTGGCTCAGGTAGTAAATGGCCATCAACTGTGATTGCATGGCCATCAGCTGTGGCTAGTTGGCCGTCAGCTATAACCAGTGAGCCATTGGCCACTAATATAACTGCTGTGGCTATGCTAGGAGAGAGAGGAGAGAGAGGAGAGAATGGGGGCTAGCAAGAAGATGGCAGCTGGGCTGGCAAGCGTGGATGGCGGTTTGCGGACAGTGTGGATCCAGCCTCCAGTGAGAGTATAGTGCCGCCAGAGAGAATATAGTGGTATGACTCCCCTACCTATGGCTCCGTGGGTGTTCCTTTTTGGCCTCACCATATCCTGCGTTCTTGAGTGGGGAGTGGAGCAGAGACCCCGCCGGGTCCCCCGCATGACAGTGCATCCCCTTCTTTGCGGACTGCTCAGCACCGCAGCCCTGTGACGGGGTGGCCCTGTTTGCCCCCCTTGGGACCCCACCCTGCTTGTCCCTCGTTCTTCAACTCTGATGGTTTTACCAGACTGGAACCCTTCCGTGGCCTAGGCTTCTACCGGAAAACCCCACCCGTCAGAATGAAGCACAGGTCTGTCACCATCGGGTCCTGCCTAGCTTTCTAGACTCTTCTCCCATCTAATCCTCCTCTTGATACCCCACACAGGGCTCCAGTCCCCCCAGATGTCTAGCATTTCTGGGACATGCGTGCCCTTCCACGCCTCTGAGCTTTTTGCACATGCCAACCTCCCTGCCTGAGACGTGTTTGCCTTCTCCTAAAGCACAAAGCCCCAAACTCAAATATCACCTCCTCCGTGAAGCTGTCTCCTAATCACCCGCCCCCATAGACCGAATCAGCCACTCTGCACACCCCTAAATGTGTGAGCATTTGGGGAACACTTTACCTGTGTCACCTCATTTAGTCCTCACGTGTCCCTGTACAAGATATCCTATTATTATCCCCACATGACAGGTAAGGATATTGCAACACCGAGAGGTCAAATGACTTGCTTGAGGTCACACAGCTACAGTGTGATGGAGCCAGAGTTCAGACAGAGGGGTGTGTGCAATGTGAGTGCATGTTAGGGTACGTGTTGTGTGTGTGAGAGAGAAGGTTGTGGGAGGGGGATTATGAGAACGAAGGTATGTGCTCGTGTGTATGGCGTGTGAAGGAGTCTGTGTAGGCAGTATGAACGTGTGTCTGTGCACACACGTGTCCTCAGACACTCCTTAGATCCTACACGGGTGATGGAGGCCAGAGCTCAGCTGCATGAATAGTTAAAACCCTTAAACTGTGCCGCTTCGTCACTGATATTTTTACAAAGTTGTCACAGAGAAATATCATTTTTCTTCTGCCTTTATTTCATTTTCTTTGGGATATAGTAATTAACAAAGGCCGTTAGATGCCAGCAAAACTGTTTCTTTTGAAGTTTCTACATGCTGTCACCCGGGAGATAAAGGCAGATTATTCAATCTTGACATTATAATTGTGAATGCCAGATAAAAGCCTGGATTAGACACTTCACAGCCCCACTCAGGGGGGAGGATGGGATCACCAGGGGGGAGCCCGCCCTCAGCCAGGAGGGCAGGAGGGGGCACCAGGCAATGGGAGGGGCAGCTTGCCACCTGCTTGGCTCCTTTCCTTCTGACTTGGACAGTCCCCAAGTCACAGTGACAGACGGAAAGGAAGCATCGCCCATACTGAGGTGGAAAAATCCAAAAGTCAGGAGCTAAACTCCCCAGCCTGGTGGCTCTCCTGTCATAACTCATCGCACCTCGATTGGCAGGATTCTTGTTCCTAACCACCACCCCCCAGGCTGGACAGTCAGCAAGTCAAAAGCAGGGCTGGATCTTCTCAGCGGTGGCACCTCCAGCCCTTGGCACCGAGCATGACACATGGCAGGCATGGGATGTGCGTGCTCCGAGGGAAAGAGCCCTGGCTCTCACTGCCCCACTGTGGCCTGAGCTTTGGAGAAGGCAGGAGAAGTGAGGGTGCAAGAAAGTCATCTGCCTACTCAGAGTCCACCCAAGTCCCGCTCACAGGCCACTTGAGAGCAGTAGGTGCCCACCAGGGAAAGGCTGGGCAGGACAGGGCCAGGAGAGGCCCCAGCGTGGAGAGCCAGAGGCCAGCTTTTTGGTGGAGGCAGGAGGACCGGAATCCAGGTGCCATGGAAAGTATGTTCACTCTTAAGCCTGGAAGCTTCTAAAGTGCAGGGACCGATATGGTCTGATTTCACGGGTCTATCCTAAACCAAGTTCTGACCTTAAAGTTCAGCTTATCCAAACCAGTCATGAGCTGGCTGGTGTTCTCCATCCTCCATCCAGCCCACAGACAAGACCTGCACCATGTTAAGTCACAATAATAATACAATTATTATCAGTCAGTGTCTGACCAAGAACCTATAAACAACTCTAGATATTTAAAGCACAGGGAAATTAACACAGGACTGGTTTACACCGGAGATGAAAGCTCACCAGGCAATGCAGAGACTAGCAATAGCAACAAGCCCCCTTGGGAGGAAGGCAGGGGGTGCTGCTCCCAGAGTCCCGGAGCCACAACGGCCTGTCCAACCTAGAGCCGTGGTGGGTCACAGAGACATGAGCACTGCCAGGAATGGAGCCCAAGATAGAGAGATAGGGGAAGACACCTTGGTTTCTCCCCACTTCCACCCTCTCACCTTCCCATCTCCAACCGGAGCCTCCCACTGACTCAATGCAACCAACCCAGGAGCTTTAAGGGGACAGCTCTCTGAAATACAGAGCAAAACAGGGGAAAGGCAAGGAGGGCAGCTGAGGGCAAAGTAAGCAAGGGCTGGCCCCCTTGCCAACATTTTGAAATCTTGAGCTGAATTTCCAGCTTCTGCTGAAAAGGGCAATATTAGGCCTGCTTTCCCAAGAGGCTTTCCCTTCAGAAGGAGCATGGTCTCCAGTTTTTCACAGTTCTCACCAGGCCTGCCTTATTCATTAATGGTACCTCGAGGTGTTTCAGTTTGCAACTCCTGGTATAAATCAATGTACCCATTTTGTAGAAAGAGAAACTGAGGCCCAACCAAAGAAAAGTGATTTACCCAAGGTTACACAATGAATCAAGAGCAGAGGCAAGACCAGAATGTAGATGCCCTGGATTGTATTTCCTAAGTGCTGATTAACTACCAAAGAGGGGAAAGCATTTGTGAAGTGCTTGCATCTGTCTGTGGGAAAACAGGTGGTATTTCCTGGACCAGCATTGGCAAGACAGCAGTGTAGGTGCTCCTGTGTCCACTGGCCAGTGAGCCCTGTCAGGAGGATGGCAGGAGAAATGCAGCAGTCATCACTGGCAAGGACAGGACACAGACAGCAGAGGCTGTTCTGATCCTGGCTCTGCCACTCAATTGTTAGATGACCATAGCAAAACCCTCTTAGTGCTCTATACCATATGGAGGTGGGACCAGGTACCTTCTTGGAGCTTTCCCTGCTCCACCATGCTGGGAC
The DNA here is from genome assembly GCF_057876585.1 of Rhinolophus sinicus. Classification (NCBI taxonomy): domain Eukaryota; kingdom Metazoa; phylum Chordata; class Mammalia; order Chiroptera; family Rhinolophidae; genus Rhinolophus; species Rhinolophus sinicus. Next base: position 54,727,535 of record NC_142515.1, on the reverse strand, counting down.
TCTATTTCCTGGGCAGAGGTAGGAGGCTTCTCTTATAGAAGCCAGCTGAGTGCATGAGGGTCCTTAAAAGGGAAGGTCGAGGGGAGACACTGGGAAACATAAATCTGCCAGCACGGCTCTCTCAGAAAGGGTTTTAATTAATTGTTTTTATACGACATAAGAGCAACTCATTACTGAACAGCTTTGATTTGTGACACCTGCATTATAGATGATTTTTAAATTAACATTTCCCCAATAAAAGGTGTCAGTAGAGAGCTGAAGGCGCCCAGAGAAGTATAAAAGGATAATAATATGAAAATACAAATAAACACCAGCCCAGCCCAACAAAGGGGGTTACTTAATCAATTTTACAATTAATTAAGGCTGCCTGGGGTAACTGGGGCCCTAGAGACAGTTGGGCTGAGTCTCAGGCATCAAATGCAAGGAGGAGGGAAAGAATTTGAGGCTTAAGAGAGAAATGCAAAGAGAATGAAAGATGCTCTGCCAGGTTTTCCTTAAGGGGAGGGACCTAGGAAGCATATCTGTTCTGGTGAGGATTCTTTATCCCTTTGTTCTCCTGGATTTGTCATTTATTCATGCGGTAAGTATTTATAGAGCTCCTGCTATGTGTTCCAGGCAGAGCAACGATCCCAGGCAAGAGAGGGAGAGAGGGTGGCACCTTGGAGATGCTGACAGCCCCATACATCTGGTGCAGAAAGAATGAAGGGTGACGTAGTAGAGAAAACTGGAAAGGTAGGCAGGGGCTAGACTATAGAGACCTCTGGAAAATGTCGTGCTGCATTTGGAATCATTTTCAGATGCCCTTTGAAGAGTCTCAGGTACAAGAGCCACATGATAAGATTTCCATTTTAGACAGATGTAAGTGGATGCCACATTGGAAGGGTAGAGGAAGGAAAAGAAGTCACCCCAGTAAGATTTGCTGATGGATTGAGTTCAGAGAGGTGGCTGAGGTAGGGAAACAGATTGTTGGATCCAGGGAGACTTCAGAGCTACAGCCCACTAAGTCTTGCTCCTGGAGGAGCACAGGAGGTGCTGCTGGAGAGGGGAAGGGCGAGCGGAGGCCAGTCCCAGCCAAAGAGCCTGCGGAGACGCAGCTGTACACAGACATGGACAAGGTTTTTCCCATGGGCATCTTACAGTCTGGTCAGGAGAAACAGAAGAAAGATGCACACAGGATGAACAAAAGACCTCAGAGTGCGCTGGAGGGCGAGGGCAGTGAAGAAAATGGACCCAGAGGCTGTGGTGGGGAAAGCTGGGGCAGCTCCGTCTGGGACAGGATGGTCAGGGAAGGCCCGAATGGGGGCCAAGGTGGTCCGGCGATCCATTGGGCAGTTGCAGAAGCCCTGACATGGGAGGAAGCAGACGGGGAAACAGCAGGACTGCCCTCAGCTATCTACCTGGTCTACCACTCTCTCTTACTTCTGTCTTCGCTTTCCATCTGGTTGACCAAGATGGAGCGTATTATATAACTGGTATATAATTGAGGACTACAGATAGAGGCCATGGAGCGTTGAGAAAAGCTTCCCATGCCCCACCCCAGGTCTTCACACTCTTTCACCAAGGGATTCAACCCCTCTGGGGGAGTCAGTCTCCATCTCCATGCCAACGACTCCCCGTTTTTATCAATACCCCAGCACTCTCCTAAACTCTGGATCCACTTGGAGTCTCCCTGGCATCTCAGAACATATCCATCATCTTTCTCCTGAAGTCCGCTTTTCCCTCACGTCCCAATCTCAATAAAAGATGCCACCATTCACCCAGTTGCTCAGAACAGGCCAGGGAATCGTCTCGATGCTCCGTGTCCCTCAGCCCCATACCCAGGTCCTGTTAGCTCTTCCTCCTTAGAGCTCTTGAGCTCACTTTCCTCTACACACTGCACTCCATTCTACCTGCCTGGCCACCTGCATGTCTTACCTGGGCGACTACAAGTCCCCCTCACCCCCCATCCTCCTCCCATCAATGCACCCTGCACACAGCGGCAGGAGGAGGAATCCTTCTAAAATGAAAGCCCATTACATGTACCACTGTCCAAAAAGCTTAAAAGGCTTCCTGTGCCCTCAGGCTAAAGTTCAAACGTTGTTATCATGCTTACCGAGGGCCTCTAGAGTCTGTCCCCTGCCTACCTCCTATAAAGCCATGTTGTCCCCCCGGCCCTCCATGCTTTGCTCCAGACACAGGGGTCTCCCTTTAGCTCTGGAGACCAACATTGCTGAGGGAAGGAAGCAATGTTGATGCAATGAAAGAATTTGTTTTCTTTCATACCCGTGGTGTCTCTGCCCAGAACATTCCAGGTGTTCTTCCCTGTGCCACACCACCCCACCATTATCTGGCCACCTTCAACTCCACACTCCCTGCTGTGGGCTCATCAAATACTTTTGCAATTATTTGCTTAACTGTATAGATTCTCCCCAGGTTGTAAGCTCCACAAGACCAGGAAATATTTCCTCCTTGTTCGCACCTGTATTCCCAGTGCCTGGTGGGCAGACCATATTGCTGAATGAATAGGAAAATCAACGAATTAATGAATGAATCGAATGATGTCACATAACACAAAGTACACACACTTACTAGACGTTTAGATGTTCAATGAAACCAACAAGGACCAGCATCTTAAACTTCGTGGCACACATTTCATTGGTTGGTTCATGTCCTCACATGTGCGTGGATGAGGTCATGTTCCCAGGATGGGCAATAGTATGATGATGGGAGGAGGGGACGGACTTCCACTGGAGATGATGCATCTTCTGCTTCCACGAAGCCAGTGGGGGTCATGAAGCCAATGCAATATCCGCTCAGTCTGTAGGCCAGCTGGTTTCTGTCCTGTCCACGTTGCCCCAGGGCCCAAGAGGTCACGGCTATCAACAGGGGCTCCTGGCTATGATATCTGGGTGTTTAAGGTCCCCTTAGCCTGGGAGGGAAGTGAGATAGGTGGTTCCTGCCAGGCTGGCCCCACAACAGAGCACCTGCAGCCCACTCTTATGGGATGGGGAGGAGGAGCTAAATGGCACGACTCAAACTATTTCCAGGACCCAAGCAGACAGGTGAGTGTGTGTGAACAGGTTGTCTAGGCAAGGACACCTTAAGGCCAGTGTTGATACGGGAGAGCCCCCTCCCACCCATCATAGGAATTTTAAGTCTCCTTTTCCCTAGTTTCTTAGCTCCCGAGTTCCTGAGCTTAATCAACTTTCAAATCAACTTTTTATTCTTAAATGGAAGATTGTTCCTAGCCTGAATCATAGGAAGTCCTCTGCCCCCTGCTCCAGGCCGTTCCAGGCCCAACTCCTGGGTGAACAACGCTGCCTGAATGACCAGTTAAGTCAGAGGAAAAGGCCACAGGCTCCATGAAGCTAAATAGAATTTCTGTCAGTCACCTTGCATTGATGGTTTTGGGTCCTGCTTCTTGGGCCAACATTTTTAACTCTGTTTAATCAAAATCTATCTCTCCTCGTCTAGGGGCCATTGGGATACAAATGATGCCCCAACAAGACTTCTTGTACACCCCGACCAAGGAGACCAATGCAGTCTTCTGGGCGGATCCCAAGACCCCTTCCCCTCATCTAAGATCAGATAGGACAATAGTCCCATGAAACCCTAATAGGCAGGAACAATGACCACATTCAGCAGGAAGCAGATACAGAAGAAGAGACCTCCTGTCCCTCAACTTCCCCTAGAGATCTATGGGGGGGGTCACAACTCTCAAGGGAAAATGAGGCAGGCACTTAGAGATAGGAATGGGGTCTCCAAACATTCCTGCACATTCGACAGAGCCTATGGAAAGTGACCTCCCAGAAGACCTCCCCTCCACACCCAAATCTTTCCCTTATTGACTAAAACCATCAACCACTGTGGGAAGCTAAAGGATACAAACTACCTAACTAGATCAGACAGGTCACTCACACCTGTGCAGTAAAGGCCACAGCAACCTTCATTTCACCTGGGCCTCATTATACCATCATCGTAATATAATACATATGCCCAGAAGTTCATTAATATCATTGTAACAGACTGAATTCTGAGAAGGAAAATACGCAGTTTAAAAAGATGAGGTAATAGTCTCCTGTCAATCACAGGTGCCAATCGAGTGGCCCCACACGTAGAGAGGAATAGCCCATTCTAGAAGAGAAGGGAATAAAAACTCCAAGTCCTTGCCAGTCTGTGCCTTTTGAGCCATGCTGTTGCTCAGGCCTGCTCCTATCTCTTTGGAATGTACTTTAGCTTCTAATGAACTGCTCTTTTACCACTGCCTTTTGGTGTCCTGCTCAATCCTCTGTTCGGATACCAAAAATCTGGACACCAAGCCGAGAAGGATCTGTTCTCTGGTAACTGTGCTGAGACCTGGGGCTCAGATTAAAACCAGTAAGTGGCACCAATGTTGCCGGCAGAACTATGATGTGTGCGTGTGTGCACAAGCATGTATGTTTATGCACACACCCGTGTGTGTGTGTGTGTGTGTTAGACCGATTCACAGACCACAGAGGTGGGGTTAGGGTTAGGATCAGTGTTACAGGAGTGGCTGTAGGGAGTCTATGGCCATCAAACGCCCCAGGCAGAGCAGCAAGTAGGAAAAAAAGGCTGGAGTGGAGGTCAAGGTCAAACACAAAGATCCTTCAAAAAGGGTGAGGAGGAATCTAGGTGGGTCTCCTGGAGGAGGTGGCCTTGAGCTATGCCCTGAAGGATGGAGAGGGTAGGAGAACAAGAAGTTCTTAATCAAGCTGCCTCTTCCTTCATCTTCAAAACCCCTCACCAGGAGGAAGCACCTCTGAAGGCCAGTTTTGTCTTTACCATTAAGTCATAGACTCAACCATTGGTGAAAGTCAGGAGAGAAATAGAACAAAGGTCCCACCCCTCCATTTTATAAATAAGGAGACTGAGGCCCAGAGATAAAAGCAAAATTCCTCCTTTGCCTTTGAAATGGGCTTCTTGCCACACACCTACACAATAGGTGTTACTCTCTTCCATTTAACCGTTGAGGGTGCTGAGTCCCAGTGAAGGTCTTACAGGAGGTGACAAAACCAGAACTCAAACCCGCGCTGGTCTGATTCCACATCTAACATGCTTGGGTGACTTCCTGTCTTTGATTCTGAGTTTTTTGAGGCACAGAAAAAATAACTGGCAGTTGATGTCAAAAACATATGTAGCTATTTTGATTGACGGTATAAGCTCAGTGATGTACAAACAGAATGATTTTATTTTTCACAATAACTGCTATCAGCTTTACTCTGCAAACCCCAACCCCACAAGCTGGTAGTCGGAAGGAGAGGAGAGAGGGATGGAAAACAAACTTGCCAAATAATAGTGTCTCATCCGTTCTGACAATTCTTCTGGTCATATTTAATATGAGTAGCTGTCACTTTCTAATTACTAAAAAATGTCATTGTCTACTTAAGAGCCACCTCCTGAATAGCTTCCCTGAGCCCACCATCAGAGATGGGAATGTTCTGCTGATGAGCGACAGGCTGCCCCTCCATGGGGTCTGGATGATGCCCCACAGGGTGCTGCCACGTAACTCTGGCCACTGATGTCCTCACCCTCGCTGGTCTCTGAAGACACTGGGAGAGGCCAGTTGCCAGTTCCTTACGTAACATGCTCCACAACCGCTGATGCCAGGCGCCATCCAGAGCATGGCTGCTTCCTCTCCTCACTCTTGGCCAGTTTGGGGAGAGGGGCATAGCTGTTTATACCCAGTACACTCTGCTCTTCGCTTTAGAAAGAAGGGGGACAGAGATACCTTGCTTCTGCTAAAATGCAAAGCCTGGCGTGGAAGTTGTGGTGGGGACCACTCACTATCCACCAAAATTCCATCTCCCCTAACAAAACGTGGATAGGCCCAAGGTCACCATCTAGACCAGGAGTCTGCAGTATGACCTACCAGCCAGATCCTACCACCACCTATTTTTGAATGGCCTGTGAGCTAAAATGGTTTTCACATTTCTACATAGTTAAAAAAATTAAAAGAATAATATTCATGATACATGACAAGTATATGAAATTCAAATTTCTGTGTCCATTAATAAAGTTTTATTGGGACATAGCTATATCCATCATTTGCATATTGTCTAGGGCTGCTTTCAAGATACAAAGGCATAGTGAAGTACTTGCAACAAGAGTATATTGCTCACAAAGCCAAAAATATTTCCTATCTGGCCCATTACAGAAAACATTTGCTGACCCCACATCAAGACTACACTTCCCAGCTTCCCTTGCAGCTAGGTGGGGCCATGTGGCAGTGAAAGTAAAATATCAGATGTGCTCCCTCCATGCTTTCTTCTGCCTCTGACTGGAGCCAGCCGTAGCAGCTTTAACCACTGAGACCATTCCAAGGCTCACGATGGCCGTGGGGCAATAGTGTAGAGCGCCCCAGTCCCTGAATGACTATAAGACTCAGAGCTGCCCTTCCAACCTGAGTTATTCACCTTAGAACTATAAGGTGAGAAAGGAAGAAACTTCAAACCTCTTTACACCACTGCATTTTCATGATACAGCAGCCCATCCTTACACTGACCACTACAGATGTTTATCACCAACTGGGCACTCTCTCTAGAGTTCTTTACCCACAGACCCCAGTCATGTTATTTTAGGCTATTATTCTTATGCAGGAGGCCTGCTTAACAGATGGGTACCCTACAGACCTGATTGGAGAATTGTTCATGTTAGAGTTCTTCTGTTTGCAAGGAAGAGAGGGGCACTAGCTCAATGAAAGACTCAAGGAGAGAGACAGTCGGTATAAAGCAGACCCTCATCAGAATCCCAAAACAGAACACCAGAAACAGCAGACTTCATGGGAACCAGCTCCTTGAGGTGCCTCTCCGAGACAAGAGGTCTCTTTCAATGGCATTCACACACCTCTTTTTGTCCCTTGTTGGCTGGCCAGTTCCCTCTGGTCATTCACAGTTGGTGACCATGTGGGTCTCCAGCCCCAAGTCTAGCTCATCAGCAATTCCCACTCCCAGACTCAGTCTCTTCCTGACACCTTCCCAAGTAAGAGTCAGATGGGCCCAGCTCATGCCTTTGACCCAGACCACCCAAAGTATAGAGTGTGGGGAAGACTCTGCTTCAAAGCCCCCCCAGATCAGTCAGCTGAGTTCTGGAGGGTGCGGACACGAAGCACAGACACAGCTGCTACCCACATAACATGCACTGGGGCATGGGTTTCTCTCAGCCAGGAAACCAACCTCTCTGAGGGTTTGAGGAGTCTCATGGCTGAGGGCTTGGACGTGGGGCTAGAATACTGTCTTCAGCTCCACCTCCTTCTCTGTGACCACGGGCAAGTTTAGTACATTCATTTCCACTTTTATGTAATAGTGATCATAATAAAAACACGTGTCTCACAGGGTTGTCAAGAGGATAAAATGAATTAATCCATGTAAAGCACTTAGGATAACACCTCCTGATACATACCGTGTTTCCCCGAAAATAAGACCTAGGCAGACCATCAGCTCTAATGTGTCTTTTGGCACAAAAATTAATATAAGACCCAGTCTTATATTATATTATATCATATCATATCATATCGTATCGTATCGTATCGTATCGTATCGTATCGTATCGTATCGTATCGTATCATATTGTATCGTATCGTATCGTATTGTATTGTATTATATATTATATTATATTATATTATATTAGACCTGGTATTATATTATATTATATTATCTATTATATTATATTATCTATTATATTATATTATATTATATTATATTATATTATATTATATTATATTATATTATGTTAGACCTGGTATTATATTATATTATACCGAGTCTTATATTAAAATAAGAGCGGGTCTTATATTAATTTTTGCTCCAAAAGATGCTTTAGAGCTGATGGTCCAGCTAGGTCTCATTTTCGGGGAAGCACAGTCTTAAGCTTTCAGGGAAGGCTGGTGATTAGAATTATTATCATCATTTGCTCTAAAACAAGAAGGAAGTCAGTCAAGGCTCTATTTCTTGTAAAACAACACAACGTGTGCTCAGTGAAGGATTCAAGCTTGAGAAGGGCCACAGGTGCGCCTTCCTGAAGGGCACAGGGCGCAGTGGCTCCTACCCATTGAGGACTCCACCCTGTGCTTGGCCCTCTGCACACAGCTCACTGGGTCCAGTGAGGATGAAGCTCCGAGAGGGTTAATCAGTTGTCCAGATTCACACATTTGTGGCTTAATTCCACTCCCTGTGCATTTCCATCAGCATGGATAACTCAAAGGGTCCACCGCAGGCCAATGGATAAGCCCTCCCCATTTGGAATAAACATAATAAAGACAGAGAAAGGGACTCGAGCAGCAAGGCACACCAGGAGGCCCACTGGGCAAGAGGCGGGTGGAGTGATGTGGATGAGATAGGAGGAGGCCATAGTGGGGAGAGTGCAGCAGGTTTGGGGCCAGTAGGGGCGTGGCTATGTGCTTGGTTGAATGTCCCCCGTTAGGCTATCCAAATGCATACTGTAGAGTCGCCACTTAGCAAACAGAGCCCTGGCCAAGGGCAAAGGCAGCAGTCCTGGGCGCTTGTCCCAGCTCTGCCTCCCTGTCGATTTGCGACCATGAGAGCGAGGCCCTGCCCCTCTCCCAGCCACAGAAGCCATATGTGGTAGACCAGATGACTCTAAGGGCCTCTGACTCTGGCCCTACTACGCTGAATTTCTAGTTTCTATTGTGTTCTTGGGGACAAGCCTGGGGCACAGGCCACCCTGTCACTTCCAACCCAACCTGGGACCATGGTGTTGCACTCCCCAATTTATTGTATGCTTAAGAGTCATGGGGAAAAAAAATAAAACTATTATCCTCAAAACCCCAGTAGGTCTCATAATGACTACACACTAATTAGTAGCAGCTGTTAATGAAGTGTGCAGGTACAAGCCTAGCCTCGTCAATTAATCCATACACGCTCCTGGGCTGCAGTAATATTTAAAGGGGAAATCAATACCTGGCAGCTGGGCCTGGGGAGGTAGGTCCGGGTGGGCCGGGAAGGTGTAGCATTTCAAGAAACTTGTAACTAAAATAGCTTATGCCTGAAGCACAGTGCAGGGGAGCAGAAACTAGGATAGCCCTAAAGGGGCACAGGGATACAGGAATGCTGCAGGATTGGGGTAGGACAGGCTGGGTGGGGAGGGCGAGCAGGCACCCGCTCCCTCCATGGGTGGGCAGAGAGCTCCGTCCAGGCCAGCAGGGGCACATAAGGGTAATATCTCTCTCTAATTCATCCTTTCACAGAATCCATTTATTCCTGTGGGGTATGGCGGCTGGGGGCTTATTACTGCCTTCTCTTGGCAGATGTAGAGAGCAAGGCTCCATGTGAGACGCTGTCTTGTCCGAGGTTGCAAAGCCACTAAGAGAGACAAACAATCACAGAGACACATGCAGCCAAGGTCAATGCCCCCTCCTCTGAGCTCTAGTGACCCAAGTGCCAAAGAAATGGCTGAGGTCCCCGAGCCTCTGTCTGGTCCGTGCATGTCCCCACACTGAGCCCAGAACCTTGCACAGAACAGGTGCTCTGAGAAAGGTCACCTTGCCAGGGCTCCTTCCTCCACACCGGAAGTGAGGGCACAGCCCCAGCCCAGGGCACTCAGCGAGCTCAGGGTGCAGGCAAAGCGGGTGGATAAAGTGCAGCTGCTCTACAGTTGTCAGCCACTAAAACAAGGGGCTTGTGTTACGTGCATTTTGCTACCAATCACAGGCTTAGGTAACACAAGTCTCACTTGTTCAGAGAAAACATTGAGGGGCAGACAGATCACCCCTCTCAGGGAACAGACCTTGGGCCAGGGTCTTGGGGAATGTGCTCCAAGGTGTCTGGCAGGAATCTGTGACTCACAGGTTGTCCTCTGCTGGAGGGAAATACTGAGCTTGCTTTTAGCTAAGCTTCCGAGTCTGGCTTCTTACCACATCAGAGACATGGAGACAGACCCTGATTGTCATCTTGGGATAATAACCTTTCCCTGATTGGACATTATTCTATGGCTCTTCTTCCCCAGCTGCTCATCCTGAGGTGCCTGGAAAAGGGGAAGGGAGGAAATTGGAAAAATAGACCAGGATGGAAAGGAAGGAAAGGGCGGGGAAAGGACCCCAGGAACCAGCCTTTCCCAATAGGGTCAGGGCCAGAGCGGGGACATGGAATTTCACCTGAGGACCACCCAGGGTGTGGAGGAGCCTCCCCTCCTCAGCCGGAGGCCGTCTTCCCCCAGTTAGCAGGCTACACACCCAAGGGATGGGATGGCAGGTAGCAGGGGGGGGTGTCCCAGGCTGGCTTCTCCCCTCGCTTCCTCCTTGCACACCGGTCGGTCCATCACCAGGCCCTGGCCAGTCTACCCGCCCCTGTCGTGGTCCTCAGTGCCACAGCCGTAAGGAGGCTCCTGTTAGTCCCTCTCCTGGGTTCCTTCACCAGCTTCCTAACCCGTGTTCCTGCTTCTGGCCTCACCCCCTAATCTAGTCCTTACACTCCTGCCAGGACTGTTTTCCTGAAGTAGATCTGGTTACCTCACTCTCTTACCTAAACCTGTCAGTGACTTCCTGCCATGTCCAGGGAATTCAAGGCCTTCAGCTCCCTTACCAACGCCTTCTCCTCCCACTTCCTTCCTTCCTTCTTCCTATCACTCTCCAAGAACCTACCTATGAGTACACACACACACACACACACACACACACACACACACACACACCATTTACACCTCTATACTTGCTGCTCTCTGCGCCTGGAATTCTCCCCTCCCCACACCCTTTAAATAAACTCATAGACAAGAGCTTTACAACCTTCCTAAATCTTAGCCCTTGGAATCATACTCAGGAGTCACCTTGCAGCTGAAGACTCCTGTGTGCCATCCCCACCTGCCGCCACCCCCTCCTGCTGCCACTGGCCTGCTTCTCCATCTGATCTGTATCTGGTCCTGGCTGTATACCTGTGCTGCCATGGGTGCCTCTCTAGCTGGTGCTTACCTCTGGGCCTGGCATGGGGCTAACATAGCATTTGGGGGGGAATTTCGGAGAGGCAATCCCCTGAGAGTGCCACAGACATGGTGGGGGTAAGAATGGGCTGTGGGCACATGTCCACTCATAACAATGAATGTTCTACTACTTTTTCTACGAGGACCCTCCTTTTTTCTAATATCACTGGTCCCGTGGGGGCTTGAGTCACAGAGAGACAGAAACCAGTAGGGCTGCTTGCTGAAGATGAGGAAATGTTATGATACCTACCAACACCATAGGGAAAGGAGATACCCTTCTCAATGCTACTTGAAGGGCTTCGTTTGAACCAAGGCAAAAACCCTTTGTCCTTTGCAGTATTCTACCATTGCCATCCAGTTCAGCCATGCCATCATTATAACAATCAGCACCCCACAACAAGCCATGATCATCGGGAAACATGAGAGCAGTCAGTCTGCCAGTGCAGCAGCCCTTAGCGTAACTTCAGAGTGGTTTTTTCACCTCCTTGGGAGCTTTGAGCATCCTATAACATTTCCCACGCACCAGAGAGAAGTGCAAGATCTTGGATGAATTTGGGCTTGGATGAATTACTCAACATCTTGCTACATGAACATGCCCCGTGGCAAGTGATCAAAGAACCATCAACCCAACTACCATTCGTTCCTTGATTCTTCAAATATGCACTGAAAGCATATTTGTAACCTCCTGGTTACAGTGGTCCTCTAAGGGCTGGAGGTACAGTAGCAAACTACACAGCCGAGGTCCATGCCTTCACAGAGCTAAGATTCTCGTGTCAGGAATCGAAACAAAGTAGTAGGTGTGTGGTACGTAAGACAGAGAGAAGTACTATGGAGAACTATAAGGCAGAAAGAAGGTGACAGGAAGGCTGGAGTTGGATGGATTACTATTTTGTAAGAAGAAAGACAGGGCAAATTATTCCAAGACCAAGCAAATGACGGTTTTACCTCTACTTAGAGCTAAGGGAAGTAAAATAATAGAGAGCAGACACCTGTAGGAAGAGTGTCTACTACTAGAGAATAAAGAGGGAGGAAATATTACCCCAAGATGCTGTTCTGTAAGTAGAGGGCTTAGAATCATTCCTCAAAATGCCCAGGTAGGGCACCCCTAACTCTCCCGGCAGAGTGGTCTGATCACCCCCCGCCCCCGACAGTGCCTGCACAGAAACACCATCTTGCACAGAGTGCTCCCTTCACACACCCCACCACACAGGATTCTTCCTTCTCCTCACCCCTCCCAGGCTTTGTGCATCCGTGTGTTAACTCAAGCTGTTCCATGCCCCCACAACGACCTTCCTCCTTCCTCCTCCAAATGCTGACCCATTCCAGCCTCAACTCAGCATCATCCCATGAAAACTGCTTCTGGTCCCCCTCTGAGTCCCCAGACTGCAGGGCAGTGGTCCTTACTCTGTATCAAAGGTATTTCTGGACACGCACCTGCTGCCCCCCCACAGGTCTGCACGTACCCAAGGACGGTGGCATTTTTTTGAATGGCCTCAGGGTCCTTCATGACACCTGCCATATGGCCGTGCATGCAGAGGAGAGAGACGGGGCTGGCTGGGGTGAGGCCACTCCCTGCTGGCAGCACAAGGCTGGCAGAGGGCACGGCCACATCCGAGGGGCCAGGAGCTGTCTGTCCAGGTCATACTCAAGGAAGAGGCTGAGCTGGGTGCCAAAGGAGCGCTGACTGATCGCACACTTCTTTCCACTCTCCCATGCTGCCTGATCACAGGAGATGCTCAATAAATATTTGATGAGCAAGAGAATTTCTGAACAAAGAAACATACACACTGTCCCCTCGCATCCCCAGATGCCCTCCTCACACCCCCCAGTAGCCAGACACACAGGCTGGGCTGGGCTTTGAGCTCGCTGCTGTCTTGCCTCCAGGAAGAAAAGCTTTTCTGGTGCCTTCAGCAGCTTTATGTCCTGGGGGGTGGGGGGGGGGGTGGAGGGAGGTCACGGACACCTTTATCCAACCACTGATCTGATTTCTTAACTCAGCCTTGAGAGAACTGTCCAGACCCTTCATTCAACACTGAAAATGGGAGCCCACTTTGGGGGGGGGGGTTCTAAGATTATCAGATTCAAAACCCCTTCAGGTCTAATGAGCCAGCCTTCTGCTCTCATAGAGGAGAAGGGATGGGGTCCCAAACACACAGCTAGCAAACAGCAGACTAGACCCAGCCTGGCCCAAGTGCTGGGGGCCATCCATTTGTCAGTTAATGCAAGGGAGCTTGTGTCACACAGCCCAGGGCAGGCAGGTGGGGATGCTCCCTGAACATAATCAGACTGAGGTTGTCATTGCACAAGAAACGGGGTCACGCTTATGTTAATAGAAGGAAGGCACACTCATTTCTCACCTAGCTGAAGGGGAGCTTGAGAAGGGAATTAATTCTCACAGTGGTGAGGTATGTTTGCTGCTAGTTTAGAAGAAATCAGCCCCAGCGTGGAGTGAGAGCCTCCCTACACCTCCCCACCCCACTCCCTGCTACTCCCCACTTCACCCCTCCTTAGAGCAGGGCTCAATCCTCCCTTTGCAGAGCCAGCAGAAAATGGGCAGAGAGGAAAGCCACCAACAGTCAGCAGATGGACGAGGTAATAGAATTTGCAAGACATAGGAGGACAGGATGGGGGAGTGATAGTGGCCCCTCCAAAGACAGAGGGAGATCAAAGGAACAGATGCCTAAGCCAGGCACAAAGCTTGATGCCACCCTCACCTGTACCTTCCTTCCCCAAGACCCTTGTACAGAGCTGATTAAACTGCCATCATGGTCGAAAGTCCTACTTTATTAGGAGATGGTGGCACAGGTCAGATTTGGGGCTGATAGGGGAGACTTTTCACTGGTGCTTCCTCACTGTGAACCACTGAATGGTGATGAGTACTTCCTGCAGACAACTGGAAATAATACCCCCAACCCCAGCCCAAACTGCCCCTTCCCAGAGGCTCTTAGAGACAAGCGACATGAAACAGAGAGAAAGGTACTTGCTCCCTGGGTTACAGCACTAGTTTGTTGCAGGATTAGCAGATCTGGGTGCAGCCTCTGTCCCATGCAGGGAGAATCTACTCCCCAGCCACCCTCAGAGGCAGAGTGCCTGCTGACCCCAACACTGCAGAGGCGATGGAGGGCAGCTGAAAAGGGGGCAGGGAAGGGGAGCTTCTCTCCCATGCTGATTGCCAAGGCTTAGATCTGTTTCAAGGGGCCTGGTCTGCAGCGCCCACTGCCAAACTCACCCTGGCCCCCTGGTCCAAAGAACTCATTAATACGGTAATTCCGCTACCATCAGACCTCCCTAAATATGGCCAGAAACCCCAGACTCAGGGGCTCTTCCCACTTACCACCACCCCCACTTCACCCTGCCCCCCCATTTAATAACCCCACTCACTTGGTATCAGGGACCTACTCTGCTAGGCACTAAATGCTGGGGAGACAACCATGAACCAGCCACGGCCCTGCGCCCTGATGCTCGTAGCCCCATAAGGAGACCCAGTATATGACCTGGCAGTATCCATGCAGCTGGAAAGCGCTCTGATGGGGAAAGGCAGAGCATTTCCAGGGCACGGAGATAGGCAGAGGGTTTACTGGGTGGAGGCGAAAGAAGGGAGATGAGTTTTCCAGGCTGTGGGGAGGGCATCGGCCAAATCCTGAAGGTCAGAGGAACTGAATGTTCAGCATCCTATTGGTTAGAGTTTGGTGGCGAGTCACAGGGGACAGGTTGCAGTCAGATCATATCCAGTCTCCTAAGCCACCGCAGAGTTTGGAATTTATCCCCAGAGCAGCATAGACTCCCAAGTCAGTGACTGAATCAGATGTATAACAAAGAAGAATTTCTCTGGACATGGAATAGGGGACCTTAGGGGATCACACAGAAAGAGTTCAGGAGACCAGTTCCAAGGCTGTCGTCATGGGTGCAGGCAGAGATGGGTGCACTGAAGAGCGAACAGTGAAAATGGGCCCTTAGAAGGTAACACCCAGAACATGTGGTAATGGGTAGCTATGGAGAATGGCAGAAAGAGAAGTTAAGGACACTTGCTGACAATTATCGAGCACCTACTATGCGCCAGACACTGTTAAGCACTTGACTGCATCATCTCATTGACTCCTGCAGTAGCTTTGTGAAGCAGATCTTGCTATTGTTCCCGTTTCACCCATGTGGAAACTGAGGCTCAGAGAGGTTATCCTTTCTGATGTACCCTAAGTTAAAGAGCGAGCAAGTAGGAAGACCAGGATGATTTGAGGTTTGTGGGCAACGAAATGGATGTGGGTGCCATTGCCCTGAGTGGGGACCCAGAGGAGAAGGAAAGGATCTGGAGAGTCAACGAGAGGGTTGGTGATGGGCATGTAGTTTGAGGACCTGGAGGACATCAAGGTGGTGGTATCCAGTGGGCAACAGAACACGATGTCTGACAAGTAAGTTCAAGAACTTGTTGCAACGATGTTGCTAAACTGTTTTGATATCAGAGGGACTAGTCATTATGAATTTGTACCAACTGGACAAACAGTTAACCAAGTTTACTATTTGGAAGTGCTGAAAAGGCTGCATGAAAAAGTTAGACGACCTGAACTTTTCACCAGCAATTCATGGCTCTTGCATCACAACAATGCACCAGGTCACATGCACTGTCTGTGAGGGAGTTTCTAGCCAGTAAACAAATAACTGTATTAGAACAGCCTCCCTACTCACCTGATCTGGCCCCAATGACTTCTTTCTTTACCTGAAGATAAAGGAAATATTGAAAGGAAGACATTTTGATGACATTCAGGACATCAAGGATAATATGATGACAGCTCTGATGGCCATTCCAGAAAAAGAGTTCCAAAATTGCTTTGAAGGGTGGACTACATGCTGGCGTCAGTGCAAAGCTTCCCAAGGGGAGTACTTTGAAGGTGACCATAGTGATAGTCAGCAATGAGGGACGTAGCACTTGTTGTAGGGTGAGTTAATGATCTTAATTGTATGAATTGTCTGTGGATCTGGAGCTCAAGGGAGTAAGAGATGGATCTGGGAGACGGTGTTTAGAGAAGGGGAGCCACAGGAATAGACAAGGAGGTCCCCATGGCACCTGTGAAGAGGAAGGAGCAAGGAGGCCAAGGGCAGAGCTCTGGGAACACGGACACGTAAGAAGTGAGCAGAGAAGGACTGAGGGGGAAGGATCCTTCTCTACCTTCACGAGGCAAGAAAGCAGGATGACCTGGTCAAACCCCCTCAGAATCACGCCAGCAACAGAGCGCCTGGCCATCGCATGATATGGGCTAGCAGAAGGGTTCTTATCTGTGGAATGCTTTTAGCAAGATGCACCGTGTCTGTCTGGCACTGATGATCGTAAACAAACCTGGACCCTATGGCTTTAGGGGGCATGGCTCCTTGGGAAATGCTGTGCAAGCTACGTGACTATCAGAGAATGAAACACAGATATTTTGGGAACAAAATAGCTTCCTTTTTGGTAAGGGATGCCTCGCGTGTGTCATTTAGAGACCTCTTTCAATAAATCCAAGCCAGGGCACTTCCTAATGTGGCAGGAAATGTGGCACTTCCTGGGAGCGGTATTGGTGGGTCTAAACCTCAGGCTTCCCCTGCCCCTCACCATTATTTGTATCCTTCCAATTATGAATAAAGCTTACTACTGGCTACGATCTCTGGTTCTTAGCAATCTGATTTAACAATCTGACCCTTTGTATTTTATCTCAAGGACAGGAACGTACTAAACTTTGCCATGATTCTTTGAATGTTCTGCCCGGCCACGGAACAAAGCCAAGCTTGGGAAGTGGCCACTTGGTCTTGCCTGGAGATGGCAGGGAAGCCACGGAAGGCTTTGTATGCCAGGGGAAGGTGGCATTTTGTCCAAACAGAGGCAACAGGACACTATTGAAGACCCAAATGTTGGGGAATAACAAGGTCAGACTGAAGCTCTGGAGAGTTCCCTTGGTCACTGGGCAGAAACTGGATGGAAGAAAGCAAGCTTGGAAGCAGAGAGCCCAGGTAGGGGCTCAGCCAGGAGAAAAATTATAGGGCCCTGGAAAGGGTAGTGGCAGTGGGAATGAAGAGCAACTGACGAACTTAAGACCTACTTAGGAGTTAGAGTATATGGGACTTGGAAATTGATTGGGTCTTCCATGAGGGGCAGTGAGAAAAGGGAAGTTTTCTCACTTGGCTAACTGGGTAGGCAATGGTGCCAGTCACAGGGAAGGGGAACGTGAGGACAGGCAGGCTTGTAAGAAGGTAAGCGTTTCCGCTTTGAACATTTCAACTGTCTTTGGCACTTCCTCATGGAGTTCTCTTGTAGGTAGTTGGATACGTGGTTATGAACCTCAAGAGCAGTGGCTGGGATGGAGCTGAAAAGCGGACTGACTCTAGGTAGCACCTGATGCCTGGGGCCAGATATGATTTCAAAAGCAACGTGAATGGTGGAGTCAAAATGTCCCAGCCAAGGATCGTCACAATTAAGGCAAGGTTTCTCCAAATGTTGTCCAGAGACCACGTGCCTCAGATGACCGGAGGGTTTGTAAAATACAGATTCCTTGGCCTACGTGCAATGGAGGTAGGTGTAGGGGGGAGCTGAGCATCTGATCTGCATTTTAACAAGCAGCCCAGATAACTTTTAGGCACCTCTAAGTTTGGAAATCACTGAGGTAAGGAACAGACAGAAGAAAAACATTCCCAAAGGAAACTGAGAAGGAACAGGAGAGAAAAGAAAGTGGATAATTTCAAGTGTTGTGAAATCCAAGGGAAGAGGTTTTGCAGGACAGAACTGTTGAGTGTGTCAAATGCTTCTGCAAGTTTGAGTGAGGTAACAATGCAAAAGTGTCCTTGGATTTGGTAACATAGAGGTCACTGGGGACTTTATTCAGAGAAGTCTGGAAAGACTGTGGGGGCAGAGGCTCTCCTGAAATGGACTGAGGAGTAGGCGGGAGGTGAGGAAGTAGGAAAGAGAGCGTAGACTATTCTCTCAATACGTTTGGCTGTGAAAGGAGAGGAGAACAATAAGACAGTGTCTTATGGCGGGGGCGGGGCGGAAGAAGTGGGAGGAAAGAACTCCATTGTAAATGTGGAGAAGACACAAACACACCAAATGCTGCCCAGAAGGGTTTAAAGAAACAGCATGAAGACAGAACAAGGAAGGGCCCCTAAGTCAGCAGCAAGTGGTGGCATTAGCCTTGGTGAACGACAAGCTTGGAGAGTGAAGATAGGAAGACAGACAATGTCTTTAAATGTAGAATTTTGGTCATAAGAGATTGTCATTCTCATCTGACATCTTCCATTTTCTCTGCAAAGCAGGGCATGGGGTTAACTGCAAAGAGAGAGTGAGATAGAGGTGAGAACAGATATTTGCAGAGGGAAAAACGCAATAGAAGTGAGGCCATGCTAATGATGTCCATGGTTCCCATAGTGAGGATAATTTGGCTCAAAATGTATTATATTATGGAGTCGAGATGATTTTGTGCAGGTCAGGAGAGCTTAGTCAGAGAGATGTTCTACTTTCTCCAATCGCGATGCTTGTGTCCTCTGTCACATAAAGTAACAGAGCCCACAGTGAATAGGACTTCGCTTTCCACCTGGCTCGTAGGAGGGACCAGATGAGTGAAACAGCCCTGCTCCAGCAGTCCTGGGAGAGGAGCCAGAGCAGGACTCATCACTCTGGAGCACGGGAGTGGGGGTGCTGCTCCTGGCTCAGCCCTCATCACTCCGAATGCTTCTGAGAGGTAACTCCCAATCTCCCCAGTACAAAAAGCCAAAAGCCAAGTCACTGCAAGCAGGGGTCATCCCAGCCAAATCCTGGCACACAGAGGATCATGACAATCGCGTCTACCCTGAGTCAGACCCAGACTGGGGAGCAAAGCCCAGATGGTACGAGACCCCACTATGGGCCCAGAGGTTGAAGATTTGGAGGAGAGGCAACTGCTGACTCATCTTTTCCCTTTGTGTTCACAGTTTCCAAATGAAGAGGCCATTTTTCCCTCTTCGGTGTCTGGTGTTATATGTTTAATTTCATCAAAGCCTGCTGGAGGTCTTGTGGGAATGCAAATGGGCTCTGAGTAAATTACTCAAGTGAACCCAGAGCCAGTCAGCAGCACCCAGCATAGAGGGTCAGTGGAGGCAGGAAAGGAGGCCTTCAGGCCACCTGGAGCCGTGCAGTGACCGCGTCTAGGCATGCGGCCTTGCCTCGCTCGTGCTCAGCGCTTCCTGAGGAGTTGTTTAACGGAGGGGCCTAATGCGGTTCCAACCGCATCAATCAGAATTTCTCAGGCAGGGCCCGCAGGGGACACTGCTACCTCGAGAACCCTGGGCCAGGGCCTGACTGAGCCCTGCAAACCAGAAATGCAGAGTCATCAGTGACCAGACTTGACAGGCTCCAGATGCTGACTCATAGCCCAGAGGGATAATGACTAAAACCCAAATGCCAGGACATTCATTTGCAGACTGTTCTGCTCTCTGACCAGCACATTCTCTCCCCCATGGCTAGCAACACCGGAAGCCAGAACATCAGAGTGTTGTTAGGGGAGCCAATGGTATTAGGCTATGATGTGTCCTTCTTCATGACAGACAGGGTCCTATGAGGTGGGGCAGAGGCCCAGCCCAGCCATCCAGGGTCCTGCCAGCATGTACCCTGGGCAACCGCATGTTTTCAGTTCCCACAGGGTGATGAAACTCCCTTCTGATGGTCCCAGCCTTCACATACATTCAATAAGTCATTTCTAAGCTTTCTTGGTCCACTGCCTCTCGCATGTGACTTGGTATCTTTGCTCCATTCCATTTTATGGCTTAATGTCTTAATTGAGGGCTCAGGGCCATTGTACTTCCCTCACATCAAATCCTTAGGGACATTCACATTTTCCGGGTACTGCCTCATCCCTATTCACGGGCAAAGGACCTAAGGTCATCCAGGTTAGGTGTCAGATCCAAAGCTACATGGCTTACTCCTGGGAAAGGGTGAGGCCTGCGCCAAGCAAGTGGAAGTGAAGATGGAAAAGTGGGAACAGGCTGAGGCCATAGTAAACAGAACAAAGAGGCAAGACTTCTAGCTTGGAAACTGGGTGAGTGGAATGATACTAAGGAGAAGGGGATGGCGGAAGAGGTTGGGTGCCTCGGCAGTGGTGAGAAGGCCGTGTTGCTGTTAGATCGCCTGGACAATCAACATATTTACTGAGGACCGTGCTGGGTGCTGCCCAAGGGGAATGAACAAGGACACAAATGGACATGTGCCTGTCCTGACAAAGCTTTCAGAGCACCACGGGCCTATGATTCACCCTGTGGTGATTAAAACTGTTTTGTACCTGTTCCTGGGCCATTCTTTTAGGATAATAAGGATAATTGACTACAGTAGTCTACCTACAGCGTGGGCATCCCTGTTGAGGGACCCACCCTGCCAGCATCAAATAAACTATCAATCAAGACTCCTTGAGTTGCAGCTTAAACTGGCTTACTCTGAAAAGAGAATGTGAGACTGATCATAGCAGAAAAGCCTACAACTAGGTCTCTGGTTTCAGGTCTAGCTGGATCCAGAGGTTTGGACCTGGGTTTGTTCTCTTGCTCTTTGGTCCTCTCTCTGATCTGTCTCTTGGCTTTGTTTTCCTTACTTGCACTCAATCTCAGGCATACTCTCCTCTCTTAGAGGACCCCAGAAGCTCCAGATGGTCAGCATCACAACCCAAAATCCAGGAGGAGCGTTCTCTCCTCTCCACAACCCCACACAAGTGCCAGCATTGGAGTAACTTTGCCTGTAGACCCATCTCTGGACCAATTACTGTGCTGGGGCAATCTGACGCACTGCTTTTCCAGGCTTGGATCACATGCCCACCCTGAAGTTATCATACCCAATCCACATGGACTCAGAGTGGAGATAGAGTGGATTCCCAAGGAAAAAGATATTCTGTTGCCAGAAAAAAAGGGAGATGAATACTAGACAGACAATAGAAGCCTGCTATTATAATAAGCAAAGCTACCTATGTGGGTCCACAGGGGAGCAGTGATGGCCTGAGGAATTCCGGGCTCAGGGCCACATCCTAGAAGCAATAGCCCATTCTCTTTATGGCTGAAGCTGCTGTACCAGCACCCTTGGGTGTACCCCCCTCCAGCAGAAGAGACTCCCAAAGGTTTTGGGGGGTGGGTATTTGATGGGGAAGAAAACATGGAAAAAGGAGAGAAATGGGAGACAGCCACACCCAGAGCTCTTTGTCCCATTAAAAATTATAGCAAGAAGGAGCTGAGTTTGCTAGAACACAGCACCAGAAAGATGCACAGGTGTGTTTCCTCTGGGATGAAGGAGAAAGGGGGTTTGTCATCATGTGTGTCTGTAGGGCAGCAGGACTCAAGGGAGAGGGGTGCCTTTGAGGGAAGCCAGAGAAATGGGGCTGATGGGTGCAGCCCCTTCTGAATGATGAAAACAGAAAACCGCTCTGAGACCTCACTGCCTCCTAGCAGGGAACCAAATAGCTCAGGCTTAGCACCTGGACTTTTAATCAACTCCCCTCCTGGCTAATTAATAGCCAATTACAGGATAGGGAAAGAGACTGACAGCTAGAAAAATCCAGGTTAGTACTATGACAGCTCCGACTTCCTGTGGGGGACAACTCGGGCCCTCCCCCTGAAGCCAGTCCTGCACACACACACACACACACACACACACACACACACACACTCTCTCCCCCAGCCCTCAGGAGCCTCGCCCTCCTCTCAGCAACTCAGCCCTTTCTATCTCATCTATTAGTTCTATGGTTCATGCAGGATGGTCTTGTCTCCTTGACTGCATCTTAGATCCATTCACCACACTGCATACGTCAGAATCACTGAGGGCACATGTTAAAAATACAGAACCCCGGGTCCATCTTTGGAAGTGCTGAATTGGAAGTCTGGTGTGGGTCCCAGGCATCTGTGTTATTAACAGGCTCCTTGGGGTGTTCTGAAGTAGAGCCAAGTCGGAGAACCACAGACTTAGAGATTCACGGATTACTAAAGCTGGGAGGGAAAATCTCCTCTACGAAATGAGAGTGATCAACTAGGACAAGGGTCAGCATAAGACTACCTGCAGGCCCAATGCAGCAGCTGCTGGTTTTATAAATAAAGCTTTATTATAACACAGCCACACCCATCATTTACGTATTGGCTCTGGCTACCTGCAGGGCATGATGGCAGAGTTGAGTACTTATGGCAGAAGTCATATGCCCCAGAAAGCCAAAAATAGTTATTACCTGGCCCTTTCCAGAAAATGTTTGCCAGCCCCTGAATTAGAAGGCAATCTCTGACCCCAAAATATGACTTTTGGTTGAAGATGTAGAGCCAGAAAGACCTGATTCTTCTCTTTGCCCAGTGGCCCCATCGCCCCCTCACTGTTTGAACTGTGGAGGGGGTATCTGTTGTTCCATCTACTCAGAACGCATTGCCCTCCTTCTGAAAACAACCTTTTACTTTGGGGAACCCCTTGCCCTCATTGGATGAAATCTAATACAACTATCAATCAAAACACCCCACCCTCTCCTAGAACATGTGACCCAAGCTAAGCCAGTGTCATATTCTCTCCCTGAAGTTTGCACCGTGAGCTCAGAAGAGAACCACTGACAGCCATTCAATCTCCTTCCGCCCACCTGCAGAGCTTAAAGACGCAGCCTGGGACCCTGCTCCCAGGTCCCCAGAGCTGCCCCAATCTGCCCCAATCAGGACCAGTTCTTTAGCCTCTGCTGTGTTTCTGTGAGTGGCCCTGTCTCCTCCCCAAATATTCCTTTCATGGCAAGTTAGACCTAGTTTAAACAACCTGCTTACAACAAAAAGAGCCCAGGTGATGCCAAACACCGGGGTTGGGCTAGGCCATGGAGTATGGAGCTGCCCGTTCACAAGTGGACACCTGGCCCCTAACACGGAAAGGTGACAGCAGAGATGAGAATCCAGACTTTTGTCCTCTGTTCAACGTATCCTCCTTCAATGTCACCCACTCCCTGTCAAGGGCATCAGACAGCGTCAATCCCAAAACACTGAAATCTAGAGATTCAAGATAATGAAGTAGATAAACACTGTGCCTGTGTCCTTTCATGAACACATTAAAATTACAACTAAATTATAGAACAATCAACCTGGAAGACCATCTGAAGTCTACCCGAACAAAAGTCCTATGACTGAAAATATAAAGAAGCCACGTCTAGACTGATAGGAGGGGCAGAGACACAGAATGGGCCCCAAACCTCCCTGTGGTGGTTGAGAATCAGGAGGAATATCTCAGCCGCAAAGATTCCCTCCAGAGGAGTCCCCAGCCCCCCACACCAGGCTCCCCAGCCCAGAGCACTAGTGCCGGGAAGAGGGGCCCCCACAGCATCTGGCTGTGAAAAACAGTGGGTATTTCGACAGTCCAAGTGGGACAGAAGGCTCTGGGAAACCCAGGCATCCTCTTAACCGACCTGCCAACAGACTCACTCGCAGGTACTCACCTTGGGCTCCAGCAGAGGGACAGTGTCTAGGGTGGCGGGACTTCAGAGACATACAGGGGCAGACTGAGGACTGTGGCTTCAGGGGCAGGAATGGAGGATAGTTGGCATTTTCCCAGTAAGGGGTCCTACTCCCATGCAGCTGACAGGCAGGCGCCATCTTTTCTGTGTTGAGCCCACCCCCACAGGCCAAATCTGAATCTTACTGGCCTGATGAGCTCTACTGCTCCACCCTGCTGACTCAGCTGGGACTCCACCCCACCCAATTCACACACTGCCAGAGGCACTTTATCCATGAGCAGCCAGCCCCTCTAGCATTTCACTCTTTCTTGGAAAACTATTGGAGTCTAGTCGGGTGGCAAATGCCCTCGGTGTTCTCTGAGACTTTTGCTGAGTCGATCCAGGCTTGGCACTGCCACCAAACCAGACTCTACATTAACCTAGAGATCACAACTATTCCTACTCTAGTGACTCCCTGAGACCCTGCCTTATTCAACTCACATAGTACACGAGGCTTTATCAGGGGATAAACCTTAAGGGAGCTGGCAGGTAGCAGCAAGCCTCCAGGGATCCTGGCTCTTTGCGAAGCTATCCCAGACCTGGTACTGGGGACAGCTGTCCTGGGTTCACAGTGTGGCCTCTCCCACATACTTCCAGGTTTAGCACAGGCAGCAAACAAACACAGATCGCTTTGTAGCTCCTTTCAGGTCACCCCTAGCCAGTCACAGGCAGTGGCTGACCTAGGCCTGTACTGGAGCCCTTCCCAAGAAGCCCCAGAACCAACATACTTGGAGGTTGGCTTCAGACCACAGCAGGGCACTGCCCAATTAGTCCCACAAGTGGCACATACAAAGGGTGGTCTCAACAGGTACCAGAGCCCACTGGGGAAAATCCCACTCAGTCGTATAAGCCTCCCACACAGCAGTGCATAAACTGTGGACATGGCCAAACCCCACATCCAATCAGCTTAAGGGTCAATCCCACCCACTGATGTAACAATAGCAATCAAGGCTCAACTATAACAGGAGGCCACACAAAACCCACACAAGGGACTCTCCTAAAGCACTGACTCATGTGACCAGGGAGACTGTGCCACTAGACCCATAGACCACCTACTGCATAAGGCCACCCGGCCAAGACTGGGAGACATAGCAGATCTACCTAATACATAGAAACAAACACAGAGAGGCAGCCAAAATGAGGAAACAAAGATGTGTCTCAAATGAAAGAACAGGAGAAAAATCCAGAAAAAAGAACTAAATGAAATGGAGGCAAGCAACATACCAGAGACAGAGTTCAAAGCATTGGTTATAAGGATGCTCAAGGAACTTAGTGAGAATTTCAACAAAGAGAAAGAAAGACATAGAAACCATAAAAATGAACCAGTCAGAAGTAAAGAATACAATAACTGAAATGAAGAATGTACTAGAAGGAATCATCAACAGACTAGATGAAGCAGAGGACTGAATCAGTGATTTGGAAGACAAGACAGCAGAAAACACCCAGTTGGAACAGAAAAAAGAAAAAAAAGAATCCAAAAAAATGAGGATAGTTTAAGAGCTCTCTGGGACAACATCAAGTGTAACAACATTCGCATCATAGTGGTACCAGAAGGAGAAGAGCGAAAGCAAAGGATTGAGACCCTAGTGGAAGAAATAATTACTGAAAACTTTCCTAACCTGGCAAAGGAAATAGATATACACGTTCAGGAAATACAGAGAGTCTCAAACTAGATGAACCCAAACAGGCCCACACCAAGACACGTTATAATTAGAATGGCAAAGGTTAAAGACAAAAAGAAAATCCAAAAAGCAGCAAGAGAAAGACAACCAGTAATCTATAAGGGAGCCCCCATAAGATTGTCAACTGATTTCTCAACAGAAGCTTTACAGGCCGGAGAGATTGGCAGGAAATATTCAATGTGGTGAAAAGCAAGGTCCTACAACCAAGATTACTCTACCCAGCAAAGCTATCATTTAAAATTGAAGGACAAAGAGCTGCCCAGACATTTAAAAGCTAAAGGAGTTCATCGCCACCAAACCAGTGGTACAAGGAATGTTAAAGGGACTTCTTTAAGATGGGGGGAAACAATCAAAATTATCAATAATAAAATGGCAATAGCCACATATCTATCAACAATTATTTTCAATGTAAATGGATTAAATTCTCCAATCAAAAGACATAGGAGGGCTGAATGGATATGAAAACAAAATGCTTACATATGCTGCCTACAAGAGACTCACTTCAGATTGAAAGACACACACAGAAAGTAAAGGAATAGAAAAAGATATTTCATAAAAATGGAAAAAAACAATATATCTAGGTAGTAGCAATACTTATACCAGACAAAATAGACTTTAAAACAAGATCTATAACAAGAGACAAAGGAGGACCCAGTAATCCCACTTCAGGGATTTATCTGAAGAAACCTGAACACTGCTTCAAGGGGACCTGTGCATCCATATGTCCATTGCAGCACTGTTTACAATGGCCAAGATGTGGAGGCAGCCTGGATGTCTGTCAATGGACAAATGGATAAAGAGGAGGTGGTACATATATACAATGGAGT
The DNA here is from genome assembly GCF_057876585.1 of Rhinolophus sinicus. NCBI lineage: Eukaryota > Metazoa > Chordata > Mammalia > Chiroptera > Rhinolophidae > Rhinolophus > Rhinolophus sinicus. The sequence continues at coordinate 54,701,633 of NC_142515.1, read as the reverse complement.
ATTGCTCAGCCAGGGAGGGGAATGGGTTCTTGCCATCTGAGGTAGCATGGATGGACCCGGAGGGTATTGTGCTGAGTGGAGTAGGTCAGACAGTGAAAGACAGATGCAATGTGATTTCACTTATATGTGGAATCTAAGAACAAAATTAACAAACACAACAGAAACAAACTCATAGATACAGAAAATATTTTAATGATTGCCAAATGAGAGGGGGTTTGGGAGTGTGGGTGAAAGAAGGAAAGGGATTAAGAAGTACAAATTGGTTGTTACAAAGTAGTTACAGGGTGTAGGGTACAGCATAAGGAATATATTGTAATAACTATGTATGGTGTCAGATGGTACTAGATTTGTTGGGGTGGTAGCTGGTAGGGGGTTGGGAGCATTGTGGGAAAGGTGAAGGGATTAAAATATACAAATTGGCAGTTACAAAATAATCATGGGGATAAAGTAAAGCACAGGGAATATAGTCAATAATATGGTAATAACTATGTACAGTGCCAGGTGGGTACTAGACTAGTCAGGGGGATCACTTCATAGATTATATAAATGTCTAAGCACTGTACTGTCCACCTGAAATTAACATAAAATAATACTGAATGTCAACTTATATCAACTTACAATTGATAAATTTAAAAAGGGGGAGAAAGGGAACGGGGAATAAGAGGTTCAAATCTCCAGGTATGAAACAAACAAGTCATGGGGATGTAACATACAGCATGGGGAATGTAGTTAATAACATTGTGATAACATGGTACGGTGTCCGATGGCTGCTGGACTTATCATGGTGATCACTTCTTTAGGTCTATACATGTTGAATAACCATGGTGTACACCTGAAACTAATATAGTATTGTATGTTAGCTATACTTTTAATAAAATTCTTTTTTTAAAAACCACTGAAATCTTTTTTCAGAAATTAATAAACACATAACCAGGAGCTCTCCTCACACGGATGGCAACTCTGTAGAAAGAAGGATCCCCGACGAGAGCTCTGTGCGTCGTGTAATACCAGGAATTAAAAAGCGTCAAAAGATCAAGAGGGAGGAACATGAAATATGAATGGGATGAAAGACACATTTCTGTGCACGGAATAATGACTTTAATGAGTTTCCTCACCAAAGGCCCTGCATTATAAAGTACAAAAGCCAGGGAAGGGGACTCGGAGGGAAACAGGAGTGCAGGGAGAGGCTTTGTGTGCAAATGTGAGACTGGCACATGGGTCGGGGAGGAAAAGCTAAGAGCAGAAAGAACTGTCAGTGCCGGGCTGTGGGCCCTGACACAAACCAGCGGCTCCAGGAGTTGCCTCGTGGGCACAAGGGCAGCAGGGTCCTCTGGCCCAGGGGCAGCTGGCACACTGGAGTCCCACCACCCTGTGGCAGATAACCCGGGTCCACCCCCAGCCCACCCAGACAGAGGCAGCGTACGTGCCGCCCAGCTGGAAAAACACCTCTGCTAACTCTGGTCACCCAGATGGGGAGCCTTTGCTGGTAATTCTTGGAAGCTGTGGCGTTTCCCCAACAGGCCAGGAGCAGCTACACATACAGGGACATGGCATGAGCTTGAAAGGCAGGCAGACCACAGCTATCAACCCTGGGGCAGTCACCTCCTGGTGGAAGACCCTGAGCGGGTGACTTCATATGTCTACACTGGAGCTTCCTCACCTATTAGGCTGATATGCTTCATCTTCCTCGTGTTCTTGGAGGGTTAAGTTTGGCGACACATCCAGTCGCAAAAAGAAGGTCCCTTCCCCTCACCCACCCTGCTGTCATACACATGGTAGCCATCCAGTCAGTAGTTTAGAGCCCATTATCGCACGCGATTCTCACAGTAGTCCTGGGAGACAAGGAAAGCCGGGGTTACTCTTCACACCAGACAAAGAAAGCTGTGGCAGCAAAATGGCAGGAAAGAAAGGCGTCTGTCTCGGTCTGTCAAACCCTGTGACAAATGGTGAGGCTGAGACCCAGTGCAAGGCACGCCCTTGCAAAGCCAGCCCAGAGCCCAGGTTGCAACAACCTGAACCAGGTGCATTTCCATGACAACTCGCTGCTTCCACGGTCATTGTCCTCTCCTTCCCACACATGGAAATCCTCAAAATGCCTACGCAGAGCACCTATTGACTTCTCAGCAGCCAGCTCTCTGGAGGGGCAGAAGGGAGGTCTGTGCCACTTCAGGCATGGCTAAGCTCTGTGGATGCAAGCAGATGGCCACGAGAGGCAGAGACAGAAGTTTCTGCTTTGTCTGCATCACAGGCCAGCATGCTGGGGAAATAGTAATGGTAATAATGACTGCAAAATGTAAATGATACTTTCTGTGAACCAAGAACTCCACGTAGAGTAACTCATTTGCTCCTCATGATAACCATACGAGATAAGCATTGCAATTACTTCCATTTCACAGAAAGAGAAACTGAGCCACAGAGAGGTTAAGTAACTTGTCCAAAGTCACACAGCTAGTAAGTGGTGAAGGTGCAATTCAAACCCAGGTCGTCTGGTTCTAAAGCCCATGTTCCTAACACCAAAGGATTGTGTGGTATTAAATAAGCCTATCAGAGAAGGGGGTTAGTTAGAAGAAGGCTGGGAAGTGGGTGGTTGGTAAGTCCTACCTCAAAGAAAGCATAGGGTGAAGTCAGAGGAGGCTTTTGTCTGCCATCCTAGATGTCACTCAGGAAGAGGCAGGGCAGCAACTGGGGCTTCAGAAAATGACAGAGTCCTGGAAACTTTGTGACATCTCAGGTTGTGCTTTCATTATTCTCTGACTGTTCTCCTTCTGTGATGGACAACTAAGCATTTAAACTAGAAAACCTGGGGTTTGTCCAGGAAGGAAGCTGTGGGGCTGACTGCAACCTGCCCTGCAGCCAGGCTTGATGAGGTAGACATGGGGTGATACCACAAATGTCCACAACATACCCAGGAGCCAGGCACATTGGGCTGTGGCACCAGGTGAGCCTCAGAACTGGGGCAGGTGATCCAAGCCAGATCAGGATTCCAGCTAAAATTAAACAATTCAGTTATATTATTATTTGTTTAATGTAGCCCAGTTGGCTATAAATGAGAGAGCGAGCAAACTAGGTCTGTCTAATTCAACTCATGTCCCCAGGTCCTGCCTTAGATCCTGGTGCATAGTAGGTACTCAATAAATATTTACAAAGTACATGAACAAAGAGAATACATATAAGCTGGTGCTTATCAACCTTGACACTATTGACATTTGAGGCTGGATAATTCTTTGTTGTGGGGGCAATCCTCTGTATTGTAGGATGTTTAACAACATCTCTGACCTCAAACCACTAGATGCCAGTAGTATCCTCTCCCAGATGTAATACCCAGAATGTCTTCAGACATTTCCAATTGTCTCCTGGGGGTGGGGCATTGCCCCTAGTCGAGAACCATCACTACAAGCCAATATCCTTGGCTAGTTCCATTAACTGAATGAGGAAAGCCAAGTTGAATCTACCCAATAGGCAGAAGGGGATCAGACCACCAAAAGCCAGGAAGGGCTGAGAGAAGAACGGGAGAAACCAGGGACAGGCACTGAGCTCTGAGTATCAAGAATGGATAAAGAAGATGGGGTTCATATATACAATGGACTACTACTCAGCCGTACAAAAAGAGGAAATACTGCCATTTGCAGCAACATGAATGGATCCTGAGACTAACATGCTAAGCGAAATAAGTCAGATGGAAAAAGTCAAGAACCATATGCTTTCACTCATATATGGGATATAAAATAGAAAGCCACAAACAAACAAATAAGACAAGCAAACAAATAAAAATTCATAGTCACAGATAACAGCTTAGTGGTTACCAGAGGGTAAGGGGGGAGGGGGGAGGTAGAAGAGGGTAAAGAGGGGTCAAATATATGGTGATGGAAGGAGACTTGACTTTGGGTGGTGAACACATGAGACAATATATGAATGATAGGTTATAGAATTGTACACTTGAAACCCATATAATCCTGTTAACCAATGTCACTCCAATAAATATAATAATATTTTTTTAAAAAAAGGAACGGAGCCCATAGCCCGGTTTGCCTTTTTGGTTGTGAGGCATGAGGGTGATTTGTGCTGACTTGAACATGCAGAATCAGGGCCAGCAAGGAAGAAGAGGGTGCTGAGAGCAGTCGGGGGAGAGAGAGGCCGGCTGAGACCAGCCCCTGGAGTGAGGACAAAAGCAGCCCCAGGCTTGGGCCGGAGAACAGACCAGGCAGCAGAAATCCCCATGCAGCTGGCTCCCTGGTAAGGGGCCCTTTGACAGGTGGCCTTGCAACAGAGACCCTCTCTTGTCTGAGCTTTGAAGCCTGCCCTGTGAAACATGGCCTTGTACCCAGGAGGCCTGTGGATCAAGGTGGTCTCGACAGATCTACTGGAAGGGATTAGCCAGTAACATTACAGCTACATGACGGTCTCGTTATTATTACATACACACTCTCCCTGTCTACGCTTCTGAACCCTGATTTGTTTATTTCTGAAAACTGTTTCCACCAAGACACCAAGCTGGGCTAGGAAAGATAGCACTGACTCAGCCATTTCCCCATCCTCGGCATAAAAAGGTCTAAAAAGAATAATTTAAGCTTCTCTGGAGCGAGATCATTTAATGAATCTTCTCAATGCTAAGAGGTTTTATATGCCTTTTTAAAAACCCTTCCCCAAGCACGGGGCTATGATATTACCTTGGAGAGTGAAGAGATGAAGTGATACACGTATGCATAGCACACGGGAAGGAAAGAGGTGGTTTCCTTGGCAACAGCATCCATGTTCTGGCTTCCCTCAGCTAAATTGGAATATATTGAAATATCTGCTTTGGGCTCCTCTCTTGCGAAGGGAAATGAGTGGTTTTCTATTCAGGCACATTCAGAACAGCGGGCCTGTAGCTGGGGAGTGATGTTCTGTGAGTCTCATTCCTCTGATGGGGGCAAGACAGTTAGCAAGCTGGCAAAAGTCCTCAGCCGACATTTGCAAAACCAAACCATCGTTTCCTGAGCCAAAGGAAAATGAAAGCAGCAAATACAGGAGGCTTGACTGGCCCCAAAGATAGGACACCATGTCACACGGTCTTCCTACATCCACTGTTCTACAGCTTTCCAAACATAAACAGCTCAGTAGATCAGACTCCAAAAGTCTACACACGATGTGCTTAACATGGGGAATGGCTCTGTGAAAAATCGACACAGAAAAATGTCCTCCACTGATCAACTCAATGTGCGGCAATAGGGAGACAGCTACGAACCCAAAGCACAATGCCTGGCACACCGTAGGGTGCCAACGTCACAGAAGAATTAGACTTGGTGTCGTACAGACCTGGATTTTTCCCTGGTTTCACCGTTAATGTGTTACATGACTTAGTACAATTTCCCATAAGCCCTGTGGCCTCAGTTTCCTCATCTGTAATGTGGAGATAAGTGTCCCTTCCTATTAAATTAGGTGACCTATAGAATTCCTGGCACAGAGAAGGCATTCAGTTATGTTTTCTTCTCACCACCAAGAAACAAGCAGCACCCTGCTTCTTTTAAATAGGTAAAATTTACACACACAAAAACACACACACAAAAAAACGCAGTGTCTTAGGAGGACAGGAACAACTTTACCAAGGAAACTACCTCTTTCCTATTTATATATCTTTGTTCCTAGGGTGCTTTTGCAAAGCTGAGATGGCCCAGGCTGGGAAAGATCTGGTTAGGGACGACAGAAGGACCAACCCAGGCATAACCAGAGAACCAGCCACAAGCCTAAGAGGAAGTGGGTCAAGGAGACCACAAGGGGCTGAGGTCGGAGCCGGCCAGCGGCAGGCACAGGCCAGCCATGGCTGCCAATGCGAGCCTCAGCCACCAGCAGGGCCCAAGGTCACGGGCTGCCCAAGGTCGGGGGTCTGCCAAGAGTTGGAAGGAGGACTGGCTCCAAGTGTCAGGGACATGTCTTTAGAACAGGCTCTCTATTTAAAGACCCTCACAGAAGATGCCCCACTATTTTTTATTCTAATATTTTACACACCTCACTCCTCAGAAGGTCTTTCTGGAGCCTCACTCAAAATCATGTTTCAATTTAACATAGCAGGACCAAAGAGTTCCCATTAGAAGCACAGACTTCAGTCCTGATTCCTGGATTGATGTTCTTTCTAAAGAGCCTTTGTATTCTAAAGAATATAAAACTGTGTTTTAGTCCTGTTCCTGATATTTACCGTTTGACCTTGGGCAAAACTTTTCTAGGTCTGTAACTGTGGTCCACAGAATGACCACCCTTCCTAAAGTCACGGGACTACTGTGAAGGTCAAGTGAACATGTTGGCAGCATAGTGATTGGAAATACACCATCTGGGTCTTTATATCTCCTGCTTTTATGTCTTCTGGCCATCTGTGAAACATGGTTTGTTACTTAGCTAAAGAATGTACAAGCACAGGGCTTTTCCCCCAGGGGAAGGTGAAAGGGAATTGAAAACACAATAATTCAAAAGTTCCTGTAGAACAATTAACTTCTACCATCCATTAATAAATTTCTGGGGGTGGGGGGAGCACCTTATTACAGGGATATTTGCTCTGCAGATATTCAAAGGCATCCTAAAGCTGCAATAGTTAAAATAGTGTGGTACCAGCAAAGAAGTTGGCAGACAGAGCAATGAAACAGACTCAACATATTTGAAATGTTCATATACTTTTAAGACAGAATTTCATATGGAATATTCAGTGAATTATAATTTGGGGATAACTGTCCAATCCATCAGGGAACAAAGGTAAACAGTCCCGACCTCACACAATACTTGAAAATAAATTCCATGTAGATTAAATATCAAAAAATAAACTGTACTAAGAGAAAATGCAAATTAATATTCATATTATCTCTAGATTGCATGTCGGAATCTTTTATGCCCCTTTGCACACCCTCTCAGACTACCTTCTGCTCTGGCTTCTGCTGCAGCAGCCACTGCCCTAGGTGTAATCTGCCAACGCCTTGCATCTACTTCTCTCTCTCTCTCTCCCTCTCTCCCTCCTTTCAGCTTCTCTGACACCGCTCCGTGGAATACCTTCAGTAGCCCACCCGACCATTCATGTGTGTGCACCAACCTGCACGTGCAAGGGATTTAACACCCCCTAGGGCAACCCGTGGCCTCAGGAGGTAAAAGCCAAGGGTGAATAGTTCCCTCCTCCATCATCAGGAGACGATTCCGAGGCACGTCGCACACGGTTCCGGATGCTGCCACAACAGGACTGAACCCCTTTTTCCCGCTGTTGGTTCCCCTCCTTCCCTCTTTCATTCTTCTCAGTGCCGCCCACCCCACACCCTCACTCCTCTCCTCTGGAATCACTTACTAAAAATACTGCACACAAGCCTTTGTCACAGATTTCGCTTTGGGGAGGACGCAGGCTAAGATGAGTGGGGTCAGGCCTAAGTATGGCACTAAATTGAGAAAATATAAAGAAAAGGTGGATAGATGCACTTTCTTTAAAATGTAAAACTTCTGAACATCAAAATGTACCATATACATTCTTCCCTTCCCTTCCAGAGCAATTTAAACCAAAAGCTAGTAGGTGGGGCCAAGCAAGGTAAGCATCCTTGCAAGGTGAGCACGGGCTGGGTGTGGGGAGTGGCGGGCAAAATGGGTGTCAAAGCCTGAGCAGAGCAACGGGGACATAAATGAGTATAGGAGGTGGCCCACATGCAGTGTCAGAGCCCAAGTGGGGTGAAGAGGGCATCTGGGGAGTAGAGGACAGCCCAGAATGGGGTGTCACAGCCTGAGAAGAGTAAGGAGCTATCCATGCAGTAGGGTGGGCCAGCACAGGGCACTAAAGCCTGGGTAGGATGAGAAGGGCAGCTGCACTGGGGGGGAGGGGGAGGGAATGTCCCTAGGCAGTGACAGTGATGGGAAATTGATTATATACAAAGTATTGATCAAACAAGGAAATATATGCCTGCTGTAGCTGATGACATGGGAGCCAGGGTTCTCGTGGTCTTAGAAGATAGTTACAACAACGGAAAGGAAGAAATCTAGACATGGTGTATGAGGTCTGCCAATTAAGTTCACGAACTCATCCTAGAAAAAGTGCTGCATACCTCATTGCTGAATATCACGACGGTCACCTTCGAAGTACTCCCCTTGGGAAGTTATGCACTGATGCCATTGCCTAGCCCACCCTTCAAAGCAATTTTGGAACTCTTTTTCTGGAGAGGAATGGCCATCAGAGCTGTCATCGTATTACCCTTGATGTCCTGAATGTCATCAAAATGTCTTCCTTTCAATATTTCCTTTATCTTTGGGTAAAGAAAGAAGTCCTTGGGGACCAGATCAGGTGAGTAGGGAGGGTTTTCCAATACAGTTATTTGTTTACTGGCTAAAAACTCCCTCACAGACAGTGCCATGTGAGCTGGTGCATTGTCTTGATGCAAAAGCCATGAATTGTTGGCGAAAAGTTCAGGTCGCCTAATTTTTTCACACAGCCTTTTCAGCACTTCCAAATAGTAAACTTGGTTAACTGTTTGTCCAGTTGGTACAAATTCATAATGAATAATCCCTCTGATATCAAAAAAATGTTAGCAACATCATTGCAATAAGTTCACAAACTTAATTGTCAGTCCTCGTATGGTTAGAATTGGAGGCATTAAACTCATAGTTTTATGAACATATATGTATATGCTTTTAACATATGTAGATATCTGTAGAATAAATACATATGTAAATGTGTGAATGTATGCATATATATGTGTATGTCCACAGAGAGAAAGCGGGAGCAGTGACACCCAATAGCAATGCACATACCTAGGACCCAGATTTTGGCTTCTAGATGCTATTCTCCACTAAAAGGAACTGGGGGCCCCTCGGAGAAATGGCTGCTTCCAGTGCTGAGGGCAAACACCTTGGTTTGTCAAAAAAATGAGGATGTGCTCAAAGAATGATGGGAACAAAATCAGAAAGATACAGCAGCCCACCTGAAGAGCACCTACTAGCTAAACCTAGGACAATTTTAGCATCAAAGTAAGTAATGACATTAATGGATTATAACCCATTGCATCAAATAGAAATCCATGAGTTTATATAGATAAAATATACAAATGAATAAACTGAAAGTTTAGGGAGGAACAAGATATTTACATAGTCTCAAAGTATCTCCCCACAAAATATGTATTCATTACAAAGGGGAAAAGTAACTTTACTGTGGAGAGACCTGGCAGACACGGCCTTAATCAAGCGATCAAGGCTTCACTCTCCTGTAATGAGACCAACCCATGTGTGAGCTGCTGGGCTGCTATGGGAAGAACTCAGCATCACTTCGGATATTCTGCCAAATATAAATAAGCTGAAACAAGCAAAAAGAAACATACATTGATGGATATTCATCAAAATATCTGGCCTGTGCTCTTCAAAAGTGTCAAGGTCATGAAAGTCAAAGAAAGACTGAAGAATTATTCCAGGTTGAAGTAGAGACATGACAACTAAATACAACGCGTGATTCTGGACTGGAGTCTTTTGCTACAAACAACACTGTTGGGACAATTGGCAAAAGTTGAATGGGGTCTAAGGAATAGCTGGTACCCATGTACAACGTCAGCTCCCTGATTTTGACAGTCATATTTTGGTTATGTAGGAGAACGTCTTTGTTTGTAGGAAATACATCCTAAGGTACCCAGGGATGATGGGTATCAGAGCAGCAACTTAGTCCAAATGGGTCTGGGAAAAAAAGGTCTTTGTACTGGACTTTCTTTGTTTTGTTTTGTTTTTTTTCCCTTTTATTTATTTATTTTTTAATTTATTTTTTAAATTTATTGGGGTGACAATTGTTAGTAAAATTACATAGATTTCAGGTGTACAATTCTGTATTACATCATCTATAAATCCCATTGTGTGTTCACCACCCAGAGTCAGTTCTCCTTCCATCACCATATATTTGATCCCCCTTACCCTCATCCCCCACTCCCCACCCCCTTACCCTCTGGGTACTGGACTTTAAACTTTTCTCTAAGCTTGAGATTATTTCAAAATAAAAGTGAAAAACCAAAAAACCATATAAAAGTATAAAAGACAAACTGGAAAAAATATAAATGACATGATGGAAAAAAACGTTACATCCTCAACATATAAACAATGCTCCAAATTGTATTAGAAAAATATGAATACCCAGATAGAAAAAAATGACAAAAGATGGACAAATAATGCCTCAAAATATGCCCAATAAACATGAAAAAAAGTTTGCCTTCTCTTTAAACCAAAGAAATGCAAATGAGAATGACATAATTTTTGGCCCTTCAATAAGCAAAATATATTATTAAATAATAATATCTCATCTTGGCAAGAGTATGGGGAAACAGCTATTTTTATTTACTGCTGGTAGGAGTGTAAATTCACACATTAATTCTGAAGGACAGTTTAGCAATTTGTATCAAAAGCCTTAAAATTTTACAAACTCATTGCCCAAGTAAATCTTTTTCCAGGGATATCTCCTTAGGAAATAGTCATGAATGTTCACAAATATTTATTGCAGTGTTGCTTATAGAGAGAAACAACTTAAGTTCTCAACAATAGGGATCAGATGAATTCACCACAATGCATCCAAACAACAGAATACTATGGCAACCATTAAAAATTATTTAATCAAATATGATTTAATTGCAGCTGTGCATATAAATGTCGTTTTATTAGCATCCATATTCAAATCATGGTAGCTCTGAGCTCCCACCTGCATAACTTTGAAAGGTTATCACTTCCCTCCACAATCTCCCCCGCTTGTTACTGGGAGATGCTGCAGGTACTTTACGCTCCTTCAGGAGCAAGCTGAGTCATCTCTCCTGTGGCGACCGTGGGCCAATCAAGGAGACAGCATGTGGACAGGACCCTCCATCTGACTTGCTGGGGACTGCCTGACCCAGGAACTGCTCCCTGGCCCCACCCTGCATTGCTAGTGAATTTTAGCACTGAGCTCATGCTGAGTTGGACCTGGTCCCAAAGTGGACCTCCTTGAGCTCCCAATCTCACCATATCTTTCTTTTTTAATTAAAGTTTATTGGGGTGACAATGGTTAGTCAAATTACATAGGTTTCAAGTGTACAATTCTGTATTACATCATCTATATATCACATGGTGTGTTCACCTCCCAGAGTCAGTTCTCCTTCCATAGCCATATATTGGATCCCGTTACCTTCATCTCCCACCCCCCACTCCCCTTACCCTCTGGTAACCACTAGACGATTGTCTCTGTCTATGAGTTTTTGTTTCTTTGTTTGTCTTGTTCCTTTGTTGCTTTCAGTTTTATATCCCACATATCAGTGAAATCATACGGTTCTTGACTTTTTCTGTCTGACTTATTTCACTTAGCATGATAAGCTCAAGATCCATTAACACCACTCAGTAATCTTCTTCCCATCTGGGCCAAAACCATTTGATTCTTCAGGCCAGATAGGGGGCTCCCTCCTTGTCTCACCCATGTACCCCAGAAAAAAAAATCCCCAAAACCTCCTCCATCCAAACACAAAAAAGAAAATTCCCACCTACCTGGGTGTGAAGGGGTAGAATCACCAGGCCTCCCTGCAAAGGAAACATTGGGCTCCCAGCTCTGTCTCAGCCTGCACACACATACACATAGAGACAGATGCCTGACCAAACAAATAAAAATCCAGAACACTGCCACCAAAGACTTACCTGTGTTTATCTCCTCAGGGTGAGAGAATGAGTGACTTGTATTTTTTGTTTGTTTGCTTGTATTTTATAAAATTGTCCCTTTAAATTCGCACCTTTAAATCTGTTAAATATTTATTGGAATGCAGAATAACAATTATAAAATGTGTGTAAGGTTAAAATAAGAATACCCATATACCCACCGCGCAGCTGAACCCATTGAATTGACCCCTCTTTTAGGGGTCATACCCCTGGATGACCCTCCAGGAGCCCATCCCTTCCCTCCCCCACAGTAGTAACTGCAAACACAACCTTTCTGAACTTTGTTCTCTTCATTCCTTTGCAAATCGTTGTAACTGTGCTATATATGGTTGTATTCCTAAACAGTGATTTTGCAGGGTTTTTTAATTTCCCATAAAGAAAATCATACTCCGTATGTTCTCCTGAGATTTGATTTTCTTCACTCAACATCGTATTCTAGAGATATCTCTACGTTGTTGTTTAAAGCTGCAGCTCCCCTGTTCTCTACGGCATGACATACACGACTCACGTATCCACTCTACTGTGACGGGCATTTGGGTTGGGTCCTTTCATTCTTTCACTGTAATGCTGTGTGAATAGTCTCATCCATGTCTCCCGGAGCACACATCCAAGAGACTTTCTAGGTTCTACTCTGAGGAATAGACCTGCTGGGTCGTAGGGTGGGAGTGTCGCCGACTTTTCTGGATGACGCCTAATTATTTTCCGTAATGATTTGCCAACTCGCTCTCCCCCTCAGCAGTGTTTAAGTGACAAGGCTGGGATCTGTTTCGAAGGTTCAAAACGAGGACTGTCTCCTCCAGGAAGTCCTCCTAGGGTACATCTTCCTTGGATGGTGGAGCTGCTATCAGGCACCTAAAGTGATAAAATAGCACCTCTTTCTTAAAAACACAAGTGGCATTTTAGAAGAACCTGAATCACATCCTGCTCTTCCAGCTCGTCCTCGGTTGTTCTCGGTTCCCTCTGGGCTCCTTGAGCTACGTTCTTGGTACAGTCCTTTACCATCCAGAGCCAGAGGAGCGAGGAGCCCTGGAATGGGCAATAGGAGGCCTGGACCACGGGCCACAGTCCCTGCCCCACGCAGCAGGTGGCCTTGGGCAGGGCAGTCTTCCTCCTGAGGAATGAGGCCAGGGGATCAGGCTGGATGGTCTCTGAGGTCCCTTCCACCTTCAGGCTGTACCACTAAATCTTCCCACTGCCTTTGCATCAGCCTGACCACGTCAGCCACAGAATGGGGCAATAGCGAGGGCCCACCTCCTGGCTCTTTACCAGTGCCCTCACCCCAACACATCACACAAGCTGTACAGTGACTTCCCAGGGTCACAGTGGTCTTGCCTTGGCGCTGGGATGAGAGCTGCGTGGAACCCCCACAGCCCCATCTCTCTGCCCCGGTTCCCCTGAGGCGCTTCACGCCAAAAGCCCTAGAACAGAAGTTCCAAATAGGAGACCTCCTCTCTCGTTATTCTTCCTCCTCGTGTTAAAGAATGGACCTAAATCTGAGTCCTAGCTGGCTTTTTGGGCTTTGTGACTTTGAGCTAATCACTCAACCATTCTGAGCTCCCATTGCCTCGTGTATAAAATGATGAAACAGTACCTCGTGCACAGATTCGGGAGGCAGTGATGTCAGATATGAGAGCACATACCTGGAGCACTTCGCACAGTGCCTGGCACACAGGACATGCTCTAAAAATGGGAACTGCTAGTAAAACAGGACTCCCTTTGGACAGAGCATGGACCCCACCACCACTCTAAGGTTAACCTCACTTGGAGGATTCAGCTCTTCTCAATTTGCTTCTGTTCACAGAGAGGGAATCTGGAAACTCCACGCTGCTACTCGGGGTTAAAGCAAATGGAAAATGGTTTCACCCTGTCTTTAAGGAGCAGCCTGGAGGAAGGCAGAGCCCCAGGCGGAAACATCCAAGCCTCATGCTTGTCCGAAGAGGCAATACTTCTGCACTCCTTCCAAAGGCTTTTATATTTCATTTAACTGGATTGGAAGGGAGTTTTATTTCTCAGAAATTCTCCTTGCTCTGTGTGTGTCCCTCTCTTAGTACGCTGAGCACAGTCTGCATGTACAGACATGGTGTGTGTGTGTGTGTGTGTGTGTGTGTGTGTGTGTGTCTACATGAACACCCCTGGTAGGCCCTCACCCCACATGATAGAATCACCCTTGTACAGGGATTGTGTTGCAATCATCCCAGGACTTCCGTGACAATTGGTCCAGAGGTTTACACATAAGTGTACTCAACAAACACATGTGTTCATCAAGTACAGATTGAACACTGCTTGCCATGGGGAAGGGGCTTAGGAGGTGCTGAACAAACAGATGTGACTATGACAAAGCTCCTGCCCTCAGGGACCTCACAATCCAGCAGAGAAGTCAAGCCAAAGTCAACTATGGGAGCGGCCAGAGCAAGAGACATCTAGGCAGAAGCAGCAATCTGGGCAAAGGCATGGAGGTGAGAGGTTGTTTTGTGTGTCCCTTGTGGTGAGTTGGATGGTGCAACCGCAGCTTTAGCCAGAATGGGATGAGGCTGGAGCAATAGGGCCAGGCCTGTAAGTCACCAAAAACCAGGGACTTCTCTCTGCAGCGATGGAGAGCCATGGAAAACTTCAATGCAATGCATCTGTGGTTTGGCGCTGTCACTCAAGGGCTGCCTAGAGCATGACTTGAAAATTAACTGTATGAGGGAAGAAAGTGGCAAAACTCAATAAAAGGATTAGCAGATAAAGATGAAGAAAGATTTAAAAAGAGAGAGATCAAAAATACAAAGAGAAGAGGAGAAAAGAAGATAAAGTTAGAGGACAAATTCAGGAAGTCTAATGTATAAATTATTAGGCGTTCCCAGAAAAATAGAACCCAAGAAATAGAGGGAAGGAAATCCTCCAAGAAATAATTTGGGAAAATTTCCCAGAAGTAAAGAACATGAGTTTGTAAACTAAAAGTTCCATTAAGGCTTGTCACAATGGCTAAAAATACGCCTTCAGCACAGCAGAGCAAGGTCAACACTCAGACCCCTAGCAACAGCGAGAAGAAGCCACAGCCTCCTCAAGCTTTCACAGCAGAGAGAGAGAGAGAGAGAGGCAGGTAACACACAAGGAATTAGGAAGCAGAATAACAGAATAACATTGGCTTCTTTGCATCACTGGAAACCAAAAGACAATGGTGAAAATTCTTCATATTGTTAAAAGGAAAAAAAATCCAACTCTGAATTCTATATCCAATCATATAATCAAGGGTGATTTTCAGAAAGGCAAAATTTTTGCTTCTGATTCTTTCTTAAAAGCTATTGGAGAATGCACTCGACCAAAACAAAGTTGTAAACCAAATTAGAGGGAGACTGAAAATATAGGGCAGTATGACAAAGGAGAGACAGGAAGGGCATCTCTAGGATGATGGTAAAGGAAGTCCCCAGGATGAGACGGGCCAGGCCTAGGCACTGCCATTCTGAGGGCACAAGGTCAGAAGCCTCTGGTGTGAACATTCAGGACAATGACATTGATAGTGCCTGATGCATGTGAAAACCCTGAGCAAAGACACAGGCAATCGGCATAGACTTTGGAGTCGAATTGGTGGTAAGTATATAGATAGACAAACAAGCAAAAACAAAACACAGTTATTAGCACTAGAGAAAACAAAAAGTTGTGCAGGAAAGGAAAAATACATTATACCACATGGATCTAGTTGCCTCCTTAAATAATAAACATACATGAGTTGGACAAAATTTAAAAATGAAAACAATCCACTTATTAATACATATACATTGGAGTCTTCTCGCCCTCCCTCCTGCTTTCCCAAAGTGCCCAGAGTGGGACAAACCAAACCCAGACGTCTCCCTCTGTCTGGACCCAAGTAGGCAGCTTCCCTTACAGGAACAGGGGTTATTCGGCCCCAGAGGAGGAAAAACAACAAGAAAATACATTTGAAAAGAGACCTGTACAACTAAAAGAAAGAAACCTGGTAATTGGAGCTTCAGACAGATCATAAATTCTGAACCTCACAAATAAGGCTATACAAGTCAAGTGCGTATAATTGATCCCCCAGCCTGGAGAACCTATCAGATCACAGTAATCTCACTTTTTGTCTTGTGCATTTTAAATTATTTAGTTCCTTTGAAAACCAGAAATACTGCCTTTGTAGGATCAGACAGCTTACTCCACAGGGTGCCAATTTAGGATCGCCACAGTGGGTTTGTTTGGCCAGAGACGCTTGCCTTGAAGTCTGGAGATGTGTACCCAATCAAACCACAGCGATCAGAGCTGAAGCTCGGGCCTGCCTGCACCTGCTGCCTAGGGACCTCTCCAACTCAGTGACCCAACTGGGAGACAGCCATCTGCAGGGCACTAGGCAGAGTGAGGGGCTAGTGAAAGGCCCAGAACGCTCGGCTGCTCAGATACTCCGCAGGGAGCACGTCCAGCTCCAGCTACCCATGTTTAGCAGGGAGCAGGTGCTGGTCACTTCTCAGTTCCAGATGCTTCTCACTGCAGGCTGGGTAGAGGACTCGGTCCACTCCGTTCATGATGCCATTTGATCTTCACAACAGCCCATTGAGGTAGGTGATACTATTAGACCCATTTCACAGATAAAGAAACTGAGTTTCAAAGAAGCAAAGGACTTTGCCTAAGACCCCACAGCTAAGAGGCAGTAGTAGAGCTGGGATTTGAATCCAAGTCATCTGACTCCAAAGGCTACTAGACTAGGCTCCTTCTGAGGACTTCCTCTGGGTCCAGATCCAGGACTCTGGAGATTTAAAGAAGACAAAGATGAGGTCTGTGCTCTCAAAGAGTAATCTCAGTGGGGAAGGGAGTAGTCAGGCCCAGAAGCAGTCCCGACATGCTGTAGGGAGCTCCCTGAGGGAAGGCTGGTGAGCACAGGTGCAAAGGAGAAGGCTCTGGGGTGACTGTGTTGTGTACAGGGTTGCCCTACGCCTTCCTCACAGGGAGCTGCCTGGGAAAGAGGAGACTTGCTGGCATAGGAAGTTGTCCGCAAATTCCCAGATGGCATGGCCAATTCGGGCAACCCTCAAAACTCAGCTAGACCCAGGGGTAGAAATCCCAGGAAAGCCAGTTGGCCCTATGGGAAGAGAGCTGAGCTGGAGGGGGACTGCTCTGCAAAAGCACAAGGTCCCTGGGGTGAAGCATTGGAGCCAAAGCCTGATGTATTTTGCCAGGAATATAGCTCAGAGGATTCCTGAGCTGGGGGGAGGAGACAAGAGCACATCATTCTCTGGTCTGATCTAGCTTCCCCTTCTCAGAACATCTATTACCACTTTCAGTCATCTGAAAAATTGGGATGGTAATAGCCCCTGCCTCACAAGTGGTTAAGAGGACTAAATGGGAAACTAGGGCCCAGATAGATTAAGCAATTTGCCCAAGGTCACACTGCATACAAACAGGGGAGCAGAGTCTCCTTCCCTGCATGGTCTTCTTTTGACGCCAGCTGGGTCACCCCTTTTCCCATGGTGATCCCTTTGTGGGTGGTGACTCTGTGCTCAAGGTGAGGGGGTGAAAAGAAGGTGTTCCAGTTGAGGGAGAAAAAAGATCGGCGCTTGAATTCTCTACCTGGCAACTGACCCATAGTCACCATCTGCAGATGGTGGTCCAGGCTTAAGCCCACTCACCCTGAGCGCTGAGAATTCTGCAGGCTGCTGCAGCAGGAAGAGGGCTGGACCTGAATTCAGAAGATTTACATCCCACCTTTTCCTCTTACTAGTCCCATGATCTTGGACAGGTTTATATCTGTGAAGTGGGGATAATTCCCAGTCTGAGAGACTGCCAGGGCTTGCGTACAGTTCCAATGAACAACACGTCTATTAACTAATGTACTTGACAATTGTGAGGCAAGGAGGCAGGGACCCGGTGCTCATTGAAATCCCGCTTTGTGCCATGTCACAAGCAGACCCTGAGATGCAAATGTATGTGGACATGATGTATTACGAAACTGCTCCTGGGAAAACCCGTTAAGGCAGCGGGGGAAGCTAGTTGGGGAAGAGGCCACACAATGGCACAATGACTGGTGCAATCCCAGCATGGCTTGGTCCTGCCACGAGCTCTACAGCGTCAGTTATACCTCCAGAGTTGTCCTATCCTGAAGCAAAGGAGTTGGGCAGTCATACTACTGCCTCGGATGGTCATTGGTCCCAGGTCCCTCTAGGGACACTTCCTGCTCTCAGCACCTCTGGGTGAAGCAACTACAATAGCCTAAAGATGGTCCTCTGAAGAAGCTTGCAACTGGAGGGGTGAGGAAAGAAGCAGGCAGAAGCCGGGGATGGACAAACGGGACTCATAAAGGAGATCTGAAGGGATCAGAGCAGAGAAGAAGTAGTGTCTATTACATAGATCCTCACTGCACATGTTCTCACTTAATTAATATTCAACTCAAATGAAGAGGGTGTTAGGAGCCTCATTTTGCATATGAGAAAACTAAGCCAGAAAGGGACTCACTCAGGGTTCCACAGTTAAGAAGAGGTCAATTCCATGTGCCTCCAAAGGCATGCGTTCACTGTGATGATGATGCCGCACCTTTCCCTCAGCTCCATTCTCCAAATGCCCTCACTGCATTGGTCACCAGGGCCCTGATCTGCTCACAGTCTCCTTCCGGTCTGCTTATTCCATCAGCATCACACAAGGTCAAGGTACTAATTGAAGTGGAAGAAACAGAGACAGCGGTGTTGGCGGTGTAGACGTTAGCAATGGCAGTGGTAGTGATGGCGGTAGTGATCATTCTGATGTGGATAATACTGGTGTGGGGGTAACAGTTTGGGCAGAGGTGTTGAGAGAAGTGGTGGTGACAGTGACGAAGACAGCACTGGTGTTGGAGCAGTGAGGCTGGTCCCGTGGTGGTGGAGGGGTGATGGCAGTGGTAGAGGCAGAGGGAGGGTAGCAGTGGAGGGGAAGATGGTCATGGTGCTGATGGTTGTGGCCAAGGTAGTTTGGACATGGTGGAGGTGATGATGGCGACAGTGATGATGGCAGTGGTGATGGAATCAACAACGATGGTCATTACGGTGGTGGAGATGATTGGGGGGTGGTGACAACTGTGGTGGTGGTGGTGGTGGTGGTGATAATGGTGTGGCCATGGTGGTACCAACATGGTGGAAGGAGCAGAGGTGATGCTGATGGAGGTGATGAGGGTGGTGGTCGTGGTGGACGTGGTAGTGGAGGTGATGAGGGTAGTGATGATGGTGACACCAACGGCATAATGGTGGTAGTGGTGTTATGATGGCAGAAATACTGTTTGGGCCATGGAAACGTTCTATTGGTGATGTCAGGACTGTCCAGGAAGATAGTGGTCGTCAACCCTATCCTCCTTTGGTGCATCAGAAAATGGAGGTGGTGGGTCCCCACCTGGTGGCCAAGGGAAGGCAGAGAAGCCCTCTTGAGGGATGAGGGCTAGAATGAGAACACAGTCTGCCTTGACGAGAGAAAGACCATCATGCTCCACCCCGCAACAGAGAGCCAGCAGTCTGCAGAGGGCAGAGGACGCAGAGCGAGCGAGACAGCACAGCCAGTCAGTCACATCATATTTCAGTAACAGCGTGTAGTTGCTTGTTAGCAGAGATCTGCTTTCCAACGGCAAATAATAAAATTATGCTTTTTGTGCAGCTAATGAAATGCAAATTGAAGCTGGATGCGCATTAATGCAAAGAGTTGAATATCCATTTAATCAGCTCCTCCCTGCAGGGGCCAATGATAAAAATGACAGAGGAATTGCATTGCTAATTCCGGGCCTGTCACATCCTATGCACCTTACCTTGTAAACCCACTATTCCTGTGGCTGGCACCTGCCTGAAGGGCTCAAGGTCTTTGTATCAGGGTTCCCTGGGCCTGGGAATCCCTTTGGGGGGTGGGGAGAGGTGGTTGGCCCACATAGGGAGTGGGGAGACCTGGAGGTAGTAGAATGAAATAGATCGGATCTTTCCTGTGTTTCCAAAATAAACTGCCACGACCCTCTCCGCCATTCCCCATCAGGCCAGCCTCTCTCCGACAAGGGTGGGTGGGATGATGGTCAGATTATTTCTTCCTGTGATAGAAATCAGACATTAGTGGTATAACTCTAAGAGCGTACATGTGTCACCTGCTTAGTCTGTGCCAGGTGCAATGCAAGGCAATTTACCTGCATCCCTCATTCAACCAGCACCCATGAGGTGGGTATAATTACTCCTGTTTACAGATGAGGCAAATGAGGATCAGAGAGGTGAAGTGCTTTGCCAAAGGACACACAGCTAGTAAGAAATTTGAACCCAGACAGTCTGACTCTAAAAGTCATATCCTTCACTACCATTTCCCCTGAAGAAAGTGACACCTGTGGAAATAGTCCAGGGAAGACTATTTCCAACACTACAGAGGAGTTTGAAGGAGGGAGAGTGGTCAGTAGCAGAGCTGAAGGAGGTGAGATTACTGCTGGGGAGTAAAACATGGGAAGGATCTGCCTAATGGAAAGAAGATCTGGAAGTCATCTCTGTAGCCTGAATCCCGCCCAAACCAGCAACTTGGGGGCAGAGGAAGAAATGCAGCCTGTCTGGAGGGAGCAGAGGGGAATCAGGCCAGACGTGATGGGCTGGAGATGGGGTTCATCTGGGCACATCCCATCCAGACCTCTACTGTGTCATGCCAGAGGCACCCAAGGAGGGCAAGAAAACACGGGGGCCTCGGGGGCCTCTCTCCTTGACTCTCCACCAGCTCCGAGAGCCACTTTGGTGGGCTCTGAGGAGCTCGGTGGAAACATGTAAGCAGGCCCAGTGATAGTGTGACAAGGGGATGCTTAACCCTCCTTAATAACACTGGAGGTGGGGGCAGGCATGCTAATGAGAGAGTGACACACGCTGCCTTCGCTGCTGTGACAACCTGTCTCAGGATTCTGATCAGACCTGACAGGGTCCTTCCAACCGTCACACCATCAAGCTGCTACTCAAGCAAAATTTACCTATTACCTGGCCTCTGATGGGACACAGATGCGAGGCACGAGCTCCCAGCTCTGCTGTAAACAAGGACCCCAGAGTGAGCTGTACCCCCACAACCCTGCCCATCCCCACCACCGAGAGGGGAGGTGCCTCCAGTTCCCCTGAACAACCCTCAAAGCCCACCCCTATCATAGCCACACAGGTGCCACTCACTGCAAAGTCACCATGCTCTTAGTTCAGTCATTTATTGAGCACCTACTATGTGCCAGGCACTGTAGACTCAGCACTCTACTGAATCGTGGCAACAACAACCCTTTTAGAAAGGGACTGTTTTCCTCCCCGTTTTATAATGTAGAAGCAGAGGCCACCAAGCTCGCCAAGAATGTGTTTCTGTTGACTCCAAAGGGCTATGCTCTGCCCTGCTGTGCCCAGCTGTGGGCCACAGCCTGAGGGCAGCCACAGAGAAAAGACGCAGTCCCTGCTCTCCTTACAAGCTCATCAGGAGTGACAGTCTTTCAACAGAATGACTATCTCACACACACACAGCATCCTGTAGCTTAAAACAGGGCTTAAAAGCCAAAGCACAGAGAGGTGTGCTCACTATGTTATCGCTGGTGTAAAAAGGAGAGAAATGAATATGTTTGTATTTGCTCTATCGTAAACACATTTAAAAGAAACTCTTGGGGTCATGAGAAATGAGTGGCAGTGTCTAGCTGGAGGAAGGAATGGACAGATGAGGGCAGGGGAGGAAGGGAAGATTTTTATTCTATGATCCTTCCGTTTTATTTTTATTTGTGAGTATATAAAAATATCAGCAATTCAAATTTGTAAACAGTTTTTGACCAAAAAACTAAACACCCTTTCCCATGCATCAGGCCATTCTGTGCCCACAACAAGACAGTTACGGGAGCTCGGCAGCAAAGGCGCCTGAAGCTCAGAGGTTGGTGGGGGCTGTGGCTCACGCCCAGGCCAGCAGAGGAACCAGGCAGGGCCACCCACCCATCCCCTCATTCTCCAAGCATGGGCTCCTGTCCAGCACCCAGCAGGGCCAGGCACGTAGTAGGGTCTCAGTAAATAAGATGTCATCCCTCCCTCTAGTACATCAGATGGGTGGGCCATGGTAAAGTAAACTTACCTAAAAAGGGGGAAAGGAAAAATAATTAAACCTCAGCACCTGCAAGGCTTGGCCAGAAGAACCTCTTGGGAGGGAGGGAGGGAGGGAGGCTGGCCCAGCACATGCAGACATTGTCACCTTACGCTCGCCTTGCTGGGGGAAGGGTCTGGCCTTGCTTCTTGCTGACACCTGGGGTACCACTCCCCCCCCAGGGCGCCAGCCCCCACACCAGCCCTTGGCCTCCCTTACACAGTCAAGACCAACATAACTTTCCAAACAGCTCGCCTGAGGGAATCGAAGGGATTGAGAGCAGGGGAAGGAGATTCGACTTCTGGGGGCTCCTGCACAGCTGTCGCATTCACACACCTCCTGTCCTGTCCATCTGGCAGCACCCTGGCATGTCCTGGCTGCCTCCTGGAGTCCTTACCTCCCCACTCCCTCTACGCTTCCATGTGGAGGCACCAACCTCACACCACCTCCAGGACCTGCCCCTGGCTCTCCGCTCCCAGGTCAGACTTCCAGGGCTCGTTCCCAGGAAAGAGGCACCAATCCAGGCCCTACACTCCCAGATCTTGCCCAGGTGTGCTGTTCCCTCACAGGCTCATACTTACCCATCCCTTAGTGCCACGCAGTGACAAGTGCTAACTACCGAGAGCTACCGTGGGCAGCATGGGCAGGGCAGAGGTCATTTCCTACCGTGACATTCTGTATTCAAGTCTGTCATGTACGTGCCCAAGAGTGAGAAGCAGACATGGACGTAGAGCCACAGAATAAGAAAGTAAGGAATGGAGAAGGTCCTCACAGAACGTGTGAGCTGGGACTAAACATCCTAGATCTTGGCCTGGGATGGTGGCAGAGGGGGGTCACACAGATGAATGAGACAGGGCTCCCCAGGGTAGGAGAGACTGGTATGAAAACAACTCAGGCAAAAGAGTGTCGTAAGTACAAAAGTAAGGAGAGGGAAGGAGCAGGGACCACGGGGAAGTCAGGGAAATTTTCAGAGGGAAGGGCAAACGGTGGGGCGGGTGGTGCAGTCCAGGCAGACTCATGGGGAGGAAACTTCAAGACAAAGGAAACAAGCTTCCTTCACAGCAATTGTTCAAACCACGTCTGTATCAGTAAGCAACCGGTTGATGCTAAAGAGATGCTGTCAAATTGAACTTTGTGCGGTGATGGAGATGCTCTGTCTCTTTCCAGTACCATTGCCACGAGCTGTGTGCGGCTCCGGAGAGCTTGAAATGCGGCCTGTACAGCTGAGGACTTCAGTATTTCCAGTTTTTCAGTTTTCATTCATTTACACTTAAACAGCCGCATGTGGCTAGTGGCTAGCGTATGGGACAGACAGCAGCACCACTTTGAAGTTTCCAGAAGAATGAAGGTGAGGAAAGATGCAGGTACCCAGTCGTCGTTCGATGACAGTGTCATGGGCAGAAGAAATCTCTGAGGGTTGAGGCTCTCAAGGAAAAGGCGAGTTCGCCCTGGTGAACTTCTAGACCTCAAACTGAGGTTGGGGTCAAGCTCAGCTCACCCACCGAGGTTGAACATGGGCCATCTGGTTTCCCCAAAGCCGAGGACAGTGGCTCCCCTGAAATTATCACTCAGCTGAGTTTGGGGTGGCCTGAATTGCCTTTGTTTGGGGCTGTTTGTTTGGAGTAATGTCATTATTTTATTTTTAAATTACCTATAATGCACCCTTTAAAAATTCCCTAATTACAGATAGGATAAATACATAATTGCAGACTTTTAAAAAGCACATATTATTTACTCAATACTCCATAATTACGGTCTTTTCCATGAAATGTATTATTTCCTGGATGGTCCATAATCGCTCCTTTGAAGCTGGCTGGGGAAGGCCGAATTGTTCCTCAGATTCAATCACAGGTCATTGGTCCCATCCCATCAGGCAGTTTACAAGTCACTGTGCCTGGGGCTATGCGAGCCCAGCAGGCCCACGTCCTGCAGGAGACACCGGGCTTGGTCACTACACAGGCGGCTCACGACCACTGTGGGCGCTGGTCAGGCTGACGGTGGGGGGTGGGGTTTGGGGCTTGAGGTTGAAGCGGTCATGTTTCTCCCCTGATTCTCCTGATGGCAGGCAGAATGGCTTAGTCGCCATGAGCTCAGGTTTAGGGCTGGCAGCCTGGTGTGTATGCCAGTGCCATCACTGACTAACTTGGCCACCTGAGACAAGTGTCTTAGTTTGGGTTATACTAAAAGCAGCTCCCGAGCTCCGTATTTGGGTGAGGTGATCACAGGAAGTCCAAGTGAGGAAGCAGGAAAGTGAGACAGGGAAGAGTGAAAACTACCCACGGGTGCCTTTGTGAGCAGGTTACCAGGCAGACTGTACAGCACACCTCAGAATTATCCCCTGAGGGCTGAGGAAGCTGAACATTTATCCACCAACTCCCATCCCTCAATGCTTGAGGGTTGTCACAGGGTGAATGAACTTCCCGACACTCCCAGCCTGCCCTGCACACAGGCAGCTTGACAGAGGAAGCCAGCAGTACCTACAGCCACTGTCCTCCAAGACTGCCAGTGACCTCCAGGAAGCACCACACGGTTAGGGGCGGGACACCAATAGTAGCTGCTAAAGCAATTACTTAACTTCCCTCTGCCTCAGCTTTCTCACCTGTAAATGAAGATACAAATCACACCTGCCTCTCAGATTATGGGGCAGAAACGTGAGGTTGGATAAATGGAAGTTGCTCTTATTGAGTGACTGTGGACACGACCTCAGCCCAGCCGTGGGTGTGCTCTTCTCCAGGCCCCCATCTGAGCTGCCCCTGGCAGCCTCGACAGCAGCCCGCAACAACTGAGAGGCCTTCAGGACTAGCCAGAAAATTATCTCAAAGCAGAACCTGGCATGATGGCAGATCCTTTGCCACGTGGTTGTGTCCCTACACCCACCATCCCGAGTCAGACATTGTTGGCTAATTCATCATTCTACCCTTCTTCTTTCTCCCTCTAGACCCCAAAGCGGGTCCAAATATGAGTGGCTTCAGGAAAATGAATGTGGGTTAGGCTCAGCCAATCATGGCAATTCTATTTTCCCCTCCCCAAGTGGTTAATTTAGTCATTGGATCCATTTCTAGCCAATGAGATGCCAAGAAAGTCACTTGGGAAAGTTTTCCTCGCTCCAAAAAAAGAGATATTCTCTCTTCTGGCTCTGGGCACTGCTGTATGAGGAGTGATGCTCGGAGCAGATGCAACCATATTGCACCACGAGGCCACACGGCTGAACACAGAGTCAACACGTTGACAGTGGCAGAGCAGACAATGGGAAAAATCCAATGTCCTGCTTACATCACTGAGTCCCTAAATTGATGAGCCCCAGAACCACCCAAGCTCTGGTATAAATAACAGTCAACACTAATGTAGCACTTACCATGTCTCAGGCACTGCTCTAGGCACTTTGCATTGTTAACCATTTAGTCTTCACAAGAGCCCAATGAGGAAGGTACTATTGGTAGCCCCATTTACAGTTGCAAAAACTGAGGACCAGGAAGGTTAAGTAACTGGCTCAAGGTCATATAACTAGCAATTATTCTACCTTAGGCAGCCTAGCTTTGGACTTTGAACTCTTTCTGGTTACAGGAGACTCTGCTACCACCTCTACTATTCTTGTAATGTGCGAAAATAAATCTTCCTACCCTTTAAACCATTTTGACTTGTTTCTTCTGTTAAATGCAGCTGAAAGTTTCCTAATTGATACACCTCCTTGGGATAAGGAAACAACAACAACAAAGAAATAGAGAGAGAAGGAGGGAGGGAGGGAACCCAAAATTTAAAATTAAAGGGGCTGAAATACGTCTTAGATGTGCATCAAGAATGTGGTACCTGGGACTCGGTGTCTCATTCACTCCACTGGCAAGACCCTCCCCTTGCAATGGTAACATGACAAAGTACTATTGTCACTATTAGGCCGGCTTTACCAGGAGCCAACATCTGTGCTCAGCACTTATGTAGATCATCTCAGTTAGTCCTCAAGACGACTCTGCAAGGCAGGTGCTACCATCCTCCGCTTACAAATTAGGAGATCATAATAATACTATCTAGCATGTGATGAGTTCTTACTCTATGCCAGCCACGGACCTAAGCACTTTCTGTGCTTTTTCCATGCCTCACTTAATCTTCACAGCGATCCAATGACGTTCCCACCATTTTACAAGAGGGGAAAACCAGGTTCAGGAAAGCTAAGTATCATGTCCAAGGTCACAAGATGACAGAGAGAGCCCCATGCAAACTCCATCTCCCTGACTCCCAGCTAGGCAGGGAGGGAAGAAAGGCATACCAGGAGAAGCAGCCAGCACTGACTGGGAAGTAGTGGGAGCTCAGCCAATGGGGCCAAGTGGTCCTGAGTCCGGGCTGATGGCCACCAGATACAAGGAGGAAGGAAGGAGAACTTGATAGCAACTGGAGGGAGAGGTAAGCTCCCCATCACCAGAATTGATCAAACAGGCTAGGTAAGGATTCGTGCCATGGGTAGGAGGGTCTCAAAACCCGATCCATCTCCAAGAGTAGGGGAATTTAGGATTCTAGAATTTAGTAGCCCATGTCTGAACTCTCTCCAAAGCCACGGAGACCTCACAGCCTGTGTGTTTCCTGCTTACTCAAGAAGGAAGCCATGAAAGGAGCAGTGGACCAGGAGTCCAGAAATCTGGGACTTCCACTCTGCCGTTCTCTGGCTCAGGAACCCAGACAATTTCATGTTGCCTTACCAAGTGCCAACCAAGGGCACAATGCCAGGTATGGCTTTCTGCTGGTACAATGATGCACATGAATGAGCTTGAACCTCAAGGAGCTGACCATTTAAACACCAGCCTGTGGAGTTTCCAGAAAAATACATCTGCTGACTAACGAGCCCTCTCCAACCCTGTATGGGTCTTATGGCTTGTGAAAGCAGCTCAGGGGCTGAGAGCAGCCGTCTTTAGCTTGGCTACTCCTCCAGAGCAATCTGAGGCAATTCTCTATTCCAGCCTGTTTTCTCCTCTGTAAAATGGGACTATAAACAAGAAGTTCCTACGGTCATTTCCAGTTCTGGAGTGGGGAATGCTGGATGTCTAAGCAGGGTGGCCATGTAGGTCCCAGCCCTTGGGAAAGGGTCAGTTCTTCCCTAGCTTCTGAGAGCTCACACTGGGAAGTTGGGAAGTAGGGAGTTTTGGGATCTTCCCTGGGCCTTGCCAAGATTTTGTACTCACAAATGGTCTCAGGGATTGCTGTGTGCCCCCGGGCCAGGGGCTGTGGGGAAAGCAGAGATAGACAAGCCACCCCCAGCCCATCCACAGACTCATCCAGAAAAATGAGGTTTAAGGTGGCCTAGCTTATCCATCAGTTTCATCACTCTCTCCCTCAGGAAGGCATCATGGACATAGAAAGACCCAGACTGAGGTCCCAGCCCTGCTCTTACTCCCTGTATAAACATGGGCGAGTCTGTTTTACCTTTGGTTTCTCATCTTTGAAATGGGAATGTAATATCACATTATCTCACCATTGTGAGGATGAAATGAAATGAGGCTTTAAAGGATCTGGCATGGCACAAAGTACACAGCTGGTACTCACTAAATGCCCACTTTCCTCCCATGGGCAGGGACACAGTTCCACCACTTCTTCGCATGGAGAAGGGTGCCTGGCCTACCAGCAGCAGCAGGCCCAGTTTTGACGTTGGCCAGGACGACGGTGGCATTCCAGGACCCAGAGACAGGACTTCTGTAGTGTGGGAGCCAACTGGGATGTGGGCAAACGGATGGTCCCAGGCAGAGCTGCGTCAGCAGTTACAGAGGGCAGTGCTGTGACAGTGACACTAAGCACAGCCCACTCCTGAGCCAGTGCCCAAGAAGTAGCACTGGGCCCAAAAGAGCGTGCACTGCCTACCAGCGAGGACCCTGCGTGCTCCCCACTCACCCTGCACCACCTTCCCTGCTGCCTCCCACTCAAGTTCAAGGTCTCAACTCCCTATGAGGGCACCCACCTACACCAGCCTGCAGGGACCTGCCCCCCTCCCCCCTCCCCCCTCCCCCTCCCCCTTCCCCCTCCCCCCTCACCCTCCCCCCTCACTCCTCATTGTGAGCTCCTAGTAGGTTAACAACTCTCCATCCAGCACACGTGGACTCGGGGCCCCACCATGTGCCCCCACCAGGTTCTCCTGGGGAAGCAGAGATGGACAAGCCCATCCCCAGACCCCAGCCACAAGGAGCTCCCCTCACAGTGAACTGAAGCCAGAGGGCCCCTACCTCAGTCCAGGGGGGAAGCTCTGGGTACCCGTGCCCAGATACCCATGAGAACTGGCATCCCGGAACCCATAAACCGCTTATGACCAGCCATGGGTCCGCCAGGGGTCAACCCCACAAGATGTGCCCATTTCCTGGTAGGGCTGCTGGTCAGTAGCTTTGTTCATGATCATCCCTCTCTGCAAAGCTGAGTCAGGAACACGCCACCAAATGCCTTCCAGAAGTCGCTCAGGAGAGCTGTGGAAGAAGGCCCCTCCTCCTCATCTGCATAATTAGGGGTGGGGCTGGGGTCTCCAAACTCTCTAACCATCTGAGGGTCTGAGAAGCTGCACAGGGACAATCCAGATAAGGGCCTCAACCCAGGTGAGCGCCTGAGGGAGCTGGGCTCCCATGAAAGAGGTCTGTGGCAGCGGGAGTAGGTGTTCAGTGTCAGAACAATCTCAACAAACTCCCCGTGGACATGCATTGAAAACAGACTGAAATTGGCAGAACCTTTGGGGGGAGCAGAACCTTGGGACCAATCCTTACTCCCTCCAGGTGGCCCCCACAGCTCTCCCATAGAATCTGCACCCCTGAACCCCTTCCCGCACTTGGGGAAGCCTTGGAGGTGTATTCCAGCCTGGTCAGCATCCACCACAGAACCTTGGTCCACATTGGAGGCCTCTTGGCTTCTCCACGTGAGGGTGGTCTGGCCTGAGTGCCAGGGAGCTGACAGCCACAGGACCAACCTTTACTAAAGGGAGACCAGAACTGGTGGGTGCATGCCTCAGCTCCCTCACCTGCAGTGGGGCGGTACCCAGGTGCATTGTGCCCACTATCTCAGGAGCTCGCAGTGGGGTGGCACTTCAGTGGTCACTTGTTCATCAACACATTCTGAACTGGTCTTCTGCCCTTTCCTGTCTCACTTCCCACTCTCACTTTGTTTTCTGGGATCACCCTACACAAATGCCTTCCACCAATGCTTGCCTCAGGGCCCACCGGGCACTACAGAAGACGAAAGGCCCATGGGCGGTGCTCCTAGACCCTCTCCTGGCGGCTATGGGATGGCGGGTAACATGGCTCAACTGGACAGAGGCAGCTGCCTGGACTTTGGAATCTGGCTGAGGGCACACAGAAAGCAAGGCATCGAGTTTGCATTCCGGTGAAGGCTGTGGCAGCTGCATAAGCATCCTGTTTCCAAGGGTCAGCATGGCCACAGTGCTCACAGAGCTGTCTGGTACCCAGGGCTGGCAGAACTGTGGTGGGAGGGTCCTCCCAGATGGCCTGTGTGGCAGGATTGTGGCTGCCACCTGGGCCCCCTGCCTACTGCCTGAACTTGGTTTCTCGGGCTTCTTGTAATCCAGTGAACACCCACTATCCTTCCTATAAACTGTCTTTCCTACTTATATCAGCCACAGTGTATCTCTGTGGCTTGGGACTAAAACCCCTGTCTGATAGACACACAGGGAGCCATGCAAGAAGGCCTCTTCTCGAAACCAACAATCCTCGAGTCCAAGCAACAGCAAGAAGAAGACAACAATGGAGAGAGGCCGGGAGAAGGGAGAAGAAAATGGATGCTGGGATCCATTCAACAGTGACCCAGGGCCTACTCTACTGAAGAAAGGCACGGCCCTGCCCTCAAGGAGCTCCCCGTCCAGGAAGGAGATGGGCATGAAAGCCCATAATCGCAACACAGGGTGATGGGGAGACAGCGAGAGGTAAGCACGAGGCAGACACAGCCGGTGTCTGGAATCGGGAAGGGCTTCCCAAAGGAATGGTGTCTGAGTGTGGCTGGGTGAAAAGCAAGGAAGAAAGGGGAAGGGAAAAGAGAGAGCCAGCCAGATGCTCTGCAGCCATAAGCAGGCTGGCTTACGGCCAGTCTCAGGATCAATCATGACTTAGTGCCTGGCTCCAGCTGTAAATCTGGGAGACAGACAAGTGGCTCTCTGGAGGGACTTCCGCTCTCTGGGGAGGGTTCCAAGTTTGTCACCAGCTAATAGGAAATAGAAACATGTCCATTTGCGTGTGCAGAGACGTGTAAATCTGCGCACACACACACGCTCACACACATACCCCAAGGAAAGCACAGAGCAAGAATGGCCGTTTGCTGCAGGTGGGTCTTTGTATGAGAATAATGATTAGAATGGGACTCATTCTTTCTTCAAGGTGGGGGCTTCCAGAAAGAGACCTGCCTGGCCCATGGCCAAAGCCGCCTCTCTTAGCAGCGGGGTTCATTTTCCCTTGTTCCTGCTTTCAAAGGGAGAGGGGACAGTGCAAGGGAACAGAGGCTTATGAGGCAGACCACTGAGCTTCCAGCTTCTGCTTTTCCAAACTGTTCGGGTGACCTTGGAAAAATCTCCTCCCCTGTCTGGGACTCAGTTTTCCCATCTGTACTTGAGGAGGTTAGTCTAGACCAGCAATGGCAAAGAGCTGTCATTTTACATGCCAACCCTAAATGCTTGGTCGTGGCTGCTTGTAGCACTCTGACGAGAAGGGACCTGGGCTTGGCAGAGACATGATTGAGTGACGTCTGCCATAGGCACAGGTGGGGATGGAGGTGGCATATGTGCTACTTACCATCCTTTGCCTCTTGAATGCAGACACACTGTAAGTCTCTCATCTGACTTTTTGGGCTTAAACTGGGCTCCAACCTGTGGTGTGACAAAGCCAGCTTATACCCACCCACTCATCGAGCCAACTGTATACCTCTTCCCAGGTCCATGTTCAATGACATCACATTGCTAGGTTACAATCAGCCATCACGGGAATATGTACATCTTGGAAATTGGCAAATGCTACAAATCAGGGCTTCCCCCCACCACCAGAGAACTGGTTGTTAAATAGCTACTCGCACACCACTGGCTCTGTCCCTCTCCACAGCAGGCCAGGCCTGTGGGGAGAAGGGACTCAAGACAACCCCTTCAGTCCTGAGATCCCTGGGGAACTCTTGTCCCCCAGAGAGTGGCCAGCGCCCACAGATACTAGAGTCCACACTAACCTATCAGAGACTCGCGACCCCTGGATGGCCCTCATCACCACTAGTTTCATTCCAGTCCGAAAGCTAAACTGGATGGCTTCTGAATAACACACACTTAGTTCTCACAGTTCTGGAGGCCGGAAGCCCCATATCAAGGCATCAGCACATTCAGTGTCTGGTGAAGGATACTTCCTGGTTCCTAGACAGCCATCTTCTTCCTGTGTCGTCACAGGAAGGAAAGGTGAGGGCGCTCTCTGCAATTGTTTTTTGTAAGAGCACTAATCCCATTCATGAGTGCTCCACTTAAATGTCCCACCGCAAAACACCACCACATTGGGGAGTAGGTTTCGACATATGAATTTTGGGGAGATACAGACATTCGGTCCATAGCTCTGCTGCTGCTGCACACACACCCACTCAGGGGCCCTACCGCATCTGCCTGGGCACCCTTCATGCCCTCCTCCTGCAGGAAGACTTCTCCAACTGCCCCAAACACCCCCTACCACCATGGCCACCACCAGGCTCTCATGTCCCTTTCTGTGTTTGTTGGTTCTGGAGTAAGAACTGCTTCCCTGGAATAGCTTCTCAGTTCAAAGCATACATCTCCTGCTTCCTCGGTCCCCACAGCCAATGGCCCACATCAGCCTAGACATGGAACAGATGCCCACAGAGGTGCCACCTGAGTCGTCCACGGTCGGAGACAGGGTTCTGAAATGCCCGTAGCCAACATCCCAACCAGATTCTCATTTCCCAGGTGGAAAAATTGAGGCCCAGAACAGCCTGTAACTGTGTGTCGGTAGCCCGGCTAACTCTCGAGCCAAGGTTTCCAGACTCCCACCACACTGCCTCACGGTCCCAGGTATAGACACAGAGGCTGAGGCCCACAGAGGGTAAGGGATTTAAGCAAGGTGACAGCGTGACCCCGTAGCAGAGCCAGGACAGACACCCAGGCCCCCGGCATCACTGAGGGGGGCCATGCCCTCTCAGCAGCTCCTGCCTCTCCCTTTACTTCACTCCCAGCCTACCTACCCAGGCCTTGACACACATCCACAGTGGGGCTCTGGGACCCATCGCCCACCTTTCTCTCTATCTCCAGGATTGGACACCGTCAGACCACAGGGGACATGTCAGCAACCAGCGAGCCTGAGGCCCCAGAACCCAGCCGGGTGACTTTCTCCTGCAAGGAATAAGGCCCAGTCCGGGCCTACACAGGCTGCTTCTGGGGCCATCTCCTCCCAGCTCTCTCTTCCGCAGGCTGCTGCTTAACATGCACAGGGAACCTCGACGCTGAGCGTATAGATTTCTCTTTGTCTTTGGTGGTAATTATTAGCTGTCTCGGCGGGTGAATGCAGGCAGAAACAAAGGCAGCAAGGGTTGTAAAACCTTTTATCTCGATCAGGCCGCATTATTTGATAAGGTGCTAAGCTAATAACAACGCATGTCAAATTGTGTTTAGACAGATCGAGGGGCTGGCAATGGAGGGTATATTTGTCTCCGGAAAACTGCACCTGGAAGGATAAAAAGAAAGGCGCACTGATATTCGCAGCCCCATGAAGAATGCAGACAGCCTAGCCTCTGAGGCTCCTGGCACAGAGACTCCCTTGAAAGGGTGCAAAACAAGAGGCTGAGAAGGGAGAGAGTGGGCCCACATGTGCTCATCCCCACTTAAGCCCATCACAGGGTCTTCGCCTTGAGGCCCAGAGGTCCCCACAGGGGTCAGCCGCAAAGGTGGGGTCCAAATCCGTGTTCTCTGGTTCCCAAGCCCAAGCTCTTATCACAAACATTTATTAAACCCCAAGCATATAAATCTGTTCGGTGCATAACACCGACTCAGAATAATATCAGATAGAATATCTACCCATGGGATGTGCATAGACCCTATGGAATTAGTAGTTGAATCATGTGCAGCCTCAAGAAGAGGTTTACGAGCACTGAAAAAATCAAGGAAGGCTTCCTGAAGGAGATGGGGTTTGAAATGGGCCTTGCTGGATGAGACGGGTTTGGAGCCAGAACCTGGGAAGAAGCACCCCAACCACCAAGCTCCAATCCCCCGGTGTGAACTCCAGGTGACAACTTGGCTGTCTCTCTGGGTCCTGCCAGGCACTTCCTCTGGTTCTTTCCCAGTCCCTCCAAAAGAGCTTCACCCCAAACTCCAGATGCCCAGAGCACACCCACAGCTGGCCCATCTACATCCTTTGTGGGCCAGAAGGTGGTATTAAAGCAAGAAGAGAAGGGCAGGATGCAGGTGCCACAAGTATTTACCACTGCCTTAGAAAAATGCATGCCCTTTTGAACAGTGCCTTTTTGTCAAGAAACAGTCCCTAAGGAAATAACTAAGAATGTACACAGCTATTGAGCTCCAAGGATGTGCAATTCAGGATTGTTTATAATAGCAAAAAATTGGAAACAACCTTAAACATCTAACAAAGCAGGGTCGGTCGGAAGAAATATTTGGTACATTTACATAAAACCATTAAGAAGTAATCATTGATCAGAGTAGTAGTTGAGGTTCTCCCTGGAGCAGACCCAAGACTCAAATGCAAGTACACCTGAATGCATGAGGGCTGCAGGTAGAGGAGTGGGGGAGGTAACACAAGGAGGACAGGCAGGCAGTCAAACCAGAAACCACAGTGCAGCCTACTTCCTCTGGGAGAACTCTGGGATTGACGTAGGGCACTTGCCTCGAAGTTGTCCCACCCAAGAGATGAGGGAACAGCTGTTCAGTAGTTGATTGAGGGTTGTTGGAGACAAGAGGCAAAAGCGGATTCCCCACAGGGCAGCCAAGCAGACTCCTGCAGCAAGAAGTCCTCAGGCAAGGAAACAGGTGCCAGCAGGTGGCATGGGGACCAGTGGGGCACTGACATGGCAGGGCCAAGCACACATGGGCGGGGTACTGCCACTGTCTGCTACAATCTGTGTGTCCTCCACGTGGCCCTCGAATAGGGAAAAGCCAGGCTAAATGAAGACAAACTTGTTTCTTTCCTTCAGGATGTCTCTTAACATACAAATGTGCCCTGGTGAGTTTCCAAGAGCTCAACAGTACCCTGCATGTATCGACTGTATGTATGCCTGCCCAGATTTTGTTTTCCTCTCCAGCCACTCCTATTAGTGTTTCACTGGACACCGGTACTGTCCAGAGCAGAGTTTGGGAAATGCTGTCACAGCTGCCTTCTTCGTAACATGGAAAAGTGGAAAAGGCAGCTGGTCCGAGATGCTCCCATTTGTTTAATGTGTTTGACAAGAGTGACCAGCAACTTCTCTTCTCAGCTTTGATCCTAGAGGAACATTCTCACGCAAGAAGGCATGTTCAAGAGCATTTTTTTCAATAGCAACAAAAAAAAAGCGAGGCAATCTAAAAGCCCATCACAAGGGGAATGGCTAAATAAACTGTGATGTATCTGTGCTGAGGAATTCTACCCAGCAGTTAGAATGAATGAATTTGAGCTGGAGGTACTGACACTGAGAGAACTCCAAGACGAATGGTTAGGTGACAACATCAAAGGGCAAAACAATACATACAGTGTGATTCCATTTCTGTTGAAGAAAAGAACATCCAAACACCCTAAAAATAAAACCATGTCTCTCTGTATGTACAGATATAAATGCGTGTGTACATTTAGAGAACGGTCAGGAACGATACACATCAGAATTATAACCGTGATTCCCTCCGTGGAAACGGGAGCCGCGGTGGGGACAGGGGAGAGGAGACTCTTCGTTTGGTCTGTATTGTTTGAATGTTTCCAACAAGAATGCATTCCTATATTATATGTGTCATTAAAAATAAATGAAAATGTTTCAAAGAAGACAAAGGGAGAGTCTGGCTGTATATCCACCAAAATACCAAAATGTTTACAGGGTTTATCTCCGAGTGCCGGGATTAGGGTGTTTTTAATTTTCTCTTGTTTGCTTATCTGTATTTTTAAATTTTCTACAAAGAGCATGCATGTTTTTGTAATAAGAGGGAAAAAAACTAAAGTAATTTTTAATTAAATACCCAGTACACGAGGCCCCCGGTGGCAAGCTGTCCCCTCCTGTAAGCAGAGTTTATGCCTGCTTTTTTTTTTCCATGCACCCCTCCCAAGCTGTTTGGGACTTCGATTCATGCTTCTTAGACATTGCGTGCTGTGCCAGCCACCTCACTGACCAAGTTAGTGGCTCTCCTAAGGGTCGGCCCTGTTATTCTCTCTCTGTGCAACCTCAGGCTGCACAATACCCTCTCTGGGCCTCAGCGTCATTGCTTACCCAAGAGGAATCCTAAGACCTGCCCAGTCTTCTCCACATGCAACTGAGAGGTTCAGAGAGTTGATGGCCATGCTTGTACTCAGGCCACCATCTTGATGGTCAGCAGAAAGGAAAGGAGCCTGACCAGGAGCCATAGCCACCAGCAGAATCCCAGGACCCAGACTTGTCAAGGAGGCTGAGAAGGGTCAGCTCCAGAGAGTTCCCCAGAATTCAAAGTCTGGCTGCTCACAGAAACGTGGAAGATGCAAATCAGACACGTGAGCAACGCCCGGCTGAAGGAACTGTGTCTCCTCAAAGCGGAACTCTGAGTGTCAGATTTTCCACTCTATTTCTCTGTGGCATGTTCTGCATAGGCTGGTGCTAAAAATAACAGCGGCACGTGAGGCCTGGGGGGCGGCCCCAGAGTGGCTCCAGGAGCTGTGGGGCTGGTTTGGCATGGCAGCCTCCTTCCATCTGGGCAGCACACACCCCCACCGCACAAAGCCCTCTTCACTCGCCTCTCCTCTCCCACCTCTTTCCCTGAGTCCATAACTCCTTCCTCCCCTATCACACTAGGGAGCTGATAGCCTGGGAATAACAAGAATGGAAAATCCCAAAAGAGGTCATCTCTTTCCTCCCCCTGGGAGGGGCACAGTCCACCCTAAGTCCTCAAGGAGAAGGTCCCCTAAGTCTAAGACTCATCCTGAAATCGAATCTGGCAAGCGGCCCCCCAGTCTTCACTCCTTGAAAAGCCATTCCTGAGTCTAGCTGGGATCTCTGCTGTGCCAGCTGAAGTCAGTTCCTATTGTTCTCCCTCTAGGGGGATAAAGAGAGAAGTGCCAATTCCAAGTTCAAATCGAATTGGACATAGGGCAGACGTATGCACCCGTGATGTCCTCCGTCCTGAGTACCATCACACGGGCACTCCCACCTCACGCTGAAACTCCAGCCACGTCAGCAGTTTGCAAGTTACCAAATGTTTTTCATGCTCAACTTTCCCTGGGGCCAACTGTCCTCCAATCCAGCCCCAGGATGAAATGTGTGCATATCCGTGCCAGGCCCAGGAGGTGTCGGGAGACACAGAGGCCTGAGAGGACACCTGTGCCCTCAACGAGCTTATGTTCAGTTCAGGGCTCAAGACTTGTGCAGGAAAGGGCAACTCCTGCTTCCTCTAACCCATTGCCGAAGGAGACGTGGCCATCAGAGCATGCCAAGGGAGGGGCCCCTGGTTTGGGGTGTGTCTAGAGGAGCGAGTCAAATGAGCATCACCCATTCCAGATTCATCAACAATATGGCCTTGCTTTTCTCCACAAAGAAATGGGCTCTGTCTCTGTACCCTCTTGAATCTGATGGGTCTATGACTGCTTTGTCCAACAGAATATGGAGAAATGGCACTGCCAGTGCAAGGCATAGCTCCTAACTAGCCTAACTACCTCTGCTTTCTGTCTCCTGGAGTCAGCTGCCGTGTGAAAAGCGCAACTACCTTGAGGCCACCCTGCTGGGAGAGGCCCAAGTCATGTGGGGGCCCTGGAGAAGGGGACGCTGCCCAGAGAGAAAGGGCAAGGACATAAAGGGGCCAGGCCTGGGGGCAAAGCAGCCATTCCTCAGGTGGCCTCCAGCCCAGCCCACATCATGAGACTCCCAAAAGAGAACTGCTCAGCTGAGTTCAGTGAACCACAGCATGGGTCACCATAACAATGCATCGTTCCAAGCCACTAAGTTTAGGGATGATTGTTGCACTCAGTAGATAACCAGCGCAGAAGGTCATCACAGAGAGATGAGGAACAGGAGAGAAGGGAGACAAGGGGGGCGGGTCAGGGTTTATAAGTAGCCTGAGGCACACAGCTCCGTTCTGCTCTGTCCCTAGGCCACAGCCTGGGGGTTGGCCTGCCTTAGCACCTCAGACACTGGCCTGCAAATCAGTGGCCTGCATGCCAGGACCTGGCTTGGCACTGGCCCCTCTGGGCTGCCCTCTCCCCTCTTGTAAAGTAAGGAGCTGGAATTCATAACCCCTGAGGTACCTTCTAGCTCTCGCATTTTGGGTCTCCACCGTGGGGCTCATTCCAGCCTTGTTTCTGTCCAGCAGAGCCAGGAAACCCTGGTGCTGGGCAGACCTCAGAGGCCCTCGGGAAACCCCCACCCCACCCCAGGCCTCTAAGCCCGTGGAGAAAGCAGCACTGCAAATCTCTGAGTCCAGCAAGCCCCGACCCGCCAGCCAGCAGAGGTGGAGACCAAGTGGTCATGCCCTACCACCCCTCCACTGACACGTTGTGGCTCTGAGCCTATTGGTTTAAGCCTGTGCCCGGCACCACGCCAGGTCCTTACCATGGATAATCCTGTTTCATCTCATGGTCATCCAGAGAAGTAGATATTACTATTATCTTGATTTTTAGATGACGACTCTATGGCTCAGAGATGGTAAGTGACTAGGTCAAAATCACACAGCTGTAAACATGAAGCCAGAGTGTCACCCTGGAGGCCTGATTCCATGGCTCTCCCTCTTATCCACTAAAGTAAACTGCCACCAGTGGCATGTGTGAATACATCACCCTGCGTTCCCCACGCAGGTCTCCCTTGCACCTACACCCTCACACACGCGTAATGACACGAATGCATAGGCACAGACCCATGAGTCCAATGCTGACGGGTACACGTATGTAAACATGCCTTACACGGGTGTACACTGGTCCTCTTGAAAACCCACACCCACAGCCCTCCTGCACGCACACACCTGCGTCATGCACGGACACGCACGGCCTTAGCACGGGCTCACACGCACACCGACGCTGCCCGCCCCAGACTCACGTGCACACATCTACATTCATACATCCTCATCACACACACACACACAAACACTGCACCTTGTTTAATGATGCCCGGGAAATGAGAGTCATTATTTTTATTTAAAAAAAAAAAAAAGAAGGTTCTCAAATGCCAATAGATTCCAGTGTGTTTTTTCAGTGCTAAAAGGTTTCACAAGCAAAAGTCGCCCAACAGTGCCACCTGCTGAAGACTGGCAATTCTCATCCTCTCCCCTCTGGCCCCTCCCACCCTCGGCAGAGACCCTTCCTCAGTGTCCCCCAGATTCCTCAGGAACTGGGAGCTGGGTGGGGTGGTAGGTGCAGATGGGGAGAGGAGAGGAAGTGCTCAGGCAGGGAGAAACAAGACAAAGGGAGAAACACAGAGAAAGGGAGAGAACCGGACTTCCCGACCCAGGCCAGGGGAGGAAGACAGAGGGAGAGGCCCCCTCCCCACTCACACAGGGGCCCAGGGAGGCAGCAAGAGCAGAGGGAGGACAGCAGGGCCCAGAGAATTTGAGAGTGTGCGTGGAAAGAACCAGACCTGGAGGGCAAGTCGGGCATGCAGGGAAAACAGATAGGGAGAGACGAGGAGAAGGGAGGAAGAAGATGGGGGCAGGCTCTCAGGACATGCAGAACAGCCTAGGAGCCACCTCCCCCGCCCCTGGCCCGTGTGGGCCCCAGGACCCTCAGATGCAGCAAACCTCACCAGCTGGCCCTGACCGTCCTCCCTCCAGGGCCTGACAGGGATCTGAGGCTACAGTATTGTCCTAGATGCCAGGACACCCATGCCATCCCCAGCCCTCCAATATGCTTGTCCAGCAGCCCCTGCTTTAAAGGGGCACAGGTCAGAATGGGCTGACTCTCAACAGGGAAGGGTTCTGATATGAAATGTCTGGCCTGGCTTCCGAGGTGTAGAGAAATATACAGAGAGGACTTGCCCAAGGCCACACAGCAAATTAGGAAGAGTCAACCCTGGAAGCTTCCAGGGTCCAGACACTGCCCTCCATCCCCAATGTCCAATGAGGTGGGGGGTCCTCACACTCCTGT
This sequence comes from Rhinolophus sinicus, assembly GCF_057876585.1. Taxonomy (NCBI): domain Eukaryota; kingdom Metazoa; phylum Chordata; class Mammalia; order Chiroptera; family Rhinolophidae; genus Rhinolophus; species Rhinolophus sinicus. The sequence continues at coordinate 54,662,733 of NC_142515.1, read as the reverse complement.
TTCTTGATAGAATCCCAGAGGAAAGAGTGAGCTTTGGATAGAAAATTCCTGGGAGTCACACCCTAGTTTTGTCTCTCTGTTCTCAGTGGTCCCAGGAACCCCGGGCTGCAGCAGCTGCTCAGTATAGCTTGGGGTGTAGGGAGCAGGGAGTTAACCCCAAGTCCAGTGAGGAAAAACAGCCTGTGTCAGCAGCACCATCTGCGTAACCCCCTCACGGGGGCTCAGGCGTGGTCAGAGCTGAAATCACAGAAAACCACAGACCTTCAACTCACTGGACATTAGTTCTGAAAGACACTGTAGATGCCACTGTCCCCTTCCCCTGAGGGGGCTCTGAGCACAGAGGAGCAGGCGAGCAGAGGGATATAAGAACCCTGACCCCCAGGCCAGCCTCCCATGCCACCTCTTGGTGTCTTTGGAAACCAAACCCTCTAAACCCTGAAGTCCAGACTCTCTGTGGGTGGCAATCTAGGGGCCTTCATCTTACTCTTTCGGGGCCCAAATTCTGGTCCTTCTCTCTCCTGGTGGGACACTCCTTCCAACAGAAAGACCCCCCTGTCAGAAAGTCTTGGGGCAATTTTATTTTTTATGATGTGTCCCATAGTTGAGCCAGTGTCACAAGGAGACATCTCTCCCAGCTTTGTTGAACCACACAGGGCCCTCCCTGCTGCAGAAAGCAGCCAAGGACACAATACAGAGCAGGTGCTGGCTCACATCTAATTTGCATATGGTTTGCATATGCTTCCTGACTTCTCAGAATACCAGCAAGCCATCCTTCAGCTGATAACTTCTTGGCGTTCTTAGTCCTTCCTGACTTACAAGGGTCATTTCAGTGCTATGGGCTTCCAAACCTGCTTAGCTAAAAATGGGGTTCGACTGTAAACCAGGCAGTATCTAAACATCTTAAAAGAAGCATCCTGGCTCCAATCTACTTTCCAAACAGTCATATCACCTACACACTTACGCTGCCCCGTCCCCTCCTGCCAGGCCAGACCACGCTCTCCCTCACTGAAAATACCCCGCTCTTCTGTGCCGGCAGGAGTTGGCTGATGCTGTTCCCTCTGCCTGGGCTGCCCTTTCCTCTCCTTCTCTACCTGAAAAACTCCTATTTACCTTTCAAGACCCAGTCTAGACAAACTTCTGCAAAGCTTCTGCTTATTATCGTCCCTACCCCGGTACCGCTGAGCAGAACTGGTGCCGTTCAGAGGGCCTCAGAGGGCCCCAGCACGTTAGCTCACTAACAGCCAACAGCGAAAGGGGCGATTACATCACCAAGTGGTATATCCAGCACGCGTCTTTCCTATCAGACTGTGAACTCACTGCGGGTAAGGACTTGGGGGACGCATCCTTCACCGCACTGCACAGCTCCTCGCTCCGAAAAAATGGCTGCTTGATCGACTGTTTGATGAACAAATGAATGATTTCTTAGTTTTCTCCAAGGGCCCTCCTGCTCGAACACACTATGATTTTTCCCTCCTTAATGTTTCACCCAGATTGGGTTAAATAGTGGTGATATCCTGCTCAATATTTTACAACATGAAACAGCACAAAACAGGGGGTCCTTGGGGACCCTACACAGTATAGATCCCTGTCTAGTTCTGAACACCCAAATCTGCACAGACAAAACTCCAAATCAGGGTCTACAACCCCAGGGTGGGCCTGGGGCCCAGAGGGGAGACAGGCAGTGGGACCAAGGACGCTGTTTAAGAAGCAAATAATCAAGCGGGGAAATTTACAGTCAGATAATTGGCAGCTCTGGTGCACAGTCAAATGCAGTAAATTAAGTGTTTTCCTGTAAATCAAGTTTATGATTTGCACTGGAGATGTAATTGTTAAAACTGTTCATTTTACCCGCAAATAGCAGTTGAAAGAAACCAATTTAGGAGTGACAGATTGGTTTTGATTCTAAATGTAGTGCTAAAACAGTTAATTTTAATAACATCCATTGGCCAGGAATCGTCTTGTTACTTAATGTCATAGTCAACAGTTTGAAAACTGCACGTTCAGCCATTGATGCTTCTGCTAAAAATTAATCCAATTTCCAACCCCCCCCTCACCCCCCCCCCCACCCCCCGCGAAAGGAGGCATGTCTCAGCAGGAAGTGGTTATCCATGCAGGAGGGCTTTCCTCATTCACCAGGTTACGGCCTTCCCACACTGGAGAAGGGAGGCCACAAGAAGGTCAGCTGTAGGCGGGAATAAAAGGTGTAAGTCCCAGAAAATTAGGGTTGAAAGGAACCCCTCGCAATGTAAGAAAGCACTCTTACACACCTGCACACCTCTGGTGACGGAGATGAGTACTCACCCTCTCTCGTTCTTCCTGGAGCATCTCTGAGACGGCGTTGAATCAGCTCCATTATCCCTGGTCTAGCCCTCCAGGACCTGGCAGACAGTCTCCAGGTCTCTGCCTCTCCTGCCTGCCTTCTTTTCTTCTCCAGGTAAACAAGTCCAGGACCAGGTCATGGCAGTGTGGCGTACGGGAGGGCTTGGGCGCCATTGGCATCTATTGGGTAATTCTGAATGAGCAGGACAAAGTCTTATCTTCCAGACGTGTCGTCATCTGCCTTGCCATCTCAGGTCATGTCTATCAACACCCAGCTTTGGTGTGTGGTGTCCAAAATGGGACCCACTATTTTTGTCATAAGCCAACTTGGGTCCTAAGCACACAGTGGGCCGCCTACAGCTCCTCAGGACCAGGAAGCCATTTGGCTCAGGGAACCCATAAACTCTCTCAGGCTCTTTCAACTGTTTCAGGCTCACTCTGATGTTTCACAGGTTCCCGGCGCTGCTCCCAAAAAATCAGAGCTTCTCAAATTTTAGCGATCTTCAGACTCACCTGCAAGACTATTAAAACAGATGGCTGCACCCCACGCCCAGAGACTCCACTTGGGGACGTCTGGGCGGAGCCAGGGAACCTGCGTGCCCAGCAAGCTCCCCGGTGATGCTGATGCTGCCAGTGCACACACCGCACTCTGAGTAGCACTGATGGAGGCAATCCGTATGATGGTCACCACCACCACCACCCTGTTACAGAAGAGCGAGGGCCCAGAGAAGCAGAGATGCGAGAGAGGACAAACAACTCTGGGCATCAAGCAGCAGCCCCCTGGACCTTCCCTCCTATTGTGGGACAACCCGAACCCTTTCCTAGGACTTTCCTGGGAACTCCAGATTCCCAGCAAGGCAGGCACACAAACCAGGCCACTTACCCAGGTTTCATCCATTCATTTCAAGAGGTATGAAAAAGGAAAACTTTCAAAACTCTGTTTGTTTTCATGGCCACCACTTGGAGGACTGGTTCTTCTGGAGCCTAGGCAATCACTTGTAAGAGTCTATTATAAAGGGATGCCTAAATCACATTTATGGCTCGTACTGTAAGGCAAATGTAGGTATTAAAATTGTTCCTTTTAAATGATAAACATCTGCTGAAATAGCGCAATAGAGCCTCATCAGAGACTGTTTTCACCAAAAACAAACTGACTCAGGAAAGGTAGTAAACAGTAAGTTTGACTGCAGTCCTCATAACGGCTGGTGACATAAGGACTGGGAGGGAGGGGGCATGGACAGGAATTAACACATGGAGACCATGTTTGTTTTAGCAACATGTCCGCGTCCACCACTCTGCCTGTCCCTGGTCTTCTTCAAGGCTTGAGAGGTGGAATTTCTCCCCAACAAAGGACACTGGCTTCTTGTTTACTCCCGGGTTTCTGATAGTGGGACCTCTGTTTTACTGTGTATTATCACCATCGTTGTGGTTTTGATTCTGAGAGGGAAGTAATGGAAAAAATAGTTAATCACCCATTCATAATCTCTTAAACATTATTTTTAAGCTGATAGTTGCAAAACAAAATGCAATCTTTCTAACATCTTCAAGCAATTACTTGTCATTTTCCTAGTTTCCATAATAAAAGGAAATTAGGGTGGGGGTGGGGTGGGCAAACTCCTGACTTCGAATTTTGGAAAGATGAAGGATAGACTTAAAAAGTAAGTCCTGTCTGGGTTCCCCCCTCTCCCAAAAAAGAGGGGGGTAAGTGATGAGAATTGGGGGCTGGGGCTTCTCCTGGCCAAGCCTATCCCACCCCCAAATATAATATAATGAGGGTATAATTACCTGAGCTTTGTTAAGCAAACTTGCCTCTGCCCTCCCCATGAAGGCATTTGGGGGACCTCTCTCACCTGCCCCAAGGAGGCTCAGTAAATGAGGAGTCATATCCAAGAGCCAACAAAAGCCCCCTGACCATCATAGAGAGGGCTTAAGTCTGTTTTTGATACTTTTGTAAAATAAGTTAAGTTTCTAATCTTACTCTCAGGGTCTGTAATCCAGTGTGGAGACGGTGCTGGTCCAGGGCCAGGCTTGGGGCAGAACCGCCCGCAGGTTCACCACTAAGCAAGGCACACACGTGAATCACGCCGTTCTCCCAGCCTCTCTGAGATGGATGCTTTTGCTTCTACTTTCTGAATGGGGAACCTGAGGCCCAGGGAGTCTTAGGAAGTTGTCCAAGTCCCAAAATCCAATGGCTAGAGAGCTAAGCTTTACACCCAGATCTCTCGGATTCCAAACCTCTGCATATTCCTGAAGCCAGGCTCCACAAGCACCCTCACGGGTGTGGAGGGGAGGGACGCTCTCCCAGTTGAATCACCAGGGAAGGCTCCTCTGAGGAAGGACATGGGCCAGGAGTTGGAGGGAAAGGTATGCTCAGCGGGAGGCAGGGCACCCAGGGATCCAGAGCAGGAGCGTGTCTGCTGCGAAGGACCATGGATGGGTGGGGCAAGGGGACTGAGACACTGGCAGTTGGTCTCCCTGAGCAGCCAGGGTCCCTCAGCCCAGAGCGGGCGATAAGGAAAGAAGTCAGCCACCGGAGTCTCTCCCTATGTCTTGATCCTCGCCTGGGAGCCTGGATTTCCCATTTTGAAACTCATGGAACAGGTAGTAGGCATTTTTAAAAAAATGTAAATCTGAGAGAAGACACTCCATCAGCATATTTCTCCTTTACAAGAGTTTAAGAGACTGGAGGGGTCAGAGCAACTCTCGCTTCCTGCAGAGCAGCCTCTGTGAAGCTTTGAGTGCAGAGGACCAAGGGCGCAGGACGGATTCAGAGAGGCCCCAATAAAAGGGAGGATCTGAGGGGATGTGCCGCTGCCCCACTTTGCTGAGCTGAGCTCCCCCGGGCCCCAAGGGGATGGAGCAGGGCTCCTCTAGGGCTGCTGAGGCCTCCTGCAAGGCCCACAGACAAAAAGCAGGCCTGGAAAACACAAGTCTCACTAACCTAAGAGGGGGAGGTTTCTCCTTGACACGCGCCTGTCTCTGTCACTCAAAGATTCTTCAGGGAGGGGCCTCACTGACCTTGAAGGCCGTCTTCCAAGCCTCTCTGGTCCCCCAAAATTACCCTGATCTGAAAGTATAGAATTTCCTCCTGTTGTGTAATCTTAGGGAAATTCAACTCATATTGAGTAAGGTACCCTCTGACCAGACCCCTGCTAGGGGTGGGTGAGGTCTCCTCTGACCAGACGCTGTGCTAGGGGTAGGTGAGGTCCCCTCTGACCAGATCCTGTCTAGGGGTGGAAATTCCAAGATGCAGGACACCTGGTTTTGCCCTTGGTGTGGTCCCAGTCTGACACAGAACCAGGGGCACCAGAGACAGATGGGTGTCTTGACAGAGAGAAGCCCAGGGTTGTGGGTCCCAGAGGATGGGTCCTAATCCAGCCAGGGTGAGTGGTCTAGGAAGGCTTCCTGAAGGAAGAAGTCATACCTGAAATGAGCCCCAAGCAAAGGCAGGAGGGTGACATTTTAGGCAAACACACACACAACAACAACTTTGTATAAAAGTCAGTTGTCTTTTCCTGGTAAAGACGAAGAGAATTTTCATAGTTTCTTGGAGCAGGAGTCCAAGCCCTTTATTTTCCAGATAAGGAAACTGAAGCACAGAGAGGTAAGGCACTGTACCCAAGGTCACACAGCAAGTTGGAGGGCAGGGGACAGAGGTTCCCCAGCTCCCAGGCCGGCTCCTGTCTGCCACCCACTGCTGTGACTTGGCTATACTTCCCCCAGCCACACATTACCATGCAGAAAGTAGAGAGGGCCTCTGTAGGGAACAGGCACCACTCACCTCCCTGGGCTGCTCCCAGGAGCGCCCCAGAGAGAAAGGAGCCAGCCAGTCCTGTGTGATCCCCAGGGAGCATATCTGCAGAGGGAGACACAGGGAGGCAGCGCAGAAGCAAGTCACAATCGAGGTCCCTCACAGTAAACAGGAGGCTCTCCAGTTCTAGTGTCACCTGCCTCTCACCTGCCTCCCTTCTCCAGAGCCACCCTTCCAGGAGAGAAGGGCATTGCTGACTCTCACTAGGGTTTCCTTTCCCCTCCAGAAATCCAAGGGCTGCTCAGCCAGCCTCCCAGGTGGGAGAAAGATGGGGGTGGGGAGACAAACTGGCTGGACTTGGGCCTCAGGTGACCCATTCCGGCCAGGACACCACTTCCGTGTGAGGTCTTGGGAGGGTTGATAACCACAGCAACGACAACAACACTAATAACAGCAGCTAACTCTCAGGCCTTAGGAGAAACCACCTTCAGACAGCAACTCACATGACCTCCACACCAATCTGCCAGGTGGGTGCCATGAGCATCCCCATTGCACAGATGAGCACACTGAGGCTCAGAGGCCTGAGGCCACTTGCCCAGGGCCCAGAGGTGGGGAGTGGAAGAGCAGGGAATTGAACCCAGGCATTTGCCTCTCTTAGTCACAGTTCTCTGTCCCTGAAGAATGGGGACGGTCGCCTCATGAGGCTGAGGAGGTAAAGGGCCTGGTCTAGGTACCCCGTGCCCTCTAGGAAACTGAAACCAGGGAGAGACATGTGCAGCTGTGCTGTATAAAAGGCAGAGAGAGAGGGTGCTGCCCCTGGAATAGCGGGGCAGTGAGCAGAGGGCGCCCAGCACAGAGAGCACTGCACCATGGGGCACGAGGCCCTCCACGGGTACCCAGAGAAAGAGCATCCAAGAAACAGGGCAGGCCAGTGGGGCTGAGCCTTGAAGCGTGTGCAGGGGGTTTCCAATGCAGAGGGATTATGGGAGGGCATTGCAGGGGAGGGGGACGGCAGGTACAAAAGCCTGGGGAGAGATGTCACTGCCACATAAAATTCTTTATCTTTGGAGCTCCTGGTGCCAGGATGGGGACAATGACAGTGGAAAGGTAATAAAAGCAATGGCCACACTTCCAGAACACTTACACACTAGGCACTGTGCCAGGTACTTGACACACACAACTCAAGTCCTCACCATAGAGGACAGGGAGGCTGGACTCCTTGCCCCTTCTGACAGGGGAGGGGCCCAAGGCGCAGACAGGTCAGCAAAACACCTTCGGGTCACACAGCTGGTCAGGGTGGAGCAGGATTTGGGTCCAGGCCGTCAGGCTCCACATCCTGCTCTCTCCACCATCGCACTGTCCCACCTGCCACTCCAAAAGCAGTGTTGAAGCACATGAGCTAGAGAGGCAGAAACCTAGGCACAGACAAGGGAAGGCTCTGCCCAAGGGACACACGGCCAATGTGTGCGGCATCAGGACGCAAACCTCTGATCAGGGCCTCTCACCTCGGGTGGGCAGGGGCCAGGCGGGGGGGGGGGGGAGGAATAGGAGTTCCTACAGGCCGTGGTGTGGCTCACGTGCCAGTGTGAGCGTTCGGTGATGGTGTGGGAACAAGCTGGCTGGAAGCAGCTGGGGACACCATTAATGTCACCCATGGGGACCACAGTAAGTGATGTAACCAACCCAGGTGGTGGCTTGAAAAGATGACCTCATCCCTGCAGACGTGTTGCAGCTCTCTCCAGCCGCCTCCACCCCAGCCAGCATCGCTCGGACTGGTAGGGAGGAAAGGGGCTGCACAGAGGCAAGCTGGCCCAGAGCCCCGAGTCAGGCAGGGCGACTGTATCATTCATCCAGCTGACGTTTTCTGAGGCCTTGCCATGAACTAGCCCTTGGCCCACCCGCTGTGCAGCTCTGTCCAAGATCTTGCCCTCTCTGGTCTTTATGAAAGGGCTGAGCCAGATGATCTCATTAATGCGTGCCATTAATCATGTTTTGTATGAATTAACACATTCAATCTTCACAACTACCCTATGGTCAGATGCTATTACTAGCTCCATTTTACATTTGAGGTAACTAAACCCACAGTGGTTAAGTAACTTTCCCAAGTCACGTAGCTGGTAAGTGGCAGAGCTGGTAAGGAGTGCACCCCCAGGTAGGCTGTGCCAAAGGCCATGCTTTCTACCGTCCTTTTTTATACACACAAATGTGTTCATATATACACTGCTCTGCTCCTTGCTTTATTTTGCTGAAAATGCATCTCTGCATCTCTTCTTATCAGCACAAAAACAGCTTCTCCATTCTCTGCTGCAGCCGCTTGGCATGAAAGCGCCACATCTTACATACTCGGCCCCCGATGAGAATTTTGGTGGTTTCTGGTTTCTGTCACAAACATTTCCGTAACACTCAGGCTTGCGTCTGTATCTTAATGCACTTTTGCAAACACATCTGTGGAATGTGGCCCTGGAACAACTGGACCAAAGCACGTGGGCTTTTCAAATTTTCATAGATGTGGCCTGAGCACCCCCTAAACAGTTGGGTGAGTTTGCATTCTCAGCAAGGCTTGTGCCCGTTGTGCTGTGTGGCCATTTCTCCTGGATACCGGAGGTGGATATTGCCCCATCAGGGTTCCTCCCTGATCTGGGCTCCCTGGGGAGGGGCTTGCTCTCCTCTGGAATCCCAGGGCACTTGGACCAAGCTGTGGAAATGTCTGAAGGCAGTCCAGGACCTTTTAAGGAGAACCATCTTGAATCAATTTCGTGCAACAGCAAGAATTTCTTTGGCACCTACTATATCCTGTTTGGGTACAGGAAGCAGGGACTAAATCAGGGTTCTCAAACTCAAGTGCGTGCAGGGGCCAGGCAGGCTGCCTACTAGAGAAATGTCATGGGCTGCACGAAGGTGATGCTAGGGAGGGTGGCCGTAGCCCAGCACCTGCTGACAGCTGCAAGAATGTAAGGCTAGGAGCCAGAACTTACAATTTTCCCAGAAAGCCAGAAACCTGGATTTCTAGGTGAATTTGCCCTGAGACTGAGCATGACGCCTGACATTGAGGACTACATATTTATTAAATGAACAAAGGAAAGAATGAGTGACTCTGGAGCTCCTGTCCTTTCCTCTGCAGCTCAGTCGGTAAGAGAGACCTACCTCTCCGGGCGGAGATGCCAAGCCTGGTCCTCACTTTGGGCAGGTGGGCAGGGCAAGGCTGAGGCTTCCTACCTCTGTCGTCAACCACGGCAGCTTCCAGAGCAGGGCTGGAAAATATTCCCACTTCCCAACCTTCATATATCCACCATCAAGGACATGGGGGTTTCCCTGGGGGAAGTGTCTTCCCAGGGAACCCCTGTTTGGGGTTTAAAATCAGTTCTGTTTAGCAAATCCCACACCCTGAGCAGCCCAGCTCTGCTCAGCCTTCCTGCTTTCTGATTTCCTCCACCACCCTCCAGCAACTGCACAAGGACATACATAAGTGAATGAAAAGAATCAGCCTCTCAATGCTAAGGGACATACAGCCCGTCTCCCCCTCCTACCTTCAGTAAGCGGCAAGAAGGCAGTCATACTTTACTCCAAGTAGGAATCAATTACCAAAATGAATGAGCGCTCAGTCTGTGTCCCTGATCCCCGCGGTGACGTGTTATGGGCGATGAAGACTGCTGGACGCAGGCGGTGGTGCCATGACCAGGGCGGAGATGGGCTTATTGACCCTTTCCTGGGAGTCAGCACCCCAGGAAGCCAGTTACAGGAGAGGCGTGTCTTTGAGATTTGCATGTCAAAGGGGCAGCTAGAGGCCCTTAAGGCTGAAGGCGCAGAGGAGGCAGGAGCTGGACAGACTGAGGCCGAGGGGACAGGTACAGTCTGTACCCCCCAAAGGAAAACCACTGGGCTGGGAGCAGAGCCGGGGCCACCCAGAGAGTTTGGAGCTTGGCCTCTGTGAAGCTTGGTGACCCCAGGCAATACTCCTCAGCTCTCTGGGCCTCAGTTTCCCCCCCTGTAAAGGGCATATTTAGCACAAGATACCATTTATCACACAAACCAGGAAACTTTTCGAAATAGTCAGATATTGGCAACACCACGTGATCCAGTTTCAGAACAATTACTGCAGGACTTGGCCCCTCAAAGACTCCCCAGGCACTGTCCTGAGCAAACCAGGATGTACAGTCACCCCCTGGCTCATAACTACATCGAACGCTTCTCCCCCCACTTACTTGCAATACAAAGCCCCCTTCCTGCCCCCCAACCCCTCTGTCATTAGGCTGAGGTATAAAGAGGTATAAAGATTAAGTTAATGGAGGGCGAAGAAAATCAGCTTTGTTGGCAAATTGTCTCTGATATTTATTTTGATCATTAAAACGAATCATTCCGACTAAAGAGGGCTGTAGTGCGTGGCCCATTAAAATGCATGCATTATATATAACTCTCTGGCTTCACCTCCAAGTATTATCAGCCTAAAAAGCAAACATGGTTTTTAAAGCCCCTTGTTTACGACATCCCCTGACAGCTGATTAATGGCCACAGTTTCCAGATCTGAAAGTTTAGTAACCCAAGCTAGAAAATTCAATCTTATTCTAATATAGATGGGGGGTGGGGGGAAGCAAAGCAAAACAGGAACAAAGCAGAGCTCTTCAAAGGATCCAAGCTGAGGGTTGTCACCATTGGAGCTGTATCAGCTGGGGTTTCCCCTTGGGCTTTGTGTGAGTGTCCTAGGGCTGCCATAACGAACATGGCAGCTTGGAACAACAGAAATGTATTCTCCCACAGTGCTGGAGGCCAGACATCTGACACCAAGAGGTCGACGGAGCCACACTCCCTCTGAAGGCTCTAGAAGATTCTTCCTGCTTCTTCCAGCTACTGGTGGCTCCTGGTGTTCTTTGGCTTGCGGCCACGTCACTCCAATCACTACCTCTATCTTCACGTGGCCTTCACTGTGTCTCTGGGTCTTTTCTGTCTCTTATGAAGACATTTGACATTGGATTTAGGGCTCAGCCTAATTCAGAATGATCTCACCTTGTGATCTTTACTTTAATTACATCCGCAAGACCCTTATTCTGAATAAGACCACTTTCTGGGGTTCCAGATGGGCATATCTTTTGTGGCAGGGATATCATTCAACCCACGACCGGTCTCCTTCCTTCTCTGAGAGTGTCCCCTTTTTCCTTAGGAAGGTCTTGGGACCAACTAGATCTACAGATCCTACCAGATCCTAGGTAGCTTTCCGATCTGTCCACATTTGTGCATTCTCACTGCCATCCCTGGGCTCTGAACATCAGCGGCCTCCTTGCTGGCCTCCCAACTGCCACACCTACCCTCCCAGTGGGTTCTCCACCAGCAGCCAGAGGAGTCCTTGTAAAGAGCCCGTCTGATCCTGTCACTCCTCCTCGTGGCCCCTCCAAGGTTCCCCAGGGCCAGTAGCTTTCCTCATCAAGTCCATGTCTGCTTTCTGACCCTCCTGCCAGCCTTACAGGACTCATGCCTTATTGGGTAGACATTGGCCACTCGGTCCCACATCCAACAGAAATGCTGCACCCTGGTACCCCTGCCTAGCCACCTTGAGGTCTCAACTCAATGTCACCTCCTCTGGCAGAGCCACGCCCCTCGCAATCACTACCATGACATCCTTTACTTCTCTTTCAGAGCATTCGTGAAACTTGCATCCTTCATTGGTGGATGTTCTTGTCTTTTCAACACTTCAGTAGGAGAATGTTGCAAGTGGCCTGCCCAAAACCCTCCTGTAGCATTTACAAAAACCAAGCCCCTTGCCCTCGCACGGCCCTGCGTGATGGGTCCCACCTACTCACCCAGCTCCTCTCCTCTCTCCTTCCCTTGATCACTCACTGGGCTCCCGTCTCAGCAGCCTGCTTCCGATCCGGCAGAATGCAAGCCCCTGCCTGCCTCAGGCCTCTGCACATGCACTGTGATCGACCTGAAATGCTCTTCTGCCACATCTTCCTCATCTGACCCATTTGCACTAAGCAGAACTCAGTTCAAATGGTACTTCCCAAGAGAGGCCTTCCCCGACCCCTGCTTTCTAAAATAGCCCCCAGACCAATCAATCTTACCCTCTTTTATTGTCTTCATAACAATTATCACTAAGGTCATCTCACACCTGGTTTTGGGGAGGAACAGGGTTGTTGTTGTTTTGGTTTTTTCTTTCTAGTTTATTCTCTGTCCTTCCTCTCTAGGAAGTAAGCTTCCTGAGGAGAGGGACCTTGATTATCTCATCACTGCTATATTCCCAAGACCTAGGACGCTGCTGCTCCATTCCTACTAACAGTGTTTTGGATGCATGAATGTTTGTCCCAGAATCCAGGACAATACCCAGGATAAAACAACCCCTTAACAAATTCATTCCCTGTAGCTCTCTCTGTGTTGTGGGTGGAGAAAATGGCAAACCTGGAACTCCTAAGGTCATCCAGGTTTTAATCTAAAGGCAGCAGTGCCAACTTTCCTCTCTCTCTCTCTCTCTCTCTCTCTCTCTCTCTCTCTCTCTCTCTCACACACACACACACACACACACACACACACACACACACACAATGCTTGGGTGTCCCCTACATTAATTCATGCATTAGTTCATTCATTCATTTATTCATTCATTCATTCTGCAAACGTTTGCTGAGCACTCCTGTGAGCCAGGGTCCCTTCTGGCCCAGGGGTACTGTGGACAGCAAGCTGGGCAGTGTCTACCCTCACAGAGCTGACATTCTGGTGGAGACCCCCCATCCTCTCAGTGCCTCTCTTAACTGATCTCCAGCAGAGCAGCAAAGCACACTCTCAGTGTTCTCACCTGCTGGAGGAGAAGCAAGGCCTGGCCCACCGGCCTGGAAGTCTCAGGGCTCAGGAAGGGCTGGGAAACATCTCTGGAAGGACGAGGCGGCACAATGCCCCTGACTGTCCCTTCCCCGGCCTCTCTGCTGCTCTCCTTCCACACCCACGCCCTCCTCTGCCCAGGCCCTGCCCGTCCTTCTGGCCTGCACAGGCATGGCCCTGGGCCTTAGACACACCTGAGCTCACACCCCGCTCTGTGTGCGACCGTGGGAAATCACCTAACCTGGCGAAGGCTGAATGTCCCTGTCTGTAAAGTGGAGACCACGTCTACAAAGCACTGTGGGGAGGACAGAATGGCATGTGTGTCCTAGAGATCCTGGTACTCCCCAGCATGGCAGAATGTCCCCATTCTTCCCCACTGTGAACTCCTGTCCATCCCCAAGGTGTAGGCCAAACGCCCTGCCCCAAGAACCTCCTGCTCCGCTTCCCCGAATCCCTCGCACGCTCACCCTCTGTCCACACTGCTCAACCCTGTTGGCCACCCTTGCTTTTCCTCCTGGGCACACATTCGAGGCAATGGCCAGACCAGTCCTCAGTATCTCCCCCCTGCTGGGCCCAAAGTAGAAGCTCTGCAAGGACTTCAACTTGCTGCTTTCTCGCTGAACACCTATTCCCACCAGGCCCTGTGCCAGGTTCTGGGGTCACAGCAATAATGTGGTCCCCAAGCCAGAGGCGCCCACAGTCTGGGAAGGACACAGACACACTAGCAAACACCCCCAGTGCAGAGGCACAAGCAGAGGGGTGGCCTGTGGAAAACTCAGCAGCCTTCCTGGAGGAGCTGGGCCTCAAAGGAGCCACCCTTCTTGGCTTTTGCTTCTTGGAAACATTTGCTTGATATGTGTGTTCCTGGAAAGGTTCACGGGCATTTGCATCCTGCTGGCATCGGCACCGGCCTATAAGTTTTAAGTCCTGATTTATGATGACTTCTTTAATTGGCAATGGCTGATTTGGGGTTGTTCTGTTCCCAGTTCTTGATCATATAATTAAAGAGCTGTAAACCAATACACGAATGGGGTGGGATCGGAAGCTGTCTGTCACGGACTCTGACATAGGGAGGAGGGTTGCTAAGTTGGCTTCAAAAGACAGGAATTTTATTGCTTATAAATTTTCCAAAACACTCAAAAGGCCGACAATGTGTCTTGAAAGCTCTTTCTTATCCAATGTCAAAACATTTGATCCCTACCATTAGATGTCATTTTGCTCATTTCTTAGAGAGAAACTGAGCCCCAGGAAGAAAGGCTGGACCCAAGATCCCTCAGCGAATCGGTGCTGGGCCAGGACTGGAGCCGGGACCCCAGGCCCAGACCAGGACTCCAACTACCAGCTCTGGCTGTGTGCTGCCTAAGGACCCTAAGGGTCAGAGGCCTGCACACCTGTGGACAGGTGCCACTGGTCAACGCAAACCGATAATGCAAGGCCTGGGCACTCGGTGGGACAGAGTTCAGAGGAGACACTTGATTTGCTCTAAAACGAAAATGAGTCTAAGGCTGAGAGGCCCACAAGTCAGAAAAAGTACCCACATTAGGGAATAAGGTGCATGAGGGTGAGTCCTCTCACACAGGTCATGGTTATGTTCTTAGCTACGCTTTTAATTCTCATTTAGTTTTATATGATGTTTTATGTAACACTCATGAATGTACCCAACAAGGTAATATAATGCAGACATTGATCAGATTCAATAAATTATGAAAAGTAACAGTTGGAATAAATGCACTGTGTTTTTAATCACAAAAAGAAAAGAAAAGAAAAGAAACTCCCCTCCCTGGGCTCTTGAGAGAGGTTACCCTTGCTGTGGGCATGCATCTGAAGAAACCTCTCCTTCCTCCCCTGGTGGGGGTCACACCTTCCTCCTTCTGAAGGCCACGGAGGAAGGTAGGGCGATGCCCAGGGATGAAAGCTGGGCCCCCAGCTAAGTCTGAGAACTGACAGAGGGTTGGTGCTTTACTGCACTGGTGGAGGCAGTCATTTAGCTTCAGACCTGTGAATTTAGGACTGCAGCAGGTGCCACCGCCATCCATGGCCCCCTATAGGGAGACTGCTGGGCTGAGCTTTTAGCAGGGCCGCCCCTCCCTGGGTGCCCTCTGTGGCAAGAATAGCAATTGCCTGCTTTTGATGTCTGCTCTTATCTAGTCACTCAAGCTGCAGTCCTAACAGTCATCTTGTGGCCTCCGTCTGGGAGTTCAGAGGCTGAGGGCGTTGGTACCACCCCCTGCTGGTCCCTGCAGGCCCCAGGGTGAGCGTTACCAGGACATGTCACAGCGCTGGCCAAACCCAGGGCACCTCCAGCTGTAGGGCCTCACATGCAATTTGCCCACCTGCTGGAGAATGCCAGCAGCCAGGTCCTCAGACGGCATGCAATCAATCCAACCGCCCCGGGCTGACACTCCAGACCCCATCATTCTCCAGCCCTTGGCTTCCAGCAATCCTGACTGTGCTGGTCCCCTCGTCTAAAATCCCATTCCCCTCCTCTTTCTATACCCGGGATGCCAAAACAATGCATACACATGACTTGCCTTCACCTTTTGTTATCGGTATATACTGAGTATTACAATTTTAATACAGTGTTTTCCTTTCTTAAAATGTGTATACGTTTTTTTGGCACCCTCTGTATGTATCTTCAAGCCATCTGTCAAATCCCAACCCAGAGTTCTCCTCTACCAGCCTCTTCCAAGCTTGAACCAGCCCCCTGAGCCATTCTCGTCCATAAACAGTTATGTTTCCTATCTCTCCCACTCAGTTAACAGTTAAGACATAAGTTCCTTGTTCTAATTTAATTGGTTATTTCATGTAGGCTCACTGTGTGTTTACCTGAGCTATGAGCTCCTAGGGAGCAGGGGCTCCGTTTTTATGAGTCTCTGAGTCCACAGGGGATAGCATATTGCCTGTCACAAGTAGTTCTCAACACATATTTGCTGTTTGACTCTAATTGGGCAGCCAGGCCTTGACAATGTAGACTCAAGGGAGGAAGATTGTCTGAATCACGACTGAATTCTGGGATATGTGAAAAGAAATCCAGGTTCTTCCTTCAGTGCGTGACCTGTGGCAACGTATGAATGTGGCCTTATATCAGGCTTCTGCTGAGAACTCAGAATTCCTTTCCCGTTCCTCCACCTGGAGAACTCCTGACCTATCGTCAATGCCCAGCTTAAACATTGCCCTATTTGAGAAGCCTTCCCTGAAGCTTCTCCACATACTCAGTACCTTCAGACAAACCTAGGTATGAATTCTGGTATTGGTTGAAGTGTGTCCCCAAGAAAGACATTGAAGTCCTAGCCCCCAGGACCCGTGACTGTGACCTTATTTGGAAATAGGGCTTACGTGTGATCGAGCCACGATGAGGTCATGGCAGTGCGCCCTAATCAATATGACTAGTGTCCTTATCAAAAGGGAAAGTTTGGACACAGAGACAGACAGGCCAAGAGAAAAGATGACATAAAGACAACGGAGAATGCTGTCCACAAGCCAAGGAACCCCTGAGGCCACCAGAAATCGGGCAGAGGCCTGGAACACATTCTCACTCGTGGGCCTCAGAAGGAGCCAACCCTGCCAACAACAAAAGTGGATTTTCGCACAGTTTCGGAGGCTAGCCTTGGTCTTGGACTTCCAGCCTCCTGACTGTGAGACAGGAAATTTCTCTTGTTGAAGCCACCCAGTTTGTGATACTTTGTTATGGCAGCTCTAGGAAACTAATACAAACTCTGACTATGCCTCTTACTAGCTGGTTGGCCTTAGGCAAGCTGCTTAAATCTCTGAGCCTCAGTCTTTTCTTCTTTAAATGGGCACAACAAATCTACTTCAGACCCCTTTCTCTTTTCCCATCATCATACATCCAATCTATTTCCTCAGAGTCCTTTGCAGGTAGGTATGGCCAGGTGGCTGAGTTCTGGCCACTGGACTATGGGGGACAGTGATGTGTCCCCGCTGACCCATAAACTTTTCATGCAGTCCTCCACACAAGCCCTCGCTTCCCCACCTGCCAGGAGAGAATGGTGAAGCCCTGGGAGGTGAGAGTTACAAGATGGAAAGAATGTGGGTCCCTGATTGACTGCAAGGGGGTCCCACTTGTGGAACACTGCATTGAACTATTAGAAGAAATACTGAGGTTGTTCACAAATTCAGTTACCATACCCTGAGGAATAGAAATACTAGTCACATAGTATGCTCACGAGGCATAGAAATATGATGGTAGGCCGTTAATAACCAGTTTGTAATATCATTACTACTCTTTCTAACTGCCACAGCACCTAACACAGAGCCTGGCATAAGTAAGGACACACACACACACAAAATGCCTACTGAATTGTTGTCACTCAAAGAGCACTGGTGTCAAGAGTCCTTGGTTCTCGCTCTGCCCCAACCTTCTGTGCCTCAGTGTCCTTGCTTATCAAATGAAAGAGTTAAGTGAGCTCAAACATTGCATATATGCTACAGCTCACTTTTGCCCCTGCAAACACTCTGCCTCAGAATCCTTCTCAACACAGCCCTGCTAGTAGCCCCTCCCCGTTGATCTGAGTTGGCCATCCAAATGATACACATTAGCCATCTCTGACCACCTGTGACACAGTTTTGGAATTGACCTGCTTTCATATCTGTTCTGAGGATAAGACTTCAGTCCCCAAACTCGAGCTTACAGGAAGATTCACATTTAGCCTTTTCTACAAATCATTTTAATTTTGAAGTCTGGTGCCCTAATACTGCAATGCTGGCTGGAAATGTAACCCTAGTCATGCATGGCCAGGAGCTCTTCCTCCCGGGCAGAAATTAGGCAAAGGGCCCTGTGTCTTACATAAGGTGTAAGGGGAACACTCAGGCCTCGGCAGCTCTGCATGCTACAGGTAGAAACACTATGCATAGCCTCAGTCCTTTCAGGCGTCCCACACTCTGCCTCTGTCCCGCAATGGGGTTGGAAACCTGTGAGGAGGCTGAAAACCACCCAGCCATTCCTGCTGGGGTCTCTGTAGGAAGAGGCAGGTCCCCCAGCTACTTGCAAAACTGGCAGTCAGTCTCCCCTCTGGTCTGGGAACATCTCCGGGGAGCCAATGAAGCTCCCTCCTCTCTTTTCCTGTTTCCCTCGGGACTGTCCTGTCTTCTTCCTTCCTCCTCCCACTCTGAGCATCATTGCCTCAAGGTGGCTTTGAAAAGGAAACCCAGGGGGAAAATAGTCTTCCAGGCTCCTCCTCTTTCCTCCCGGCCACAGCTACCCCTGAGGGCAGAAGGCCAGCAGCTGCTGCTGACCTGGGAAGAGTGAAAAGTATGCATATCTGGGACTAAAATCCTATGCAGATTCTACTTGAGAAATGTCATGTGAGTAAAGCCACCAGGGTGTTTAGGTGTCAGCGTGGGGGCTGTAGAAACATGGGCCCCTAAGTCCTTTCTGTGGAAGCCTAGCCTTGCAGGCTGGGTTGGCTCTCCCCGGAGATTTTTGGGCAGTGTCTGCACTGAGCTTTCACTTCCCACCAAATGCCAGTGGGAGGCAGAACCAAACATGGTTTGTGGCAATGTTTATGCTACAAGCCCTGGTATCACATCACATGAGGTGTCGGGTGGCCTGTGCAACACAAGTCATTGTGTAATAAATGCCAACATTTGTAAACAATTTACCACTTTTACAAATGTTACTCTCACTCCCATTCGGATATGTTCTCTTAAGAGGGACTAAAAGGACTAGTGGCATTTTACAGCCACTCCCAGGAAATTCCACAGGACCCTGTGAGAGAGACCCGTCTCCAGGGCTCAGGTAGGTTCAAACTGTGTCCGGGGACTGGAGGGCATGCATCTGTCAAAGGGGAGACCACCCCTCAGTCCCAGCTGTGGACTATTTGTGGGAGAGACTTCCCGTTTTCCTAGAAAAGGCAAAAATTCTGCATTTTTCATAGGCCATTTTCTGACTTTTAGATTGTTGGTAACTGGTTTACAGTTTTTAAAACACTGTGATCCAAACGGAATCCAGTGGGATTGGGTGGAACCTATGCGTCTGCCAGAGCCTAGGAAGCAGGTGAAACTCCCAGCCCTGGAACAGGTGTTGGGCTGGTGTTTTGCGGACTGTGTGTGTGCATGGTGTGTGCGGAATATCGGGAGGCTTAGGTGAGAACAGGTGAGAGTAGGGAGTGGGGTTCTTTAAGGTTTTGGGTAAGTTCACCTCCTCCTTGAAGCCACCCTGTCGTCCCCACTCCCCATACCACAGCCATACCTCACCCTCAGGCAAACTCACTCTCAGTATTTCACGTTCCTATTCATTGTTGGTGTGTCTAAGTATCACGCAGAGTGTCGAGGTCAGTACACTGTATCATCTCGCACATGAATCAGTGAGCACACCGAGGACAGCAAGAATGAAGGAACGAATGACTTCTAAGCGGAGTGTCTCCTAAAGGCAAGAGCCCTGCTTGCCTCTCTGCACATCTACTCCTGGGTGCAGAAGGCACTGTCATGCACAGTTCAGGGGAGCAGTACACTCCCCCAGAGCCAGGCTGCCGCGCCCAGGACAACGCGGTTGACATGACGAGGCAGATAGGACAGGACTGGCCATGGCAGGGCCACACTCCCCACCTACTGCACAGCATCACCCCCCTGGGGGCCTAGGGTGAAGAAGGCACTCTCCTTCTAACTCAGTTCTAGCCTACTTGACAAGCACAGGCCGCACAGAAGAGCCAGCACGACAAAGGCTGCTGCAGCTGCCTCTCCTTGCTGCCCTGCTGGCTGTGTTGGGAGACCGATGCAGGGACAGAGCACGGCCCACTGTCAGACGGCGTGAGAGCACTACTGTCCCCTCACCTCTGCCCAACCCTGCCGGCCACTGCTCTGGTGTCACCCCTGAGCAAGTGACTTATGAGCTCTGTGCCTTAGCTTTCTTATCTGCAAATTGGGGGTAATTTAGAACCTGCCTCTCAGTACTGATGTGAAGATGAAATTGTATGGGGCTTGAACAGTCCTTGGCCGAGGCCTAGCACATATGATGTGCTCCATAAAATGCACTGTTAGGAGTCTCATTGTTCCACCTCTTCACACATTGTTTCATTTGACCCAAAAAGGCTATGAAGCATCACTCGCACCCATTTTAGAGATGTTTCAACTGAGGCCGAGAAGCTGTGGGAGCACCGGCATTTTACCTCGATTCCTCTGACCCAATGCTGGCAGCCTCCCAGCGCTAACAGTTGACTGTCTTCCATCCCAACACCCTGTCTCGTGGCACCCTGTCTTGTGTGGCTTCTGCATGCTCCCTGTGTGTTGGTCAGTCTTGCCCCCACCCCCAGCTCTGCATCTGTCCCCACAGTCACGACTTACCCCACACACTCCACGTTGCTCACCACAGAGCAGGCAGGCAGGAGCACCCCGTGAAGATTCCCTGATGGGCCAGAGGCCTGAAAACCCTGGGATCCCACCCACAGAACCCTGTTTATTGATTTTCCAGTGCAGTAGGCCTGGAGTGGAGCTGAGGACTTTGCGATTCCAACACACTCCCCAGTGAGGCTGAGGTCGCTGGTCTGAGTTACAGCCAGTGAGATAGGTAGGCCTGAAAACTGTTTAGTAATCAGACCATGAGGAAGACAAACAAGTAGGTGAGACAGGGAGAGCATGCACTGCACGTAGGCTGGTCAGTGAGGGTGACAGAGAAGAATGAACTGTGCCAAGAGGAGGCAAAGCATTTCAGGCAAAGGGAACAGCATCTGCAAGGACCTGAGGTAGGAAGAGCTGGTTCCATGGACTGAGAGAAGGTCAGTGGCTGGGACACGGTAAATAAGGAGAGTGGGGCAGCTTCAGTGGGAAGGGAGCTGGGCGCATGGCTGTCTGGCTGGGTGACACTTCCCAGCCTCCCTTGCACATGGCTGAGTGCTGGAAAGTGGGTAAAAGTGATGTGTACCACTTTTGGCCTGGCACATTAAGAACATTCTGGTTTCTTTTCCTGGACAGGTGAGAGGAACAGTGGCCTACTGAACCTTGGAGCCTCTCTGTTACAGCAGCTGAGCTTCCTATGGCTCGCGGAGGCCCATCTCACCTTGCCCCAGCCTGGAGTCCCGGCTATTAAAGACTGGGCAGGAAGAGGACTCCTGGATTCCAGCTCTGTCCTGTGTGTGACGGCCCACAATCACATGTCTCTCTGGGGCTGGGGCTTGCAAACTGGCTCCAGGATCTCTTAGACCAGGGCTTCTCACACTTCAGAGGGTGGGGAGCGTCAGAATATCCTGGAGGGTACAAGAGAGCTCACTGAGCCCCACGCTCAGAGTTTCGGATTCAGGGAGTCTGGGGCGGGACCAAGAAGCTTCATTTCTCACACGTTCCCAGGCAATACTGCTGCTGTGGCTGGTCTGGGATGTTTTCAGAACCACTGCTGAGGTCATGCTAGTCATGAACTAACATAACTCAGAGTGTAAGCGCCATATGGTTAGAGCCTGCCTCCAAGAGGTCAGAAAAATTCATTCAGGCCTGCCATTTAAAGGCTTAGCTAAGCAATGGGCATGTCCCTCAATACCCTGCTGGCTAACAATCACCATTTGGAGAGTCAGAAGTCCTAAATTCCAATCCCAGCCCTGGACACTGGGGCCAGATTACTCACCTTCGACGGGGGCCGTCCTGTGCTTTGTAAGGTGTTTAGCAGCCTCCCTGGCCTCTCCCCACCGAATGCTGGTAGCATCTCCCCAGTTATAACAATCAAATATGTCTCCAGACATTGTCACATGTTCCCTGGGGAGCAAAACTGCCCCTGATTGAGACCCATTGCTCTGGAGTAGCAATTCCCCACCTCGGCTGCACAGTGAAATCGCCCGATACTTGGTCTCCCCCAAGACACTGACTTAACTGGGTGCAGCCTGGGCATGGGGGTTTGTAAAAGCTCCCCCGGGGGTTCTGATGGGCAGCCAGGGTAGAGAACCGTGCACTAACTCTTCCTGGGATGCCAGTTGTCATGGTGTGGGAGAGAGGCAGAAACTGGGGGCATCATGCCATATTGCACTGGAGAAAGGGGTTCATTCTACCAGCGTGGTGATTCAACAGGCCTGATCAAATGTACCCATTAAAGCCAGGACAAGGACAGGCTCTATGTGTCCCAGGACGTAGGCCTACATCAGAACATAAATATTCTAAGACGTGTGTGCCTGACTGGCCTCTGCCTTCTTTCAGTTAGTCCAGGTCCCAGGTGAACCAGAATTAATCCAACAGAACAGGCGTCCTGATTAAAGTAACCAGCACGGCCCTAGGGAACCCATTTCTTCGCCTTTAAAACAGGATTAGATTTAGGTGACATCTCAAGGCCTTTTGGGCCTGTCCCTCTGAGGCTCTCTATAAGTGAAGGCACTTTGACAAGTTACTGGAAACGAGTCCAGTGTGGCCCATTCTCCAGCTGCCAGAAACCCTCCCCGCTTGGTCTCCACAAAAATCACCAGCTGGCGACATGGCAGTCTAGGTGAGGCTGGCATGGAAGACACTGTCCCCAGCTGAAGCAAGGTCTAGAAACACCCAATCCTAATGCACCCTTCCCAAAGAGGACATTTTCTGGCCTCAACACCCCCCGGGTGTGGGCAGCCTGTGCTTGGGCACCTCTCAGCCTGCCCAAACTTCTATATGGTACAGCATATTGTTTTCCCTGCACATAAAAGCCCTCTCTCTTAGTAAGGACTACATTGTCTTTACTTGGCTCAGAGAGGGTAAGCAACTTGCCCTGGGTTGCCCAGCAAAGTGGATGCAGAAGAAGGACCAGAAGTGGGTCTTCCTGCCTCCCAGGTCAGGGCCATCTCAATTGAACCGGCAGAGTTCGAGCGCCTACTCTGCACGAAGGCCCGCAGCAGCCTGGCCGGCTCTGAAGCGCAGGAGACTGTTTATGCAAGCTGACAGCTCTGATCCGCCAAAGGCGCCTGCTTCCAGCTCAGCCTCTAATAATAGTTCTTCGGCGGAATTCCTCCCGTCTTGGTGGGAGTGGAATATTTAGACATATCAAAGATTCTTTCCCCTTCTTTCATCGAGCCAACAGTGATATGAAAGGAGTACAATGAAAAGACAGGTCTCTATGACAAGCTTCAGAGAGCAGCCAATTCCCTGACATTCTTCAAGACTCCAACTGACTCCACGCTTCTCTGACGGGAGTCAGGGTGGTTACATAATAATAACACCTTCCATTTCTATGTGCTATTGTGGGGCTTTCACATGCATTAGCTTATTGAGCCCACAAAGCATCCTGGAGGTGGGCAGGGCAGGGGTCCTTCTCCCTGGTATACAAATGAGAAAATTGCAGTGCAGAGAGGTTAAATGACTTGCCTAAGGTCACAGAGCAAGTTAGTCGCTAGTCGCAGAGTCTGGCAGGCAGGGAGTCTGGAGAGCTCTGAATTCTAAATGGCCTTCCCTGAAACGGACAGAAGGGCCTGTGCTGGGGAGGGGGGTGGGCCTCGCCTGTCCCCCCGCCTCTCTCTCCCTCACATTCCCTCCCTTCTCTGAGCTCCAGCTAAAGTTCTCATCTCCAAATATAGTCACATTGGGGTTAGGGGACAGTTACATTCTGTCCCCTCCATCTGGCATGCCCCTCCCTGCTCCCTCTCGCCCATCTGTCTGACTAGTTCCCCCTCACCCTCTGCACCTGCCTCCAGCACCACCGCCTCCTCCAAGGAGCCCCACCTGATACCCACCTGCCTGAGCCAGGTGCTTCTTTTTTGTGCAAACCTCTCTTCTGCCCTGTAATGCTCTGTATTGTAATCAGCAACCTTCCTCTCCACACTGTGAGTCCCACTATATTAGTCCGCTCAGGCTGACATTAGAAACGGCCGCAGACTGAGTGGCTTAAACAGTAGAAATTGATTCTCTCACAGTTCTGCAGGCTACAAGTTCAAGATGAAGGTGCAGTCAGGGTGCTTTCTGGTGAGACCTCTCTTCCTCACTTGTAGGTGGCCCCCTCCACGCTTCTCACATGGTCTCTCCTCCGTGCACTCTTGGAGAGGGAGCGATCTCTGGGGTTTCTCCCTCTTTTTTGTGGACAACAGTCCTATTAGATTAGGGCCCCACCGCCATGCAACCTTAATTACTATCTTACAGGCCCCATTACCAAATACAGTCACACTGGGGATTCAGGTTTCACCATATGAATTTGAAATGGGGCAGGACGGGCACAGTTCAGTCCATAGCACCCCTCAAGGACAACAACCAGGTCTGGCTCTCTGTCAAGTGTCTAGCCAGGGCCTGGCCCACAGTAGGGCTGGACGAATGCCGCGTGTAGGCGACCCTTTTTACAAGTCCCTGACATGTTACCCAGCATGTGCTTGGGGATGAAGATGGGGAGCTCACTGTTTCATTGCTGGCAACTCTATCATGACTCCACGGTGAAGCACAGAAGAGCAGAGGAGATTACAGGTTAAAAATCCTGAGCCCAGATCTTCCTACTGAAGTCACTAGAAAAGTCCATCCCTTTGAAAAGAATGTCATTCTTCCTGCGAGTCTTGCCTCTTCTAGGTTCATCACCTGTAGGCCACCTAACTGCCCCATAAGTGTCTACCCCGACCATCCCCTCACCTGCATCCCCCTGCCAGATCGGTGCAAGGGTCGTGGACAGAACCAGACACAGCACCACCCCTCTGGAGCCTCTTCTTCCTCACTGCCACAGGAAACTGCAAACCTTCTTCAGTTCTTGAAGGCTAGAACAAGACCAGCCCTAGGAGGTGATCTGTTCGCTCAATCAGCAGCTGCCTGGTGCAAATGGTCAGTGCAGATGCCACCTCTTCCAGGAAGTGCTCCTGATTTCCTCTTCAGTGCTCCCAGAACACCAGCACCCCCTTTTCAGGGATAGCACATTTCCCATTCCAGTCTACATTTTTCCAGTTACCTCCCCTACCACTAGAGCCTCTGGAGGGCAGAATCTGTGTCATGTTCATCTCTGTGACTCCGGCACCCAGCTGTGTTGGCAGGTCTTTTCCTGAGGCCCCAGGAACCACAGTTCCCGTTGCAGGGAGCTGTTGCCTTAGCAAGGGTGTGGGCAGGACCAGCCCCTGGAGAGCTCACATGGGCCACCACCCCAGCCTCCCAAACACGGCCACACACAGGGCCTTACCACTTACCCGCTGCTGAATTTTAACAAACACTCCAAGAGATAATGGTTAATTTCACAGAGCCGTGAGTGGAGGCTGTTAAAATGTTAATATTATTTAAATTGTTTTACATTTTCGACAGTTTGAGCCACAAATATAAATGTTTTCTGTGCTTTCCACAGAGCTGAGCTCACAAAAATGATTGATGAGGCACCGAACACGGAATTTCCCACTTTAAATTAAGAAGCGCAACGTGAAAGCAATGAGAAAAATGTGATCCCCCACATGCAGTCCCCACTGGCTCCCGAGGCCAAACACCTCAGCGTGGAGCCTGGACCAGGTGACCTGTCCGCCGGGTCCCTAGGGGCTGTGAGGCCCCAGGCCGCTCACTTCCCCTCCTGGGCCTAATGTCCTCATCTGGGGGCAGGATAACAACTACCAGCAAGGCTTTGCAAAGGTTCCAAGTGCCGTGGGCTTGCACTTGGGGGCTCTGAGGGCTCCCTCTGCACTGTGCCACCTAAGCTCACCTCAACGATCGGAGGGTGCTAGTTTACACAGTGTGCCCATGGTGACACACCCAGAACTGGGGGTGTCTGTCTACCATTAAAGCCAGTATTCTAACCATCATGTTGAGATGAAAAGTGCCTGCCTCATAATAGTGATGACTAAGGAATGGTGGTTTGCTCCCCTCCTCACGGCCCCCCTCCCTCACATCCACACCCGACACTGCAAACCCTCACTCCCTAGGCCTCCACTTCACCTCACTGGTGAACTCTCAGTGTCTGTCAGGTCTAAATTTGGCTAAGTCCAAAGGAGGGATAAGCCCAGGCTGGGGGGACGGGTGGGGGGTGCATGGAGAACTGCCTTGCCTTGTGCTCGCCAGTGACGCAGGCCTCACAGCCCTCCTGACTGCAGAGCCCAGCCCCACCCGCCAGCCCCACCTCCGGCTCTCGGAGAAGCTCCAGCCTGGCCCTGGCCTGTGCCCAAGGGGGATGCTTGGGGTCCCTGCTCAGTCTGCAGAGGGAGCCCTACCTTATCCTCTTCTTGGGACACATCACGGGGTTCAGTGGTGCACATGCGTTATCTCCAGGACTTGTGTCCACACGTTTCCAACAAAAGAGTTCCTATTATCCCTGTGTGGCATGTGAACCAACTGGGGCGTGGAGAGGCTGAGCCAGAGGACACACAGCTTGTAAGCTGGGCATCAGTTCTAACCCCAGGTGTTCAAACTCCAAACCACGCTGCTTCCTCCTGCTGGATGCCCCCGGGGTCTGAGCCCCTGACCCCCCACACACACCTTCAGGGCCCCATCTTTGCCTTATCTGGCATCATTCATTGATTCATCATGTCAGTCATTCATCATGTAGGGCTCACTCTGTGGGAATAGCAGTGAGGGGAACACACTCATTGCTTCCCTAGATGTGACAGTCAACAGAGGGTGACAGACGAGCAGGGAAGCAACTGGGGACAGTGTGGTTTGTGTCATGGTGGAAGGAAGCACGTAAAAGGGCTCCACAGCCCAGCCTGGTGAATCAGGGAAGGCTCCCCGGGAAAAATTCCACCCTGGTGTGGGTCTGAATGAATGAGCTGGGCGATGAGGTGCAAGGTGATGCTCCAGCTAAGAGCAGAGCAGGAGCAGAGACCTCCGGGTGAGCAGGGAGGCTGGCTGGCCGGGCAGCGGTGAAGACAGCAGGGGCCTGGAGAGGTGAGAGGCCCTGCGAATCACGCTAAGTCAGGCGTATGGACTTTATCCCGTGAAGAGGTGAGGTTGGCTTTTAAGCAGAGGAGCGAGCGAGCAGACATGGGTTCCAGAACAGTCCTTCTGGCTATAGTGGGGAGAAGAAACTGGACACCGGCAAGGTGAGGCCGGAGACAGACAGGAGGCTGGGGCAGTCCTCCAGGAGTTGGCCATGACATGGGAAAGGGGGCTGTGTTATGGATTTAAGGACAGTTAGCAGAGAGAGCTGAGAGACTGGTGACTGGCTGAATGGGGGACCAAGGCGGAGGGAGGAGCAGGAGGGGCCCAGTTCTGTCTGGAGTAACTGCGTGGACAGCTGTCCTGTTCCCCGTCCTGTGCTGGGGTCCTCAGACCTTCCTTGGCCAAACCCCCACTGGTCACTGACCACCAAGTACATGTGACCCTCTGGCTCCACCTTCCTGTGGAGTACCTGTCCTCCCCACCCACCCCAGAGTCCTGGGCTCACACCCAGGGCTCAGTTGGCTCTAGCACCTTCAGAACAACTGTGAGCAAGTGACCAAACTTTCTTGAACATCAGGTTACACAGCTACCCAGGGGTAGTAGTACTGTACCTGTTGGTGGTCCTGGGGTTCAAGGAGATAAAATATGTAGGGAGCTTAGGTCTGCCCAGAATACACTAAGCATTCAAGAAATGGTGTTCTTGGTTATCGTGACGCAGCCAACCCTGAAGTTCCTTCTCGGGTCCCTGAACAGGGGAAGAGGGCAGCCCACAGGCACGTGCATGGCCAGGTGCTGGCCCCTCTCCCGCCCTCTGCTTCCTGAGCACCAGCAAATGCAGGCTGCGGCCGCTCTCTGGGAGCAGGTCGGGCAGGCAGGCGGAGGGGGTGGCCATGATGGATGACTTTTGGCAGTTCTGTGACGCGTCACACGTCTAATAGGAGTCAGCCGAATGAGCCCGCCCTTCCCACACCACAGGTCGGGGGTTGGGGGCCCTCCGCTCCTGCCTTGCTCATGTTCCCTGATGTTCTGGGAGCACCAAAGGCATTTCGGTGCTTTGCTGAGGGAGGGAGGGAATGCCAGATGAAGCCGAGACCTCTTCTCCTCACCTCTGACGAGGACACAATCCTTCAGGAGAGGAAAGGGAACTGGGTCAAGCTCCCTCAAAGGCAAGAAGGCAGAAAGCAATTCCAGCACCCGACGTCTGAGCTCACCTCTTCCTGGCTGTGCAGCCTCAGCGTGATTCAAAACCACTCCAGGCCTCAATTTCTTTTTCTCAAAAATGGGGATAAAAATAATAATGATCTTTACTTCACAGGGCTGGTGTAGAATTAAATGTGGAAACACATACAAAGAGCTAGAATGATACTTGGAACACAGTAGATGCTCAGTCAGCACTAGCTTTAAGAGCAGAGGAAAGAAACAGGGATGAGACACTCTTGGCTGCTGTCCTGCCCTACTGCTGACATGCTGTGTGACCCCGAGTAAGTCCCCTGCCCTCTCTGGTCCTGGGTTTCCTCACTCTGGACTAAGGATTTTGGTCTCCACAATGTCCAAGGGATCCTCTTTGCTAACAGTCAGGGTCACACCTGCCCTTGACCAACAAGGACCAATATACCTGGGCTCAGGGTGGCTTACCTAGAGAGCCTTCTCCATTCTGGTTTCCCTTGAAGACAAAGTCAGCCTCTGATGAGCAATGATGTCCAGACTGGAAAGCAACAAAGAGAGCCTGGCTTTCATCACCTCCCACCTTTCTGTCCTCCTTTTCCCCAGCTCAGCACCTCCCCTCAGTTCCCCTCCTGCAGGCTGGCGTCCCTGACCCTCCTCCTCCACCCATTCTTACCGCCAAGCCTTTTGTCGACTCCCCCTGCTCTCCTGCTCTCCAAATCCTTCCCGCCCCCTCAAGCCCAGTTCAGTCCACACCTATTCCAGGCAGACGTCCTGCTCAAACCGACACTCCCATTCCTGGGACCCTCAAAAGACAGATGGTCAGCATTGTTTTGTTGTTTTGTTTTTGGGGTTTTGTGTGTGGTTTCTTGGGGGGGAGGGTGAGTGCAAGATAAAAGTGGGGCAGAATTGGGCAGAACAAGATAAGCAAGGTGGGGCAGAGCTGTTGAGCAGACACCGAGTGCCAGCCCCAGAATTGTGCGTCACGTCCAACAAGACGTTAGTGGGGATAGGGCACTCCATCACAACAATATACCTGTATGGGGTACAGCCCACCTGCCAGACACGTCTCATTCAGCTGTACAACCCATTTTGTAGATGAGGAAAACAGAGGCTCTGGGTAACTGGCACATGGATTAGAAAGTGAGTAAGTGGTAGAACCAGGGTTCCCCCTGAGGCCATTCACTCCAGGGCCCACACCACTTAAGCACAGTCACAGGCTCTTAAGCCGCCCTCTCCAGACAGGTCTGTGGCCAGAATCCACAAGGAGATAAGGCTGGAAGCTCAGAAACACAGCTGATCCTGGATGAGCACCATGAGCTCACCCAGGGAAGACAGTGGAATCATCCCACCCTCCTCCTTGCTGGGACCCTTTTATTAAGGAAATGTCCTCCCCTGGGCTAAACCACTCAGCCTGTGACAATACTGCTGCAGTGAACTTAATAGGCACTCAAAAAGACTACTTTTAGAACATTTTGTTTCCAAAGGAAATGTTTCTAAAAGCATGACAGGCAAGGTTTGGGCTGCCAGGACGTCCCGTTGCTACAGGGGTCACCACCATGCACCCCTTTCCCTCCCTCACCCACAGCAACTTGACAGAGCGTTGCTCTGGCTGCAAGGCGATTTCTGAGAATGCACAGACTCTCCCACCTCCCCCGTGTAGAACACCACCAATATGGGGTGTGGGTTCACCCCTTCAGCTGCTGGCTGCCTGGATTTCTAACAGCCAACTTCGATTCTCTTTCCTCCCTCTCCAGCACCTCTCTCTCCCCCAGTAAATAGCCCTAAGCTGGCTGTCCTGATAAACTGGGGGCTTAGGGACCTTTTTCAAGTGCCTTGTAAATGGAAGTGTCTCAGACCGACAGCTCTCAGTGTTCAATGAGATTATATTTCTTATTTAAATAGCTGATTGGAGGATTGGTTTCAAAGTAAGATGCTGTATGCCCATGGCCTCCTCTGGGCTCCTGGGGAGAAGCAATATTGTGCGGCATTGTATAGCGGCGGAGCCTCTCCTTCGAGCTCCTGCTCCCATTCAGATGCCTCCAGGATGGGGGGAGCTGGCTGGTGGGGGATAAAAGCCTCCTCCCCTCCTGGTTTGGGGAGCCGGAGATTATGCCTTTCATTGGAGAGCGCCTTCTCCAGGGCTCCCCACCACGCTCTGCACCAGTTGTCGCCCCTCTCAAAGCAAAGGGGAGATAAAAGGCAATGTGTTCGCTTCATCCCACCTCCGGGGAAAGCTCAAATCAGTCTTTTGTCAGAGGAGGATAAGCGCCACCATTTTAGGAAGGGTTGTTGTTCAGCGAGCTCTGCTGGAAGGTTTTGTGCAGGCTCTCCCCCCATTTGTGCCCATGGTTTCCCTGGTTCCCATGCTGAGCCCTGGTGGGCTGTCGCATGCTTTCTTATTCGGTACCCCCGCCCAGCCCTGCGAGGGATGGCATCATCTTGGGTAAGCAGGTGACCTTTGGGAAGGGCAAGGTTTGACAGGACCAAATTCTGCCTGAACTATGCTGTGCAAATCCTGCACGAGCTGGAGCTCTTTGCTTAGAGCAAATCTGTACTTAATTGTGTGTCAAAATAACATATTAGTAACAGCAGCGTCTGGACTGTGTGCAATTCCTCTCCTTTCAAGCCTTTGTCTGCCTGGGGCCGGAGGGGCTTGTCAGGGCATCTCTGAGACAAGCTGGTGGCCCCATCAAAAGCAGTCCCAGAATCTCAGTGACTGGCCCCGAGCCCTGGACAAGATAAAAGGCCAGTGGTGGCCTTGCAGGATGCCCAGCTCTGTCTGCAGGGCTGGGTGGGGCCTCTGATCTTCATTACTGGCAGCTGCAGCACCGGGGCTGCTGGTTTGGTATGCCAGGCACATCCAGCGCCTCATGCATCCAGGGACCGCAATCAGGTAGGTGATGGGGATGCAAGTCACATCGCCTGGACCACTGCCGCAGTGAACTGACTCATGCTGCTACTGTGAGGCTGGGAGAAGGGACATCGGGGCCGGAGACCAACCAGCCGGGCTTTACTACACAGCTGCTGTTGTCAAGCTGGAATATTCCAGCCTCTTCTATCCCCTCGCTTTCTGCTGAGCCGGTGCTGACTACCTACCTGCAAAGACAGTGCTCATTCTGGCCCCTGGCTCTGGCTGAACAATGGCATTATGCGATGCATAAAGAGTACCCGGGCAACAGAGACAGGCATGGCTTAATTCGCTCAGTGCCCAGTGGCTTTTGAACGCCTCTGCATTCAGCTTTTATCCTGAGCAGCCCTGGGCCTCCCCTACCCTTTATTTCTCATCCCTCCCCATCACCAGCTTCCCTGGTTCCTGCACAGGTCGGCAACGGAGCCGATGGCCATGAAAGGAGGAACACAAAGGAAAAGGAGACAAGAGCGCTCTCTAAGTAAGAAAGACTCCTGGCTGCGGGTCAGGGGACCTGGGGTTTGGACTCAGTTTGGCCATCACCTCCCTGGGCGGCCTCAGCACATCCCTTCCCAGCTCTGAGTTCTAGGTCTGGGTCTGCAAATAGAAGAGATGGGAACGATGTTAAAAAGGGCTTTTCCAACTCTGACATTCCATGATTTGGATACACACAACATTGTTCTGGCCTCATTTATTGATAATGAAGGGTCCTCCGGCGTATCAGAGATATTCTCCTTGACTGTGACCTATAACGAGGCCACAGGTCACGACAGTAAATGAGTGAAGCCAGCCAGGTAACACCCGCGGCACACTAGTGCCCACCTGACCCATGGAGAGCAGAAGCCACTGCTCAGCTTCAACTTGCAGTTGCCTTGTAAGACTAAGAAGCCCAATCTTGTGAGGTTTCCAACTTTTACAAAAAGAAACCTGAAATGTGGAATTTTATGCAAAGTCTCACAGTTTTAAAATTTCTTATAAACATGGGAGGTCAAACAAAATCTATCAGGGACTTTATCTGCTCGATAGGCTTCCAAATGATAAAGTCAGGAACTGACAGGGCTACTGGGTATCTCAACTCATTATATAGAGCCCTGGAGTTGTACAATGGGTGTTCCTGGGACTCGACAAATTAACTAGGCAAGGTGTCCCATGCTGTTTGGATAAAAGAAGAGAGAAAAGCAAAGGGGAAGGGTGGAGAGGGGAGGAGGGGAGGGGAGGAGCCCAGTACCTTCAGATATCCTGCCATCTAACATCTGGGCTAACTGGATGGTCCCCTTTCCAGAAGAGAGGGAAATACACCATGGAGCCTCTGGATCTCATCTGCTCACGACCCCTGTTACCCAACCAAGTAAGGCCAGATGATACATGATACACGTAGATTCCCAGCACCAACACCCCTGTGTGGCTGAGGAAATGATTCTCCTGCCTAAGTTTCCACCTGTCCGTCCAGACACTAGGTCCCTGCAGTTTGGGGTCTCAGCCTCCAACTCCTGCCTCCCTGACGCCAGCCCTCCCAGCAGAGGGCATCTCCAGGCGGTGTCACATTAAGATCCCAGGACCTGGAAGCGACTGCAGGAAATCGGCAAGCAGATCTCTGCCTGTGGAATCCAAATTGGTCGTGATGTCCCATCAACCCAGTTTATAAAAACATATCCTACGGAGGAGATGCCACCTCTTAAGAACATACCCGGAGGCCTCTGAAGCCACAAGCTCATATTATTCCAACAAGTATTGAACGACTAGTATTTGCCAGCAGTAAGGAAAAACACTCGGTACAAAGATCTCCTTGAGGGCCGGGAGAAAAGACAAACTCAATTCTCGTACACACATTCAGTTCGATAACAACCAGGGCGCAGGCAGTCCGGGGCTGCATACACCTGTCTTCTCTCCCGTGAGAGGGATCGCTATATTACAGCACCAGACTTGCTGTCAAGAGCATCTTCACCAGGCACAGTGTTGATGTAGGAGGCACGAAGCTTACTGCCTGCGCGTCACTGTAATACAAAATCAAAAAACCTTTGTAGGACATGGATCCGATTGCCATGGGAGGTGAGAGGAGAAAGGGGTGATATCTGACCTGTTTTCCACACATACAAGTGGAGGTGGAGGAAGAGGGCCCCTCCTCCCAAAAGTGGGGGCATCAGAGAGAGCGAAGATGGGGGTGAATGCAGAGACTGGGAGGGCTTGGATGGTCTGTTGGGCGAGTAGTCCCAACCTCCAGCACGGTTCAGGCTGGCTGGCGCCATGGGGACGTGGAAGGAGAGAGTTGGAAAAAAAGTAAGAGAGGTTGATTCGGGCTCAATCATGATGAGCCCTAGGCAGACAGAAGAGTTTGGGTTTTATTCTGTAAGCAGTGGAAGCCATTGAATGTTCATGGAGGGAGGGATTCCATTATAACTGGGTTTCAGAATGAGCCCCTGCTGGCTACATGGAGAGAAGACTGGGAGCTAGGAGAGCGGCCAGGAGACAGAAACAGCGTGACTGCCTGAACCACGGCAATAGTGACGGAGTCGAGAAAAGGAGATGATACAGAGAAAGAAGGCAAACAGGTGGCTGGCCATGGAGATAACGATCAAAGATGACTGTCGTGTCAGGAAGGATGATGGCGCCACCCTCAGAAGGAGGGGGAAGAATGGTTTGGGAGAGAAGATGGTTTTAGACGCAAGCTCTGGATGAATGATCAGTGAGCAACCTCGGGGCTTGGCTGTGTGGGTTGGAGGGCCCTGGGAAAGCTTCCATGGGCAAGGGGGTCTGGATGTGGGGAATCCTGGGCAGCATGATTCCCACTGGGGCACCAGGAAGAAGCCACCAGCCCACCAGCACTCCTTAAGTCCCTGACTACTGGGCCTGGGGCCCGGCTCCGAACTCCAGGTTCTAGGGGCCTACGAGGCCCTGAGCGCCTAATGGGGACGGTAAGTATTTGCCTGGTTAAGAGCCCCAACTGGAGGCTTAGACAGATCCTCCACACACAGCAATCGACACATCTTTCATGGAGGGTTTAAGGAGGGGAAACTGTCTCAAGTGATGGCACTTCATACTCAGCACTTGACATTTCCGAGCTACTCCACAGGCATTAGCTAATTAATCCTGGAGTCTGTTTAGCCCCCAAAAGCATTCCCAGAGGCTCCACTTGTACCCCATGTGCGGGAAAGTCACACCCTCCTGAGGCTCGGAATACGAGAGCCGAGAGCCAGGGAGGTAGCCTTGCAGGGAGCCATCGCCCGCTCCCCACTTGCAGGTAACGCAAATGGCTGCCAGGCCAAAGGCAAGGGGGCCTGAGAGATGAGGTTTTTCACTGTGTCAGTGCTTCCTAGGAAAGAGACAGGAAGATGGAGAGACAGACAGGAGACTGATATCTACCCAGTCCCTACTAGTACGGCTCACTATGCACTTTATTCTTCCTGGAACATTTTTGGTGTCTTCTCATTTAACCCTCAAAATGATCTTGTGATAGAGATACGCGTCTTAGGTTGGATTCACACAGGAGGAGTCCCTGAGACAAGGATTCAAATGCAAGCAATTTGGGATGCGATCCCAGGAAGCACCAGTTGGGGAGAGAGAAAGAGAGACAAAGAAAGGACAGAAGACAACAGAGAGTGTTGCGGAGATTCCATCACTGCAGGCAGCGAGTCTCCACCCACTGGGCACCCTGGAGATTTGCAGAGCACACGCCATTGTCCCACTGAGGGCGCAGCAGCTGGGGGATTGGTCCTCAGCTCCCGCCAGTCACAGGTTGACTGTTCCTCCCGGGGCATTAACTCTCCACTACATCTGGCCTGTGACACATGCGTAGTAAAATCTACCCGAAAGCCCTTAGACACATATTCCCAGGTGCTTGTGTCAGATGCCGCCAGGATGGAGTGCACAGAAATGCAGTGCCAAGAGATACAGGCCAAGCACCAGCCACATCCGGTACAGCACCACTTTCCTACTTTCATAGATGAGGAACCTATGGCTCAGATACGGGACCTGCTTGGCCAAGGTCACTCAAGTACAAAGTTGTGGGGCCCACATCGGAACCAAGTCAGTTTGCCTCCAAAGTGTGAGTTCTCTCCTCTGTGCATCACTGTCTTCCAAGTCTAGCTTTTCTCTTTTCCCTTCTTGCTCCTCATCCTTGAGACGTAAAACAAGGGACGGACCTATCTGCTAAAGGAGTCCCCTCTCCCTGAGCCAGTCTCTCAGACACCTGAGTCATCTGAGCAGGTTTCCCTGAGATAAAATCTTGATGACAGATCTGCCTATTGACAAAGTCTGGAACCAATCAGGGTGCCCCTTCCTGGACAGCATGTAGTCTTCCTTTAGCAAGTCCCATCTTCTCCTTGGCCCTTTAATGCATTTGACAACTTCATAAAGTTCAGATCTGCAGGATTTCAAAGGGCTGTCAATTCCCTATCCCAATGCCACAGCTCCTGCTGCTGGGTTTGTGCTCTGGTTTTGCTTGCACAGGCTAGTGGTGAGTGTTTGTCACTGGTTGGAGAACTGAACTTGGCAGGAGAGATTTCTCTGCATTTGGGGTATTCATTTGCCAAGCACCTTTCCCAGCAAAAATGCCAAGGACAGCAGCCAAGTGTGGAGAGGTGCAGACAGCCTGGCAATCGTGAGCCAAATGATCTTTCTGTAGGTGGTTCCCTCTAACCCTGACAAAAAATGCAACAGTTCTCTGCTTTCAGACCCCAGAAGGCACTCTTTACCCCCAACTAGTACTGTCCCATCCGAGTCCAGCCCAGGAGGGAAGCTGGGGGTTAAGAAGGTGGTGGTATGGCCAGACAGAAAGGGGACGGGAACAGGGACCAGGCATGACCCCTAGGTTGGGGCACGTCCTTAGCCCAGCTACCAGGAATAGACAATTCACAGGGAGACAGGAGTGGCAGTGAGTGAGGACGGCCAGCAGTGAGCATCGGGCAGGGGCAGGTACCGGTAATGGGCAAGAGAGTGACCAGAAGTCTCAGAAAGGGAAACAGGCAGAGGTGTGGCACTGGCAGACATAACAGTCATTCTCTTTCACGGGTATGCTGGACATGACCTACACCCTTCTCAAAGGCAAGTGTCAAAGTTTCAGAAACTTTCCAAGTAGTTAAATATTATTAAAAATTAAATTATAGTTTAGTGGTTGCCAGAGGGTAAGGGGGGCGGGGGGTGGGGGGTGGGAGATGAGGGTAAGGGGGATCGAATATATGGTGATGGAAGGAGAACTGACTCTGGGTGATGAACACACAATGGGATTTATAGATGATGTAATACAGAATTGTACACCTGAAATCTATGTAATTTTACTAACAATTGTCACCCCAATAAATTTAATAAAATAAAATTTTAAAAAAATTAAATTATATAAACTTACAATGAAATAATTTATATTAAGAACAAAGGTTAAGGGTGGGAGATGGTAGGTGAGGGTAAAGGGGATCAAATATATGGCGATGGGAGAACTAACTCTGGGTGGTGAACACACAATGTGATATACAGATGATGTTTTACAGAATTGTACACCTGAAATCTATGTAACTTTACTAACAACTGTCACCCCAATAAACTTTCATTAAAAAATAAATATGCAAATAAATAAAATAAAAGCCTTCATGCAATGTTAAAATTAAAGTTTAAAAGTACTCAAAACTTATTTCCTAATTCTCTTACTACATCTTACGATTATCTGTATTGTTGAGTTTATTTACATGTATTGTATCTGTGTGATGGAAATTCTTTGTCACAGTGGCTGCTGTGCAGCTCTTGAAATTACCCATGTTGGTAGTATTTACACCACAACACTGGCAAACTCTAAAAATGTGAGTTTCGCTTTCTTTTTCACGGAAGGCAAGTGTTTACTAGCATTTACCAGCACATGGCTGGTAATCACTACCCTACAGAAAACACTGCCTCCCAGCCTGGGACCATGCGAGAAACCTCATGTTTATTACATCCTAAATTTGGGCAGCACACACGTCTATGGCATGCCAGTTGTTAAAATACTGAATTATTTTCATTTTGGTTGGTAAATAGCTGCTGTCCCGAGCCCCCTGTGTGCCTTCCTTCCTTCAGCCACCCAGCCCCTCCCCCAGTGCCACTAAAGATCAGTGCCTGAGGCAGCTTCAGTGCTGCTGACGGCCAGTGTTCACAATGTGCAGGGTGCCAATATTTTTACCATAATCTCTGCTTACAATTATTTTACAAGTTAGGTATTATTAGTAGCCCCATTTTACAGATGAGGAAACTGAGGCTCTGAGAGAAAGAATCCCAATTCATACCCAGAGTCACACAGCTGGTAAAAAAAAACAGCGCTGAGATGAAGGCTGAGCCCAGCCAGTGTTTCCAACCATGGGCCACACCATTTCTCATCGGCATGGAGGTCGGGGGACTAGTGGCAGGGGCTGGGCTCTGGGAGATGAATAGAGTGAAATGAGGTCTCTGCTGGGTTCAGGGAGGCAAGGGAGGGACCCAGTTATAAAACAGTGGGGCTTGTCTCATGAACAAGGAAAGCCCCAGTTACTAGAATCAGACAACACACTAGAGAGGCACTGGAGCAAGGATGTCCTGGAGGCAAGGGCCCTGAACTCCCGCTACAACTCCCAAGTTCTCAAGATAAGATTGGCCCACGAGGACAGGGTGGTTCAAGCGGCCTCACGGCTGAGCCACTTGCACTATGGGGGCTGCAGTGACGCTGGCAAGGACGGGGAACCAGAGGGCTCTCCACTCCCTTCATCCTTCCCCTCCTGTTTTCTCCCCTCCCCACCCATCTCCTCCTCGGCACTTCCGTACCCAATCTGAGTCCTTGAACTGTGAAGTATAAAATATCATGTCTGCCCTCAGTCAGCCTGTCAGAGCTAAGGAGAAGCTGCATGTGCATATGAACAATATAAACACTAAAGAGTCGATTAACGCAGCACAAATGAGGTCACAAAGCAAGTGGTCATGGCTGAGAGACAGCAGGAAAGCTTGAAAAACCCTGAGCCAGATGCCCTCGTGTGTTAGATATGCCATCTATTGGACAACACAAAGATTTTCTTATTACTATAATTCTCAGAAATAAGGTGTACCATTATAAGACTGAATCACTAAGTTAGCAGCTTTCTGGAAGAAAAATACTGCCACATAAAACATGCAACAATTATAAGAGCCATTCTGATTTCAGAAATGCGCATTGTAAGACAGAAAAATACATTCTCATGTCCAATATCACTAGGACAAGGGATACAGCAAAGAGCCAATCCCTTCAAAGACCCCCCTGAAATTCATTCATTCAGTCGTTCGGTCATTCAACAAACATTTATCGAGAGCCCAGTGCTGGGGACAGCAGTAAGCGCAGACTTGCTCTCCCAGAGCTCCTGGCCAGTAAAGGAGATAATCATTATATTGGTAAAATAAACAAATACGCATGCACTTACAGACAGGGATAAATGCTGAGAAAGTGTTGGATGCTGTGAGAGAAGTTAAAGAGGAAAGACCCACTTGAACCAGGCGGTCATGGACCTCCTCTCTGTAGAAGCCCTGTGCAAAGGAAGGTGGGGTAGTGAGGGCTCCGGGGAGAGGGCAAGGCGAGAGGACAGCCCTCTGGTGGAAAGAGCCCGGTGTGCACACAATACTGAAGGAAAGCCAATCCAGGAGTGCAGAGGGTACGAGGGGAGCATAGCACAGAACCGGTCAGAGAGGTCAGCGGAAGTCAGGTCAGGCACAGCTGTATAGGCCGTGGCAGGGGGTTTTGATTTTAGTCTGAGTGTAACCAGGAGAACTTGGATAAAAATTTTATGCAGGGAAGCGACATATGTTGGTGTAGGTCTTAGAAGGACCCCTCTACCCAGAGGTAGACCCACTGGGGGCAGTGAGAAAAGTACATGCAGGGAAACCAGTGACAAAGCTATTGCAGTGACCCAGGCAAGCTATGTGATGGCTGGAATTAGTGTCATGGCCATAGAGAAGGAAAGAATAGATGGATTCAAGATTCAGAGAGAGTCAAGTATGTTTGCGATTGCTTGAGAATGGGGGAGAAAAGGGTGCTTTCATGGGTGCTGCACTTGGGTAGGTGGAGTTACTGCTAAGAAAAGGGATACTAGTATGTGTGTAGCAATGTCTAATCTGAGGGGAGGTGGAAAACTGCCAGGACAAGAGTTGACATTATAGAAGGCTCAGGAGAGCCTGAGAGAGCAAGTACTGATACTGGATGGAACCCTTCTTAACTGGTTTGTACCCTAATCACAGACACATGGCCGAGGCTACAAAATAAACACCCACAAGTATGTAAGATGAATAAAACACAAGTCGGTGTCATCCTAGAAGGCTTCATGGAGGAGGTTATTTCTCCCCTAGATCTAGGACAAGAGGAAGTTAAATAAGCGAAGAGGATGGGGAAGGCGTACTCTGACAGATGAGACAGTGGAGGCAAAGGTGGCCAAATACAAAAAAGGAGACACTGCAGTCAGCAATCTAGTCCATCTTTTCCCTTTCCCTGGACAGGACAGCAGCTTCCTTGGAGTGCCCTGTCTGCTCCAGGGGTTGCTGGCAGAGTCATCTCCTCCCTTTCTTTTTAAAACAGCATTATTAAGATATAGTTGACATAACACAAACTACACATAATTAAAGTGCACACTTTAATCAGGTTTGACATGTACAGACACTCATGAAGCCATCATCACAATTAAGATAGCAAACATATCCATTGACCCCAGAAGTTTCCTCCTGCCCCTCTCTGACAGCCCCGTCTTATCTCCCATCAACACTGATCTGCTTTCTGTCACTACTAAGTAATATTCCATTGCATGGATATACCATAGTCTGTGTATTCACTCACCTGCTGTTGGACATTTGGGTTATTTCCATTTTGGGGCTCTTACAAATAAAGCTGCTATGAACACTTGTATACGAGTCTTTGTATGGACATATGTGTTCTTTCCTCTTGGATAAATAACTAGCTGTGGACAGGCTAGATCCTAGGATGGGTGTATGATAAAGTTTATAAGAAAGTGTCAAACTGTCTTCCAAAGTGTTGCAGCATTTTGCTTCCCAGCAGCCGTGTGTGAGAGTTCCAGCTCTTCCACGTCCTCGCCAACACTTGGTGTGGTCAGTCTTTTTCATTGTAGCCACTCTAATAGGATGTGAAACAGGATCTCATTGTGGTTTTAATTTGCATTTCCCTAATGACTAATAAGGTTAAGCATCTTTTCATGTGCTTATTATCCATTTGCATAACTTCTTTAGTGAAATATCTATTTAAATCTTTTGGCTGTTTTTAGTTGGTTTGTCTCATTATTATTGAAAGCTCTTTATGTATTATGGATACAAGTCCTTTGTCAGATATATGATTTGTACTCATTTCTCTGTCTGTAGCTTGCCTTTTTAATTCTCTTGACGGTATCATTCAAAGAGCAGCTTTTAATTTTGATGAAGTCCAATTTATTATTTTTTCCATTTATGGATTATGCATTTGGTGTCACATCTAAGAACTCTGCTTAAACAAAGGTCACGATGATTTTCTTCCATTTTCTTCTAGAAGTTTTATAGTTTTAGGTTTTACATTTAGGTTTATCATCTATTTTGAGCTGTTGTTTGTGTATAGTGCAAGTTACGGATCAAAGTTCATTTTTTGCCTATGAATACCCAATTGTTCCACGCCATTTGTTAAAAAGAGACTGTCCTTTCTCCACTGAAATGTC
Source organism: Rhinolophus sinicus (assembly GCF_057876585.1). Taxonomy (NCBI): domain Eukaryota; kingdom Metazoa; phylum Chordata; class Mammalia; order Chiroptera; family Rhinolophidae; genus Rhinolophus; species Rhinolophus sinicus. The sequence goes on along the minus strand of NC_142515.1, from coordinate 54,622,424 downwards.
TTTGCACCTTTGTGAAAACTCAGTCGTCCATATATGTGTGGGTCTATTTCTGCTCCCCCAAGTCCATCCTACTGGTCTGTTTATCTGCTTTCCTGCCCGTACCACACTGTCTTGATTACTGTAGCTCAATAATAAGCCTTAAATTAACATCAGGGAGTGTTAGTCTTCCAACTTAGTTCATTTTCAAAATTATTTTGGTTATTATAGGTCCTTTTCACATCCATATGAATTGTAGAATGAACTTGACAATTTCTACCGTTTCCACGCTGCTGCTCACCCCTTCTTTCTAGTCTGAGTATTTAACAAGAAAACGAATAGGAAAAATCGGAGTTGGGGTTGGTACCACAACTCTGAACAAAGCAAGCCTCAATTGAATTGAAGGAATGCTCTCCATCTCCAAAATGGAACAAGGTTGGTTTTATGCTTCAAAGAAAGCATCCTAGGGTCCAAGGTGACAGACCCATGAGTTCTCAGTGAGCCTGTCTGCTGACTCTGGGCAAGGATAATTGCCCCTTGTTCCTCCATTAGAACATACTTTCATCTTCTCTGGTCTTTCCTACCCATTGGTTATTATTCCTGCCCCTGAGGAGCTGCCAGGCTGTACCTGCAGCTTCTACATTTAAGTAACCACAGAGTCCAGAACAAAACATATTCAGCCCTCAGTGGATGCCAGTGGTCGGGGGGAGACAGAAGGAAAAAGAAATGGGCATGCATACTGGGAAATCCAATGGAGTAAGAATTACTGGGCATTGCTTTAGGCGCTTTAAAGGCTGTTGGAGGGGGGGTGTTAAATAATAACAGCTCCCACGTAGAACATGCTGGGCTCGGTACTCAGCTTTGCTCAGCATGAAATGTCTCAATCAGTCTTCAAAAGCAGCCAGGGAGGGTGGTATAATTATTTTCCAGGTGAATCAAGGCCTACAGAGGTTGAACAACTTGCCCAAGTCGTTGTTAGCAAGTGGCAGAGCCAGAACATGAATCCAGAACTGTCTGATTCCAGCGTCCACACTCTAGACTGAACGCCAGGATGGGTCTGCCTTCAGGGATAGGAAGTGGAAAAGCCCCATAAATGTGTGCAGTCAGATTACTCACATGATTTAATGACCTGCTATTAAGAGCCAGGATGGTACCCAGGACCATCTGACATAGCCATATGTGATACAACACACAGGGAAGATGCCTGACTCTCCTCTAGCCAACTTGGGAAGCCCGATAAGAGAAGGGAGGCCTTCGGTGATGGATGTAAAAACAGAAAGAAAAACCTGGGGTGCCGGTTTCTTTGGGAAGACGGTCATCTGGCAGAATCTTCACCGCTGGAAGCTTCTCAGAGCAGCTTCAGCACAACAGAGAATACATGGGTTCTGGCACCAGGCAGCCGGAGATGCAGCTTTGGCCACAGTGGGAGTCATTCTCATCAGGTCCTTTCCAGGTGGCAGCTGTGTGGCCACCAACACCTCCAGGGTTACATTCCCCCTGCTTAGAAATGTCTCTTAAAGAGAGTTCTCACAGGCGGCCGGACGGCTCAATTGGTTAGAGCGCGAGCTCTTAACAACAGGGTTGCTGGTTCGATCTCCGCATGGGCCAGTGAGCTGCGCCCCCCACAACTAGATTGAAGGACAACAACTTGACTTGGAGCTGATGGGTCCTGGAAAAACACACTGTCCCCCAGTATTCCCCAATTTAAAAAAAATAAAAGTTTAAAAAAAAAAAAGAGAGAGAGAGAGAGTTCTAGCAAAATCCCAAGTCAGACTCTAACTGTTCCAAGATAGGCCCACTCTAGAATAGAACCGATCCATTAGACTTTATCGGGCCAGGCATGAGTTTCATGTCACTCCTGGAGGATACCCAGGGCCAGGGCAGACCCCCTAGGCCACAGGGCATTGACTGATAACATTGGGCTTGCTTTGCTGGGTTCTCCTTCTGGTATTGACCTTTACAAACTCAGAGACATGTGCCTGCTTCCAAAGGCTGGATCCCCTGTTTGTCCTCATCCAGCCAACGAAGCTCTAGGACGAATCTCAAGATCTCAAGGTCTGGCCCCTGCAATCTACACAAGGCATGGGCTTCTTTCTGCTTTAACAGTGACCCTATTTCAGATTTACACACTCCTGTCCTCCATACACAGAATCTATTGTCGCTCCTGGAATCTGGGCCTGTAATTTGATATGTACCACTAGGGACAAGAAGGGCATTTGAAATTAAAAAGTCCCCAAGCCCCTAGGCCCTGTGGTCACTGTGCCCATTGTCCTCTTCCCAACAGCATGTGGACGACGCCAGGACGAGGCAGCTCTTTACCCTCTCACCAGGTGCCCTTACAGGATCATGGCTTGTCCCAGGTCCCAACAGGCCTGAGGGGCTTCTCCAAAAGGGAGTGTTGGTTCCAATGAACTGGACAGGTTAACAAAGGACAGCTGAGATCAAATCAACTACCAGGATATCCAAAATAAGTGACCGGGCCTCAAACTCCTGGACCCTCTGTGGCACACCACTGCCCAGTCTCAGGGCCAAGGAACCCCAAATAGGGTGAGGCAGCCCATCCCTCCCTCTCAGGGAGAAACGAGTGTGTGCTTCACATGCCGCAGCAGCAGCAGCCACTGCAGCAAAAAAGTCAAGTTCAAAGGTAATTGGACGAGGAGTTTGAAGCACGGCTGTTCCCGCAGCAAACTGTTTCATGAATACCCATCGGGATCTGTCCATATGGACAGCAGAAGGGCTCCTGCTGTTCTTTTGCTAATAAAAACTGTTGTGATTACATTTCCAACCCTCTCGGAACGGGGCCTCCGTGGGGCCGCAGCATGGTGAGCTGAGAACGTGTCTGCCAGGCAGACAGGCAGCAGCCTCCCGGCCACAGACGGGTGCGAAGACCGGCACCCACTGGATGCGGAAGAAGGGTCCGCAGGGGCGTTTGGGGCTGAACAGGTGTGTGCATGTATCTGTGACTGTGTAGTCTCACACACGCCAGGCACACACACAGGAAAAATCTTAATTAATGAAACAACCTTCCATAAGTGGTTCCAGTTACTGGCGCTTTCCAGTTAATTAGAGGTTAACCTGCAATTGCTTTTTTATTTCAACCTCCTTGTTGAATTATATTAGTCTAATTTCACCCCTACCCTCCTGCCTGAGCTCCAGCTATTGTCTTTGTTAGGACCGGTCTCCTCCCATTCTCTGTCTATCAGAATCCTACCTGTCTTAGCTGCCCTGCTTCGGTTCAAACTTTGCCTCCTCCGTGAGGCTTTCTCTGATTCCTAGCATTAGATGCGGAAAATTTCCCTAGCCCTCTGGGGCTCCCCTTACAAGCACTTACCACTTTCTCCATTGTCTTCTCTCCTCCAGGAGCTCCAGGCTCCAGCAGGTCACTGTCAAGGTCTTGCCTCTGGAGCCCAAAGTGCCAGCAGCACAGGGGCTGGGATACAGTAGGTGCACAATAACTGTTCATGAAACAAATGAGTTAATGCAAATTACAGGTTTAGGAGCCTGGGATCAATCAAAACTCAAGACCTCCAGAATACCGAAAATTTTCTAGTTTTAAAAAACGAATTCCTGCTTTTCCTTGTTACTTTTACTCTCATAAAAGGATTAAACGTTATGAAATGGCTCAGTTAACTGGGTATGTGTTGATCCACAATGTATCTCTGGATATCGTTTCTTGCCTTGGCGTCAGCACACACACACACACACACACACACACACACACACACACACACCAGAATATACATGTGCACACACAAATGTATACGGCAGCGCTATTTGTTTTTCAATCTCCAACATACAGAAATTCTAGTTTGCAAAACATGTTAAAGACAGAGCCATTATTCACCTTCTTAAAGAGCCCTCATTTCACTTAGGGAGTCATCCCACTGACTTTCAGAGCAGGTTCTCCTGCCACGTCTGATTGTTTGTTCATGGACATTCGCCTATTGACTACAAGTGTAGAGAAGCTTCCATTGGCTTTGGCTCCTTGAACTTCACTAAGGATAACCCAGATAATGAGGAACCGTCTCTGGAGGACTCAGTAAAGCCAACAGGCAAGTGGAATTCTCTTTGCAAAAAAACATCCGTTTGCAGACAACTTATTAAAACAAAGGTGGTAAAGCATGGCTATGCCACTAAACCAGGGACTTTAGGCTTATTACTTAACCTCTCCAGTCCTCATTTCCCCATCTGTTGAGTGAGTTCAAGAGGGTTCATATGGCTGCTGAGGTCTAGTGTAGGAATTTATTCCTACAACACAATATAAATGGAACTTGAATAAAAATGTTTGACTAAGTCTATGAAACATCAGTATCCTCTCGCATCATTGCCACCAACTTTCTGTCATCCCAAATGTTCACTTTGCTGTGGAAACAACCGCAAAATCTCTGTGGTTCAACAAAACAAAGGTTAATTGCTTGCTTACAGAGCCACCTGGAGTCTGAGGAGAGCCCTGCCCCACAGAGGCACTGAGGCACCCTGGCGGACCATCCCCTCCATCTTAAAGCTTCACCACCTAAAACTCTTGGCCCCCTCCATCACTGTAGCAAGGGAAGAGACAGCTGTAGGGTCACACCAGCGCTTCTATGCCTCATCTTGGAAATGACCCCTTACTTCTATTCAGAGACCATTGGCCAGAGTAGTGTCATGGCTCTGGGGGAAGAGATGGACTATCGGTAATGTGAGCACCACTGTCTCTGCAGCATAGCATCCTAGCACCCTTCCCACCCCCACTATCCCATCCAGCAAGGCAACTAAGTCACTCCCCCATCTACTTAGAGTAAAACCAGACTCTCCTCTATAAAAGTATCCTCCATCAAAAGGCTAACAGGACACCACTGTTCCCCAACCACAGGGCCAGTGTTGCCAGCTCTTCACATAAGGCCAGTGAAGCCCTCCCCTATGACAAAAAGAGCCTGGTTGGTGCCACTTCAAAACTAAGCCAACCCAGCTTTCCCCATGCTCCAGAGCAACCTCCACCCCCACTGCCGGGGGGACTGACTGGCTGAGCCTCCAGCTGCATACTCACCTGGGCACTCTCTACTTCTGGGCCAACCACGTCATCCTACCACACAGGTATCCCAGCCAGACCCGGCCTCCAGCCCCCACTACCCCTGCCAGCTGCTGCCAGCCCACTGTGGGGATCTGTGCCCAGCACACACGGGCCATTCCCCTCCTCAGACGGCAGCCTCCCAGGGCAGACCCTCAGCCAACAGTCCCGGTGGGGCAGAGAATGGCTGGAGAGAGGGGCACATTCCGAGCCCATCAGTTCCTTGGGGGAATTTTTGAAATATGGTTTTATTCCTCCTATTTCCCTGGTCCACCTGGAGGCCACATTCTTCAAGTTCACAATAAAGACAGGCTGAAGGGAAGTGACCAACTCTCCATCAAGAAAGCAGGGAAGTCCCCGCTTCTAAGGCCAGAGGACAGCTTTGACCATGAGACAGGTAGATGTGGCAAAGCTCCATCCCTTTTCTGATGCCCCCAGGTGAGTCATATCAACTCTGAATGGATAAGAGAACAAGCAAATGAATGAAAGATTGTCATATGACAGATGCTTAATGAATATCCATTTATTCTCTGTGGTGTTACCTGATGTCTCATGTCAGCAGATCTTTGGTCCTGCCAAGGGAACTGGGCACAGCTGCTGAGTGAAGAACAAGAATCTCCTCCGCTAAATTTTTTTTAGCATTCATTATGTACCTGGGTGTGTGATACGTGTGGTCTTTATTCACATTAGCTCTTTCAATCCTTATATCAACCTCATGGGATAAGCCATTCCTACATTGTGATTATTTCTGTGATGACTATTCCCACCATTATTCCTTCATTGCAGACTAAGCAAATGAAGTCCTAGAGTTGATTATGAGAACAGCCTTGGTCATCCAGGCAGCAAATGGCAGAGCCAGGCTATGTGTTCCAGGATCTGTCTAATCGCGAATACTACTCAGGCTCTGGGAGAGTCTACTTACAGAATTTGGTTGGAATTCAATTCAATCAGAACTTCCTGAGCACCTACCACGCACTCCTGTTGCCTATACTAGATGATACGGGGAATGTGCACGTAGTGAGTAATGATTCCTGCCCGAAAGGAACTTGTGATGCAGCAGTGGAGGCAAGACACGGCCATAGAGCTGTGCTAAGTCACATTCCACCCTTACTGTTGTCTGCATTGTACTGTCAAATGCCCACGAGTTCACATTCATCTGGGAAAATCAGAGGGCTGCCCAGGGAAGGTGGCATTTGAGCCAAACACAGGGCCTCAAAAGAGAAGGAGGATTTGTACAGGCAACTAATGGGACAAGATAGACCAGGGGCCACAAGATGGCAAAATTACTACAACGGCAACTTAACAGATGGAACCCTGATCTTGGAACCCACAGCCTGGGGTGACATGCTAAGTCACACGATAATTTTAGGGAAGTGCCTGCATTCTTGGAACCTGTTTCCTTATCTAAGAACATAGGGATAGTGACGATGATATCATACCCCAGACCTGTCTGGAGAATGTAATAGGTGACAGTTGTAAAAGCACTGGGTAAATGGGAAACGGTGAACAAAAGTGGAACATTGTGGTTGCCATGGCTACACACAGGGCACCTAGGGGAGCCACACTCCCAGCCGTGAGCTTCACGATGAGGCAGAAACCACTGTTGCTCCAAGGGAGGCTGACTGTCCCTCTTCTGCCACCCTCACCTCAGGGATCTCGAAACAGAGTTTGAGTAAGGCGGGCCTGCTGCCCCTGAGGGACCCACAGCTAACAAACACAGCTTAGGCAAAAATGCCCTTCCAACACCATGATGACTAAAACCCAGTGATGCAGGAGGGATAGTGGGACGCAGCTGTGCCTCCTAAATATAGCCTGACTCCAGCTCCCCACAGAGCCGGGAGCCTGAATCATCTTCCATGGATGTGTCTAAAAATAAAGCTGCAAATGGGCTTAGCACCACCCTAGACTTCTTGGGACCCTACACCTGAGGTGCTGGCCAGCCAAGGTGGACGTAAGGCAGTGGACTCTGGGTTGACTTCACGGTCCTTGGGAAACTTCTGAGGACGCTTGGAACTGAATAGCCCTCTAAAGAGCAAAACTGAATGAATCAATGTCACTGACTTCAGTAAGTTTAGGAAGCATCTGGGTTTGATTAAGTGCTGGTGACACATTCATTACTCCCACTTTATAAACGAAACAACGGAGGCTCCTCAGAAAGGGGACATGACTTGGCCAAGGTCACACTAATAATAAGCAGTAGACAGGATAACATTGCAACTTTCTAGACCAGACCCACTGATTTTACACTCTACAGCCTGTCTTCACCCTCTCTCACTGCCTCCATCAACTGAACTTGCCCCCTCCTTCACTTCCTCCTCCCACCACCCACTGGAGCCTCGTGCCACCCCAGTCTTCCCCAAATAGACACAGAAGAGATGTGGCCTATAAGCTCCATGAGGGAAGGGATTATATCTACTTTATGTTTTACTACCCCCTCGGCCTCTAGAAAATGCCAGGATAGAGAAGGCACTCAATTAATATTTGTTGAATAAATAACTCCTTTCTTTTTCTCCTAACTCATATCTAATCCATTAAAATTCCCATAGACTCTACCTTTAAAACACATCCACAACATTTATTAGAAGGACTAAAATTAAAAAGACTGAGCAGAGATCCAAGATGGCAGAGTAAATAAACATTTTGCTTGCCTCATCCTGTGAACACATCAAAATTACAACTAAATTATACAACAGTCCACCTGCAGAACCAACTGAAGTCTAGTTGAACAATAGTTTTATAACTAAGGATAAAAAGAAGAAGCCACGTCAACACTGGTAGGAGGGGCAGAGAAGTGAAACAGGCTGGCCTCAAACTTTCCTGTGGTGGCTGAAAATTGGGGGGGATATTTCGACCACAGAGGTTCCCCCTGGAGGAGCGAGGGGCCCCAGTCCCACACCAGGCTCCCCAGCCCAGAGCACTGGTGCTGGGAAGAGGAGCCCCTACAACATCTGGCTGGGAATAATAATGGGGATTCTGACCATCTGGGTGGGATGAACGGCTGCTGGAAACCCAGACGTCTTCTTAAAGGGCCCGCACACAGACTCAGTCACTCACAGGCAATCACCCTGGGCTCCAGCAGATGGACAATGATTCCAGGGACATACAGAGAAAGACTGAGTTGTGTGACTTCCAGGACTGGAGGGACAGTTGCCATTTTCCCTGTGTGGGAAAATGGGGTCTTCGTTCCATGCAGCTGGCAGGCAGGTGCCATCTTTTCTATGCTGAGCCCTCCCCCATACCCATGGCCAAATCTAAATCTGAATTGGTCTGGTGAGCTCTGCCTGCTCCACCCTGGTGACTCACTGAGACCCTGCCAAACCTAATTCTGTACCAAAGGAGGCTTATCAGCAGCTGTACCTCACAGGAGCCAGCAGCTGGCAGCAGGCCTCGGAGTGTACTGGCTTTTTGCAGACATACCTCAGACCCAGTACTGGTGGTAGCGATCTCAGTTTGCAGTGTGGCCTTTCCCAAATGCCTCCAAGTCCAGAACAGGCAGTAACCAATCATGGATCACTTTGTAACCCCTACCAACTAGTCCCCAGCCAGTTACAAGCAGTTGCTGACCTGGGCCGGCAGAGCACCTCCTAAGAGGCCACAGAACCAATATACTTGGCGGTTGGCTTCAGACCACCGCTGAGCACCACCCAATTAGCCCCACAAGTGGCATGCCCCAAGTGTGGTCTCAACAGGTACCAGAGCCCACTGGGGTGAATCCCACACTCTGGACGAAGCCCCACACACAGCAGCCCATAAACTGTGGTTGTGGGCAAACCCACAGCCAGTCAGCTTGAGGGTCAATCCCATTCACTGATGTGCCAATAGCAATCAAGGCTAAACTATAACAGGAGAGCACACACAATCCACACAAGAGACACTCCTGGAGCACCCAGCACAGGTGGCCAGGGAGACTGCATCACTGGGTCCCACAGGGAAGCTACTGTATAAGGCCACCTGGCAAGACTAGGACACATAGCAGTCCTACCTAATACACAGAAAAAAACACAGAGAGGCAGCCAAAATGAGGAAACAAAGAAATACATCCCAAATGAAAGAACAGGAGAAAACTCCAGAAAAAGAACTAAACAAAATGGAGGCAAGCAACCTACCAGAGACAGAGTTCAAAAACACTGGTTATAAGGATGCTCAAGGAACTTAGTGAGAACAAAGAGATTGCAAGCATAAAAAAGAACATAGAAACCATAAAAAAAAAAAAAAAACCACTCAGAAGTGAAGAATACAGGGGCGGGCGGATGGCTCAGTTGGTTAGAGCATGACCTCTGAGCAACAGGGTTGCGGGTCGATTCCCATGTGGGTCAGTGAGTTGCACCCTCCACAACTAGACTGAAGACAACGAGCTGCCACTGAGCTTCCAGAGGGGCAGTCAGATGGCTTAGCTGGTTAGAGTGTGAGCTCTCAACAAGGTTGCTTATTCAATTTCCTCCATGGGATGGTGGGCTGTGTCCCCTGCAACTAAAGATTGAAAACGGTGACTGGACTTCGAGCTGAGCTGCGCCCTCCACAACTAGATTGAAGGACAACTACTTGGATCTGATGGGCCCTGGAGAAACACACTGTTCCCCAATATTCCCCAATAAAATGTATTTTTTTTAAAAAAGAAGTGAAGAATCCAATAACTGAAATGAATAATGTACTAGAAGGAATCACCAGCAGACTAGATGAAGCAGAGGATTGAATAAGTGATTTAGAAGACAAGGTAGCAGAAAACACCCAATCAGAACAGCAAACAGAAAAAAGAATCAAAAAAAAAATAAGGATAGTTTAAGAGACCTCTGAGACAACATTCAAGTGTAACAATATTTGCATTAGAGGGGTACCAGAACAGAAAAGAGAAAGCTGGAGATTGAGACCCTATTTGAAGAAATAATGACTGAAAACTTTCCAAACCTGGTGAAGGAAATAGACATACAAGCCTAAGAAGTCCAGAATCCCAAACAAGATGAACCCAAACAGGCCCACACCAAGACACATTATAATTAGAATGGCAAAGGTGAAAGACAAAAAGAGAATCCTAAAAGCAGCACGAGAAAGGCAACTAGTAACTTATAAGGGAGCTCCCATAAGACTGTCAGATGATCTCTTGAAAGAAACTTTGCAGGCCAGAAGGGATTGGCACAAAATATTCAAAGTGATGGAAACCAAGGACCTACAACCAAGAGTCCTCTACCCAGCAAGGTTATCATTTAAAATCAAAGGACAGATAAAGAGCTTCTCAGACAAGAAAAAGCTAAAGGAGTTCATCACCACAAAACCACTATTCAAGGAATGTTAGAGGGACTTCTTTAATACAAAATAAATAAATAAATAAATAAATAAATAAATAAATAATATAAATAATAAAATGGCAATAACTACATCTCTACCCACAATTACTTTCAATGTAAATGGATTAAATGCTCCAAACAAAACCATATAAAACCCTTACATATGCTGCCTACAAGAGACCCATTTCAAATTGAAAAACACACACAGACTGAAAGTAAAGGGATGGAAAAACTTATTTCATGGAAAAGGAATAAAAAAAAGCTGGGGTAGTAGCAATACTTATACCACACAAAATAGACTTTAAAACAAGGCTATAACAAATGGCAGCGTAGGACCTAGTAATCCCACTTCTGGGTACTTACCTGAAGAAACCCAAAACTCTACTTCAAGGGGACTTGTGCATCCATATGTTCATTGCAGCATAGCTTACAATGGCCAAGATGTGGAGGCAGCCTGGATGTCCATTGATGGATGAATGGATAAAGAAGAGGTGGTACACATATACAATGGGCTATTGCTTGACCAGGGAAGGGGATGGGTTCTTGCCATCTGCAGTAGCATGGATGGACCTGGAGGGAATTGTGCTGAGTGGAGGGTCAAACAGAGAAAGACAGATGCAATGTAATTTCACTTATATGTGAAACCTAAAGAGCAAAATAAACAAAACAGAAACACATTCATAGATACAGAGAACACATTGAAGGTTGCCAGATGGGAGGGGGATTAAGGGAGTGGGTGAAAAAAGGGAAGGGATTAAGATTTGGTTGTTACACAGTAATCATGGAGATGTAGCGTACAGCATACGGAATATAGACAACAATATTGTAATACCTATGTACGATGTCAGATGGGTAATGTATCAGGGTGATAGATGGGAGGGGAGCTGGGGACAGGGTGAAAAAGGTGAAGGGACTCAGAAGTACAAATTGGTAGTTACAAAACAGACATTGGGATGTAAAGTAAAGCGTAGGGAATATAGTCAATGATATGATAATAACTATGTGTAGTGCCAGGTGGGTACTAGACTTATTGGGGGGATCGCTTTTTAAATTATATAAATGTCTAACAACTATGCTCTACACCTGAAAATAACGTAAAATAATATTGAATTCAACTGTAATTGAAAAATTTTAAACAGGGGGTTAGGAAAGGTGCCATATAACAGAAGCAATGTGTGACATGGAGCATTGTCATGATGGAGGATGATTTACGGCACACTTTAAAACACACCTTCTCTCAACCGTAGCTCACACCCAACTGACTACACCGAACAAATTGAAACTTGTCACACACTGTTACTAAGGTTCCATACACCGTATTGAAGATCCCTGCCTTTCTGTTGGATGGCACTCAGTAGCAGCATTTGCCGTATTTTATGATCACAACAGAAAGCGATGTGTCACACGTCGCTTCTGGTATATAGAAATTTCTGTCAAATAAAAACATTAGGTATGTCCTCATCCACCTTTCACAGGATCAGGCACTGTGCAAATTCTGGCTCTTCCCCAAAGTTAAAATGACCGTGAAAGGTAACCCTTTTGAATCAATTTGGGACATCGAAGCAGCCACCACAGCGCAACTAAAGACACTCACAAAAGAAGACCTTCCAGAACTGCTTCAGAAAGTGGCAAGAATGATGGGATAAGTGTGCTCAAAATGAGGAGTATCTTGAGGGGGATTAATGGCAATGTGTCTTTTACTGTAATACACTTTTTTAAATTTAAACATTCGCTCTATTTTTCTATCACACCTCGTATATTACAAAAAAAGAGTGATCATACACTCACAAGTGTTGGTGAGGATATAGGGAACTGAACCTCTCAGGCACTGCTAGTGAAGGAAAAAAGGTGCAACCACTAGAACACAGATCCAGCCGGTCCACAGCCAGCTACTTACCCAAGAGAAAAGAAAGTACCTGTTCGTACAAAGACCCATACACAGGTGCTCACAGAAGCTTTATTTGCAAGAGCCCCAAAACTGAAAACAACCCCAATGTCCATCCGCAGGTGAACAGATAAACTGTGGTGCATCCATACAATGGAATATTACTTAGAAATAAAAAGGAATGAACATGCGACAACAACAAAAAGGAACGATACATGCAACAACATGAATGAATCTCAAAATAATTATGCTGAGTGAAAGAAGTAAAAAAAAAAAAGAGTATATACTTTTGTATGATTTAATCTCCACAAAATTCTAGAAAATGCAAACTAACCCACAAAGATCAGAGGTTGTCTGGGACTGGAGGGGTCGGGGGCAAGATGAGAAAAAGCAGGAGGGATGGCCACAGAGGGGCACAAGGAAACTTTGGGGAAATATGGGTATATTTATTATCTTGATTATTGGGATGATTTCACAGATATATACATATGCTAAGACACAGCAAAGTGTATACTATATGTGCAATTTATTATGTCAATTATATCTCCATAAAGCTGGGGTTTTTTTCCTTTGAAAAACATCCAAATTCTAAGCATTTCTTGCCACCTCCACTGCTCCTGGTCCCCAGAGCCAAATTGCCGCATGGTTTCACTGGGCAAGTGCCCGGCCTGCTGAAGGAGAAAGAGGTTATACAGCAAAGGAGTTGGAAATCCCAACCAACAGGAACGAGCAAAAACCAGTAGAGTTTACATGGAAATGGATGCTGAAAGAGGAAAGCAGAATATAAAGCTGGATAAGAAAAGTTGATTGATATGGAGGCACTGCCCATTTTGCAGGATCTAACACCCTGGCAAAGAGCCCTAGAGGGTGGTTGTAATATGCTACTGACATGGCCCTGGGAAGCTGCTGTCACAGACTATGGGGAAAGGAATTCAAAAGCTCCAATGGGACTATTCGACTGACACTGAAGAACCATATGACCCTTAAAGCCTAAAATATTTACTATCTGGCCCTTCATAGAAAAAGTCAGCTGACCTCTGATGTATAAAGATGGCCCATAATAACATAACGTTCCCAAGAGCCAACAAGGGTATTCTTTAATATAGCAAGCCAAACGAGATGAAGAACAGATAAGCAAAAGGCTGAGATTACACACCCCAGTGGAGAGTCACAGTCCCTTGCCCAACCTGAGCCGGTAACGTGGGATCTTGAAACACTATAGTAAATATATAGAGCAGTCATTCCCAACTGACACTATTTTCATGTACTCAAGGGAAAGGGGAATCACAGTGTAGACATGGAATATGCAGACCTTTGAAGGGATGTTGGATACAGGTTCTAAATGGTGTAGACACCCTGCGACCCTAGGGCCCGGCGTGGCTGCCTCATTACAATAGGAGGCATATGGGAGCCAAGCAAAATGTGGAGTCGTGGCCCAAGCTCGGTGGTCATTTCTCTGTTCCTGAATATATTATGGGAATGCAGCTACTTCGCAGCTGACAGAACTTCACAATGATTTCTTGACCAGTAGAATAAGCCCTTCAAGTACAGAAAGCCAAGCGGAAGCCTCTGAGGCTGCCCCATCCCCGGACCAAGATGATAAACCAAAATCAGGATCACCTCCTGGGGGACTGGCAGGAATTAATGTCATCCTCAAAGACTTTATAAAATGCAGGGGAGATGATCCCTCTGTCCTATCTCCCATTTAATACACAAGTCTGGCCTCTGACGTGGCAGATAGCAATGAACTACAACAAACTTAACCAAATAGTAACGCTATGTGCAGCCGCTGAGCTGGATGTGGCAGCTTAACTAGAGCAAATTAACATAGTTGCAGGTGAGCGGTGTGCAGCTACTGATCTGGCAAATGTTTCTTTTCCAGACGGAGCAGAAAGGAGGACACAAAGCAGTTCACATTCACCAGGGATGAACAGCAGTATTCACTCACTCACAGTTCTCCGTTCATTCTCTCACACTTCTCTGTTCATTCTTCTTAATTCTGTCATAATATATCCAAAGGGTCCCAGGCCATCTACGTGTTCCATGGCGCATCATCTTTATCCCCTATGTCGATGACATCATGTAAATCAGACCTTTCTGTAAGCAGTAACAAGGAGGGTAACAAGTAAGATACAAGTGCCCGAGAGGGTAGGAAATAAACCCTACAAAGAATAAGAACCCTGCCACACTCATTGTTTTTAGAGGTCCCATGGTCTTAGGTATACTGGGATCCCTTCCAAAATAAAGAGTAAGTTATTTTACGTCGTACCTTCTACTACTAAGAAAGAAGCACCATGTTGTGGAGGCAGCATATATCCCGGTTGGGAATAACACTGCAACTCATTCGTCAGGTGATGCAGGAGAATGCTAGTTTAGAGTGAGGCTCAGAGTAAGAAATCACCCTGCAACAGACTCAGGCTGAGGTACAAGCATCACATCTACTGGAGCCATACGATACAGCAGACCTCATGGTACCAGAGGGACGTGTGGTAGAAACGACAACTTGTGCAACCTCTGGCAGGTCCTAACAGGAGAGTCACAGGCAAACCCATGGGTTCTGGAGCAAAACCATGTCATCCGAGGCAAAGAACTAGACACCATTCTGAAAAGCAGCTCCTAGCGTGCTCGTTGGCCCTGGGAGAAACAAGAGTATTTGACCATGGGACATCAAATGCCCGTGACACCGGAACTACCCATCGCGATCTGGATACTGTTAGTCCCATTAAGGTTAGCGATCCATCAAAAGACACAAGTGATATATCCAGGGTCAGGTTCAAACAGGTCCAGGGGGCAGAAGGAACTGAACCAATAGATGGTCGATACTCATGTCACAAAACATGTACGCACCAATGTCTCCCCCACAGCTCACACCTATAGTCCTAGGAGAGGGTCTTCATGACCAGGAGATGGAGGAGGGAAAAGCCCAAGGTTGGTTCATGGATGACGATACAAGCAGAAGATGGGTACTGCTGTACTACACCCCCACTCAGGGGACCCTAAAAGACAGTAGTGAGGGGACATCCTCCGAGTGGACAAAACTTTGGGCAGGGCATCTGGTCATCCACTTTGTGTGGAAAGAGAAGTAACCTGAGGTAAGAATATCTGCAGACTGATTCCTTGCTGAGGAAGCAGTAAACAGCATCGTTTGTTAGTCAGGAGTCTGCAAGGAACGACACTGAAGTTCAGAGACAAGGACGTCCGGGGGAGAGGCGTGTAAATGGGCGTCTGCGAGTGGACACAAGGTGTGAAGTTCTTTGTGTCATACATTCACACACAGCAGGAAGCATCCACTGGGAAAGACCAGGCAGAACGACTTAGCCCGGCCATGCTAGCTCGCTTCAATTCTTGCTCACCCCTGGCTTTCACAATATGCTCATAAATAGTGACCGCAGTGGCAGATTGGTTATGCACGAAGCCAGCATCGTAGGCTTCTGCTTACCAAGGCTGAGAGTTACTATCACTGCTTCTTGGATGATTAGATCAGCAGGCCAGGAACAGTTTCTATACTGTCAAGAGTCCTAGGCCCTGATCATAAGAAAGTGTGGCTTGCTGACGTGTGATGGAAGCATGGAGAGATGTGCTTGGAATTCACGTGGTCCACTGCAGCGCTCTTGGGACTCCCACGCCCAGTGTTATCTACAAATAGCAAGTATACCAACCACAGAAGGAAGGCACGGTAACCAGGTGCTCAGACCCCTTAGGGGTGAGTGACTGGGTCACCCCGTTGGGCGAGTCACACAGACCAGCAAAGTGCTAGCCAAGGATAAGAAAAAAATCTAAAGCAAATCATACAGGAAGAAGATAATGAGGATAAATGTTGGCCTTGAGACTAACTACTGCAATAGGAACTATAGCTCACCCCACTAACTCTCTTCTTACGAGTTTCCCCAGGAATTGTGACTATAGAATTCTAGAGAAGCTCGGACCAGGCAGAGTGAACTGAATGTGAGAACAAGAGGATCTGAGCGGTGGGGGTGGTGGGCTGTGGGAGATGTTGTCAGCGCCCCACACAGACCCCTGGACCTGGCCAGGGTACTCATTCCCCAACTGCTGTGTTAGCTGCGAATACCTCACAGCGGCCCCCTCCTTATCCAGAGACCTGTCCTTGTCTGCTGGGAGCTGCTTTGCCCAGAGGTTACACAACCCCAGAGGGCAGTCCAAGGCCAATGCCCCATTGAAACGGGAGTATAAAAATTGCTACTCTTGTCTGAAGTGGGGAAACTTTGTAGTGTGGTTTACACGTCAGGGCCCATCACTAGCTCGTGGGTCAGACCTAGACAACACTTGACCTTCAATTCTTTCT
This sequence comes from Rhinolophus sinicus, assembly GCF_057876585.1. NCBI lineage: Eukaryota > Metazoa > Chordata > Mammalia > Chiroptera > Rhinolophidae > Rhinolophus > Rhinolophus sinicus. The sequence continues at coordinate 54,605,931 of NC_142515.1, read as the reverse complement.
CCATCTCTGTCCTACTTTACTCCTCCCATTAAAGGTATTTCCTAAGGCACCCCCTCAACAAACTGTATGCACCCAAACACCTGTCTCAGGCTCTTCTTCTAGGGAACAGAACCAAACCTTTCTCTTGGCTGTGTCTTGTACATCACTGAAGCCTCATCACCTAGTACCATGATGCATAGTGCAGTAGCAAATGCATGCATGAATGAACGAATGAATGAATGCATGGATGAATGAATGAATGCATGCATGCATGAATGAATGAATGAATGCATGAATGAATGAATGAATGCATGCATGCATGAATGAATGAATGAATGCATGAATGAATGAATGAATGCATGCATGCATGAATGAATGAATGAATGCATGAATGAATGAATGCATGCATGCATGAATGAATGAATGAACGAATGAAACTGCAGCAACTCTGAAGTCAAAGGTTTGGCCAAAGTCACACACATCATAAGCAGCCACACCTTGAACTTGCATCTTTTGAGGCCAAACCCTGACACAGTAGTGTCTGAATGAATGAATGAATGAATAGCAGGAGGAAGTCATGCTTAAGCAAAGGTTGTCCTCTAGAAAAAACCATTCCAGACTCCTATGACCGAGCAACTAATACAAATGACTCTAAGTCTTGAAAGCTGTAAAAAGGAGACAGAAACCAATATTTTTGAGCCCATGCCATGTATTAAGCACTGTACGTGCATTACATCATTTCATCGTAATAATAATTCTTTTAGATAGATTTTATTAACATCCTCATCGTTCAGATGTTCAAGGGTTTGTCGGTTAAGCAGGGATCTCAAACTCAGGTGCCTACAAGGATCGAGTAGGTATGAAATGAGCAAAAGGGCCCCAGTGACAGGCAGCTGAGGGGGCAGGAACAGTGACAAGCTGGAGAATGCGTGTCCTATCCAAATGAAGCATTCTCTGCTTCGCTCCAGACAGCTGATGTGCAGACTGCTTCCGCTGATTGCTCCAAAGGAGCTGGATATCACAACTGGTGTGTGAAGTCTCCTAACTGCTAACAAATAATTCAACAAATTGCAAAAGCCTATGAGGGTCAAGCTACATGTCAGGGCCATATCTGACCTGTGGGCCATCAGTTGTCAACCTCAGCAGTCAAGGACTCCAGCATCAGATGTTAGAATAAAAGCCTTCAGGGTCCAATATGCTTCTGTCCTGTGGCTCCAAAGGCCTTTCATTGCTCTGATCACAGGTCTGTACAGTGAGGCTCTCTCCTTCCATGTCTGAGGCAGGATCTCCCCGTGATTTTTGTGTCTGGAGCCTGGACACATCCTCGAGACTTTGGAGGAGATAAGGGGGTCTCAGAGCTTCTAAGCTCCAGCTTTGCTTTCTCTAGGGAAGCGGGGTGCGAACCATTACAGGCCAAAGAAAGAAAGATTCCTAATCCCTGATATTGTCATCGTTCCTGGTGCCGTTCGAACTTCCACGTCTCTGATCTCTTTTGTGCGTCAGCTTCGCAAGGTGGGTGTTACTACCACGCTGACAGGTGCAGAAGCTGAGGCTCAGGAAAGTCAATGGCTTGCCCAAGGTAACAAAACAACATTGATGGGGCCAGACTAGTGTTTCCTGAGATTTCATCTAGGGCTCTTTTCACAAAGCCACACCCTCTAAGACAACAGATGTCCCAGTACAGAGCTGGAGCAGCCACACGTAACCCTCCAACCCAAAAATGTCCAGCCTGCATAGTATGCCCCATGTGCCTGGGAGCCACAGAGGGTTCTGCTGGCCCTGAAGCCCTTACCTTGGGTTCTCTGGGAAGCTCCCTGCCAAATATAGCGCTGGATGTGCCAGCTTCCATTGTGGCCCTGCTATGGGTTCCCAATTCCCAGCCTGTACTGAGAGGTTCATTTGCCTACTGAAACCTTGGGCATTGAAATGGCCAAGGAGGATTTTGTAACCACTGACGGCTGCTGTTGCTAAGAAACAGGTCCTTTAAATTCAATTTACAAAAAAGATACAATGAATGAGCAAGTGAGCGAGAGCAAGAAAGAGATGCTTGAACATCTGGTTATCTCCCTGGCTGTCTCTGGTGACTATGAAAAGGAGATAAGTACGTTCCAAGAGGGATGCGGGTCCTCTTCATGCCTTTTTCTAACTTTCCTCTAAGCTAATATTTCAGATCAGCGGTAGGTCTGAAGGGCGTGGGGGTGGGGGTGGGGGGGGTGCTCTTACCAGAAACTTGGTGGGTTTGAAAGCATACCCATCCCCTTTCCTCCTCCAATAATGACTCAGACCTCCCTGGACACTGAACTCCCTCATCCTTGAGTCTAGTAGCCCTCCCCCACTTCCACTGTCAGGATAATTATTCTGCATATTTGTATAATCCTCTCCAGCTTACTCAGGATTTTCACACATGCTACATTAGCTCTATTGGAGTCAATATTATTTTCCGCATCTCACAGATGAGGAGGGGGAGAGTGGTGGTTAGAAAATGCACCTGCACCGGGAGTGCAGGGGGCATGAGTCCTAACCCACGCTCTGCCAAGAATGGGCTCAGCCACTCACTTCCCTCTTTGGACCTCAGATAAGTCAGCCAGAAGCTCAAGGTAGGGTTAGATCATGATTTCCCACAGTGTGTACTGCAGAACAGTGTTCCGTGGAAGGTAATTAGGTGCTTAGTAAAAGGGAGTTCGCTAGTCAAACAAGTTTGGGAAACACTGGGTTAAAGTTAAATAGTTCTCTTCTAACCTAGGAAAGAAGATTCCTTAGAGCCTTTAATGCTTTAATGTGCTCTAGGAATCTCCAAGAGCACCTATCTCTTGCCAAAACAGGCTCTGACACAAGGATCTGAGCGTGAGTAGTTTATTTGGGAGGTGATCCCAGGAACCCTGGTAGAGAAATAGAGAGACCAGGCAGGGAAGGCAGCCACAAAGGAGTCACCTCTATGGGCAACAGGAACTTCACCCTGGTGGGGCTGTCCAAGAGATGGTGTGGGACGCATGCCTCGCAGTTACCCCGCCCAGGAGCAAGGGAGCTGGGGAATGTATACACCAACATTGGTCAGTCATTGTGGAGGGCTGCTCCTGCTGGGCTGGGGAGGGGTGTAATTGTCCTGAATTGTCTAGCACCTCCTGTTGTTTCCCAGGCACCAGCAGATAGACTTACGGCAGAGCTGCACATATGGGCATTTGGAGGTCCAGCCCCGTACACTGGCCTGGCAGGGCCTGGCAGGGCCCAACAGCACACCTGCTCTAGAGCACAGAGCGGCAGTCTCCAAGGCTTATTTGATCACTGAACTCTTTGGAAGACAATGGCTCCCAGGACTCGTGTTCCATTGAAACATAAAACTAGGAGCTCTCCAAAGGCTGGGCAGCTGGACACGGCTGAGAAAAATAACTTCAGAATGTCCAAAGAGTCACGTTTGCTCACCACCTCCCAAAAGCTGGACAGATGAATCCTCACAGACATGAAACACGTTTGCCTCTGACCTGCTCCCAGCTCATCTTTCAGAATATTCCATCCCATTTCTGGCCCCTGACCTGGGTTCTGATCTACACCATTCCAGCCTGACCTCTCACCCAGATAGTAAATGCCTGCTAAAGCAGGCTTATCACATCCCTACCCCTGGGGGTCACCATCTCCTCCTCGGTTCCTTAGGTCGGCTGAAAACAGGGGAACCATCCTCCAGTGCCTCCTCCACTCACCCCTCTCTTCCCACTGGTCAGCTGGACCTGCAGCCTTGTTTTTGACAACTGAATAACGATACTAACCCCAGAGAGGTGGTAGCAGGGTGGCTAAGAGTATCGGTGCCTGGAATCAAACTATACTCCCTCTACTCACTACCTGGCGGGCCCTGAGCAAGTTATTTAACGTCTGTGTGCCTCACGTCTCTATAAAATAGGGATAATAACAGTACTTCCCTTGTAGAGTAATTCATACGTATTAGTTATTATTAGAATGCAATGCACAGTGCCGGGAGACAGTAACCACTCAGGAATGATGTCATCAGGATGGCAACATGACAGAGTTAATGTTTACTGAGCTCTTAGCACATGCCAGACACCGTGCAAAGCACTTAAGTCAGTAAATCCCAACTAGCTACCTATCTATCCTACGATCCTCATTTTATCGAGGGAGAAATGAGGTTCAGAGCAGCCATACCACTGGCCAAAAGTCACCATCCAGTTAAACAACCAGGAAAAATCTTGAAGTCTCCAGGAATGGTTGTCTGGTGGTGGAATCTCAGGCAGTGTGAAACAAGGTTTGGTCCTGCTCAAAGGCTACCAGGGTTGCCTTTTAGGTCATCCGGCATGCCCAGTCCTTTCTCTTCCCTCATCCCCAAAATCTACCGAAAATGCATGGTTCTCCTTGGGCCCCATGATAAATACCTGCTCTTTGGAAGTAGGAGCTTTCCACTTCTGCCTTCTTTGCCTATCAAAGCTTGACCCATGTCATAAGGTCCTCTTCTTCCTGGAAGCCTTCTGTGATCCTTCCCACACCCACCCAAAAAGGTCTCCCCTTGCCCTATTAGAGCACTGCCTGCATGTGACACTCATTTAGCCTGTTAACATCCTGACCCCTTCTTCATGTTGGTCTCTTTACATATGTAATCTCATGAGCAGGTATGGCTACCCCACAAAGGCAGGGGCACTGCCTTAATCTCCAGGCTACAATGCATAGCCCCAAATGTGTCTGTCACAGGTCCTCAATAAGGAGTCAAGCCTCCTAACACTGAGTCGGACCTGAGCAGTCATCGAGCATCCCCACCCCTTCCCTGCATTTTACAGAGAGCGGCACCAATCTGTTCCAGTCACCAAGCTAGGCGATGAAAAAACAAGACTCAAACCCAGGACTCCTGACTCCAAGCTCTGAGAACCCAAAGGACTGTCTCCAGGGTGATTTATGGTATTGAATGAATAGGTAATATTTCTAGCAAGGAGCTCACCACCCCCTCCTCCACGCCACCACCTATCAAGACACTGAATCCCTCTGTCGTCTCCCTCACCCACTCGCTCCTCCTCCTCTCCTTCTTGTGACTTCTCTGCAATGTCTGCAGGTTTATGTCCCACCCATGGGACTTCAGCCATTAGTCTCCATTTCCCATACTCTCAAATGAGAGAAGGCCGAGATTAATGAAGCATCTTTTCTCAATCAAGAAGCCATTTCAGGCTGTGCTTTTAAGCCCAGTGAGTTGTACAGATGAATTAATACCGTTTGACCTTTTTATTTTCCACGGGAAGATTTGTGGTGCTCCTCCTACCCCCACCCTGTCTGAGGCACAAGCTTGCTCCCAACCACTTGTGTTCAGCAGGCTGGGCCCAGAGGGGGGCGTCCTCTCTCAGCACTGCAGGCACATTACTCCTAGGAGTGGTTGGGTGAGGGGGAAGCAGAGGGATGTAACTTCTGAGGGCTTCTCAAACTCAACACACTGGCACCTAAAAAATACATGAGAGACCTTCTTCCCTCAACAGGCAGACAGAGCCTGGGGAGGGGGGGCCAAAAGGCAGGTTTTGCTGAGTCAAGTCCTTGGTGTGCAGTGGGGACCCCAGAACTGAGCCTGGAGTTAAGCCAGCTAACAACAAGTTATGGCACAAGCAGCGACCAGTCAGAGCAGACATCCGCCACCGTAAACCGCCATAAGCCAGCCGGGCGGGCACATCCCAGGGGCTATCAGCTGTGAACAGAGCATTTTCTCTTCCTAAGAAACGGGAGGTGAGAGAGAGAGAGGGTGTAAGGTGAGAGAGAAGAGGGGGAGAGGGAGAGAAGAGAGAGAAAAAGAGAGAGAGAGAGAGAATGCAAAGAGAGAGGAGGGCCAAGTAACATGGTAGGAGGCTAGAACCCAAGTCATGGAAATAATCAAGAGACATTAATAAAAAAAGAAAGAAAGAAACATCTAACCTTAAATTTTAAGTTGTTTGTGTTCTGCAATATAAATCACTCCCTTTTCACAACCCTTTAGTGAAGACTTCTACACACACAATGCCTTGAGAGAATGGCGTGTGTGTAGCTGTGTGTGAGTCTGTGTGTGTGTGTGTGTGTGTGTGTGTGTGTGTGTGTCTGTGTGGTGTAGCAGCAGTGGGGGAGGAAGTGGGGGAAAGGCTGAATTCTACATCTGATCCTCCACATTTCTGGTCAGGAACAGCACATAGGGATCCCTAAGCCATCACTAGACTAAACTAATTCAGCAGAAACTCAGAACCAGAGATGGCCATGAGCCACCCAGGAATTTTTAGAACTCTGGGGGTCACATTTGCTTTTTAACAAATCTATTCAAGGTTCAAGGAACCTGGAGCCTGAGGAAACCTTATCCAGACATTAACCGTCGGAGTGATCCAAGGTGCCATCTGAGGGACATGTGGAAGCCTGCAGTCCTGCATCCTCTCTACCCCAGCATCCACCCGCGCCCCCATTGTGTGGCTGAAAGTTAGCCTCCTCCCGGACTCCAGGAGGACCCAAATCTAGAGTCATCCTTGACCTGTGCTCTCACTGCTGGTGGCCATCACAGTTACAATAGATGGTTTCCCAGTATCCACTGCCCATTTCTTCCCAGCTAACAGAGCTCTGATTTGGTTTGGGGAGCAATGTGCCCAGTCCCAGAAAATGGATTGCAGTTGGTCTGAGCCAATCGTGACAATCCCATTCCTCACATTCCCTGCATCCCTTGCAGCTAGGGGTGGCTGTGTGACTCAACCCTAGCCAACAAGGCCCAAGCAGGAGTCTGCTGGGGATAATTCTGAGCAATTTTGTTGGCTCTTCTGATACAAGGAACAGATGGGGTACTTCCTTCCTCTTCTTCCTGCCTGGGATGTAGATGAGATGTCTGGAGCTAGAGTAGCAATGTCATGACCACAATGAGAAGGCCAAAGGAACATGACAAATGTAGGCTTTGACAGTACTCAGCAGCTAAACCCTGCCTGCAACCACCTCTCCTCAGATGTATTATCACACAGCAAAATGAACCCTGTATATATAAGCCAAATTAGTCAAGTCTTCCGTGTCTCACACCTGAACATATCTAAGTGATCCACTCCCCTTCTCACTTATCCAAATGGTAACCAAGTTCTGTCCACTCCACCTTTCAATGTGTCTCCCTTTGAGCACCTACTCTCCTTCTCTGCTCGGCCCCACTTTTCTACACACACACCAAAGGAGTCTTTCTAAAATGCAGAATGATGTAAAGCCCAGCTGCCATTGCTTTATGGGAAGATTAAATTCAACCGTCTTCATGATACGAGCCCACCTGCCTTAGAGCCTCATCTCTTATTATTCCCTCCCCCCCCCCCCCACACACACCTCCAAATACATGCACCAGCCACATCGCACCACTCCTCCTAACACAGACACACAGGTCTCTCTCAGCCCTCCATATCTTGGCACGCATTGGTCTTTCTGTCTAAAGCTCCTCCCCTACTTTTGCTTTTGGGAGAATCAAGGAAGTCTTTATAGAGTAAGGGGCATTTGAGCTGGACCTTAAAGGGGAGTAGGAGTTTTCTGGTGTAAAGGTCTCTCTCCCCTGTGCTTCAGTAGCAAAACTGTTCCTATTTCTCCTGAATCATTAGCACAGCTTTGTCAGTGTCTATACACACATCTCCCTTTAGGACGTCAGTTCCTTGCTGGAGAGGTCCTGCTTCTTTCCTCATTGCATCCTCAGCACACAGTACACGCGCAGCCCAGAACCACTGGCCTATCTTTCTCACCAGGATATAATGTATTCAACCAGAATAGTGTTGAAAGGTGTAAGAGAGACTGATGATAAAACAAGATGAGGGAGAGGCCACATGCAGGATGGCGCTGATGGAAGCCAGGTTTACGATAGAGAGTGACGGAAGATGCAGCTGTGGAAGCTGAGTGGACGGCTAACGTCTTCTGGTTCATTAGCTCTTATTTCCTGAGTGAAACTTGTATATGCTCTGTTTACATGAAGACCCCATGTGCAATGAACAGATCAATGACATCCCACATGCAGTTACACAACCCACACACACTCACACAGACCTAATACCAATAATAATAATGATGATGATGATGATGATACAAGTAGATCAGTTTTCATTTCCAAGGTCAGAATCATCATGTTTTTGCCCAGGGATACAAGTTCCAACAGGAAGCCAGTACTTGAGTTTTCGTTTACTCATTCAGCAAACTGAGCACCTCCTATGTGCCAGGATTACAGACAGTCCCTCCAACCTCAAGAAAGAAATGCAGTCATTTCAGTCAAGAATCATGTGAGATTGTTTTAGTCTATGCATGTTGTAGGAGCACAGAGAAGGAAAGGCAGAAGTGACATTTTAGCTGAGCCTGCAAGGAGAGAGAGGATTTGGGCAGGAAGAGGAACGAGAAAGGCATCGTGGGCACAGCACGAGCATGAGTGGCAGCCCATCTGGTTTTCTGTCTTATTTGGTACTGCTTTTACCGCCTTTTAATAAATATTTTTCTACTTAAAAAAAAAAAGACGCAAATGGCATTTAGAGCCTGGAACAAGTTAGAAAAGTTGTAGTGATAGATGAACCACATAAAGGGTGGGGGGTTGCCTTGGAAACGTGACTATGCCTGCGGCCTGCAATGCCTGTGAAGGAATTGGGACTTCCTTCAATGTGAAGCCATCGAGAATTTCTGAGCCTGGTGACGAGGGAATGGAGGCCAGAGGCAGTGAAGGCTGTAAAGACAGACACCCATTTCCAAGGCAGCTCTGTGGTTCACCCATGGTTCCTGGGATACCCAATGAGCACCGCCCTCTTTTGCAGACATCAGCATGTGGGCTGTGTGAGGGCCAGGAAACATTGCACTCACATAAAATCACCCTTCTCATCATTTCCGTTTCCAATATGTAAAAGAAAATGCCTTTGGTCTCTGCCCACAGCTGTGCCACTCACACGTGTCCATGCTGCTGAGACAAGGAGCACAGGGGTGGTCTCCACAGAGAGCCCACGTTGGACAGGAGTGGAGGGGCAGAGCCATCGGACACCTGTCTGAGCCCGCACCTGAGCAAGCTTTGCATCTCCCAACAGAACACGGCAGAGCACGTCACCAGGGGTGAGTCCGCCCCAGACAATTCCCTGCCCTGAAAACAAAACTCAGAAAACCAACCAGCAAGAAGCAAACCCCTTCCTGAAACAAATAGAACCCAGCCACTCACCATGCCCCTATGGCTCACTCACAAGTGAATCACTCAATCTAAATATCTGCCTTTTGGGGGGTCACTTGTATAGCTTGTCAAATGTTTTCTGTTTGAAAAAAATGTTTATACTTTTCTGCAGGAACATGTACTCTTCTTATATGAAGAACTCTAAACATTTATGACCAAATTTTTCAGCAAACTGATAGAAATACAAAGGGGAAATATATCCTGAAATATGCAAAAACAAGCCTCCCCACACTCCACAAAAAAAAAAAAAAAAAAGAAAAAGAAAGAAAGAAAACCCACAGCAGCACACCAGCACACATGCAACTCCCCAGCACATTCTCTCCAGAGCCCCAGAAACCTCCTTGCCCTTGGCAGCCAGGCCGTGAAGAGCCCCCCCACCCCACCCCAATCCTCACCATCTGGCATCTCTGTCTGCAAAGCACAGGCCCTTCTAGCCTGGGCTGCCTGCCCACTCTGCGGATAGAGTCCAGGCGCTGTTGAGGGCTTTTGCCTCCTTGCTGTAGTAGACACACACACACACACACACACACACACACACACACACTCATTCATTCTCTTTCTTTCTCTGTCTCTGTCTCTGTCTCTACCTCTACCTCTACCTCTATCTCTATCAGCCCTGCCTGCCTCCTGGCCCTGCCACAGTGTGTTCAAGCCAGGCGTGCATTACCTGGCAGCTCTGGCTTAACCCTGCCTTCTCCACACCCCAGTCAAGGGGATGCAAATATTAGGGAAGTGGGGAGGGAGGAAGCAGCCACATGGGCAGCAGCAGGACTGGAGGGAGGAAGCCAGGCCCAGAGGGGGGGCAAGCAGGCAGGTGGCAGAGAGGGCCTCATTTGCTGCGCCATCTGTCAGGAGCTAAGGAAAGGCACCCAGCTCGACAGCCCAGGACCCCACTGCACACACACTCACACATGTACATACCCACACACATGCATACACAGATAACCACACACACACATATCCACAGAATCCCACACACATATACACTCATACACACATCCTCTCCCACATGCGCACACATACGAGTAAATGTACACAAATGGGCACATGCACACACGTATGCAAACAGTCATACACAAACTCACACCCATGCATACACCTATGCACACAGATATACACAGCCATATGCACATGTTCTTAAACTAACACCCACATGTAGTCAAACATGCCTACACATGCTAACACACATAATCACATACTCCCACACTCATACATTCTCTTACATGCACCCATACATACGCAGGCAAACACAGAAACAAGTGTGTACATACACACACTCACAGATACACAGCACACGTGTACACATGCACACGTACACAGATGGACCGGGGGCACCAAAAAAAGATATACACACGACTTGTATTCATCTTTTGTTATCAGCATATACTGAGTATTACAACTTTAATACACATTTCTTAAAATGTGTATACATTTTTCGGCGCCCTCTGCATATATAATCCTGCACACTTTCACACAGACAGATGCACCCATGTATACACACTCTCTCACATGCACACCCCACACACATTTATACACGTACACAAATGCTTGCCTACATGCATACATAAATGCACACTATGTTGTCTTAGCTCAGGCTGCTATTACAAAATACCATAAACTGGCTGGTTGAAACAAGCAGTTGTTTCTGACAGTTCTGGAGCCTGGGAAATCCAAGTTCAAGGTGCTAGCAGATTCAGACTCTGCTGAGTACTATTTTCCTGCCTTGTAAACAGTAACCTTCCAGCTGCATCCTCACATGGCAGAGAGAGAGCTCTTGTGTCTCTTCCTTTTTTGTTTTATAAGGGCATTAATTCCATCATGAGCATCCCACCCTCATGACCTCATCTAACCTCCCAATTACGACACCTCTAAATACCATCACATCACAGTCAGGACCTCAATATATGAATGGGGGGGACACAAACACACAATGCTTAGCATATGTGCACAGAGAAAAACATACAGGCGTACCCATACACAACCATACACACATGCACAGGCCCCCACGCACATACGTACACACCCATACACAGACACATGTGTACACCAACATAAGCACTCATATACATGGTCAAAACGCATGTACATTCACACAATCCCATACCCCATGTACACACCCACACTCATACGAGTACATACTGATGCACAAATAAATATACACAAGTGTGCACATACACTTGCTCACATTCAAACACAGATATGTATACTCATGCAAACAGATTGCATACAATCTCCCACACACAGATACACTCATACACACACACTTCCTCACATGCATACACACATTTCCACAATTATGTAAGTGCATACACAAGC